>NW_027397107.1:3080646-3114599 GCF_003265705.2 Callorhinus ursinus
GGAGGGAGGGAGGGAAGGGAGGGAGGGAGGGAGGGAGGGAGGGAAGGGAGAGGGAGGGAGGGAGGGAGGGAGGGAAGGGAGGGAGGGGGGGAGGGGGGGGGGGGGGAGGGAGGGAAGAAAAGATGCTGAGTGTAGAAGAGCGGTGGGGACGACGTCTTCTAAAACTAGCCTATGTGACCTTGCACAGATTATTTCCCCTCTCTGAACCTGTTTCTTCATCTACAAAATAGACTTCAAAGGATGTGTATCTGGACTATTTAAAGAATATTTAAAACTCAAGAACAGGGAAAAAAACAAGGGTAAAAATCTATCCAGACACTTCACCAAAGAATGTATCTATAGATGGTGTATTAGTTTGCTAGGGCTCCAATGACAAAGTCCCGCAGGCTGGGGGGCTTAGACCGCAGACAGTACGCTCCCGCGGCTCTGGAGGCTGGAAGTCTGAGATCAAGGTGTCGGCAAAGTCGGCTCCTTCTGAGGGCTGGGAGGGAGAACCTGTTCTCTTCCTCTCTTCCAGCTTCTGGAGTTTTGCCAGCAACCTCCTGTTGCCCGGCTCATACATTTCTGCCGTTGCCTTCACATGGGATGCGCCCTGTGTGCAAGCATCTGTGTCCAAATCTCCCCTTTTAATATGCCTGCCAGCCATGCTGGAGTTCACAGCCATGGGACTTGCCCTAAGCTACCCTAGCGATCCCATCCTAACTGGATTATCTGCAAAGGCCCTATTTCCAAATAAGGTCATATTCTGGGAGTTAGAAACTTTTTGAAGGGGGGACATAATTCAACCCACAAGCGATGGAAATAAGCACGCAAAAAGGTAATATCATTAGTCATTAGGGAAATTCAAATTAAAACTACAATGAGACATCACAACATACCTATCAGAATGGCTATTTAAAAATTTTTTTTGTTATGTTAATCCCCATATATCATTAGTTTTTGATGTAGTGTTCCATGATTCATTGTTTGTGCATAACACCCAGTGCTCCACGCAGAACGTGCCCTCTTTAATACCCATCACCAGGCTAACCCATCCCCCCACCCCCCTCCCCTCTAGAACCCTCAGTTTGTTTTTCAGAGTCCATCGTCTCTCATGGTTGGTCTCCCCCTCTGATGTCCCCCCCTTCATTCTTCCCCTCCTGCTATCTTCTTCTTCTTTTTTTTCTTAACATATGTTGCATTATTTGTTTCAGAGGTACAGATCTGTGATTCAACAGTCTTGCACAATTCACAGCGCTCACCATAGCACATACCCTCCCCAATGTCTATCACCCAGCCACCCCATCCCTCCCACCCCCCACCACTCCAGGAACCCTCCGTTTGTTTCCTGAGGTTAAGAACTCCTCATATCCGTGAGGTCATCTGATACATACAAAAGATAACACACACACACAAACCTGACCATCCAGGCAGTTTGGAAAATTGCTTGACAGTTTGTAAGGGTAAACGTACACATACATCTCACAAGGCCACAGAGAAGCAGGACGAGGGAATTTTAGGGGGGGATGGAAGGGTTGTGTAGGAAACTGTGTTGGTAAGCAACTCTCTGGACTTGTCATAACTCTTAGAACCGGAAACCACAGGGTCAATTTTACTGCCCGTAACATTACAGACACCATCCCCCAGGACGCGGGGAGAACCCGGGAAGGAATGCAGACCGTGACGGCGAGTCTAAGCGTACTACCAGTGAGTCACATAACCACACAGAGGAGGCTGGGAGGAGAGGGAGGACCCAAGTAATTTTGGGAAAGAGTGTTCTGACTGAACTCTCTAATGCTATAGATAAAAAGCATCTTACACAAACGCTGTAATCCAGCTGCTAAATTGTTTTTCTGTCACAGGGTTATGGGAAACCGAGAAAATGTATGGTAGATCAGGAGAGCCAGGCTTCTCACTGTCACAGAAAGAAGCTACAGATAAGAAAAAGGTATTGACTATAGTAAGGACCCTATGGTGTGGATTGACGTGAGGTTTCAGGATGAATTCACAGATGCAGAAATAAATAGATGTGTGTGTGTGCATGCATGGGTCGGTATACATGCAATCAATCTAAGAAACCTCCCAATGGGCAAAGCTGGAATGATCTGAGCAACAAAATAATGACAGTTTGGATTTTAACTCAAAGTGTATATATATATTTGGATTTTAACTCAAACAAAGTATATATATATATCCTGGAGTCCATACTGCTATAAATAAATAAATGGGAGAGAAGACACAACTCTTCCTTACAGGATTCCAATTAGCAAGAGTACAGGAATGAAGAAAACAGAAACTCACCGTTGGAACATCATCATGATAATTATTGTAGGCACACCCCAGAGGATGCTATAAAACTGGGGGACAAAATTTTAAGGAGAAACAGAATATTTGCACAGTCTCTAAGTATTGCCTCCAAAATACATATATATTAATTACTAAGAGGAAAATAGTAACTTAGAGAAGAAACCTGGCAGAAGCCACCTTAACCAAGGATCAAGGTAAACACCACCAGTAAGAGGACATACTGACGCCATGTGCCCCCTGGTATTGCTCAGTCAGAAGGGCAACAATGCATCACCTTACTCTAATCGTGAGAAAATATCAGATCATCTCAAAGAGAGGGACACTCAAAAAATCCCTGGCCAGTGTCGTGGTCAAAACTGCCATGGTCGTGAAAGACAAGAAAACTGAAGCATCACCGTTTGGAGCCTTCAAGAGGCATGGCATTGCGGGACCCTGGGCAGAACAAAGGACAACAGTGGGAAAATGGTGAAATCCCAATAAAGTCTGCAGTTAATAGGGTTGTACCAATGTCGATTTCTTGTTGTTGTTGTTTTTTTAAGTTTTTATTTAAATTCCAGTTCACATACAGTGTAATCTTAGTTTCAGGTGTACAACACTTCCATACCTCACCCAGTGCTCATCAGCACAAGTGCCCTCCTTCATCCCCAGCACCTGTTTCCCCCATCCCCCACCCACCTCCCCTCTGGTCACCAGCCCTGTGTTCTCGAGAGTTAAGAGTCTGTTTCTGGGCTTGCCTCCCTCTCTCCCTCTTTTTTTGTCCTTTGCTCATTTGTTTGTTTCTTAAATTCCACATATGAGTGAGATCATACGGTATTTGTCTTTCTCTGATTGGCATTTCACTTAGCATAATACTCTCTAGCTCCATCCATGTTATTGCAAGTGGCAGGATTTCATTCTTTATTTATGGCTGAATAATATTCCATTATATATATATGATACACCTTCTTTATCCATTCAGCAGTCCATGGACACTTGGGCTGTTTCCATAATTTGGCTATTGTAGATAACGGTGCTATAAACATTGGGGTGATGTGCCCCCTTTGAATCAGTATTTCTGTATTCTTTGGGTAAATACCTAGTAGTACATTTGCTGGATCATAGGATAGTTCTAATTTTAACTTTTCTGAGGAAACTTTGTGCTACTTTCCACGGTGGCTGCACCAGTTGCATTCCCACCAGCAGTGCAAAAGTGTTCCCCTTTCTCTACACCCTCGCCAACATTTATTGTTTCTTGTGTTGCTGATTTTAGCCATTCTGACCGCTGTGAAGTGTGAGATCTCACTGTAGTTTTGATTTGCATTTCCCTGATGATGAGTGATGTTGAGCATATTTTCATGTGTCTGTTGGCCATCTGGATGTCTTCTTTGGAGAAATGTCTGTTCATTTCTTCTGACCATTTTGTAATTGCACTATTCATTTTTGGGGTGTTGAGTTTTTATAAGTTCTTTATATATTTTGGATACTAACCCTTTATCAGATATGCCATAGGCAAATATCTTCTCCTATTGCACAGGTTGCCTTTTAGTTTTGTTGATTATTTCCTTCGCTGTGCAAAAACTTTTTATTTTGATGAAGTCCCATTAATTTATTTTTGCTTTTGTTTCCCTTACCTCAGGAGACAGATCTAGAAAGAAGTTGCTATGGCCAACATCGAAGAAGTTACTGCCTATGTTCTCTTCTAGGATTTTAATAGTTTTAGGTGTCTTATTTAGGTCTTTAATCCATTTTCAGTTTATTTTTGTGTCTGGTGTAAGAAAGTGGTCCAGTTTCACTCTTCTGCATGTGGCTGTCCAGTTTTCCCAACACCATTTATTGAAGAGACTCTCTTTTTTCCATTGGATATTCTTTCCTACTTTGTGGAAGATGAGTTGGCCACAGAGTCGAGGGTCCAATTCTGGGTTTTCTGTTCTGTTTCATTAATCTATGTGTCTATTCTTGTGCCAGTAGCAACTTCTGAGTTTTAATCACTGTATTTGGCTATGTTACATGTTAAGGTTAAGTTAGGTGAAGGGTATACCAGAATTCCCTGTGGTGCTTTTGTAACTCTTCCATATATCTTAGTCATCTCAGTATAAGAAGCTTAAAAAAATAGTTTGACTTGCTCTGCCTGGCTCATTAGGTTTGTCTTTTCAAATCTAGCCATCCATCCACCATCTATCGATAAATTTACTTATAATTTTTGAGGTCCCATTCTGCACAGCTGACAATATGTTAGATGCCAGGGACTAGATGATGCTCACGCCTTGGCAGAGCTCCGGGTCCGGTAAAGAGCTGCAGAATGCCACCCACAGCTTGACAAGGAGAACCATCCTGAACTGAGGAGCCGTGCTGGAATCCCTGCCCTGATGAAACCTTTCCTCTCTTTGTACTTGGGAATTAGGGCTTGTTGCAAACTTCTCCTATCCTTTGTTATTACGAAGAAAAGCCTGGGGATAATCTCTCCTTATATTTTCCTAGAATGACTTTTTCACCTTTTTCCTAGTTGATATGTAAGAAATAGAGCATTTGGGTATTTACTCCATCACACTGTACATGAGAGGACCTAAGCCTTACATTAGTGCCTAGAGAGGAGAATCTGGATTTTTCAGTATTCTTGCATAGTTACTGAAGATCATGAAGTATTTCAGACTGCCAAGAAAATAGTGGGGAGTTCCTAGGGAAATTTCTCCAAGTTGGAAATGACATCTCCCATATTTCCTCTCTCTCGGCAATGCTCTCCACTCCTTGTAACCCACGTAGGCCTTAGTTTGAGAGAGGGAGAGAGAGAGAGAGAGAGAGAGAGAGAGAGAGAGGAGAGAGAGAACAAAAGGGAAGAAAAAAGAAGAGAAAAGAGGAAGGAGGGAGGGAGGGAAGGAAGGGAGGGAGGCAGGGAGGGAAGGAGGGAAGATAAAACTACACTTTTAGACATCTGAGGCGTTCGATTGCTTATCTCCCATGTGGCTCACCCTCATGAGGTTAACAGTCTCACAAGGAACTGTACAATGATTGATTTTTCTTCAACAAATGACCTTAGAAACTCCAAGGCCCAAGACAAACGGAGGGGAATCTCAAGTTCAATGACATGAATGTTGTCTGTAAAGACTCGCTGTCAATCTTGAAGCATTATACACATGGTTGGAACACAGAGGAAGGGCTTACTCACCAACTGCTGCCAAAACGTCTTTAGGCGCAGACATCTCAAGGCAGGCCCTAAACTCCTCCTAATGGCCCCAGCTAGTACCTCCTGCTCTCCTACTATGACCTACTTCTACGCCTGTCTCAGGCTGTCCATCTGGGACTCCCTTCCAGCCCCTCTGTCCTTGACATTAACTACAGTCCCCAGGGTGTAAACGACTGGGACAAGGGAGTCAGAGGGAATCTCTGAGTGATCTGCCCTGAACCTCATCTCCCACACATCACAGGACAGGCCAGCGAGCCATCAGGTCTGCTCCTGGACTCCCAAGGAGGCAGCCAAGGTGACAGTGGCCCAGGCTTCCAGCAATGACACAAATAAGCCACCCACATTCATGCGGATGCCACTAAATAATCAAAGTAAATTTATTTCTGAATGACTTAAGGGTCATGAAAGAAACATTAACTCTTATATTATAGAAACAGTAGTAAAACACAGTACACAGGAATGTCACTTGAACAATACCAAGACGAAAGTACAAGAGCAAATGAAAGATAACGACTTGAACTTTAAACACAGAGGTGAAGCAATTTAATAGGAAATTTTGTTGATAAGAAAAAAAAATGTATGTCCCACGTCTTTATTACATACTGTACAAAATAAAATATTGCACCTTTAAGTCATATAATAAATATATACAAAGACTAGTTTACAAATGATCTTTCTTTTAATTTAAAAACCTTCCACAGTCAAGTGTGACTGATGATTAACACCCCACGGGCTGTGTGTGCCCTTCACGTCCCCCTCCGTCCCGGCCACCAAACCCTCCGCGTACAGTAGTGCTCATTGTCAGTGTCGGTGAGGCTGAAGTTAGAACATGACAGCTGGTGCCCAGAACATATGGCAGAGAGACTCAGACAAATCCAAAGCCCCAACGTGCTGTTTGCTTCTTCGTGATCAGGGACTTGGTCCAGCACCACCTGCTTCAGGTGCTGCCGTGGCCAACGGGCTGTCGGCAGCATGTGCGCAGGCAGCTAGAATGCTGACCGAGGAAGGATGGCCGCATCCTTGGGTCGTGTGCCATTGAAAGCCATAACCAGTGGGACGTTAGGGGAAGTGCTCCAGAACCGAATGAGCGTCAGAACGTCACAATTTCACGCAAGCCCCAGACTCCTTCAGCAGAAACAATTCACTCCCAATTTACCCTCCACCCGGACACGGTACCATCACCAGCACTGACCCCAGTCTGAATGTGACCCAACGCAACCCAACTTGGCCTTCTCACTAACCGCCAACATCAACTCTCGCCTTAACCCTAACATAACCTTCCACTCTCCCCTCACCCGGTCCTAAAACTAAAGTGAACCCTAAACTTACTCACCAAATCCTAACTCTGACCCCTGGCCCTCCTGTAACTTCTAGCCTAACCCACATTCACTTTGGATTTACTGACAAATCGGTCTGAATTAAAACAATTGTTCACGGTAAACAATTCTTTTCAACCACCATGTTTCCTATTTAGATGACTTTCTCATAATCTTCAGGATTATAAGGAACAAAAATCCTGAAACAAAATATCCTCAGGAGTACTATTTTATGCGTAAATTAGGTCTAACAAGGCTTCGATTTTCTGCGTGTGTGCAAGAGAATAGTGCTTAGGAAAATTTCATTCACAGCTCTTAAGAGAAAGCTTTGAATACACTTCAAAATCAGTAGAAAAGGTGGACTTTCCCTCTCCTTTGATTTCCGAAACGCCTCCTCTGGTCACAGGTAGATCCCCGTGCTTGTGAAAATGGCAGCAACATTTAGTTTGTGCCTTGCCCCCAGGTTCTGTAACAGAGCAAGAACAAGATGCCGCCACCACCCCCCTCACCCCCAGGGTCCTCGGATCAGTCAGTGCAGTGACCGCGTCCAGAACGATGGCCTCTTCTTCACAGACCAGACTTAAGGACCCATAAAAATGCACTAGCGCCCTTCACACCATCTTAACAACTACTGGCCAGAGCTTCTAAAGTGTAGCTGCCTTACAAACCTGTTGGAACCCCAAAACTCGAGAGAAGAGGAAGTCATCGGCGGCTGCGTGTCCCGCGTGTCTTCAGGGCGTCCTACCCTCCGCGGGTCTACCTGTCACAGGGCAAGCAGCCTGTGGCAACACCCTGGGGATCTGGGCGGTTTCCTGATTAGAAGGACATGGGGAGGGTGCCAAGGGCAAGGGCACGCCTGCTACGGTATTTCTGATGGTCCCGGAAGAGCTCACCTCAAAGAGCTGGGATTGAAAATGGGCCACGGGGAAGGCAATAGGACGACGTCCCACCAGCGGTGAGTTGGCACCGACCCCTGAAGGCGGAATCTAGAGTTCTAAGAGAAATCACACGTTTCTGAACCAGCTACGTGGGGGAAGAGAGCGTCTACACGTTTTGGCTCTGTCTTCACAGCAGCGTTACGACCCCCGGCCACAGGCTTACCCTTCTTGACAAGACTGGCAGCACCTCTGTTTGTAGAGATCTAGCGAACACAAACTGAGATGCTTTACAAACATACAGTAGTGAGCCGTGTCTGAGCAGTGTCCTGCCAAAAAGAAAAAAAAAAAAAAAACAGACATCCATCGAACACACAGCTCATTAGAGACAGAGTTAAAAAACATTAAAAAATAAAAAAAAAAAAAACCTTTGAGTTTATGACAAGCCTACACTGCAATCCCAGAGTGAGCCGCAGAAACTGGGCTTGGATTTGTGGCCCAGGGAATACAGTCGGGGGCACCGTGACAGCGCCGGGTGGGGACGGCTGGCAGCTATACTTGTGGGCAGCCCAGCATCACGGAGAGAGCTCTTCACTCACTACGTCTTACACCTGAAACTGTTGCAATGTTGTGCGTCAGCCGGACTCAAATAAAAAAACATTGACAAGCAACCCCACTAGGCTTGGGTTAGAGGCACGGCCCTGCACCTGAGCCAGAAGCACACGGGGCTCACTTCTCAGCCAGGCCAAGTGGCCTCGCCCTGCTCTCCGGGGCCCACACTCCTCCTCGCAGTGCTGGGGCGAGGACCCCTGGGAAAACTGATAAAAGCGACGGACCTGCTCCCTAGCAAAATATATTTATGATGAAGTTTTGTAAAAATAAGGTAACAATTATAATATACATAAACATATAAAATATATGTGTATATGACCATATATATTATAATTAATATATATATATCATAATAATAATATAAACACCTATGTCACAGTTTTATTAAGGAGGGCATGTGGGGTGATGAGCCCGGGGTGTTTTACGCGACTCGTGAACCGCTGAACACTACATCAAAAACTAATGATGGACTATATGCTGGCTAATTGGACATAATAATAAATTTAAAAAAATAGTAACAGGAAAAAAAGAAAAGAATCCCTATCGCAGCAGACGAGACCTCCCTCTGGGCAGAAGGGGGACTCCGTCATGGTCAGTGCCGCCAACACCCAGCTGCTTCTACTGTTCTTCTCGAAAGAATGCTGAGGCCCACCCACAGCGAAGCTGCTCATCTCCTAATGTCCCAGGATGTCACCTGCGTCCCGAATGGCCGGTCAGCCATGACACCAGCAAGGTGAGCGCCCCCGGGGTCTGGCTGGGGCAGGGCTGCCGCCAGTGACGGTACCTGCGAGGGGTACGTACTGTCACAGGAAGGCCCAAGGCAGTGCCGCCAGGAAGCTGGTTTCTTTTTCGGCACACAGTGTCTCTCCACCACGGGTCTGCAGCTCCTCGTGCGGACACAGTCGACTTTCCGAGACTGGAAGCCCCGGCCGCAGGCTGCCGTGCAGGGCCTCCAGGGGCCTGTGCGCCAACACGTGTCACAAGCCCCCGACGAGCAGTTCCTCCTCAAGGTGGGTCTGAAAGAGAAAAAAAGGAAAAAACAAGGGAAAAAACAAACAGTGGAAAACGGGAGAAGCAGGGTGTCACTTCTTGCTGGCATGAGCCTTCCAGCAAACTCTGTTTTCAATACTCTAAAGTCTTCCCGATTAGGACCCTATTCGTCAGGTGTATGATGTGCACGGCGCGTGGTTGGTGGCGCAGTCATGACAAGGACAGGCAAGCAAACCACATGTTTCCACTCACTTTCCACATCGAGTCAAGACATGCACCCCGAAGGATGCACTGTCCTGATAAGCTGGAGCAGGTCAGTTTAGGCAAGGAAGAGAGGAATAGCTCACAATCAGCCACTTCAGATTTGCTAACAAACATTCAGTGGTGTTTATCGAAGCACCTGGGGTAGATTCGGGTATGAGAGTAAATGTGTGTGCGAGTGAGCTCATCTGCTAAGGGACGGCACTCTAACAGAGTTAGGCCACACCATGACTCACAGTCAGAGTCAATAAAGACTGTTTGGGGACAGGGATCTACCTCTGGTTCCTCACCCTTTCAAACAGAACAGAGTTCTGACTTTGCGCCCCCTGACATTGGAAGATATCTAGCCTGGAAGAGACAGCCAGCTTGGTGGACCCACTTTGGGGTAAATGCCCTTGTTCCCTGTGGCAGGGGTCCTGGGAGATATCTCCGTACTACCCGGGACTGTCTCCCACCCCACAGGCGGCTGAGAGCCCTAGCTTCACCAAGCTGCTTCAATAACTGTCTTTCTTCCAGGAATTTGGAAGTTGCTGGAACAAGACCTGTAAACATGAAGGCCGGAGCAGTGCTGGCCATATTCTGCCACATGGGCCAGAGAACTAGAAAAAAAAAATTCAGGAAAATAACAAAGAAGGAAGCAAGACAGAGAGAACTGCAGAGACCAGAGGGAAAACCCCCCCGTGACTTCTCATTTCTTGGTCACAGTCCTTCCTGCGGTCTGATGGCATTCTCCCTTTGGATTCTTGGGGCATTTTTGTATTCCTGTAAGAGGCTCCTTACCAGCACACATGATCTATAAGGAGTGTAGGAACACCACTGGAAATACAGTAAGCTGGAGAAAACGGTGATAACCTGACCTGCTCCAGGGAGAAGTTATCACAAACAGTTGGAAGCAGTACTCTGAGTAGCCAGTAGGGGGAGACTCCATCAAGAGGTTTATTTGAACAACAGGGTCTCACCAAACTATAGGATTTTACAAAGAAGAGGAGGGTAGCTTATTAATTACAGGGCTTTTGTTTTCCCCAGTGGGTATGAATCCTAGCGGCCAAAAGTGTAGTTGCTTGGGACAACCGAGCATAGACCCAGTACTCCTCAGCCATCCCCCCCATGCAGAGATGAGCTCTTTCTACTGAAGAAAAAAAAAAAAATGGAATATTCACAGAATACACAAAAAAATGTATTTTAAAAGGATACCAAATTGTTGTGCACAAGTGTTGGGTGGTCCTGTCTTAATAAGAAATCACACACCCACCTTTTATGCATGTCATTCCGAGTCAACTTTGTTTCCAGCCCAAAGGACCCTAACTAACGCGGCTACCTTCTGCTCTGATGGAAGGCAGGGCCAGTGGGAAGTCAGAAGGAGCCCCAGAGCTTATGAGAGAGGACAGGACACAGGGAGCTAGAGACCAAGGCTGCAGCTGCAGATCCAGAGGCTGGTCATTGAGGACCTAGTAAAAGAAATGTCGGTTGGTCCAGCACAGAGCATCCCACGTCCTCCTGGCCAGGGACAGGGCTGGGGACGGGGACGCCGCAGCTAGGAGGACACCGTCTGGACACTGGCACTACGCACACATGTGCATGCGTGGCTCCCATGCTCTCCCACCTAAAACATGAAAGCGGATATGGTGCCAAAAAGCACGAAGTCCCTGTTTCTACTAGTCTTCCCCCACGTCTCATCGCTGTTCAGTCGAGCTCCTCTTTTCTACCTCAGACCACCCCTTTCCCCATCAGCCAGACGCAACCACGGACTCGGGCGGACAGACTCCGAGCCTGACCGGCATCCCAAGGGCCCTGCGGCTTTAAAGAGAGGCAGATGGCCAGGCTCCACTCCCAGAGATACCCGTTCATGCAGTCCCAGGCAAGGCCCGAGAATCCTTATTGTAAAGAAACGTCCCAGAAAATTGTGAGGGAATCACCGCTTTGGAAGCAAACTCCCCGTGTCTTGGAAGCGCCGCCTCGGCGCCCCGAGCTGCATGTGCGCTGTGCTCCTCGGCTAATTCACACCCCCTCTGTCACTCTTCCACGCCCCCCCAGGCCCCTCCCGGGGAATCTTCCTTCTTCTATTTCTTGGAAACATTTCGATGTTTTCAGTTCATCTCCTTTTTCTTTTTTTTTTAAAGATTTTATTTATTTATTTGAGCGAGAGCTTGAACACAAGCTGGGGGGGAGGGGCAGAGGCAGAGGGAGAAGCAGGCTCCCCGCCCCCGAGCAGGGAGCCCGAGGTGGGGCTCGATCCCAGGGCCCTGGGATCATGACCTGAGCCGAAGGCAGATGCTTAACAAACTGAGCCACCCAGGCGCCCCCACATCTCTTTCTCTAAAGCCCCATTTGGCCATCTACTGAGCCTCCTGATAGATCCTTCCATGCTTCTATCCTCTCCACTATATTTCTGCTTCTTGTTTTCACTGCCAGTGGTGAGAAAGCATGTGGCACGTCCAGTGTGGGTCCTGAAGGAAGGACACCGTGGCTGGAACGCCAAGAGTGAGGGGGTATGAGGTTTGGGATGCGGCTGTGAAGGGAGGGAAGAGGGGCACCTGGGTGGCTCAGTCGGTTGAGTGTGTGAATCTTGATTTCAGCTGAGGTGGTGGTCTTGGGGTTGGTTGTGGGATCGAACCCTGTGTCTGGCTCCTCGCTCAACAGGGAGTCTGTTTGAGATCCTCTCTCCCTCTCTCCCTCTGCCTCTCCCCCATGGTTTCCCTCTCTCTCTAATCTCTCTTCTCCAAAAATAAATAAATAAATTCTTTAAAAAATAAATAAATAAAGGGAGGGAAGTGTTGACCGTGCGGTGTTTTCTAGGTCACGTTACAGACTTTGGTCACCCTTCTTCCAAAGAGCAAGGGAGGTTTCTAAAGTGGTGGTGGTGGTATAATCAGATTTGATTTTGGAAAGGACCGCTCAGGCTGGGATGGCTTGGCGATAGGTCATCGTGGTAGAGATGGAGAAAAAGTAGATGGGTTTGAGAAAATATTACAAGGAGCCAAAAGGGATATAAAAAGTTATCAGAGGGGCACCTGGGTGGCTCAGTCGGTTGAGCGTCTGACTCTTGATTTGGGCTCAGGTCATGAGATCAGGGCCGCGAGACTGAGCCCTGTGTCGGGCTCCACGCTGAGTGGGGGATCTGCTTAGTATTCTCTCTCACCCTCTGCCTCTGCCCCTCCCCTCTGCTTGCGAGCACGTGCATGTGCTCTCTGTCTTTCTCACTCTCTCTAAAAAAAAAAAGTAATCAGAAAAGTACAAATTACAATAGGATGTAATTTTTCACACAGCAGATGGGCAAAATTTTTAAAGACTGGAAACCCATATAATGTTCATGAAAAGGTTAAATGTCCATCAGCAATGGAATGAGGTAATCATGTTCAATACAACAATGAAAAAGAGCAAAGTGAATCTTAGGTACTAAGATGGGGAAAAAGTCTATAATGTATTGATAAGGACAAAAAGCAAGTTTTGGAAAAGTACATCAGGTATGTTAAAAAAGAAGGCTCGGTCTGACCCTCTTCCCTCTCGTGCTCTCTATCTCTCATTCTCTCTCTCTCAAATAAATAAATAAAATCTTAAAAAAAAAAAAAAAGAAGGCTCGGTCCACGTACGCATTTGCGGCGGAAGTCTATCTTTGAGAATGCAAAGTGAAACATCTGGGGTGATCCATATCCGTCTGTGTGTGGTCTCTATCCTCTCAGCAAAAGACAAAACTAGGTTGTCTGTTGAGAAGGAGGGCAGCAGTTCCATTTTCCACTTGAGGAAAATAAGTTCTGGCTTGAGTTGTGTTGTGGGGAATAGGAAACACAGAAGACTCTACATTGCCAAACCCTACTGAAGGCTCAAAATGGAAACTGAACCAACTGTCAGGGTCATCTCATTTTCTCTGGCAACACTCGGGGTGGGGAGGAGGGAAAGGGAGCCCTATTTCGAACATCTTCTATGACCCAGGTTGCTCAGGTGCTTTCACACTAAGCCAACTACTCGAAAGCTCCCAACCATAATGTTATGTGGACGGTTAATACCCCGTTTTGCAGATCAGGGGGCTGGCTAGCCTGGGTCACACAGGAAGAGTGTGAGAGAATTCCACATTCCCTCATTAGTGTGCTTTCTGGCTCTCTCCCCACATCCCGCTGGCTGGGGCGCGCTCCTCTGGGACGGTGGAGTCGCCAGGCCGAAGGAGCCCGGGTCTCGGGGTGACCTCATGGAACAACGCTCCTCTACCCCAAACCGAGCACCGGCACTGACTTGTACACAAGAGAAAAGCAAACTCTTTTTGAGTTTAAGCCCCTTTGCAAGGTAAAAGCTTGTTTCTAGGGGCGCCTGGGGGGCTCAGTCGTCGAGCGTCTGCCTTCAGCTCTGGTCATGATCCCAGGGTCCTGGGATCGAGCCCCGCATCGGGCTCCCTGCTCCGCAGCGAGTTTGCTTCTCCCTCTCCTTCTATGCTCTCTCTCTCTCAAGTAAATAAATAAAATCTTAAAACACACACACACACACACACACACACACAGTTTCTAGACAGAGGAATACAGCAATCCACTGAAAACATTAGGAAGATTTAATCTGTAAACTTAAATATCATTAGGCTTGACCAGCTTTGCGTATAGAGGGAAAAATATCTGTCCTCAGTGCTACTCTTTTTTTGTCTTTGGGGTGTCCCTCTCTAAATATGTTAAATGTCCAAATAATTTGTAATTATAATAGTGCATATTAATTAATATTTCAGTACAATGTATACTGTCGAGGATGGTACTATAAGAAATCATTGGATAGGAACTGTCAGTTGTGAAAGGCAGGGGACGGGAGAAGTCATTCCATTTTCAGGCAGCCCCCGACTGAGGCAAGAGAGGGTTCTGGGCCGAGTCAGTACCTCCTTCTGTCATCGCAGCGGGGGTCAGAGCTGTTGCGATGCTGGCAAACTGCATGCTGCTGCTGCATCCTCCCAGTGCGACCCAGGCAACGAGCCGGACACTGGAACAGAAGCACAAAGCGGCATAAACCACCTGCGAGCTCGCGGGTGCTGCGGTACCAAGGTCATGCACTGTGGGGGGGGTGCCGGTGGTCCCCAGGGGAAGTCGGGGAGGAGGGGAGTGCAGCTCTGACGACAGACAGCCCTCCCTCAGGGCCAGGAAGATACCTGAGCATCTTCCTCCTCCTCCTCCTCCTCCCCCCGGCCCCCCCCGAGACTTAGACCATCTCTGGGGACAAGGGAAAAGAACGGCGCCAGTCTGTAACTGACAGGGCTTCGGTCCAGAAACGACATTGCTTAAGACCATAAGCAACTGCCAACTTTGGGTTTTCCTGCTCTGAGCAAAAGTGGAGGCCTGGGAGTTAAGGTGAGTTCAATTATAAGAAAAAAAATTTTTTTCTGACATGGGGTTCTTATATTTTCATGTAGTCATAATACATACTAATTTTTCCTTATCCTCTGTTTAATGCTTGAAAAGGCCTTTCCCATCACACTGGTTCTATTTTCATTCACCTTCCCGGTCACGTCCTTCGTAGCACAAAAGCTTTTAATTTTTACATTGCCCAATGTATCTGTTGTTGTAGCTTGTGCTTTTGGTGTCATATCTAAAAAACCATTTCCTAACCCGAGGCATGACGATTTATGTCTACATTTCTTCCAAGAGCTTTATAGTTTTAGCTCTTAAATTTAGGTCTTTGATCCACTTTGAGTTAATTTTTTGCATATGGCCTAAGCTAGGGTCCAACTCCATTTTTCTGTGTGTGTGGATATCCAGTTGTCCAGCACCATTTGTCAAAGAGATTATTCTTTCTCCAGTGAGTGGTCTTCTCACCCTTGTATGAAACCAACTGACACAGATCTAGAAATTTCTCTCTCGACCTTAAATTCTATTCCAGCGACCTATATGTCTACCCCCTGTCAGCACCACGCTGTCTTAGTTACTAACAGCTCTGTAGTAAGTTTGGAAACCAACAAGTTGGAGCCCTCCAACCTTGTTCTTTTTTCAAGATTGATTTGGTTATTCTGGGTCCTTTATATTTCCATATGAACTTTAGGACCAGCTTGTCAGTTTCTGCAGAGAATCCAGCTGGGATTTTTACAGGGATTGTGCTGAATCTGTAGATCGATTAGGAAAGCGTGATCAGCTTAACGTTAAGTGTTCTGATCCATAAATATGGGATGTCTTTCCATTCATTTAGACCTTCTCTAATTTCCTTAAAAAACCTATTGTAGTTTAACACTGTTTTTTTAAACCATTCTTCTGTTATGGTTAAATACCATTGAACTTTAAACCCACTTAACACGGGTCTGTCCTCTCATTTCACTGCATGACTCAGGGCTACTCCTGCACTAACACCATATTATTTTACTTACCTCAGATAACACCAGCTAAAGAAGGTCTGTCCACCCCTCTAGAAGTTGTCTCTCCTAAAAATTTCCTGTGTTCATCTGTTCTCCCATATGAATGTCAGAATTACCTTAAGTTCCAAAAAAAAGAATTCTACCGCAGTCTTTGTTGGAATTCTGTTACGTGTTTCAGTTCATTTAGGGAAGCAGACATCTTTACAGCACGGAGAGTACCTTTATTTGTCCTACTTTTTCCTTTACGTGTTTCAACAATGTGTTCTATTCCTCTTTACGGGTTCTGTTTTGGTTAATTTTATGTGTCAGCTTGGCTAGGCCATGGTGTGCCCACATACTTGGCTAAGCAGTATTCCAAGTGCTTCTGGGAGGATGTTTCTGGAAGAGATTAACATTTAAATCCCTACCCGAGGGAAAGCAGATTGTTCCCTCTAATGTGGGTGGGCCTCACCCAATCAGTTGATGGGCTGAATAGGCCCCCCAAAAAGGAAGAGGGCAGTCCTCCCCAAGTAAAAGGGAATTCCTCCTGACTGACGGTCTTTGAACTGGGATATTGGCTTTTTCCTGCTTTTGGACTTGAACTGAAACCCTGGCTCTTCCTGGGTCTGTAGCCTGTTGGCTTCTGAGCTGGAATGACACACTCAGCCGTCCTGGATCTTCCAGCTTCCTGACTCACCCTGCAGCTCTTGGGACTTGTCAACCTCCATAACTGCATTAACTCATTAACTCATGCACACACACACACACACACACACACACACACACACACACACACACCCCACACCCTATTTGGTTCTGTTTCCCTGGAGGACCCTGGCTAAGGCAGATATATAGCTTTTGGTCCTGAGAAAGGGGTGCTACTATAACAAATATCTAAAACTGTGGCTCTGGAACTGGGTGATGGGTAGAGGTTGGAAGAGTTTTGAGGTACATGCCAGGAAAAGCCAGACTACCTTGAAGGGCACGTTGTTAGAAATGCGAACATTTAAGAGGACTCTGATGAGGTTTCAGGTGGAAGTAAGGAACACGCTTACTGGGAACCGTAGGAAAGGCGATCGTCACTCTCAAATGGCAAAAACTTGGGGCACTTGGGTGGCTCAGTCGGTTGAGCTTCCAGCTCCTGGTTTCAGCTCAGATCATGATCTCGGGGTCATGAGATCGAGCCCCAAGTTGGGCTCTGTGCTCACTGGGGAGTCTGCTTGAGCTTCCCTCTCCCTCTGCTCCCCCTGCCCCACTCATGCTCTTCCTCTCTCTAATAAATAAATAAATCTTAAAAAAAATAAAATGGCAAAAACTTGGCCGAACTGTGTTCTAGTGTTTTTTTGGGCGATAGAACTTGCAAGTGATGAAACTGCATATTTCACTGGGGACATTTCTAAGCCGAGTGTTCAGGGTACCACCCGGCTTCCCCTTAGGGCTTCCAGCAGAATGTGAGTGGACAGATACACTGCAGGAATCATTAAACAAAAAGGAATCATAACTGGAGGATTCGGAAAATTCTCAGTCCATCCATATTTCAAAGAATGAGAAAGTATGTTCTGGAAGGAACACGAACGGCGTGGCTGGACAATCACTCCATAAGGAGATTCCCCATGGAGTTAATCAGCCATCCCAGCGGAAGCCAGGAACAGAGACAGGGCTGTGCCAGGAGAGACACTGAAGGGACCCAGTTAAGGAAGGCTTTAGAAACTGTGGATTCTACAGGACGGGATAAAGCCATTCAGCTGCAAACGTGCTTTACCCTTCAGGAAGGGGGAAGAACGACCCCAGATTCAGAGCTCACCAGGGATGCCACTCCCAGGACAGGCCCCGGCGGAGAGGGAGGCTGTTTCCTCGATTTCCGTGGGCCCCGCCGTCCCTGCCTAGTGCTTCAGGGGCAGGACCACTCCAAAGAGCCGCGTGGGGAAGGCTGCTGTCTAGGGCCATGGGGGCAAGCCGCTGGCCTGGTGGGTCTGGAGGGCAGAGTGTCAAGCCGAAGACGATTATTCTCCAAGTGTTAGGATCTAATGGAATTAGTCCTGCTAGATTTTGGACTTGACTGGGACCCACCGCCTGTTTCCTCTTCTGATTTCTCTGGTTTGGAAAGGGAACGTCTGTCCTCTGCTTGTCACATCACTGTATTTTGGAAGTATGCAACTTGTCTGCCTTCACAGGTTCGCAGGGAGAGAGGAGTTCTGCATCAGGACGGCTCACTTCTTACCCATTCCTAATTTAGATGACATGTGGTGAGACTTTGGATTTGAATTGAGGACAGAGTGGGTCAAGACTTCTAAGGGTATTGGGATGGGATGAATGTACTTTGTATACAGGAAGGACATGAATTTAGGGGAGGGGGGCAGACGGCGGAATGTTATGGACCAAACTGTGTCCCCTCAAAATGTGTATGTGGTAGCCCTAACCCCCAGTGTGACTGTATTTGGGGACAGGTTCTATAAGGAGGTATTAACAGTGAAATGAAGTCCTAAGGGTGGGGCCTTAAGCTGCTAGGAATAGTGTCCTTACAAGAAGAGGAAGAGACACCAGAAGTCTCTCTCTCTCTCTCTCTCTCTCTCTCTCTCAATCTCTCTCTCTGCACAGAGAAGAGCCCATGTGAGGACCCAGTGAGAAGGCAGCTGTCTTTAAGAGGGAAAGTGAGGTCTTACAAAACCAACCCTGACAGAACCTTGACCTCGGACTTCCAGCCTCCAGAATTGTGAGAAAATAAACTTTTGCTCTCCGCGGCACCCAGTCTGTGGTATTTTGTTATGGGGCAGCCCTAGTTGACTAATGAGGTTCCTAGACATTTCTTTAAAACTGTTTTTTCCCAAATATTTTTTATTTATAAGGTTGTTCAAGGTGGCCTTTGGGATACGGGCTATGAGACTTCTGTGCCCATAATTACTAATGCTCTTCTGCCCCTTTTCTCGAAGTCTGGTCTTACTCCTTCTGCCCCAGACCAGCCAATCTTGGAACTTCCGTCACTGAGCTACTCTATTCAAAGAATCCAACTTTGGTTCACCTTTATATTGGAAGACAGAGACACCGTGATTTCCAAATCTAATTCCTTGAGGTCAGACACATCCATTCACTTCAGAGATCAATCAGATGTTTCCCCCCAAAATTAAAAAAAAAAAACAAAACATGTGTGATTACATTACTGTCAAAGCACTAGATTTGTCCACTGTACCTGGCCCCCTGGCTCAACGACCCACTGGCCACAAGGATGACCGGAACATGGCCTTCTTCCCGGAGGCCTCTCTCTGGGAGCACACGCTCTTGGAGACATCACCTGCACGGTGCCGTTGGCTTTGGCGCGTTTGCAGGTCACTTGCCGACTGTGGAACCCTTCACCGCAAGACACAGAGCACTCAGACCACGCGCTCGTGAACCACCTGGGAATAAAAACTACAGCAGCTTAGTGAGGACTGGAATGTCAGCCCCTGCAGGGAGTGTCTTGAACATCGATCCTAACATTGTGTCCCTCTGGGGGCCGTCACATGTCTCGAGGGGAATGAACCGCAGCACCAAAACTCCAGGCTCTCTTCTCAGATTTCCTTTTTGTTCAGGGGAGTGACAGAATTACCTGGGAGAGACAAGGAACACAGGGGTGGGGTCGGGCCATTTGCAAGGATATGAGAGCTGGCACTTGCAGGGCCCCAGAGAGCACAGCTAGGGGAAAATTAGGTGGAAATTTCAAAAAGGTGGATTGCAGCTTACTGAAGCCAAAGGGAAGAAAACATTTTTAAAGCACCTATGTGGGCGCCTGGGTGGCTCAGTTGGTTAAGCGACTGCCTTCGGCTCAGGTCATGATCCTGGAGTCCCGGAATCGAGTCCCACATCGGGCTCCCTGCTCAGCGGGGAGTCTGCTTCTCCCTCGGACCCTCCCCCTTCTTGGGCTCTCTCTATCTCACTCTCTCTCTCTCTCTCAAATAAATAAATCTTTAAAAAAAAAAATAAAGCACCTATGTGCTATTTGCTCTGGGAGATATTTACATGTTATTCCCATTCTTTGTAGGGAAGAAACCAATGTCCAAAGGGGTAAATACGTCGGTTACGGTCACATAACCACAAGCCAACAGAGCTGGGTGGACACTGGGTTTATCTGACCCTAAGTTCCCACTTTCAAGACAGAGAACACTTGGAGCTGGACACCTTTGGGATACCGAGTGCTCTATCACGGAGGATTTTCAAGCTCTGCTGGGATCCTACCGAGCAGGGGCTCCTAACCTGAGCTCTAGGGTGCTCCAAGAGACCGCAGACCTGGACGGGCAAAGAATTACCTCTTCGTTGTCACTGAGCTACAAGTGAAATCTAGTGTTGCTTTAGTTATAAAAATGTCAGCCACAAAATACAGTAGTATTAGCACTGTCTGTGATTTTGTTACCAATGGAAAGCATAGATATTTTTACATGACCTTACAATTGTGGCAGGCATCTCAAAAAGTTATTTATATTTATCACCACTTCAAAATTAATGTACTGCTCGATATTAGTGCATTAGCAGAGAGGCAGATCTATTACCGTATCATCATTTTTCAAATGATGATGCTGTATTTCAGTGTTACTGGTTTCATGATCGAATGTATTCTATTTTACAGATTTAAAACCCTCATCCTGAGAAGGGATCCCCAGGCTTCTCCAGACAACCAGAGGCATCCACAGCAGACAGAGATGAACGACCCTCAGTGCAAGAGCCCTAGGGTTACAAGACCTCAAGGTGTCTCTCATAGGTGTGACAGTAGATGGCCGCTTATCCTAGGCACGTGCACAGCTGGAGAATATGTAATAAACATGGCGGCTGATACCTTTGTTTCCATTTTGTAAGAATCAAGAATTGGCATAACCAACTCCCCCGAGTTACTGTAGCATCATTTTGCTGCTTCCTGAGGGACAGATGACTCAGCGCAAGACCTTCCTCCGAAGCACAGGATGGGTACCGAGAGACACGTCAGCCACCGACGGCCACAGCCCTGCGAGAACATGCTCCCAGGTATCTGCTTTGTTTGCCAGTGTGACCCTGTCTCCCACTCCTCTCCAAGGCCCAGATCAGCAGATTAGTGTGGGCATTTGAGCGAGGGCAGCGAACTCTCTAATGAAGTATCCATCTCACAGTCGTGCTCCAGAAATGCTACTGTTATTATTATTTTTTCTTTTCTTTTCTTTTACTGGGGATTATGGTGCCATTTGGTCAGTTACCTGCTAGGGATTCTGTGATTCAATCATTCATTCATTCACTCCACACATATCTGTGGAGGGTGCATAATGGGGGCAGACATTGTGCTAAGTGCTGGGAATAAAGTGTTCTGCAAACAGCTCTGGATTTACCCTCCTGGGCTGGACAGTCTAGTGTGAGACACACCATGGTAAGAGCTATGAACACGAATGATAACAAAATATGAAACACATACAGCACAGGGGCCTGGCTGAGCTTGGAAGGGAAGGTTAGGGATGGTTTCCCTGAAAAGAAATGAACAGAAATAACTAAGTGGAAAGAGAGGGAACAGTGTTCTAGGCAGAGGGAACAGTGTGTGCAAAGACTCTGAGCTGGGAGAAAGACACATCTCAGAGACAAAAAGACAGCATGGAGTGGAGATCAGATAACCAGGCTGGGACAGAATGGCAGCCTGTGGCACAAGCACAGAGGGACTTCTGTTCTCTCGCTCCAGTATGCAGTCAGGCAGCAAATACTCACTGAGCCCTGGTGTGTGTTAGGCATTGGTTTAGACACCAGGGTGAACAAAATGAGTGAGACAGACATGCTCCCAGTGCTAGGGATTTTTGGCTTTTGTCCTAAGAACCACGAGAAGTGTTTGAAGGGTTTGAAACAAAGAGGCATCTCGGTGAATTTGTGCTTTAAAGACGATTCTGTTTATACATGGGACGAGCACTCTAGGGAGGGAGACAGGAATCAGGAGGATCCTGGAGCCATCCACACGAGGAACCTGATGGCGTGAGCTCCCGGGGGAACGGAGGAACTGGACAAGAACGGGGGGGAAGTGAGAGAAACAGGGGCGTCTGGGACGCAGTCACTGGCTCTGGAGGCCTGGGGACGGACCAGGTTTGGTGGAGATCCTGGGTTTGATTTTGGACATTTTTAAATTATTGATTTCTATCTATTACCTAGAAAGGTTATGAATGGTTTTGACCTCTGGGGTGGAATCCAAGGAATGGCATTTTGAACAGGACCTCCAGGGACGCTGGCCCACTGCGCTATCTCGAGGCAAACCCACAGGACCAGCTCTGCTAAGGACCAGATAGCCCCATGAGCGTAGGAAACAGATGTGGGCAGCGGTCAAGAGTGGAGGCCCTGAACACAGATCATCTCGATTTGAATTCTGGCCCTCGTAACTGGGTGGCTTCAGGGTGCTTTCCCACCTGTGAAATAGGAAGCTAACAACACGTACCTCCAAGGTGATGGTGAAGTGGTCCACGTAAGCGCTTAGCAGAATGCCCGATGCAGAGCACATGCTAAACACATCACAGTGATTGCCCTGGGAAATCCAAATTACCATGCCTTCTAACCCAAGCAAAAACCTGGTACTGATACAAAGAGTGACTACACATACCTTGAGGGGCAGTCCTGGATGTTACAGGGCTGAAACCCAGCCAGCGGCTTCGGGAGGTTTTGGCAAAGGGCCTCCCTCACTTCCTGCCCGTTGGCCATCACACACCGGGGTCTCCGGACGCGGGCTCCCAAGTGGCCGCAGGTGGCAGAACAATGCGTCCAGTTACCGAGCTCCCAAAAAGGCTCTGCAGAAAGGAAATGAAATGTCATGACAGCCCTGAATGAGATATGATGATGGGGCTGGGAGGGACATGGCCACAGACCACCAGGAGCTGTTTTCTGGTTGGCTGCCCATCTGCTTCTTTGAGAAGCACTTGGAGAGTACGCTGTCACCTAGTGGAAGGCCTCCTTTACATTTCACGTTTCCTCCACTGACTTATTGTCCTCACTGGTAGGAATGGTGGCCAGCTTGGGGCCCTTGGACCACAGCCTGGGAGAGGTGCTATTGGAGGCCAGCTGGACTTGCCAGAAAAATCCCAGAAAGAGAGAGGAGGTGCTCCGTGCAGCGGGCTGGCTCCTCGGCATTCTCCAAGCAGAGCCAAGAGGACGAGAGAGGAGGATGTCTCCGGGGGATGCTCTCACCGGTTCTATTTCTCAAATGTGGGCCAGGCGGAGAAATAAAAGACCATTTAGCAGGGACCGGGGATTAAGTAGTCAGGTTAAAAATGAATTTCATTCCATTCTTACTTTTCCATTAATTCTTATCTAAACTTCAGCTTACTCCTGGAACTGCATAAATAATTTGTCACGGAGACATCTGGAAGGGTAAAAATGAGAGTTTCCTTTAGCAAAGTTGAAGCTGACCACCTCCAGTAATTATGGCTTTTTAATTTTAGTCTTCATTCCAAACAGCCCTTCCCTTCCTTTTTGACACTTGGTAAAAAGATGAGGTACAATACAATGATGACAGATTTGTGTGTGACCACAGAAGGTGCCAGATTTTCCCGTCACAATCACAAGTAATTGATAGCTACCAGCTGTGTCCACAGACTCCCTCACAGAGCAGAGCAATGTCTTTAACTTATTGTTTTCCAGATTTTCCTTCTGATTTTTGAATTTTTGTCTTAAGTTGCATATGGCATCCTCTGCAAAGTAGAATTGTACATATTTTTAGTTGGGCCCCCAGGATTACAGTTTGTTTGAAACAATTTTTTAAAATAGCTGGGTTTATGGAGAACTTCCCAGGTGAGGGGTACTGAATTTTAGATACTTGGCCATCAGCTTTTCCCCTAATCCTTATGGCCATCCTGTGAATTAGACCAGTGTTATTTGCAGGAGTGGGAAAAAGCTAAGTGACTTGCTCAAGGTCCTTCATCTAGAACCCAAGACTGTCAAACTCCACATCTAACTCCTTCTACTATGCCATACTTCACAAAGACACCTTGACACTCCAAGGCAGAAAACACATACATTTCTTTAAAAACATGTGTGGTTTTTGTTTTAACTGAGGTGCCATTCACATACAATAAAATGTTCAGAAATCCGGTGTGCAGTTTTATGAGTTTTCACACTTGTATGTACTTTTGTAACCATGATCCACAGCAAGATATAAAACACTTCATCTCCCAAAAAGTTTCCTCCTAATCTAATTAAAGATCAACTTTAATCTTAAATTATTTTAATCAATTATTTTAATCAATTCCCCTCCCCCACCCAGGCAATTCCTTGTTCATTTCCATCAGTACCCATGATTGGTGTCACCTGCTCTTGGCTTTCATTCACGTACTCCTTTGCACTTGCTTCACATAACATTTTTGAGATTCGCCGGTATTGCTGTGCATAGCCCATTCTCTTTTATTGCTGAATAATATTCCATCATGTGAATATACCATAGTTCATCTATTCTCCTTTTGGTGGCCATTAGGAAGTGAAGGCTGCTGTGAACATTCTTGTACAAATATTTTTGTGAACAAGTTTTCACTTTTCTTGGGTAAATACCTGTGAGTGGAATTGCTGGGTCAAAGGTAGGTGCATGCTTAGCCTTCTCAGAAACTACCACACAGTTTTCCAGAGTGGTTGTACCAGATTACACTCTTACCACCAATGCATATGGGTTCCAGTAGCTTCACATCCTTAACCAAATCTGGCGCTGTCAGTCTTAGTTTTCACCATTCCAGTAAGTGTGGAATCATATCTCTTTGTGGGTTTAATTGTCATTTCCCTGATGCCATCTGTATATCTTCTTTTGTGAACCATCTGTGCAAGTGTTTTGCCTGTTTTGTGGGGGCGGGGGAGGGGAGGCTTCGTTGTTGACTTGTAAGAGTTCTTTATATATTCTAGATATAAGTTCCTCAACAGACATACGTTCAGCCAATCTTCTTCCCAGCCTATGGGTAACCATCCATTTGCTCTCTGTATTTAAGAGTATGTTTTCTTTTATCTTTTTTCTTTTTTTGTTAATTTGTTCCTTGAATTACATATGTGTGTGAGATCATATGGTATTTGTCTTTCTCTGTCTGACTTATTTCACTTAGCATTATACCCTCTAGGTCCATCCACGCTGTTGCAAATGGCGAGATTTCATTCTTTTTTATGGCTGAGTAATATTCCATTGTGTGTGTGTGTGTGTGTGTGCGTGTGTGTGTGTGTGTGTGTGTGTGTGTGTATCACATCTTCTTTATCCATTCATCTATTGATGGACACTTGGGTTGCTTCCATATCCTGGCTATTGTAAATAATGCTGGTATAAACATAGAGGTGCATATTTCTTTTCAAACCGTACTTTCATTTTCTTTGGATGAATACCCAATAATGGAATTACTGGACCATACGGTAGTTCTATATTTAAACTTTCTGAGGAAGCTCCATAGTGTTTTCCATGGTGGCTGTACCAATTTACCAATATTCCCACCAATAGTACACAAAAGTTTCTTTTTCTCCACATCCTCGCCAATACTTGCTATTTCTTGTCTTTTTTGAGTCTAGCCATTCTGACAGGTGTGCAGTGATACCTCATTGTGGTTTCCATTTCCCTAATGATGAGTGATGTTGAGAATCTTTTCATGTGTCTGTTGGCCATCTGTATGTCTTCCTTGGAAAAATGTCTGCTCAGGTCCTCTGCCCATTTTAATCAGGTTATTTGTTATTTTGGTGCTGAGTTGTGTAAGTTCTTTATATATTTTGCATATTAACCCTTTATCAGATATGTCATCTGCGAATATCTTCTCCCATTCAGTAGGTTGTCTTTTTGTTTTGTTGATTGTTTCCTTCACTGTGCAGATGCTTTTCATTTTGATGTAGTCCTAATAGTTTATTTTTGCTTTTGTTTCCCTTGCCCGAGGATACATATCTTGAAAAATGTTTCTACAGGCAGTGTCAGAGAGACAACTGCCTGTGCTCTCTTCTAGGATTTTTATGGTTTCAGGTTTCACAATTAGGTCTTTAATACATTTTGAGTTCATTTTTGTGTATAGGATAAGAACGTGGGCGAGTTTCATTCTTTGCATTGTATGATCCTGGCACAAAAACAGACAGCTGGATCAACAGAACGGAACGGAAAACCCAGAAATAAATCCATGCTTCTATGGTCAATTATCTTATGACAAAGGAAACCAGAATATACAATGGGGAAAAGACAGTCTCTTCAACCAATGGTGCTGGGGAAACAGGAATAAACTCTAGTCTTTACCTTGACCTTCAAAGTTCTGAATGATATGGCCCTTAGCCACCTTCCAACTTCATTTCATACCCCCCCATCTCTCCCCCGTGGTGTTCCCATCACATGAATTTTCTTTGTGTTTCTTGACCACATTAGGCTTGTTCCCACTTGATGGTCCTTGCATTCACTATTCCCTCTGCCAGAAATGCTCCTTCCTCATCCTTGTGCATGGATGGCTCTATCTCATTGTTTAGGTCTGGGCTCAACTATCACCTCCTTAGATGGCTTGTCCTGACTTTCTTCTCCAAAGTGGCCGCATGCACTCACTGTGCTATCACCCTATTTCGTTTCCTTCATAGCACTTACCACAGGGAAATATATGTTTGTTTCCTTGTTTATTGTCCATCTCTCCTGCTGGAATGCCAAGTCCATGAGGGTGGGGAGCTCTTCTGTCCTGCCCACTGCTGGGACAGGGCATGTTATAGATTAGGTACTCAAGAAGTATTTGTTCAATTAATAAAGGAGTCTCTTTGAAATGCTAAGGTAGGGATCCACTGAAGGTTTGGCATATTCCCGAATGTGTACACGTGTATGCGCAGGTGTGTGTGTGTGTGTGTGTGTAGGAGGTGGTCAAACAAGAAAGGTAGTGTTGATAAATCAAATGTTTAAATATTCCAAAGGCTTCAACTTTTCCAGCAGTTTCAGCCTCATGAATATCCAATTTTTAAATTAATTGATTTGAGGGAGTTCTTTGATTTCATGTTCCCTTCCACATGGAACTCCTATCTGCCTTTGCACATCCGTTTCTCTGCCTGGAATGTTCTTCTTCCTCTCCCCAGAACACACATCACGGCCCACGTGAAAACGGGGTTGCCTTCTCCAGAGAGAGGTGGGCCCTTTCCTTAGTGCTGCCAGTGGACTTGGTCATCCTTCTATACCAGCACTTGCCATCCGGCTTCAAAATACCTGTTTACATGACTGCCTCTCTGTAGAGACTATGAGCTTCCCAAGGGCTAGCTCACCTCTGTACCCCCAGCCTGGCAAAAGTAAGCACTGGGCAAACACTTGGTGGATGTTGCCATAGACTGAATGTTTGTGTCTCTCCAAAATTCGTATGTCAAATCCTAACATTCAATGAAATGGTCTTAGGAGGCGGGGCCCTCAGGGGGTGAGGAGGTCATGAAGGTGGAGCCCCCATAAATGGGGTTAATGTCCTTACAGAAGAGAACCCAGGGATCTTCTTCGCTCCTTATGCCATGTGAGGACACAGCAAGTGGGCCCTCACCAGACGCCTGATCTGCTGGTGCCCGGATCTTGGGCTTTGCAGCCTCCAGAACTGAGGGCAATAAATGTATGTTGTTGCTAAGCCACCCAGTCTATGCTTTTTGTTATAGTAGCCCAAACAGACTAAGACAAAGGCTGAATGAATGGATAATAGTGCATTTTGTAATGGTAGTATTATGTCTGACAGAGGAGAAGAAATACATAAATACTCCTGGAGAATGAAGTCATAAATAACATGAGCTGGACTGTTTGATTGGTGGCCCAACACTATTTTCCTCTTCTATGCTCTCCCTACATCTGAGAAGGTGGGAGCCTAGGAACTACATTTCTAGAATCCCTACCTGCAGAGTTTTCCTTTGGGATATGTTCTGCAAAGGAGAGGTATTTGCTCAAGACTTAAAAGGTCGAAATGATGTAGCCAGTATTGTTCCTGTATAGGAGGTATAATAAAGCATGAAATCTAATAGGAGCTTCTCTGCATCCTTCTGTGACTTACTCACTTCTGAGCTACAAGAATCTGAGGTCATCAGTACCTTTTCCCTGTGATTCCAGCATTTCTGATTTTCTTAACTCTACCTCTCTCCCTTGGCCTCCTAAAGAGTTTTGGTAGCTTGAAAAACTTAGATTAGGTTCTGTTGACCAAACAGCAATGCATAACAAAGTTAATAAGTATAGGGGAAACAACTTAGGAAAAGAGAAAAATGAAAGAATTGGTTCCAGAACTCAGCAAATCTTCCCTCTGTGAATATTTGCCAAGTTGGCAATAGTTTTAAAACTGGAAAACCAATCCCTGTTTTATCACAAATAATGATGCACATTTGGGATATGGGCTCTGCAGGCTTCCTCGGGAGTGATTTCTTTTTCAAAAATGTTTCAATATGGAAGGAACAAGTTGAACCACAGAAGACCGAGGGCAAGGGAAAAGCTGGCCAAATGCCTAGGAATAATTTTACTTACTGAGAAGTGTAAAACATGGAGTCTTGTAGCTAAATAAATCCTTTTCCCTGCACATGCCTCACAAATGGCAAATCCCTAAAAAGTCAGAATCTCTGACCTGGAGGTCGGGGTTCTCCTGTCGGGTCATTGCTGTTGGTTCCAGCGTTGGATGCCTGGAGCATATGATTTTTATAGTCCTTGGGAAATATGCTTTTACTGTCCAAACGTCTTTGTTCTGAGAAAAAAAAGAAAAAAGAAAAAAGGAGCCCTTGTTTTCCAGTTAAACAATCTCTAATTCTTGTCCCAGCTTGGGTGTTCTTAAAGAAGGCAACTACTAGGAAGTCAGCTCTTTCCAAAGAAATGCTCTGTCCTGGATGCTCAGGCTCACACAGATCTGGGAGTTACATGTGGGTTTGGGTGTGTGGGTGCTATAGGGGTCTAGTTAGAGCAACTCTGCTAACATGTGGTATCTGTGCATGTTTTCAGAGTTTATACCTTAATAAGATGGGAAAAAACAGATTCACCAAAATTCCAGAAGGGATGGAGGAGGCCGCTAAGAACAGTAGAGCTCTTCCACTCAACAGGAGCCTTGGCAGCAGGAGAATGAGTGAGGTTTCACAGAGGACCTCATGTGGTGGGGAGTGTGGGCTTTCAGGAAGACCGTGAAGCTCTAAGAGCAGTGTGGCGGAAGAATGCCGTGCATTGTGTCATGTCAGACATTCTTGATTCCTCAATTTAAGCAAAGTCATGAGCTGCTTAGTGGGAGGTACTCCCGAGAGAAGAGGTGTGTGGGGCGAGGCTGAGATGGTCATGCAGCTTCAGGAGTGGAGACGAGCAGAAGCAAGGAATAAGGCTGGCACTTCTCAGAGCATGGGGAAGGCATTCAAGAATCAGACAGGCTTGGCCAAGCCCGTCAGTTGAAAATCTTCCATTCCAAGATCCTAGAAGACCACGGGGGCTCTTTGGGAAGGGCCACACGGAGGTACGGCAGAGCCTTCCTGATCAGCACTGATGGTCCAGGAGGGGTAGTATGAAGAACGCTCAAAGAGAAGGCTATATACTTGGGCTCCAGGAAAACTTTCTGTGAGTTTTAGGTCTCCTCATTCATGCAGTGGGATTAAAAATGACTGCCCCAACCCTGTGCTCTTGTAAATATCAGAGGAGTTAATGAACACTGAAGTGTTTTGTGCATGACAACTGTTCTAACTCCCCACATTGGCATCTCCCACCTGTGCATGTCCCTGGGCATCTCTAACTGCCAACAAGAAAAGCCATGGAGAAGGCTCTTTTCCATCATCCTCTTGATTCCGCAGTGGATGCTATAATAACCTCATACCAGGTCTGGCAACAACTCAATTTCATTCATTTGTGAAACACTTATTTAACACTGATTACACCTGTGTTAGGTGCCTGAGCTATAAAGAAGAATAACAAATGATCCCTAATGTCCATCTGATTGACTTCTGTCATCAACTCTCAATTGGTTCCAAACCCTGATGGGAAAGAGGAGTATCATTTACTGAGTCCTAAAACCTCAACAATTTAAAGCCCATTTTGATGACAAAAATTTGTTAACTCCAGAAATTGTCCCTACAGATAGCAGAAACAGCAGAAGCAGCTTGTCATCCTGGGCCAAGGGGCACACTGTAATGAGCTTCTCCAAATGACATTACTGACCCAACTCTAAGGTGTCTTAAGACTCAACTGATTAGTATTTATTGAGTACCTACTGTGTGCCTTATACTGTATTATATCTTCAGGACTGCAAAAAAAAAAAAATTCACACAGGGTCTCTATAATTAAAGGACCTGCAATTAAGCTGAGGAAACATAAGTAAAAGAGGAAACAATCGGAGAGCAATGTGTGTTTGGACTTAATCAGACACCAGGTGGTTCGACCAGAGAAAAGAGGTCAAATGAGATCCAGGTGGTTCCCACAGGAGAGAGGAATTCTTCTGTAAGAGACAAAAGTTGGCCCTACATTTCTCTTCTTTGGAGAGCAGTGTGCCTGGAGGTGATACTTCCATGGAAACAGCATGTGGGCGGGGAGTCTGTCGGATCACAGGGCAGGAAACCATGTTCACTAGAACAGAGCTCACTGCTAGCTTGGACTGGGGGTCGGGGTCAGCAGATAAGCAAATACAGAGGCAGAACATGAAGGGTCTTGATTCTGAGCAGAAGACCATATGCCAGTGTAGGTTCTTGGGCAGAGAAGTATTAGCAAGAAAATCACAGCCTTCTCAGAGAAGACCTGGGTAGGACAAAATGCCAGCTTTAGTGCTCGTTTCTATGTGGAAGGCACGGTTAAAACCATCTAATGTCCATCTTGTTTACTCCTCGGCTCCAGGATCGACAAAACGGGGGCCTGCTTTGTGCACATTACAGGAAGCACTTGAACCCGAAGAATTTGACACTTACCCAGCAGGTGCAGCACAGACGTTGCCACTGCCTTTCCAAGAGCATTGGAAGCTGTGCAGACATAGGTTCCTTCATGTTCAAGGGAAACATTCTGCAACAACAGGGATCCATTGAAAAGCAAGGAAACATTGTCACTCAGAGATCCTCCTCTCTTCAACCAAGTTATATTAGGCTGAGGGACACCTTTGGAATAAAAACAAATATGACAAAGGCAAATTCCTTTAAGAATAGGGCCACAGAACCATATGACAAATACCATTTAGCATCCTGACCACAAGTTAGCGAATGGGCTTAATTACATATAATAGGACAGATGGCTACTTCTGTTTCCATAGATCCTCTACGGCAGGTAGGGGATTCCATCAAAGCAAAGGGCTTTGGTCTATGATGCACCTGCCTGGGGTATGTATGTAAGTCAAGAGGAGCCAAAGAGGGTGGGGTAGCTCCATATCAGAAAAAAAGAAGAAACACAAAGCTGAGTGGGGGGAGCAGGGCAGTGGTTGGAAAGGAGGAGCTAGAAGCAGAGACAGAGAGAAATGCCCAGTGCCGAGTTATCACAAAGAAGTCTCCGGAAAGCAGAACTATCTAAGGCAAATCTTTAAGTTACTTGCTGCGCATGGGCAACAAAATGTCCCTCCTTCAGAAAAAGTATTAAATATTTAGGGGAAAAAAATACTTGTTCATTGCTAGTTTAGTAAAAGAAGATAATTCCAGGGAACACGAAATGTTGAGTTTCCAGTCCGGGTTGATGTAGCGAGGTGCAGAGACCACAAGCAACACCTCTGGACACAGGGTGGAGCATGAGAAACAGAAAGAATTTCTCCCCTGCCCCGATCTTGAGAAGTCTTAGCATCTTGCTGGGATATGAAATGCAAAACTCAGAGGAACGTCTCTTGGTTCTGAAGAGCTGGGGCAGCCTCAGATGATCCTGAGATCCAGCTACAGGTAAGTGGTTTTGGCGACGTGCTCTCCCCTCAGTGCTCTGCTTGGAGAGAATGTGCAGGCGTAGTGAGGCTTTCTGCCAAAACCAGGTGTCACCGCTATCAACACAACATTTTCAATGCCCCTTATCGTAGGCAAAACGCCTGCCCCACAAAGGTCTGGTTAGCTCCAGCTTACAGCCGAGGAAGACAGCCAAGTCAACACTAGGCTGGAACCTAAATACCCAGACAAGTGCTAATCACATGTACATATGCCTTTCTAGTCACTTCTACAAACACGTACACACAGAGGGGTCAAACTTTCCTAAGGTTGCCAGCTAGTAAACATCGGAGCCAAGATTCACACCCACACGGTTTATCCCAGAACAGATCTCCTAACCACAATGTAGGTAGGTCTTGCATATTTCTTGATAAACTTATTCCTACATACCTTATAGTGTTTATTGCCAAAGTTAGCAGACTTTTAAAAAAATATTTTATGGTTGTTTATTGCTAACAATAAAACTATTGGGAAGCTATGAATACTTGCACATTTCTCTTGTATTGCCATCTTACTGAACTTCATTACATCTGACCCTTGAACAATGTGGGGGCTAAGCATGCCGACTCCTCTCCCCCACACAGTCAGAATTCCATATGTAAGTTTTGACTCCCCCAAAACTTAACCACTAACAGCCTGCTGTTCAACAGAAGTCTTACCAATAGCATAAACAGTCACCTACACGTATTTTGTGTGTTATATGTATTATACACTGTATTCTTACACTAGAGTCAGCTAGAGAAAAAATGTTATTAAGAAAACCATAAGGAAGAGAAAATGCATTTACAGGACTGTACTTATAAAACAAATCCACTTAAAGGTGGGCCTAGATAGTTCAAGCTTGTGTCATTCAAGGTCAACTGTATTTTGAATAGTTTTCAATTGATTTTTTTTTTCAAAGGTACAAAACCAGATGTGCCTGGATGGCTCAGTCAGTTAAGCATCTAACTCTTCATTTCAGCTCGGCTCATGATCTCAGAGTCGTGAGATCGAGCCCTGTGTTGGGCTCTGCACTGGGCATGGAGCCTGCTTAAGGTTTTCTCTCTCTCCCCCCACCTCTGCACTTTCCCTGATGCTCATGCTCCCTTAAAAAAAAAAAAAGAATACATACATACATAAAAATTTAAAAAATCAAAGGCAAACAATCATATCTACACATAGTGATAATTTTATCTCTTCTTTTCAAATATTTATACCTATTATTTCTAATTATGGCATAGCATTGACTAATGTCTTTAAAACAGTGCTGAATAAGGACAGTTACAACAAACTTATCTGTCTTATTTCCAGCTTTAAAGGGAATATTACTAAAGCTCCCTCCCTGAAGCATGATATTTGCTTTTGGTTTCTGACAGTTGTTGTCAAATCAAAGAAATTTCCTTTTATTTCTAGCTTACATGGAAATTTCTAAGTCCCTGAGTTGATACTGAGTGTATTTTAATTTTCTTATTTTAAAATTAAAATATTTAAAGCTATTAATTTTCTTTTGAATACAGCTTTGGCTATATATCTTGTACTTTGACATGCAATCCAATTATCACCATTAGTTAGTTCATTCAAAAAATGTTTCTGAAGTGCCTACTCTATGTGATGCTCAATGCTGGGGCTAAGGATCTGATGGTGAACTAAGTTCCTCAAGAAATTTAATTAAAAAAAAAAAAGAAAAAGAAACTTAATTTTAAGGTAGGGCTTTGAGGGAAATAGGTGATTGCAATAAAAGGAGATAAGGGCTTATGATAAAGGTGAACACTGGATGCCATCACATAGAAGCTGCATTTAACACAGACTGAAGAGATGGAGAGCCCCACATGAAGGAACACCTCAGCTTATACCTTAGGACAAGGAGGAACATGTCAAGGGAAGCGGATAGCAGTGGTGGGGAGACTGTTTTAGGCCCAAGGAAGAGTGGGCATTAAGTCTTAGACACAAAGTAAAACAGAGTGCCTTTGGGGAACCATGGAAGTTTATTATGACGAGCTTAAAGTACATGGAGGAGAAGTGAGGAAAGATGTGATGAGAGGCGAGAAGATGTCCATCAAATGCAAATTTATTATCCATAGTAAGGAATTTGGTTGAATTTATTTTAAGGAAAATGGGAAACAATGTAATTATTTTAAATGATCTGAAAATATCAGATTGGTGCTTTAGAAGTATCAGCCTGAGTGACTCAGTCAGTTAAGCATCCAACTCTTGATTTTGGCTCAGGTCATGATCTCAGCGTTGTGAGATCAAGCCCTGCATTGGGCTCCATGCTGGGTGTGGAGCCTGCTTAAGATTCTCTCTCTCTCTCTTCTCCTGCCCCTCCTCCCTGCTTGCACTCTAACTTCCTCTCTTGAAAGAAAGAAAGAAAGAAAGAAAGAAAGAAAGAAAGAAAGAAAGAAAGA
>NW_027397107.1:3114699-3161212 GCF_003265705.2 Callorhinus ursinus
GGAAGGAAGGAAGGAAGGAAGGAAAGAAAAAGAAAGAAAGAAGAAAGGAAAGAAAGAGAAGAAAGAAAGAAAGAAGGAGGAAGGAAGGAAGGAAAGAAAGAAGGAAGGAAGAAAGGAAGGAAGGAAGAAAGGAAGGAAAGAAAGAAAGAAGGAAGGAAGGAAGAAAGAAAGAAAGAAGAAAGGAAGGAAGGAAGAAAGAGAAAGAGAGAGAGAGGGAGGGAGGATGGATGAAAGGAAGGAAAGAAGGAAGGAAGGAAGAAGGAGGGAGGGAGGATGGAAGGAAGGAAGGACAATTAATTAATTAGTTAATTTCAGCCTGGATGTGATGTAAGACAAGGAAGACAGGGACATGGGTCAGGAGGACCAGCTGGGTGGTTACAAAAGCAACTGAGGTGAGACACAAAGGTGGGACAGTGGAGGCAGAGGCAGTGGGTCTAGAGAGACACAGGAGGAAAAAACCAATAGGACACAGTGATTGACTTTACATGGGGAAGTGAAGGAGAGAAGGACTTAAGGATGACATGCAGATAGATGGTGGTGCCATTAATGGAAACAGGGAAAAACCAGAGGAAGAGCAGATCTGCACGGAGTACGTGAGAAATTACTGTAAGTGTGTTGAGACGGAGGTAGCTAAATGACATCCAAAATCAACTGCCTGGATTTGGAACCCAGGAGAAATGTCTAAACTGGAGATACAAGTATTAACATAGAAATGATGATTGAAATCATAAAATTAAATGAGGTGATTACAGGGGAATGCATGGAATGAGCATAGGGGAGGGTTCAGGATAAAATCTGTGGGACAAAAGGATTTTCGGCATAGTTGGTAACCGCATCTGATTTCCTCTTTGATTCACATCCCACTTGGGAAGGAATTTTAAAATTTTCAACTTGTTGGTAATTTTAATCACCTGACCTTTTGCAAGGGAGTTGTGCCTTTAGTGCACTGTAATCAGAAAATGCAGTCCAAACAACGTCTGTTTCTTGAAATTTATAAGGTATATTTGTGGCCTAATATGCAATCGCTTTTTTTGGTAAATGTTCTGTGCATACTTGAAAAGAAGGTATATTATTTCTTTTTAGGGCATAAAGTTCAAATACTTACAATAATTAAGTCTTACTATATTCTTTTAGTATGTGTCCTTATTAACTTGCTTCTCCTTGAGTTCTCCTGTCCAGAAAAAAGTGCTCCAGTCTACTATGTTTATCAATTTTTCCTTGGGTTTTTCCTATTTTTGTTTTTATGTATTATAGCTTATCTAGCAATGACAGTTCATGTTGATGACAGTTTACTGTGGATTTTTTTTAATAGGTGTCTTTTTATCCTTTTTTAGGGTCTTTAAATCCTGTCTTGCCTGATTTTACTTTTGTGACTGCTAGTTATTTTGTCTTCTTCTGCTTAATACATTTTTGTACAATTTTTACAATTTTCTGTATAACTCTATTTTGGAAGTGTCTCTTGTAATAGTGTATCATTAGGTTTTATTTGGAAACCCAATCTAAGGGCCTTTGCTTTTAACAGCAATGTTAACCCTATTAATATTTAGTGTGATTACAGATATGTCTGGGTTTACCTTGTCATTGTTCTATGCCTTCTGATTTTATGGGCCTCTGACTTTTGGTTCTCCTTTCTTTGTTCCCTTTTGTCTTGTAAAGTAGAAATTAAATGCTGTATTTTAAGTTCCAATAATGTTACAATATACTTAAGAAAATAAACTAGTTGACAGCAATTTAGTAAAATCTTCCAAAATTATAATTGTATTTATCCTCTAAAGAGTAATCCCCTTTCCTAGGAATTAATGCTATCAACACACCTGCATACAAAATGTTCTATTTATGCAGTTATATAAAAGCAAAAGATTGAAAACAAGTCACATATCCAACAATATTAACTTAGAGCATATCAATGCAATGAAATATTGATGATGAACTCAAATTACTGAAAGAAAAAAGTGGCCAACCAATAATATACCTAGCAAAACTGTCCTTTAGAATTGAAAGAGGAATAAAGACTTTTCCAGATAAACAAAAGCTGAGTGAGTTCATCATCATCAGACCAGCCTCACAAGAAATGCTAGAGAGTTCTGCAAGTTGAAATGAAAGAACAGAAAACAATAACACAAAAGCATATGAAAGTATAAAACTCATCAGAAAAGGTAAATATGGGCCTTTGACTTCTTATGGGCCTTTTATGGGCCTCTGACTTTTGGTTCTCCTTTCTTTGTTCCCTTTTGTCTTGTAAAGTAGAAATTAAATGCTGTATTTTAAGTTCCAATGATGTTACAATTTACTTAAAAAATAAACTAGTTGACAGCAATTTAGCAAAATCAAAATAAGTACAGAATACTATAATACTATAATGGAGCTGTATAAATCACTTTTAACTCTAGTATAAAAGTTAAAAGACAAAGGAGTAAGATATAAATATGAAAATTTGTTAATGGATACTCAATGTAAAAACGTGTGAAGTGTGACACAGTAACATAAAGCGGGAAGACAGGTACAAAGTGTAGAGTTTTGTATTAGATTGAAGTTATGTTATCACCTTAAAATAGTCAATTATAAATATTAGATGATTTATGTAACCCCACAGTAACCACACAAAAAATACCTATAGTAGATATGCAAAAGAAAAGAAAAAAAAAAAAACCCAAAGCATGTCGCTGTTAGAAAAATCAACAGATCACAAAAAAAGATGGAAAGAGAGGAAAAGAGACAAAAGGGACCACAAATAAGATAGAAAAAAATTAACAAAGTGGCAATACTAAATCCTTACCTATCAATAATTACTTTAAACATAAATGGATTAAGCTCTTCAATCAAAAAGCACAGAGTGGCTGAATTGATTTAAAGAAAAGCTCCAACTATATGCTGCCTACAAAGACTCTCTTTAGAATTACAGACATACACAGACTGAGAGTGAAGGGATGGGAAAATATATTCCATGCAAATGGTAACCAAATGAGAGCAGGGGTATCTGTACTTACATTGGACAAAATAACATCAAGTCAAAAACTGTTGTAAGATATAAAGATGGTATATATTGATAACAGAGTCAATTCTTCAGGAAGATATAACAATCATAAATATATATGCACTTAATATCAGAGCACCTCAATATATAAAGCAAACATTGATAGATCTACAAAGAGAAACAGATAGCAATACAATAATAGTAGGGGACTTCAATATCCCACTTTCAACAATGGATAGTATGTCCACACAGAAAATTAATAAGGAAACAGTGGACTTGAACTACACTATTAACCAAAGAGACCTAACAGACAGACATAGAACATTCCACCCACCGGTAGCATAATATATATTCTTCTCAAGCCCAGATGAAACACTCTCCAAGACAGATCACATATTAGGCCACAAAACAAGTCTTAACAAATTTAAGAAGGCTGAAACCACACCAAGTATCTTTTCTAACCACAATGGAATAAAACTAGAAATCTGTACCAAAAGGAAAATTAGAAAATTCAGATATGTGGAAATTAACCAAGACACCCTTGAGCAACCATTGAGTCAAAGAAGAAATCAGAAGGGAAATTAGAAAATACCTAATACAAATGAAAATGAACATACAACATAGCAAACCTGTGGGATACAACAAAAGCAGTACTAGAAAGGAAGTTTATGGCAATAAATGCCAATGTTACAAAAGAAGGAAGATCTCAGACAACTTTTAGCCTTCAAGGAACTAGAAAGAGATGAACAAACTAAACCCCAAATTAGAAGGAAGGTGAAAAAAGAAAGATTAGAATACAAATAAGCAAAATAAGAAATAGAAAACCAATAGAAAATGTTAACATAAATAAGAGCTGGTTTTTTTTGAAAAGATAAACTAAACTGACAAACCTTTATCTAAGCTTACTAAAAAATCATTAAGAGGATTCAAATAAATAAAGAGACATTCAGTCTGATAACACAGAGGGCACCTGGGTGGCTCAGTCAGTTAAGCATATACCTTTCGGCTCAGGTCGTGATCTCAGGGTCCTGGGATCGAGTCCTGCATCTGGCTCCCTGTCCATCAAGGAGTCTGCTTCGCCCTTACCAAACTCTGCCCCTCCCCCCTGCTTGTGCACGCTCTCTCTCTCTCTCTCTCTCAAATAAATAAAAAAAATCTTTAAAAAAAAAAAAAGACTGATGACGCAGAAACCAAAAGGATCACAAGAGACTATTCTGGATAATTACACACCAAATCTAGAAGAAATGGATGTATTTACAGAAACATACAAACTACCAAGACTGAATCATAAAGAAACAGAAAAGTTCAACAGATGTGAATAATGTACAAGAAAATTGAATCAGTAATCCAAAACCTTCCAACAAACCAAAGTCTTGGACCAGATGACTTCACTGGTGAATTATACCAAACTTTTAAAGAAGAATTAATACAATCCTTCCTAAATTCTTCCAAAGCATTTAAGAGGAAGAAATAACTTCTAAACTCATTTTATGAGGTCAGCATTGCTCTGATACCAAAGCTGGAAAAAAAAACACTATAAGAAAAGAGAACTACAGGTCAACATCTCTGATGAACACAAATGCAAAAATACTCGAAAAAAATACTAGCAAACTGAATTCAACAACACATGAAAAGGATCATCTAACATCACCAACTGGGATTTATCCCTGGGACACATGTGAATTAATTAATGTGACAGACCACATTAACAGAATGAAGGATAAAAACCACATGATCATTTCAAAATATTATATATATATATATATATAATAAAATGGATTAAAGACAAACATAAGACTTGATACTATAAAACTCTGAGAAGAAAACACAGGAGAAAAGCTCCTTGACATTGGTCTGGCAATGATTTCCTGGATCACCAGAAGCATAATCAACAGAAACAAAAATACACAAGTGGGACTACATCAAACTAAAAAGTTTCTGCACGGCAAAGGAAACAAAATATAAAGGCAACCTACAGAATCCGAGAAAATATTTGTAAGCCATTTATCTAATAAGAGGTCAATACCCAGAATATATAAGGAACTCCTACAGCTCAATGGCAAATAAACAAATAATCCAATTTTAAAATGGGCAAAGGACTTGAACAGACATTTCTCCAAAGGCATAAAGGCAGACAACAGGTATGTGAGATGTTCAACCTCACTCAGCATCAGGGCAATCAGAAGCACAAGGAGGTATAACCTCACACTGGTTACGATGGCTATGATTGAAAACACAAAAGATGACAAGTGCTGGTGAGATTGTGGAGAAACTGGAACCCTCCTACACTGTTGGTAGAAATGTAAAATAGTACAGCTGTTTTGGAAAGTAGTATGGAGGTTCCTCAAAAAATTGAAAAAAAAAATTTGAACTACCATGTGATCCAGCAATCCCACTTCTGGATGCAGTATATATCCAACAGAATTGAAACTGGATCCCAAACGGTCTCTGCGCTCCCACATTCACTGTGGCATTGTTCCAATAGCCAAGATAAGAAAACAACCCGAATATGTATTGACAGGTGAATGGATGAAGAAAACATGGTATATACATACAGTGGACTACTCTACAGCCTTAAAAAAGGACATTCTGCCATTTGTGACAATATGGATGAACCTAGAAAACATGCTAACTGTAACAAGCCAGTCACAGAAGGGCAAATACAACATGCTTCCTCTCAAATGACAAAAATAGTCAAGTTCACAGAAGCGGAGAGAATGGTGGTTACCATGGGCCAGGGGGAAGGAGAAATGGAGAAGCATGGTTCAATTGTATTAAGTTTCAGCTAATACAGGGTGAATTTGTTCTAGAGATTTGCCATACAGCAGAGCACCTCTTGTCAATACTGAATTACGTACCTAAAAATGTGTTGAGAGTAGATCTCATGTTAAGTGTTCTTACCACAAAAAAAGGGGTACACAGGGTAAATTTTGGAGGTGATGGATATGTGTATTACCTTGACTGTGAGGATTGTTAATGAGTGTATGCATGTATCCAACCTCATCAAATTATATATATTAAATATATGCAATTTTTTGAATCTCATATTTCAATGACACTGTTTAGAAAAAAGAGATGTTCTCAGCTGAAAAATACAAGGTATAGAATGGTATGTTGAATATACTAACTTTTATATAAGAAAGAGAAAAATAAGTATTCATGCTTGCATAGAGAATCTCTGCAAGGATATGTAAGTCTAATGAGGGTGTTTACCTGGGTGTGTGGGGTACAGGTGCAAGGGGAGGGTGATCAGGGGAGTGGGAACAGGGGACTTTCCATTGTATGAGGTCCTCTGAATGCCTTACCTGCCTCCAAATTTTAAAAAGTTAGTTAAAAAACACAAGTGACATCTCCTAGATCCCCGATTCTCCTTCTAGGATAAGGAAGGGTGAAGTTTTCCTTCCCACATCTTTCCCCCACCCTTTTTTCTTCTCTTCTGACATAAAATGGGATTTGAAATTCAGGTCATTTTACATTATTACTTTTCATTATATATCTTCTTTAAAAGATTTTTTTTTGAGATTTGCAATCTATTTCTAAGTCACTAAAATAAACTCTTAGATTCTGTATTTAAATTGATCCAAATGTTTTATTATGATTGCTTTCATACTGCAATGTCTCTGTGATCATAATTAAGATGCATTTCTTGCTTGACAAGGCAGCATTTGGGGAGTATTTTCCCCCACAAAAGTAGGTCAGTGGGTAGGATGGATTAGGAATACTTGAGGGGGCGAGAACCTTTTCTCTTCTCCTCACCAAGAAGCAGCTCAGCTTCCAACAGAGTTGGAGTGTTGCAATGCACTTTCCTGCACACTGCTCATGCCACCCGGGTCACCTGGGCTTTCACACTGTGATCGAGTCTGAGGCAAGCGGATTTTTTATTGCCTTTTAAGTAATCTGTTGTTGTTTCCTTTTTTCTTTTTGGATTCCTGCAGGATTTGTTCATGATCAAAATTTTCAAAACTTTTGCCAGGATATGATCAGGAGATAGTATTACCTGCTCATCAATTTTGCCTGGAACACTCCGGGGCATCCCGTCTGTAAACTAGTCGCTGTTCCATTCAGTAAAACTTTCTCCTCTTCTCTCTCTCTCCTCTCTCTCTAAGTTCTGTGTCTGCTCCGTTTGCTCCATTCTCTTGCTCAGGATCACCATTTAGGTGGTTAATCTCTCCCCTCCACGTCCATCATGCAGGTGTCATTGTTTTTAGCTCTCTGCTCTTTTCCTCGGCATTCTGCAAGCAATTCTGAGCTTGCTCCTTTCCTTTTATTTCGAGTGTTTTATTTTCTGCTTCTAATATTGGCTTTATTTCTCATTGTTTTTTAAAACTCTTTCCAGCGCTATTTTTATTTCTACCTCTCTTCTACCCGGTTTTCCCCCAGCTTTACTGAAATATAATGGACATATAACATTGTGCACATATGGCGTGCAACATGTTGGTATGAGGCACTTGTATGTTGCAAAATGACTGCCACCATCACCTTCATTACCTAACACCCAAATCATGTCACATGTTACCATTTCTTTTTTGAGGTAAGTACATTTAAGATCTACTCTCTTAGCAACTTTCAGTTAAATTAACAAACAAATTAACAGTTTTGTTTTTTTTATCTTTGTTTTCCTCTTGCTTTTCTAGAGTTCTGGGGAGACACAACACATACACTACCGAACATTTACTCTTTTGATACAGTGGATGCTCTTCATGTGCCTCTTGAGTGTTCAACATCATTTTTTGCTGCTGCATTTTTGCTGCATAATCAGAGTTCTAATGAGCAGAAATTCCTCGTGGACTCATCCAGTTCCAAATGGACGCTTTGGCTCCCAGTGCTGTTGATGTTTTGCATCTTTTGCACACCTTATTATTATTTCAAATGTAACATGAGGAGGGGCAGATTTTCTGCCTAAAGACCACAGTAGTGAATTTGTGGTTTCCTGAAGGTCTTAGACCATATTGCTCAAAACTAACAAGAGTAAGGGCAAGAGACTGCGTTACACTGTCTCTTGGGGTCCCCCTCAGCTGTAAGATATGCATGAGATCAATTCATTCATTCATCCACTCACCCTTCCCTTTATGTATTTATTCAACTCATGTTTTTTATGTGCCTTCCATGACCAGAACTCTTTTAGAGCATCATTCCTGCGTTCATCTCAGGCCTCCCCAGCAGGCTGTGAGGACAGCATCTGGCAGCGAAAATAAATATATGAATATTTGACAAACGCATAAATGAGTTGAACAAGGGAATGGATCTACTAGAAGAAAATCATTATATCTCAAAGATACCTCAGCATGACTTTTTGGTTATTCATGGCAATGTCCTCTTCCAAACAGAGAAGGTAATAAAATACAGACTCTGTGGTGAAATAGTCATACCTTCATACACAATTATTTTGGGATCCATGGTAATTTAATGAAGGGCTGTATTAGCTAGGAAGAAAATAACCTCCTTCAGTATTTTGATTAAAAAATGAAAATCATTTCAAACATCTCTTTAAACACTTCACCAGCCTCCATATATGATATGTGAATTTAAATTATTTACTAAATCAAGGAGATTCCTTTAAGAGCTCCTATTGAGTAATTCGTAAGTGACTAAGCATTTTTGAAAGCAATACATAAGTTTGAAAACATTATTTTTTTAAAAGATTTTATCTATCTGACAGAGAGAGAGAGAGACATAGCAAGAGAGGGAACACAAGCAGGGGGAGTGGGAGAGGGAGAAGCAGGCTTCCCGCCGAGCAGGGAGCCCGATGCGGGGCTCGATCCCAGGACCCTGGGACCATGACCTGAGCCACCCAGGCGCCCCTGAAAACATGATAATTCAAGGATCTTAACTGATTCAGACTTACCTCCTATAATTAGTCTAAATAAATGGGGTTTTTCTCAAGTTTTAAAACCTCTTCCAGAGAGAGACCCTGAAATATTTCAGATGCATTGGCTTCTTCGTTAGGCCTCCACGGTAAAAAGCATGTAAGCAACAATGCCGTCAATTCTAATTTGAAAGGTTTACTTAAGTCCTTTAGCCAGGCTGAGCAAGCCACGTGGGGCTCTCATTCAGAGGGAAGGTCCAGCAGGTGCCTTGGCCCAGAAGCAGGCTCTTCACATGGAGTCCATTAACCTCAGCTGGGTCCACAGATGAAGTCAAGGTTCCATGACCTTTTCGCTAACTCTAGCTGACATTCAGCATTTCCATCAACTATGAACATAAGCAACAAACCAAGGTGGCAGTATTTTTGACTCTGCTGCTAGCGGAAACCACAGATAAATATTTCCATTTCACATGACCATCATTACGGATATCTCAAAATACCTTTTATGCCTCCACTACTTCAAAATTTATGGTGGTTATTGGACCTGATGCTAGACTTTGAATTGAGGGCATTATTGGAAAGAAGCACTTCTATTGTTAGATCACACTTTTGATTTATTAGCATTTCCATATCTGGATTTTGATAACTGGTTTTCTTTATAATATGATGTATTTTATTTTCTGCATTTGAAAATTCTCTTCTGAGAAGCAGCCCCATAGGCTTCCTCAGCACACTCCTGCTACTTTGGAGGAGCGCGAAAGAACACTGAGGTCGCAGAGATGGTAGTGAGGGAGGTGCAGTAGGAGACAAGGGCAGAGGAGAGGCAGGTGGGGAGGGGGCTCAGATCACAGCCCTGCAGGTCGCTGGGAAGATGTGGCTTTCATTCTACAGACTCTGAGGAATGACATGAGGTCTTCTGAAGAACTGCTTTGACAGCCTGAACAGATTGCAGGGCACAAGGGCAGAGATGGGGGGACCGGGGAGGAGGCTGTTATCACAATCCACCTGAGACATGACGGCGGCATGGACCGGTGCGGTAGCAATGGAAGTGGTGAGACGTGGTCAGATTCTGGATATATTTTGAAGGCGGAAGTATTTTGAAGCATCTGACAAAGGAGTGGGGGGGGGGGGCTGACAGAGGGGTGTGTAAGAGAGAAACACAGACCAAAAATGGCCCAAGCACCTGAAATAATGGCATTGCCATTCTCTAAGATAAGAAAGTCTATGAGAGCAGCCCATTTGGGAGCAAAACTCAGGAGTTCAGTTTAAATTTGTTAGGTGTGAAACATCTGACAGTCATAGGGAGAAGCTGGGGAGGCACTTGGATCTGTTCACCTAGAGCTTAGAGGAGAGGTCTGGGCTGGAAATACCAGCTTGGGAGTTGCCGGCATATCGATGACATTTGAATCCTGGAGCACAGATGAGGCCCATAAGGGACTGAGGACCGCTAGAGAACGGAAACTGTCTGGGACTGGCCCTGGGGCACTCCACCATACAGACCGGAGAGATGAGGCGAAGCCAGACCAGGGGGCTGGAAAGGAACAGGTGACAGCGGGAGCAGAGAAGAAAGTATTTCCAGGAGGAGGGAATAAGCAATTGTCAAAACACAATCACTGTCAGCCAACAACAGGTGCTGGTGAGGACGTGGAGAAAGAGGAACCTCGTGCCCTGTGGGTGGGAAGGCAGACTGCGGCAGCCCCTGCGGAAAACAGGATGGAAGTCCCTCAAAAAATTAAAAATAGAACTGCCATAGGATCCAGCAATTCCACTACTGGGAATTTACCCAAAGAATATGAAAACACGAATTCAAAGGGCTACATGCACCCCGATGTTTCTAGCAGCATTATCTACAACAGCCAAATTATGGAAGCAGTCCAAGTGGCCACCAATAGATGAATGGATAAAGAGGTAATGTACACATGATTATTACTCAGCCATAGAAAAGAATGAAATCTTGCCATTTGCAACAACTTGGACGGAGCTAGAGAGTATTATGCTAAGTGAATAAGTCAGGCAGAGAAAGAAAAATACCATGTGATTTCACTTATATGTGTTTAAGAAACAAATGAATAAAGGTTAAAAAAGAGAGAGAGAGACAAACCAAAAAGCAGACCCTTAACTAGAGAACAAGCTGGTGGTCGCCGGAGGGGAGGTGGGTAAGGGGCTCGGGGGGGAGATAGGTGAAGGGAATGAAGAGCACGCTTGTCACGATGAGCACCGAGTAATGTACAGAATTGTTGAGTCACTATATTGTACACCTGAGATTAATACAACACTTAAAAAAACAAAACTGATGGTCCTCCTGGACCTGCGCTGTCAGCATGGCCCCCACATGTCTCAAACCCTGCACGTCCCAGACCAATGCCATCACCCCCCCCCCCCCCCCCAATCCCCCCCCCCCCCCCCCCCCGCAACATTACAGTGCCCCCTCCAGCCGCGGTCACCCACCTCGGAGCCTCAGAGCCTCAGAGCCACTCCTGGCTCCTGCCTTCTTATTCTCCACGGGTAATTTGCCACCAAGTTTGTAAAAGTCATTTCTAATGTAGAACTCCCTTGGGTCCTGTCTGCTCTTCCCCGTGGCCACCATAATTCTTCCCTTAATTACTGAAACAACCTCTCGGCTGGCTTCCCTCCTTCCAAACCACCTCTTCGTGTGAGGTCAGAGGGAGCAAAGCACTGGCCCCTGCCCCCCTCCAGAAGCACATGGCCCTGGCAGTGCCCGCCTGGGCCGCCTGGCTCTAACCACACTCCCGGCCCCACCTCCCGTCCCTCCGGCCACGTCCCTCCTGCCACGGTCTGCACACCGCAGTCAGCTCAGTGTCCTGTCAACAAGCCCGCCCAGCCTGCCCTCTGTCCTTACTCATGTACCCACTCGGATACAGTGTTCCCACCTTCTCATCTGGGTCCAGTCCTCTTCATGGAAAGCGCCTCTGCCACTGAGTTGCTTGTATTCCCCTCCCAGGTTCTATAGAGTCTTATTCAGACACTGTTGTGTTTGCCACATTGTATCGTGGTCAGTACAACAGCTTTCTGGGAGTCCCTGTTGTCAGCTGGGCACACAGCAGGTGTTCCGCAAGTCGGCTGAGTTGAAAGTATTCATGGCTCTCGAGTGGATGTGTATGTCCCTCCCCTGCTCCCCACTACCAAATCCGTATGTGGAAGCCCTCACCCCCAGTGTGATGATATTTGGACCTAGGACTTTGGGAAGGTAATTAGGTTCAAATGAGGTCATGAGGGTGGGGCCCTCGTGATGGGATTAGTGCCCTTTATAAGACGAGGAAGCAACCAGAACCCCTCTCCTCTTCCCCCTCCCCCCTTTCCATCATGTGCAGAAGCAGTGAGAAGATGCTCTTTGTGAGCCAGGGAGGGACCCTCACCAGACATCAAGGCTTCTGGCACCTTGATCTTGGACTTCCTAACCACTGTAACTGTGAGAAAGAGATGGCTATGGTTAAAGCCCCCTATCCATGGTCTTTTATCAGCCTGAGCCTTATCAGAGGAGGATTTGGCTTTGGGGGTGTGGCCTGTTATGGGACTCACCTGCCCTCAGGGCCTCGTGGTACACATTTTTGTTTAAAAAAAAAAAAAGCTCCCCAACATGATTGTTTTTAGTCCATTTTGGTCACTAGTTATTCTGAGGCACAGGTTATGTCCTAGATGCTTTAAGTCCCCTGTGCCTTTGCTTATATCACTTTGTGTAGGGGACAACATAAATGCTACTCAGACCATCCTCCTCCCCCCACCCCAAACCCCCTACCCTTTCAATTAGTCACGAATTTATTCATCGAGTGAGTGTCCTGTAAGTGCCTACTGTGTGCCAGTACCCTGCCAGGTCCTGGGATCTTAGCCTCGCTGAAGGCTGAGCATCAGCTTCTTCTGCCTTTAGGTTTTCAGGGAGGGTAAGACTTCCCTCGGGAGGCAGTCTCTTTCCCTCATGAGCTTCCTCTGGGCTGAGACAAGCATCCATACCTCAGGAGCCCCCAAGCAGTGCCTTACACACAGCAGGCTTGTTGAAGTAAATTCAATAGAACCTACAGGTTGGAGAAATGGTTTTGTTCTATACAACTCCAGCTGTCTTCTAAAGAGGTTGGATGTTTTTCCTTCAGGACATCTTGCAAGATTTTGATGCATGCGTTTGTAGGCAAGAGCCACATAACAGGGAGGAAGAATTTGAAGTTCCTACGGCAATCCTAGGGGTTGGAGTAAGTAGAGGGAGGATGGGAGAGAGAACAGGGAGCAGAGGAGTCAGGTGATGGGATGCCTTTTCCACGAGCCCTCAATCTCCAGCCTTGCTTTAAAAAGTTGCCAAATGCCTGGTATTAATGGATGTCTTGCTATGAGTAGAGGCCAGTCAAGGAACTGAGTTTTGTATCCCAGTTGACCGAGGGCAGGAGAGACAGCATATGAGGTCAGTGCAAGAGGCAGTCAGAGGCAGAGCGCCCAGGCCAAGGTAAGCCCCCAAGAACTGTCAGAAGTCAGTTCCAGAAGTCTCCCGAATTTCCAATATCTGGAACTGACAGGGGTCAGAGATAACTCCACTTAAATCTCAACCTCAGAGTGGCAAGGGTATGATAGTGAGTTTATACACACGGTGACATTCCACATATACCAGAAAGTGCAGAGAAGAAAACAGAACTTGGCAAGTTTGGAGATGTGAAAGGAGACAGGAAGGTCTCCGGTGTGGAGGGAGGAGGAGGGAAGGTCTCCACCGCAACTCGGCACCTAGAAGCATCATTACACGTGCGAACATTTTCTAAGAACGGAAGAAGCCAGAGGAATTCAGATGGGATTCTTCACACTGCTGTTCTTTATGGTCTTTCAAAATAACAAACGTTTGCTCTGCTGGAACAGCTACACGATGTCAGAAATAGTTTAAACTTATTTATCTAACCTCAAAGACAGGCTATTTCCCCCAAGACATGGAGCTCTGAAATAGCCAACGTTCTGTTTCCACAATGCTGGAATAGTTTTTGGAAGGCAAACGTGGAAAAAAAAAGTTCAGATCTGGAGGGCTGTAAAGCATGTGTTGCAGAAAGCCTGCACTTCTGGGTGTCTTTAAAATAATCACTGTTTAGAAACAGATATCCTTCATCCTTGAAAGGCCCATGAAACATTCCATACTGCAGAATCCTTGGATGATTCCAGACTGCTCTAAAAGGCTGGATTTTTATATCAGTGTGTCGCATATATTATCCCTGTATGTTTTTGTTCATTTCTTTGTTTCCTCCAGCTACTCAACGCTCATACAATATTCTGTATTTTTTTTTCCACACACATGACAATTGAAAGTTGAAGCTACCATTAGTTACCTCCAGGAGCTCTGAAGAAATGGTGGTGTCAATTTACAGGATAAGAGGCAAATTGAACATGGTGTAGACAAACCACAAGGGGAGTCATTACTAACAAATGAAACAAACAAGAGCTCACAGTTGCAGTGTCAGAGGAAAAAATAAAACCTCACCATTACCAGCACAAAGAGTATATACTGTCCTTGAAAGTGGGGTCAGTCTTCACACGGTAGTAAATGTTGTACGAAATGTTCCCATTCTGAGTTAACTACATACCCTTCTGTTCTTTCTGGCAATATCTACTCTATGCTTTTTGGATATAAAGACTATCCATCTATGATGCCATATCTAGAACTTCCTCCAAGTATAAGGCTATGGCTTTTACGAACCACAGAACTCTCTTGAATAGCTGCTGAAGTACTTTCTCTTTTCTAACACAATGATGTTAACAGATTGACATAATCAGGTCCCCAAGCAATTTGATCTGAGGAATTAGAAACACTCCGGGTCACAGCATCTATCCCCAATTCCATATTTAAGAGTCTTTCCCCAGAGGCTTTTAAAATGTTTCTTCTGACAGGGAGCAATGTTGTCAACAAGTTTTCTCCTGGTGTGGTCATCCCTGACTTCTGCTTTGCTTGGGACTGGACACTTCTCATCACATCTCATGAGAGCTACACAGTCCACTGCTGGATATTATCCTCCAGGGCCTTGTTCATAGGCTATAAAGGGCCCATGAGAGTTAGGCCACATATGACCTCTACACCAAAACCCTCCAGTGGTTCCTTGAAGAATAAGACTCAAAGTCAGAGCTGGTGCAAATCAAGCATAGTGATGCATGCTGAAGCTATACAAGTGGCATATACCATTCACTCCCGTACATAGAATTCTGGAACAACAGCTCAAACGAGGACAACCTTGGACTTTCTGGAGACCCTTTCTGATCAACAGCAATTTTGATAACTGATCAATGTAACATCGGGATTCAGATGAACAAATAGCTATGATACGGTCCTCAAAGGCTACACTGGAAAGTATTGTCTATTTGGAAGTCATGCACCATGGCCTTCAAGTTGGTCCTGCTGCTGTCACCAGCGAACCCAAACCAACAGTGGGGCTCCTGAGGTGACATCCCAAGGCTGGGCTGACTCCACACAAGGCTCCCTTTCCACCTCCCTCAAGGTTCTGGCTCTTTGCTTGTTTTTCCAAGCTGCCCCCACTTACCCTATAAAATGGCTCCTTTCTCCTTACTCCCAACTCTGGTTGGGAGTAAGATTCTGTTTTCCTAGCTCCAAAGCTTATACTCTTCTGGGAGGATAAAGGCAAAAAAGCCCTTTCAATTTATGGGTACCAAAGGCTAACAAGCACTCATCCTCCTGCCTTGGGGACCTCACTGTTTCCCAAACTGTGTAATGCTAAGATTTTCTATGTGCTCTTCTCTCTTCTGCAGATTATTTGCTATTCTCTTTTACGACTTGGAAAATTTCTGCTCATTCTTTTTTTTTTTTTTAAGATTTTATTTATTTGAGAGACAGAGAGAATGAGTGGTGGGGAATGGCAGAGGGAGGGGGAGAAGCAGACTCCCTGCTGAGCAAGAAGCCCAACGCAGGGCTCAACTGAAGGACCTGGAGATCATGACCTGAGCTGAAGGCAGACACTTCACCGACTGAGCCACCCAGGTGCCCCAGTTTCTGCTCATTCTTAAAGATCCATTGTAGGCCCTCTCTTCCCTGACCCTGTCCGATGCTGAAGCTGATTCCTTCTCTGTGGACCTTTGGACACTGAGGGCTCAGCTGTTGACAGGCCTGATTCCACCTTCAGAATGAGCCCAGAGCATGGATGCAGGCCCTGCCACGTAGCCCACCTTCCCCTTTACTCTTTGTTACCCACTGTTTCCTGAGGATGTCTCTCATTTTGAAATAACATTTGCGATAGGTCCCAGGAGACTCTTTGGCCACACTTACTGGCTAATGCATTGGTTCTTAACTTTGGATACACATCAGAATTGCCTTGGGGACTTAAAAAACACAACAACATTCTCAGGCCATACTACAGATAAATTAAGTCAGATTCTCTGGGGCAGGGTGGGTGGGGTGGGAGGTAATATGCAGGCCTGTCCATAATAAAATGACTTTAGTATACCATGTGTCAGTCATGAAAATGAACACATGGCTGTTGCATTATCAAATACATAACCAGGGTGAACAAATGTAAAGATAAATAAAACCAATGAAAAGATTAAAAAAAAAAAAACACAAAAAAGAGAGAGGCACCCAAGCCCGGATGTTAATACAGATACTGAAATTCTATTCAGGTCCCATGGTGTTTTCCCCACAAGAAGTATTTTTTTTCCGTCACCGGGTCCCGAATGCTTTTTGTAGACTATACCAAGAAGCCCTCATGCTTTTTTTATTTCTGGGAGCTGAATTCCAACAAGATTTTCTCTCTCTCAGTTGGCACCCTGTGCGGGCCCCATGGGCCCTACTCTAGGAAGGCACCGTTGGGGCAAAGGAGTGAGAGCAGATGGATGGGTCGCTGGAGGGCTTTCACTAATTCCATGGGTTTTATACAACAGGTATTCCTCCAGCCCCCGCAGCCTATCCTGTGCCCTCTGTCACTGTCTGCGGGTCTCACAGCATGCACAGTGAGAAGCTGAGACTCCTGGGGGACAGAGAGCAAGGGAGAGCCTTTCTTAGTGCATAAGTAGATGGGGTACGTAGGGTGGATGTCGGCTCCTGCTGGCTTTTAAGAAAAGCCTCCCAACTGTTTACTGGCAAATCTCATACAGGTCTGGAAAACTCAGCCCTAGCCACTCTGGCTCATGCTCCCACAGTCTTCTGAGGAACCAGGAGAACACGGGGCCAGCCTAGAGCCACCACACAGGGGCTCATGGAATTGAAGCAACTTATTTCTTTAGAAACCTGGGCTTCAAGAGAATACCTGAAGTCTGAAAGCAAAGAGGATGAACCAACCCAGTTCCTGCCTCCTGGATCACCTCAGGTCTGTCATACACAGATCAACAGGCTCCAACGGGACCGAGTCAGGGCCATTTTATTGACCTTAAAATTTAGGTGGCTTTAATGGGTCTTCACGTCAGAAATATGGTAATGAAAAAAGCCAGGAGGTGAAAGCTATTTTAAATCTGAAATAAGATATAATTGTAGAAAGGTTATATGTTATTTTGGGACCAGACCCTTGCCAACGGATCATAGGCACTACTCCAGTGTTCCAATCGGTGACTCTCAAACACTGTTAGTAGTAGAACCAATTTAGGAGAAAGTCCAATTTACAAAACTATAAAACATGGAGGTCTTCTAGTTGAACTGTATGTTGGGGGAGAGGGTAGGTAAGAGAGAAAGGTAAGACTGGGGTCCTTGACAGGCTCCATGGAATCTACAGTTTGAAAACCACTGGCTTATCTGCTGGTCTACCGACGGTAGACAGAAGAAAGGTTGTTTGTGGACCGGGAAGGAGTGGGCCCAGGAGGTGGGATCACGTGATAAGAGGCCTTATGGGTCAGTCTGTCTTCATCATGTGAAAGAGTGAAGATTAACGTGAGGCTGGAGGTCTGTGAGGTTTGGGGGACGCAGAGACACAGTGGTGGGGCTGAAGACAGAAGTGGGGTGTAGACACTTGAGGATGAAAACAGTGTTGTTGATAACAGGACCAAACCACAACAGCTGTGGTCTGGAGGCTTGAAGACGCGGCATGACTCAGTATCTGCAGACATACACACCCAAGCGTGAGGCTTTTCACAAGAAGTATGAAATTTGATAGGTTCTAGAATAGCCCTTTCTGTTTTTCATCTTACATATTCAGCTACCTTATTCTAACATTTCTCGCTCCTTCTTGGTTATGTGGAGACTCATGTTTTCTCCACATGGGAAACTGACGTGGATTAAAGAGGACAAAATCAGCGCTCAAGGAGCACTGGGAATAGAGCTTCAGCAGGTCGTCAAAGAACAGAAAATGGTTTTACAAATGAGTCTTTTTAATCCCCTAACTCAGTAATCCAAATCTGAACACAACGAGGTCTGGGGCAAGCCTATCAAGGTTTAGGTGAGGGAGTGGGGAGTCATTACCAGACAGCCCACGATTTGCCACGTCCCTCCCCGTCGCTGCAGTAACAGCGAGAGCCCGTGTCTGGGTGGGACCTCCGTCAGCCCGGGCGCTGACCCAGCTCGCTCAGGCAGACCCCTGACCTAACACTGGCCGGCCTCCTCATGTACTCTCCCTGGACCCTCCATCTCACACCATGGGGCACTTCTGCAGGCGACGTTGGGGCCTGCTTGTTGCCTATACCTGAGCCTCTGACCCTTGTCCCCAAGCTGTGGCACTTCCTAATTCCCCCATCAGGCCTCTATTTTGACACCCTGCTCTCTGGTTAGCACTCTGGGGTTCCCATTCCTCTGTCTCGATACCAGATTCTGTCCCTCTGGTGTCTTTCCATGTGTCTCTCCATGTTCGACTCAATTGTTATGTGCCAACACTCTGGGCTGACCTGGGGACACCTATGTCCCAGATCTTCAATTAACGACACATCGGTTGCTAAATGCCAGATAGGCCTTCTCTCCCTCTTGGACAGAACAGAAGCATTTAACATCTTGAGTAACTGGTCCAACAATCCAATCAATGACTGTAATACAATTCCACTGATTTCAATTTATGGCTTTCTGTAGTTTCTTTCCCCTCTAATATTTCATCCACCCTATAGGCAGAATGCTCTTTCTAAAACACAGATCGGCTCACACCACTACCCTGCTTAAAATTTTTCTTGCCTTCCCAATGCCAATGAAATGAAGTCCAAGGGTTTTAGCCTGACATTAAATGCCCTTCACAATCTGGTCCCAACTTATACTTCCAAAGCCCCCCTTCCCACTCTCCTTCACACACTCTGTTTTAAGTCACACGGATCTGACTGTGGTTTTGCAAATAAGCCAGGAGCTTTTGCATTTCTGTGCTTTTGCATATATGCTGTTTCTTCTGCTTCAAATGGCTTCCTTTTTGTTCCAAGTGGCCTAGTTGTAACATCATCTGTCCTGTAAACCTCTAATCCTTCAGAAGCCTTAACTATTCTCTCGTAGGTATCTGATGCACTTCATAAACACTTAGATTTCTGCATCTGTTATATCATAGTTTCCTTGTCTGTAAAGCTGCAAATTACCAGGTCTTATTCATCTCTGTACTAAAGAACTAGATTGGGTTTAGCAGATGCTTAGTGAATGCTTGCTGAACGGATGGAAAAATGCATGGAATTTTCAATCACCCATGATTGATTGTTTGGTTGAATATGGCATTAAGAGAGGAGGATGCTGGGAAGATTTCTGTATCACAGGCAGAAGTAGGAAAAACAAGGGATGGGTAGCCTTCTTGAGCAGGAGAAAAGGTTTTAAATATATTTAAAAAGAATTTTAGCAAGTTTAAAGATTGTATATGGTTTAAGCAAGAGGTAAGCATAATATAGAAGAGGGAATACATTTCAAAAAGCGCAGGTTGAGAAAGATAAATTAGTTTTAATATGGTCCAAAGCAACAAAACATTTAGTTCACAAAATAGGAACAAGCAGATGATCCCCAGGTTTTCTTTTTAAGTATTCTGAAAATTATATGCAAAATTTTGTGGGTAAATGTATTTTTCTGGAGCAATGGTTCTTTTTTTTTGGAGAGGGTCAAAGAAATTTGTGATTTAAAGATGTTACATCACTACCATCAAACTCCACACTACATATAAACTGATGGTTGATGGGGGAAAATAATTGTCAGAGAGATGAGCTATGTATAGGAATTTAACCACATAATTTTGCTGCACCACAAAAATGTTCTTAAAATCCTCCCCTATAAGGGAAATTATTAAACCCAGTTAAAAAAAAAAAAAGGAGCCAGTAATTCCATTAGCCATTAACAAAACTTTAGGTATACTCCACAGCATTTTAATCCTAAAAAAAAAAAAATCCCATGATTAAGAAAATACTTTTAAATTTATGTCATATGTTCTGACAACCATCTCTTAGACATGAAAGGCTTTCCTTCCCTCTACGCATGTTGCAGAGCACCAAGCACCCCACCGCCCCCTGGGCACACTGGCTTCCTGCCACCTGCTTGTCCATACTTGGTGGGGGGTTAATCCTGTAACTTCTACCTACTTGTTTCCCTATCCTTTCCTATCACTGGGCAGCATAACAGTGAGAGGGATGGAGGGCTTAAACCCACACCACTGGCAAGTTTCACTTTCTAGAAGGTAATTTGTGATATGCATTTTGAGTTCTAGAAATTGTAATGCCTTATGCTATAAAAATATTGAGTGACCTGTGGCCCAGTCACTCCAATCCTGTTAATCTGTTTTAAAAAATTAATCTCAACAACACAAAGAAGTTATATGCACAAAAATGTTCCTTACACCACTAGACGTAACTGTAAAGAGAATAAGCAGCTTAAGTTTCCCTAAATAAGAGAATGGCTTAGTCGTGCTACATTCATAGAATTTGTACAGCAATTAAATGATATTTATGATTTTTTTTTTTAGCACCATGAGAAAATTCTTTGACTTAATGAGAAAAGGTTACAGGAATGTGAAAAAGTAGAAATGCTGGTTGTGTCTTGGTGATATTTTGGGACTTTCTTTGCTTCTTAATACTTTGCTATGCTTTCTAATGATTTTACAATGAGATGGGTTACTTTTTATAATGAGACAAGAAAACAGAAAAAAAAAGGCGAGGCCTTCAGAGCAGAAGGAGTGCTGGCTCCAGCACTTCCATGGACTGGGTTCGTCACTTTGGTCAGGTCTCCCCTCTCTGGGTCTTGTTTTCAAAACATAACGGTGGGACGCATGGATTTCAAAGGTCACTCAGTATGCAACTCCCAAGACCAACACCTGGATGGTTTCCATCCAAGGCCATCCAAGTTGCTTCAAATCACCCTCTGGATTTACTGCCCTCCAGTTAACTCGTGTTTCCTTAAACATCAGCTTTTAAATCAAGGAAAGACGTTTTTCAAATCATCAAATTCCAGTTTCACCACATCACAGATTCTTACATTCTTTGGTTCCTTCCTTTTCATCATAACTCTAGTGTCTGAGTCATAATATAGGTAAATGGGTTTTTCATGGGCTGGTGTTCCAGCTCCAAGTAACTCCTTGATAGGGACATCATATCTACCTTTTTTTTTTTCCATTAAACATTTTTTTTCATTGAAGTAGGGTTGATATATAATATTAAGTTAGTTTCAGGTGTATATCATAAGGATTCAACAATTATACACATTATGAAATGCTCACTACAATAAATGCATTATATTATTGACCATATTTCCTGTGCTGTACTTCTCATCCCCACGACTTCTTTACTTTATAACTGGAAGTTTGCACCTATTCACCCCCTTCAACCATGTCAACTGTCCCCCCATCCATTTCCCCTTTGGCTATCTAGAGAGAGATTTTCTTTCTGGGTTCCCTCTTCAGTCTCCCTGATATTGGGTGAAAACACTTGTTGGCACTCAGTTCTAACCCAGACTGGGCAGATATCTTAGCTCAAGCATTTTTCCTACTTTTACTTCCATTTGTCCCAGATTCCTACAAGAGACCAGGTGTCCAGCATAGAATTTTAGGGCTGGTCATCAGCCTCTAATCCCTTACTCTGGAACAAAAACCCTGGGCGAAGGTGAATCTGTGACAGGCCCAATGTCTCACAGCGAGGCAGAGGCAAGGGCTGGGAGGGGAACTGGAAAAAAAAAAAAAGGCAGTATAACAGGTAACCACAGGTCTACCACGCAAAATTAGTGCCCATTCACACTGGACTCTATTTGCTTTAGTTCTTGGTTAAGCAATAAAGTATCACAGCTAGGCTAACATTCCTTCCCCAAACTTCTCCTTTTCTCCCGGGAGTCTGGGAGTACCAACCATCCTGCCACTGGTGTCCATCCTTCCCGTGAATATCTGCGTATTTTTGCCATCGATTTATACACTGATAAATAGTATCAATGACTGCCTTGTAGGTTTTAAAACCTTGTAGCATTATCCTCTCGTGGGTATTCGGATTGCAGATTGCGATTTTAATGAGATACAATTTATGTACTGTACAATTCACCCTTCCAAGGGTACAATTCGGTGATTTCTTTTCTTTTTTTTTTTTTAAAGATTTTATTTATCTATTTGATAGAGAGAGACACAGCGAGAGAGGGAACACAAGCAGGGGGAGTGGGAGAGGGAGAAGCAGGCTTCCCGCCGAGCAGGGAGCTGATTTCTTTAGCCCACTCATAAAGCCGTGCAACCATCCCTACTCTGTAATTCATAACATTCTCATCCCCCCCAAAGACATGTATGCCCGTTAGTCATCCCGCCCGTTTTCCAGTCTCTTAGTCACCGGCAGCCTCTTATCTGTCTCTGCGGATTTGTCTGTCCTAGACATTTCATGGAAATTTAATTACACAATATGTGATCTGTTGTGTCTGGCTTCTTTCACTAACTGTAATTTTTCAAGATCCATCCATGTTTTAGCATGGATCAGTTCTTCACTCCTTTTTATGGCCAAAGAAAATTCCATTGCACGGATATGCTACATTTTGTTTATCCACTCATCAGTGACGGGCTCGGAAGTCATTCCTACTCTTTGCCATGGGCCTCTCTGCACACGATTTGTGGGGATGTGTGTTCTCATTTGTCTGGGGCATATACACCTAGAAGTGGAATTGCTGGCTTTCACTTTTGGGGGAACCGTCAGACTGTTTTCCAAAGCAACTGCACAATCTTAGATTCCTACCCGCGTGGCAAGAGGGTTCTGTCTTCTCTACTTTCTCCACACTTCTATTACCTGTCTTTCTGATTACAGGTGTCACAGTGTAGAAAGTGGCATCTCATTACTGGACATTGTGTGCAACTGCGGAATCGCTAAACTCTACCTTTGAAACTAATAATACACTATATGCTAACCAACTGATTTTAATAAAATTTAAGAAAAGAAAAGAAAGTGGCATCTCACTGTGGTTCTGACTTACATTTCCCTGATGACTAAGGATGTTGAGCATCTTTTTATGGGCATGTTGGTCATTTGTACATTTTTTAGAGAGATTCCACTCAGATCATTTGTCTGTTTTAAATGAGGTTGTCTTTTTATTGCTGAGTTCTAAGAATTCCTTTTATATTTTGGACACTCTTCCCAAATGTATGATTTGCCGGAAATTTTCACTCATTCTGTGGGTTTTCCTTATACTTCCCTGACAGTGTCCTTTGCAGAACAAAAGTTTTTCAGTTTGAAGAAGCCCATTCATCCACTTGTTCTTTTTGGTGCTTATGCCCCAGCTAAGAAATTACTGCTTGGGGCACCTGGGTGGCTCAGTCAGTTAAGTGTCAAACTTGATTTCGACTCAGGTCATGGTCTCAGGGTCATGAGATCGAGCCCCACATCAGGCTCCATGATGAGCGTGGAGCCTGCTTAAGATTCTCTCTCTCCTTCTCCCTCTGCCCCTCTTCCTGCTAGCATTCATGCTCTCTCTCTCAAATAAATAAAATTTTTTAAAGACATATGGGGTGCCTGGGTGGCTCAGTAGGTTAAGCATCTGCCTTTGGCTCAGGTCATGATCCCAGAGTCTGGGATCGAGTCCCGCATCAGGCTCCTTGCTCAGCGGGGAGTCTGCTTCTCCCTCTGCCTACTGCTCCCCCTGCTTGTGCTCTCTCTCTCTGTCTCTCTGACAAATAAAATCTTTAAAAAAAAAGAAAATTATAAAATAAATGATGTTCCTACTAAGCATTAACACTAAAAAAAAAAAAAAAAAACCCACTATTAAGATTTATCAGTCGTTTCTCTCAGATGAGCTTTCCCTTCTTACCAGAAGGTGGCAGAGAGGATGCAGCTTAAACTCTTCTTCCCGCATTTTTAAAAGAAAAAAAAATTTTTTTTAAAGAGCAAAGCAAAAAATTCTTGCAACTGAAAACTTCTAACTTTTAAACATACAGATTTGCAGGTTCTATTATGTAATACAGTTATGAGAAATATCACCTAAGAGAGACCAGAGACAATCACTTTTGATACCCACACGAATTAAATAAAACATATTTGGCCATACCAAAAAACTATGAATCTGTCTAAAAGGTATGAATAGATGAGCTCATTATAGTTACTGGAAAATATTTTAAGGGCAACTGAAAAATAAAAGACAAATTTATACATGCCGCCAATTCACAGAAATAATCTCCATGTGCAATATGAAAATATAATTTTATGACGCTCATTCGAGTCTCTACCACCTTCGTCTATAAGTGAAGGGCTGGATTAGATGAAACCCAAAGTCCCTCCTTTCACTAACGTTAGTGGTACATTTCCCACTGCCGAGACGAGGGCAGGAAGGTCCCATACGAGCTAGTGACAGAACCGTCTCTGAGACCCATTTTCTGACCCTTCCCCAACTTCCCCATCTGTCTTTAAGAAGACAGATCTCCAGAAAAAGCTACATTCGTATGGCTTTTGCCCATAAGAAAACACAGTCCAGGTTTATTTAAAATGGCACATAAACTCAAAATGAGACGGGTTTATTTTGAGAAGAAAGGGTCCTGCTGAGTCCCTGGGGAGCTAGTCCACAGGGGACGGCCGCCAGGTAAGCAAACAGCCAATGGGGCCGCGTCTGGCAGGAGGAAGGAGGGAGCAAGGAGGCAGAGGGCCCCCAACACCGAGCTCCCTTCAGGCCCCCAGGGAGCAGCGGTGGGGGGGCGGTGGGCACAAGGGGCTGCCAGAGTCAGAGGGAGGTCAGAGATGGCCCGCGTGCTCACGGGGCCTGGCGCACAGAATAAAACCCAGACGCGTTTAATGGTCTTTGCTGGAGGCTTCCCTCACAAAAGCAGTTGCCACCGAATCCAGCCGCTGACTTATGACAGCAAATAATACACTACAATCCTTTCAAGGGCTCGTCCCCCCACCCCCCAGAATGCCTGATTTTAAACTCTTGTGGAAGTAAGAAATGTAGAAATAATGTTAAAAGTTGGGGTTTCTCTTCATAGAAGTCAGATCTATTTTGCAGAATCCTCTGCAGGTGTAGGGCTCTAGAAACCCCAGCCCTTTGTGGCTTGGCAGCTGCAAAGTTCCGTTCTGCTTTTCTCCTCGGCGTGGCCCGGGGAATGTGGGCCCCGTTCTGTAATGGTAGGTAGCGCTTTGCCAGAAAACTCGCATACTTGTGGGTGGAGTCAGTTGGGAGGCTGGAGGGATTTTGCAAGTCTGTGAAGGCCAAACGCTGCAGGGACTTCCAAGGGGTGAAAAATAATACCTTGGGGGTTAGCAAATTTCCACTGCTCGTGGAGCCAAAGGTGCAGCTCTGGAAACATGGCAAGAAACGGACCATTACAGGGAGTGAGTGCTTGGAAGGTGGATGGAGGTGTCCTGGGCTCTCTTCGCTACATGTGCGGTCACTGTGTCACTGAGAGCAGCGTGAGGGCTCCCCGGGTCACCCCGCTCACCCAGGCCACGGCCAAGGTAAGATCCATCCAAGTGGCTGCAACTTACAGGGGCCCCATTAGCTGGAAACCAGGGAGACTCAGACGTCCCGGAAGTGAATCAACGCACGGTAAATCACGGGTATACGCTCTGTCCCCTTAAAATAGATCTTAATTGTGAAGAGGTCCCAAGGCTCCCTGAGAAACTGATCAAAGTTAATCACACAGCACCCCTGACCCCATAAAATGGACATGTGTGCAGGCTATAATGTTGATCTCAGTTTAGAGATGCGTGGGCCCAGGTTAAGGCAGAAGAATCGGAGCAAGAATGGCCTGACATTAAGGCAAGGTCGGACTGAAAGTGTTATTACTATTAAAGAAAGCAGTCAGTTAGAAAGAAGGCTTCTCTGCCATGGCGAACAAAGCAGAACGAGCCACTGAGGCACAGACTGGTTATGCTTGGCTTAGGACAGTCCAGGATAGAGACAGTGTGGGCTGGGAGACCTCGAGATTCCTACCCCCAGACCTGGTTTTGCCTAGCACAGGCTTTGCGCAGCTGCAGGACACCTCCAACAGTTTCCAGCAAACCCCCTCGCTGATGCTCTGCTCACCAGGCAACCACAGGACTAGAAGTTGGCTTGTTGTGTAGGTCTGCCCACAGCAGCAGTGTCCTGGTCACACCTGAGCACACCAGCATGCGAGGCAGTCATAGTCCTCATGGGAAATGGAGACATGGGCATTTTGTTTTACACCCTGGTCCCTTGAGTTGGTCTCACCCTTGAGAGACAGATCCACTCACACTTGAGTGAGACTCAAGATTGTTAAGCCAGTCAGGCTGAGGTCTAAGATGCCAAACTGAGAGCTGCCATCTCTTGCAACACTGGGCTGGCCCATGCTCCCTGCCCCCTCCCCCCCAGAAACACCCAGACTTGCCTTTTACAGGACATCGGATTGTCACATCGGCTTGCAGGGCTGCCCCCACGACGCCTCCAACCACGACCGACAGATGGCTGTGTTCCAGTCTGCTGATATTTCTTTCGATAGACAAGATGGCAGGCGCCTCTTCATTGAAAGGGAGCAGGAAACTCTGTTAGGTTCAGGCTTTTGCGCTGGTAAACCATGCCGCATCTGGTAAACCTGGTAGAGCTCACTAAGAGCAGGGGCAGGGTCGGGCTCTCTCTGTCTCCCTCATGGTGCCCCATTAGGACCGGCACATACACAGCCCGGGGGGTGCTTAGTGCCCAGATGGACAGGCGGACAGATGGATGGATGAATGCATTCAAAGAGATACCCATGGGGTGTGCTGCAACAACCATAGATAGGCTATGAGGTTGTTCTGGTTTATAACCATAATTGAGGATAAATCCCTCTTTGATAAATTGAAAAAGAAGGAATTCAGAAGTTCGTAAGAAGCCAAGAAGGCAGGGCAGGGTATCCCCTGGATGAACTAAAGCGGGGTCCAATACACCAGGGGCTTGGGACCCGCTGACTCTTTCTCTGGAAGGAACACTCGAAACAAACCTGCCTAAAACTTGCATGGAAAAATAATAATAGCAACAAAGTCACAGAGAATCAAGAACCTAATCAAGGACTTTTTATTTCCCTGGATTTTGAGAAACGTAGACTTTCAACAGATTCATTCGTTAACTCACTCAGGAAATATATTCTGTGCCTGAGATGAACAACAGGAATACAAAGTTGGAAAACAGCCATTCTTGCCCTCAAGCAACTCCGGTTGGTGGGAGACACCAAACCACAGGGGCTGGTGGCTGCTGAGACAGAAGGAGGTACTGGTTGCCCAGAGGTCGCTCAATAGCACGTGAGCGTCAAGGAAGGCCACATCCCGGAAAGGGTGCTGACAGGACATCCCTCTACGGAGGATGGAGGACGACCTCCATAATGGCATTCCCTACTCCACCATTAGCACCTGAGCTGCTGGAGGGTGAGGGCTGTTTTATCACCTATGCATAGTGCATGCAAAACGAATGCATTTCAGTGGACTCTTTGGTATCCACGTATTCAGGGGCTAGAGGACATGCTGTACCAGCTCTCTCAGGAATCTGGATTGTCCTAGATGGGCTTAAGGGGAGACTCGTGAGCCCCAAGGGGGCCTGCCATTCCTCCCAGGAATTCCCGAACCTTGGGACTGACATTTTCTGGGAGGGGGCTGATGCTCACAGGAGGGTCGACGCACGGAAAATCAAGGCCTGAAGGCCCTACCTTGGGAATGCAGCCAGGGGAGGAGCTCAAGCCATACAGGTTCAAGAGCTTTTAAAAATCACCTGGTCCAACCTTCTCAATGTGTAGATAGATATGAGGTACCTGCCACCAAGCTCAATGCTCAGTTGTCCCGAATGCTGGATTCTAATCCTTGGTATTGCTCCCCTCCTCCTCTTAGTCTCTGTGAGCCACAGATACCAGAAACCACAGAGCAAAGAGCTGGAGGAGGGAGCTCTTGGTTTGTTTTTAACCCCAGAACAGGAGCTTGCCACAAGGAAGCAAGGAAGCGTTGCTTACCACCTAAAAGCATTCCTTCATAATTAAGCACATTTTCATGTTAAAATGACACCACCTCCCTCCTGGGAAGAAAGGCACTAACTTACAGTCACAACCTCCTGAAAGTGTGATAAGTATACCTTTGGAGGTAGACAGCCCTCTTTAGAGGATAATTATTCTCTCGCATTGGCGGGTGGCACTTAAAAAAACGAGAAGCCTATACTATCCATGCTGCCGGGGAAACTGTCTCATTAATTCCCGGTTCTCGGAAGGTGAGCTCTAAGGCAGATGTTTTCAAGATCTGGTCCACAGGCCAGCAGCATCGGTATGACTTGGGACCATGTTAAAAATGCAAACTCTTGGACTCCGTCCCAGACCTACTGAGTCAGAAGCTCCAGGAATGGGGTCTAGAAATCTGTGTTCTGACCACCCCCTCACCCTCGGGTGTTCCTGCTGCTTCACGCTGACATTTGGGAACTGCTGCTCTAGGGAACCCCAAACCAGGCATTCCGGGGTTTCAACAACGGGCATTACCTGCGTAGAGCACAGGAGAACTCTCCACGTCTGAACCAAGATGGTTAGCTACAGAGCATCCATACGTTCCTTGTTCCTTCTTTGTAGGGTTCCGTATCTGCATTTTTCCCATTCCAGCCAAGATTATCCTGTAGAACAGTTAGAAAGGGGTGAATTCACGTGACGTACTTCACTGCTCTGGGTCCACAGCATGTCTCAGGGAAAAGAAGACTGCAAAATTAGACCCTGGGTTGGCAAGGATCCCGCCCATAAGACTGGAGGGTGGAAAAGTCTTCCTCCTGCGCTTGAGCTCAGAGACACGGTAGCTGGACAGCGCTTGGAGAGCCAGTCTTCCTGCCTCACTTTGCATGAGAAGAGACTTTTCTGGATGGACTCAATGCTTACTCTACCACATTTTCAAAAAGACAAACAAGCAAGCATCAGCTGGCTGGATGTTAACCCCTCATTTTGTGTCCAAATCCTTCCTCACGAACAGCAGGTATGGATGTTTCAGTTTGGATTTTCACACCGGAAGTGAGCGGGTCGTTAGTTAATGCTGCTTGACTCTAGCTGTTACCTCACCATGACTGTACAAAAAAGTCACTGGGGCAACAGTGCTAAGGCTGTGTTATACTGGACTTGGAGCAGGCTGTTCCGAATCGGGGCTGACCTGTATGAGCGCCATATGGTTTCCCCATTACTGATCGCCATAAACACCTGCAGGTAAATAGCACAAGAACCAGAGTTGTTCAGGTGTATCCTGACGGATGAGGTCATTATTCAGGGAAGAGGAAAGGATGCTTGTTCTGCTTTTATTTTAATTTTTTCTTAACGACTTGAAGCTGCTTCTCGATCACCTGGATCAGTGGTCCGTATACTGTTTTCTTCCCCGCCGCCTCCCACTTTCCAGATCTTAGCCATACGGACTATTCTGACCACTAAATGCTGTGTGTTTCTTCATGAACTGAGCTGGGGCCACTTCTCCATTTCCTGTCACTTCATGTTGCTCACCCTATGCTCTAGCCGTAATGAGCCTCTAACAGTTTCCAGAACATTCTATGATCTTTCATCACCCCTAGTGTTTGCATATGTTGTTCACTGTATTTGCAATGCCCCCCCCCCATTCTGGCAAACTCTGACTTACCCACTGAATCCTGGATCAAATATCATTTTCCCTGTAAAGCTTTCCCCAGTACTCCTAGAGTTATCTTCTCCCCCTCTGGGCTCCTTCTGCTCTGGTTCATATATTTATTTGATGAAATATCTATTTCTTCCCACCAGATTGTGATCTTTTCAAAAGCAGGGACCAAATCTTATTCACAGCTGTGCGTCGACTGTGCCTAACACAGTGAATTCTGTATAGAAAGTTCTCAGAAACCTCCAGCGACTAAACGTACGAACGGTCAGAATACAACAGAATCATGGTGCAGCGTGTGTGTACCAGCAGGACGCAAGCCCCTGTGCAACGCACATAGGAAATACACAAAAGTGGGCAGAAATACAGCTGCGGAATTGCCCGGACCAAAAACAGGAGTACGACAGACCTAGCTATTAGCAGGGTCAGCCTCCACGCTAACACCTGGCGTCTAAAATCTAAAACCCCTAATAAGGAATAGCTGATTAAGAACAAGAATAGAACGAGTAACTGCATTTGAAAAATAAATACACTAAAATGTTTTCTTCAATTATTTCATATACATGTTTATATGATTTAGCAATCCTCTAGCAATCTCTTTGTTCTGTAGGTCTCAACAGCACAGAGAGAAATCACGTGAACCTTACTTCTGAAGGAGCCGTCCCGGTATCTAGCCTGGGTCAGTCCCTGGGCTGGAGAACAGCAGGTAGGGTCCCATAAGGGATGTGACCTCGGTCTCTGCTGGACGACTTTATTCTTGACAAAGCTGATGTTTCCACAGCCATCAGCCCCAGGGAATCTACGCACAGTCCGCCCTCCCTGGCTGAGATTTCTTACCCAGCTAGCATCCAAACGCCTACACCCCTACACGCTTTCTTCTCACTGGACAGAAGCTCTCAGAAACGTAATTCCATTTCGGAGTTACTTCGACTGAAAAGACATGTGAGATTCAGAAAAAATGTATCTAAAGGTGAGAACATTTGTTTCATCAAGGAAATGAAATGTAAGAGGAACAAATTAATTAGGTAAGTTTGAGGAAGAAAACGGAAATAAGAGTGGATCTTATTTTTTTTTATTAACAACTTAAAAAACTTTTAACAGCCATATGGAACTGCTTCGGTATCAAACAGCTGATCCCTAAAGTATGCAGAAACACATTTGGACCGGATGTACCGTGTCAAAACCTTTCTTCATATGACCTCCAGGAGTCTCAGGCTTAGAAGCTAATGTTAATTCCATGCGATCAAGTCAAACTATTTGAAATCAACTCTGTAACAAACATTTACTTAAACTGGCCATGCTCTACCACACCCCTGCCCTACAGATCCAACCACAGGTGAAGTGATCACTTCAACTTGTTCAGCCTCTGCTTCTTATAAAATGAAAATTGCTGAGCCATCCTCAAAGGACGGTCCAGGGACCCCCAAAGGTTCCGGAGGTCAAAGCAATTTTCATAATAATGCTAAGCCATTATTTGCCTTTCTTGCTGTGTTGACCTTTACACGGATAGCAAAAGCATTGGCAGGTACAATTCTGGGGTCCACGTGTACCAGGAGTCCCCATGTTCTTGGCCACCATGCACTTGCCACAGAAACAAAAATGCATTTCCCTTACGAATGTCCTTAATGAGGCATGAGATTTAACCGGTTTTACTAAATCTCAACCCTTAAATATGTATCTGTTTAATATTCTGTATATAGAACGGGAAGTAAACACAAAGCGCTACCTGTCTGATTTGCTAGCTGAACGAGCTGGTTTTGTTTTGTTTTGTTTTTCAGGGAATACGATTTTTACTTGAAAGAACGGCTAACAAATTATAATCATTCAGATTGGGGTATATGGCAGCAATTTTTAAAAAAACTTAACTAAAAGGAGCTGGCCCATTCAAGGAAAACAACAGACGGTGTTTAATTTTCAAAAACTTCCACGCAAAAATTAAAATTTTGGAAAATTAGCATCCTCCATTGTGAGCTTGACAGCTATGTGTGTTCTTTACATCGTCTAAGGAAACGGGCCAACACTGGGGAGATCGGTGTAACTCGGGGAGCTAATACTTTCCAAATGACCAGTGTGTGATATTATAAAACCATGTGTAGGTAAAAGAGCCATTGAAAGTGCAAGATAAGGCAATATTTCGCTGTAAGGGAGTACCAAAATTTCATCAATATGGCTTTAAAGTCCACATTCCAGCTGACCTTTCAGAAGTTACCACTGGGCCAGGTTTAGTGTAGTCGTAAAGAATAGCCATGATTAACCGAAAAGGCTATGAAAATGTCCCTCTTTTTCCAACTCCCATAGCTGGATGAGGCCAAATTTTCTCTATCAACTTTACTTAAAACAACATATCACACCAGATTTAACGGAGAAGCATTTATGAGAATCCAGCTGTGTTTCATTAAGCCAGACATTAAGGAGATTTGCAAAGATATAAAACAGTGCCATTGTTATCAGTAATTTTCCTTAAATATTGCTCCTTCAAAAATTGTTATTTATGAAACATGTGATGGGCTTATTGTTATTTCTAAATGGATTCATAAATAGATATGTTAAGTGTTTTATGTTTTAATTTCTAATATGGTAAGTATTGATAGCTATAACTCACATTAATGAAAGCTCTTTAGGCTTCTCAGGGAAGATTTTAAAGTTTTTTGGTTCAAAAGGGTCCTAAGGCCAAAAGTTTTGCGAACTGCTAAGCTAGTTGATCTGGAAGGTTTATTCCACTGGGAAAACAACTTTACACTCTTCTGTTCAGAGTTCCGGGGCCAAAAATGAAAAAGTTAAATTTGTTCTACCTTTTCACTCTAAGGTACAGCCTAATAATTTATTATAAAAAATTGGAGTTTTACCTAGATTTCTTCTGCCGTTTCACATATTAGGCTCAAATGCACTAAAAGACATGATAAAAATAAAATTTGCATTTTTAAAGTACAATATGGTCTGCAAAGCAATATAACATCTGCTGTTCTGTTTCTCTTAACAATCCCTAGAGGCAGCTTGAGCTCTCTGAATGCAAACTAAAAGAAAGCAAAGAATCTCCAGTCCTGTGTGTACAAACAGCAAGATTTAAGAGACTGAAGAATGCAAAAATGAATTAATATTTGTTAGTCCCTATTTTATGTGAAATGAATGAAATGTGCTATCTTTGTACTGACATGGAGATCATAGTAAAAATATGACTTAATATCGTGTTGTGAACATCTCAAAAACTTTGATCCTTATTTTTGGATTTTATGACATAACAAACTGCATGATACAGAAAAATGCTTCAGATACTCAATCTTTCTACTAAGGCTGTTATTTGTGTGATATCCAAACATCCCTGGCGGTGTTCAGGAAATATGGTCCCTGGTTCCGGATGGCCGTGAATTAGTCTTGGGATTCTGTCTCTCAGTGACCTCATCAGAAAACTATTAATCTCTGCCCTGCCAACTCTCGGGGCCAACGTGAACTCCAAAGAGATACCACATCTCCCAGGTACAGAAGGGCACCGTAAATAAATTCTGATTTGGGATTACTGCAAGGATGATTACTTTTTTGAGGCCTTATATGGATTTTATTTTTAAATAATGTTAAGTGCTCTGCAAAGAGAGAGGCTATACATGCTTAAACTCAGTCTGACTGTACCCAGTCTTGGTAATGAAGGGGATGGTAGGGTTTAATTTTTAAAATTCCAGTGCATATCTGAAAAACACATCCCAGCTTTTTTTTTTTTTTTTTTTTTTTTAGTCTCTTTCCTAAAGAATCCTGTTGGAAACACATTCTCAGGAGAAGGAATTTGAAAGTCTTTTCAAGAAAACTGGAATGCCCATTAAGAAGGTATGACACAGTGAACACTATTCTTCTTTTACTTACTTTTCTGAGGGTTGCAACAAGGCCCCATCCTTGGTCCATGTATACGTGGCCTGACTGGGGGTAACGAGCTCACACAGTATGTTGATGACCTCTGTCCTTTCTGTAATGTACACTGTATTTCCAATCCTTGAATTTATTGTTTTATTAAATGAAATCGAGGTGGGCTGGCTTTGCCTCATGAGAACAGGTCTCTTCGGCTTGAAGGTCAGCTTGCCTGAGTTCTCCATATCCGAGATTTGAGGCATCCTTCTCGATCCCCCCCTCAGCTGTGCGGTGGGAGGCACCCCTTCCTGGACGCCCCTCCACGGCTCGTGGGCTGGCTGCACCTTGGTTAACTCGGCCACCAGCTGATAGATCACCTGGGACGCGAGGTCATCACTGACCTCTCCAGTTTCCATGAGCTGACTCATGTTTCTAATCAGCTCATCAAACTGGGCCATATCCATGCTATATGCTCCGTGTTTAACTGCTGCTTCAAACTGCTTGTTCTTCAACTCCCAGGAGTTGGTGTTGCCTGCGGAATTCCTGCATGGGCCCAACAGAGCCCTCAAGAAAGGCTGCTTAGCAGTTTGGCCGTCCTCCGGATAAAGCTCATTTTTGTTACCCCATAGCTGCCTCATTTTCTGCCACGTGGCTCCTAAGCTATTGGCTTCCTTGGGGTCCATCCCCGGATACTCCCGCACGTGCTCCCGGAGCACTGGGGGCGCAATGAGCCGGTTGTCTGTGCCGATGAGCTTGAGAACTGCGGTTTCCTGCGCAGAGCCGGCCACGCAGCGGTACGTGCCGATATCCGGGGCCGCAAGGCTGTGGATTTTTAGGGAGCCCGACTTGGTGATGCCAAGCCGTTTGGAGTTCTGCAGACAATGGCCATCCTTCTCCCACTGGATCAGGGATTTCTGGAATCGTCGTACTGGGCATTTGATAATCACCGATGTGTTGGGCAGCAAATAGGCTCTGCTACCCACGGTCAGGTTAATGCGCTTCTCTTCCCTCGTCTGAATGTAGACCCTCTGGACACCGAGGATCTGGGGCCCCTGCTCCCCAGGTTTTGTCTTTGGCTCTGGTTTGATTTCTGCAGGCGGAAAAAAGAAAGAAAATACAAACAAATATCTCAATAATATAAGCTTTCTGACAGTAGTCTTCCAAGGCTGATGCAAGTCAACAAATGTGTATTTTTTTCCTCTTTTAAAACAGCTGACAGTATATACAATGGAATATTACTCAGCCACCAGGAAGGATGAATACCTGCCATTTACATCAACATGGAATAAATCAGAGAAAAACAATTCTCATATGGTTTCACTCATGTGGAATATAAGAAATCGCACAGAGGATCACAGGGGAATGGAGGGGGAACTGGGAAGAAATCAAGAGAGGGAGCGAAACCATGAGAGACTCTGGACCTCCGGGAAACAAACAGAGGGTGGTGGAAAGGGAGCTGGGTGGGGGGATGGGGCAACTGGGGGATGGGCATTAAGGAGGGCACGTGAAGTGATGAGCGCTGGGTGTTATAGGCAACTGATGAGTCACTGAACACTACATCTGCAATTAATGATGTACTGTATGGTGGCTAACTGAATTTAAATTAAAAAAAGGAAAAAAAAAACAGCTGACAATGAAAAGATAAATAACGGTATGCCATATATCCACAGACTGAGGTAAATTTCACAACTATCCAGTACTTTCGCAGTGAAGAATGGAAATTTGAATGAATGGCATACAATGTATAAATTATTTTGCAAAGCCCTGGTCTGGGGAGATGTGAGGTGAAGGGTTTGTATTAGTAAGGGGGTGTCTGATATTTCAGACCTCCACCACCCACGTTTGAACCATTGCCTAAGCATCACATGTCTGTACTGTGGGATAGAGGCCCCAAATATCAGATACCTCCTTACTGGTACGGCTCGGCCAGCGGCACATCAGCCCTGCAGGAGAAAGCAGCAGTGGGGAAGTGAGCGAACGCATCTGAAGGATCTGGAGGTGAGGACAAGGAGGCTAAAGGTAGCAGATAACCGGAGCAAGTCAGTCAGAGCAGCAGGGCCTGAAGAAGTGTGTGAGCTCGGAAGAAAAGGGAGGACAGGCACTTCGAAGCCAGACAAACCGGAGGTTGGATCTGCGCTCTGCCCCTCGGACAAGTCACCTGATCTCTCTGAGCCTCAGTTTTCCCACCTAGGAAATTCGGGTGATGCTAGTGACTTCATCAGGGGAGTGTGAAAGTTTGGTGGGACGTTTATACCAAATGCATGGCATAGTAGTGGGTACCTGATACGTTCTCATGCACGACCTCAGTGACCCCGAGTGCTGACAGAGGGCAGTCCGAGAGAGAGTGGGAGAAGTGAGAGATGGGGCTGGCTCTAGCTTGTTCCTGGGCGTGGGCTCTAGTGAATGGCCTCGGCCCAAAGAGGATACACCTTAGGTCTCTCCTTTGGAAGAGGAACCTGCCGGAAGGTCTTGCTGTGTTCCGGGGTGATTCGGAAGGGAGGGAGGCACAGTGTGGGTGGAAACCTGGTTCTTCTTTGATGATACCCTTAGGTCCATAGGGACATGGAGGACCTAGAAGCAGCAGGGCGTGATAGAAGAGAGACTGGACTCCTATGGAACGTATTGCTAGATTCAGAAGGTCATGGGCTCAGGGGCCTCATTACCTTGGAGGATCCCGGTTATAGGTCCTCTGGGTTGAAGCACTTCCAGGGATACACTAGGAGAAGAAGCAGACTGAGTCTCCACTTAGACGGCCCTCTCAGACCTGAGGCAGTAGCTATGGTGGGTCTACTGATACCCTGTTTTTCCAGAATAACTCCTGGCGTCCTCTTGGGTGGCTCATGAGCCCCACAGGGTCTAGCTGCTTGCTGGGGTGCGGTGGTACCAGTGCATTCAGGAAAACAACAGGGGTAAACCCATAATTTCTACGGTAGATGTTCTTGGTGAAGGACATGCATAATGAGTTCGTGTGCAGATCCCACAGAGGTTTGATTGGTAGGTCAGGACTATTGTCCCGGGTTCTGCCCTTGGATGTTCCTCGGCTCACCTCTAAGTGGAGCTGGACAACCTGCCACACACAACGCGCTTCCCTGTTGAACACAGTCTCTGCGGAGGATGCCAAGCTCACCCCCGCCAGCCGAGGCATACAGATTTTCTTTCAGTTGGCAGCATAGGATGTGGAACGTACTGTTGCACGTTCAAAAGCAGGAAGAAAATGTATGAATTCGTTGGTAAATGCACAGTTTATCCATTATTATAGGCAGAGATGCCATCCGAAATACTTAGCAATGTGCACAGCAAGGGTGTGCAGACAGAGGCTATTTACCAACCATTTGGGAAGTATGTCCATATTTTTTTTCTTTCTGAGAGAGAGAGAGAGAGAGAGAGAGAAAGAGAGAGAGAATCTGAAGCAGGCTCCGCACTGATGCAGGGCTGTATCTCACAACCCTGAGATCATGACCTGAGCTGAAATCAAGAGTCGGATGCTTAACCGATGAGCCGGCCAGGCGCCCCAAGTACGTCCATATGTTAACAACCAGTAAGTGGAGGTTCAATATAAACTAAAGTCTCAAATTTCGCTGCCTGTTAGAAGCACCTGTATTATTATTTGTTCATCTCAATGCCCTAGGACCCATCCCCAGAAACTGTGACCTAAGGGGTACAGCCTGGGCACTGAAATTTGGTTAAGATCACCGGGTGCCTGCAATATGCAGCAAAGTTTGAGAACCCCTGCCCCCGAGCGTACCTCTGGATTAAACCAAGTCAGCAGAGAAAGGCATTCCTGACCCCATTTCTTTTACTGAAAGGCAACATGATGGGATGTCGCCGATCAAGAGAGAAGACAGAGTAAGAAATCAGCATCTGTGTTCCCTGTGCAAGGGTACCGACCCATCCCTCCACCTCTCCCGCTGTGCTGGATGTGAGAAGTGCCACATCGTCTGGCTTTTCTAGAAAACACAAAGATCTCTCTTCTAGAGATCTTCCTTCTGGGCCTCTGGGCCAGCCTGCCCTACCCAAAAGAGGCCAGCCCTGGGCACCTGGGGTTGTTTACTGCGATTGCATCTCAGCTCCTTGCTTGTTCGTGTCTTGCCTTAATTCCAGTCCTGTCCCTGCCATACCTCTAAGCCTTGGTGCCAGGCCAGCTTTCTGCCCCATGCCATCTGGGCTGCATATTTACACTTGGTCTCACCAGCAGGGGCCTCCAGCCACGCCCGAACGGGCTTCAGCGGCGATGCGGCCGCTAAGCCTTCCTAGAACCCGGCTGCACCCGGCTGCAATGCCAGCGCCATCAGAACCCACCCCTGAGTGTGGCTGCTGAGCTGGCGCTGGCCCCCAAGCCCTCCTCTGGCACTGAAGAGCCGGCAAGCTCATCTGGAGCTCAGTCAAGACTCTGGGCACGTTGGACTCTCTCCAGATTCCTCTGAGGGTGGAAGCATGGGCAGGAGCCAAGGGGGGGGGCAGGGGTGCTGCGGGTAGGACTCGCTAAATGAGCTGTGATGTCCCGGCCGCCCCAGGGAAGCCGGCTACTGCTCTCGGGCACTTTCCAACCGAACGCCGCTGGGCTTCTACTTGCAGCTCCCTGCTAAATGCTCTCTGGGAAAGGCCACCCGTGGTCCGTCCCCCCTGGTGACAAATACAAAGTCTCCCTTCCGAGTTCTTACGTGGCCATTCTAGGACATGTGGCACCTTTAAGCACTCACTTCCCGAAGAAGTCCCTCTGCTCAAGTGTGTTACCCCTCACCGGGTCCCTTCCAGCCACTGCCCACTGATGCTGCTCAGCACATCGTTGCTGCCCCCCTGCGCTCGGCTACTTTCTCTTTGTGCTCTGACCTTCTCCTCGGATGACCTTACAGGTGTAATGAGCAGCTCAGAGCTGTCTAGCTTATCTGGTCTACTTGATCTGCTCTGGTCTATCAGTTCTGGTCTATTAGTCTAGTTTATCTAGCCTAGTTTATCTGGTCTAGTTTACCCGGTCTAGTTTATGAAGTCTAATTTATCTGTCTAGTTTACCTAGTCTAGTTTAGTCGAATTTATCAAGTCGAGTTTATCTAGTCTAGTTTATCTGTCTAGTTTATCTAGTCTAGTTTATCTGTCTAGATAATCTGGCCTAGTTTATCTGTCTAGATTATCTGGTCTAGTTTATCATTCTAGTTTACCTGGTCTAGTTTATCTGTGTACTTTATCTGATCTAGTTTATCAGGTCTAGTTTACCTGGTCCAGTTTATCCAGTCTAGTTTATCTAATCTAGTTTATCTGTCTAGATTATCTGGTCTAGTTTATCTAGTCCAGTTTATCTGGCCTAGTTTATCTAGTTTAGTTTATCCTGTCTAGTTTACCTGGTCCAGTTTATCTGGCCTAGATTATCTAGTCTAGTTTATCTGTCTAGATTATCTGGTCTAGTTTATCTTATCTAGTTAATCTGGTCTAGTTTATCTTATCTAGTTTATCTGGTCCAGTTTATCTGGTCTAGTTTACCTGGTCTAGTCTATCTTGTCTAGTTTTCCTGGTCAAGTTTACCAGGTCAAGTTTATCTGTCTAGTTTATTTGATCCAGTTTATCTAGTCCACTTTACCTGGTCCAGTTTATCTGGCCTAGTTTATCTAGTCTAGTTTATCTGTCTAGTTTATTAAGTCTAATTTATCTGTCTAGTTTATCTAGTTTATCTGATCTGATCAAATTTATCAAGTCTAGTTTATCTATGTAGTTTATCTAGTCTAGTTTATCTAGTCTACTTTAACTGCCTAGTTTATCTAGTCTGTTTATCTGTCTAGTTTACCTGGCCTACTTTACCTGGACTAGTTTATCATTCTAGTTTATCTGTCTAGATTATCTGGACTAGTTTATCAGGTCGAGTTTATCTAGTCTAGTTTATCTGTCTAGCCTGGACCTCCCTCTGGGGCTCCAGACCTAATTATCCACTGCTTATCTGAAATCTCTTCTTGGCACTTCAAGTTTAAAATATTATAATCTAAACACATTATGTCTGCCTCCCACCCCATCCCAAGTACCCTCCTCTTCCTGTATTCCCTGAATTAATGGCATCACTTTCTCCCAATTACCCCAAGCCAGAAAGTAGAAAGTCATCATGATTCCTCCCTGTCCAGTGGTGTGCTGGCCCTACCTCTCACTGGCTCTCAGGTCAGTGAGATTGTGAGTACCCATCCCCAACTGTGCCTTCAACCATGTCACATGGGTCACCTGAAGCTGGCCATCATGGGAGTACTTCCACCACAGAAATCAGCAAAGATGACACATAGTAGCTACCCTCCCTCCGCACCACCCCTCTGCCCCAGAACTGGTTGTTAAACACTTACAAGCACCGCCGACCCTGCCCGTCAGCTCCCAGCTCCAGGTACTTAGGCGGGATATCCGAAACACTGTGAGAACCCACCGCCATGCTCTCTCACCTAGATATTGCCACAGCCCCTTACCCAGACTCCCAGCCTGCACCCTTGCATTTATCCAATATATCTGTATAGCTGTCAGAGCAAATACACCAAAATAAAATCTGACTGTGTCATCTCCTTCTTGGATAAAATCTAAACCCCTTAGAGACGATGGACTCTGAGACACAAACTGAGGGTTCTAGAGGGGAGGGGGTGGGGGGATGGGTTAGCCTGCTGATGGGTATTAAAGAGGGCACGTTCTGCGTGGAGCACTGGGGGTTATGCACAAACAAGGAACCATGGAACACTACATCACAAACTAATGATGTCATGTATGGGGATTAACATAACAATAAAAAAATTAAAGGGAAAAAAATAAAATCTAAACCCCTTAACATGGAGTCCTAATATCCTCTACAACTAAATTCTCAAGCTTTCTCTTTTGTCATAAACTTGAACCTATGTTCTAATCCTGTGGTATTTCTGGCGGTTTCCCCGGATATAGGACTCCATTTGACACCCTCTACCTTTGTCCACACTGCCCTCTTCTCCCAGATTCCCGTGTTCTCCTCCACGTGAGCCTGGAATGGACACTTATCTTCCAGAACTCTGCCCAGGGCATCCTCCTCTGAAACTTTTCCTGACCTCCCCCTCCCCCAGTGGCATCGGCCACTGCCTTCTGCATCCTATCATGGCACCCATGGCACTTACTATTCTCGTTTGTTTATATGATTCTCTCCCATTGAACTCTGAGATCTTAGAAAGAAGAGAATGCATCTTTTCCGTTTTTGTATCATAACACCTAAAACACAGTAGCACTTGATGAATGACTGCAGAAAGAATTAATAAGGAAATAGCATCATCTGACACTGAAAACAATGTGGGTCTAGGAAGAGAGATTGTCTCTACCCTTAGGGCACAGCATAGCGCCTGATAGAGAGTAAAGTCTCACTCCTTACTGACTGGATAAATGAATGAATGACTCAAGTGTATGGCCTTGGATGCTGCAGGACAAATGATACCATCCCAAGAGGGGTGCTGCCAGGGTGGGCCTGTGCCTCCCCGGGTTTCCAAGGGCTGCAGCTATGTTGGGTGGGGGGGTGTCACTGGAAGCTGAGAAGCTACAGGGAGAGTGGAGGCGGGGGGCTATATTCTCTCCTGAAGTCCAAGGTGTGTGTAGGAGGTGGGAGAGCTAACGAGGCACATACGGGGTTGGAACCAAGAGGGAGATCAAGAGCTGCAGAGAAGTAAGTGTGTTCAAGATAACCCTGGCAAGGGGATGAGGCATATCTTTTCTTTTTTTTTTTTTTAAAGATTTTATTTATTTATTTGAGTGAGAGAGAATGAGAGATAGAGAGCACGAGAGGGAAGAGGGTCAGAGGGAGAAGCAGACTCCCCGCCGAGCAGGGAGCCCGATGTGGGACTCGATCCCGGGACTCCAGGATCATGACCTGAGCCGAAGGCAGTCACTTAACCAACTGAGCCACCCAGGCACCCGAGGCATATCTTTTCTTGACATTTCAATCACATAGGGCATGCCTGGGTGCCTCCCCTCCCTCAACCATCTTGATCTCAGCACTTTGACAAAAAATAATAATTCTTCACCAAAACTCAGGAAACCTAAAAGCCTAGGGCTATAATTTTAAAAAATCTAAAATCAAACACTACATTTCTGTTATTATTTATTTTTCTTCAGATCCCTAATTAGAAACCACGACAGGTAGGGATGCCTGGGCAGCAGAGTCGGTTGAGTGTCCAACTCTTGGTTTAGGCTCAGGTCTGATCTCAGGGTCATGAGATCAAGGCCTACGTCGGACTCCACACTCAGCATGGAGTCTGCATGTGCTTCTCTCCCTCTCCCTCTGCCTTTCCCCCTGTGCGTTCACTTGCTCTCTCTCTCAAATAAATCTTAAAAATAAACAAAAACCCAAGACAGATAGACTTCTAACAGCAATATGAGGACAATCCAAGTGTGACATATTTGAAAAGCATTTCTATGGGTATAAGTCGTTGTGATAAGCACTTCTGGGGCCTATGTGGAGAAAAGTCCAGGGCTACTGTGAACCTACCCCACACAAGCTCCCGCCCTCGTGGGACACAAGATGCAGCACAAGTTGCTCTAGGCCATTTTATTCTATCCTAAAGCTATAATAGGAATTAAAAGGATGGCATTAAAAATAACTAATACTTTTGAGGCTTTAGCACAGGACTGGGATTGTTTCTGAGCACTTGATAGGTATTATTTCTCAGAACAATTCTATGAGGTAGATTCAATGACTATTCCCATTTTACAGAGAAGAAAATTGAGGCTGGCAGAGGTTAAGTAACTTGCCCGATGTCACAGGATGAGGGACTGGAACAACTGGGATTGTCACTCAAGTGAGTCAGCTTAACCACAAGGTTATATTACCTTCCAGAGATTAATACAACTAAGAAAGATTATTGGGGAAAGCAGGGTTAGTGCTGGTCTTTCAGGAATAAGAAGAACGTCAGTCACTAGATAGGGCGGGAGACAGACTTCAAGCAGGGGTCAGCGTCTGCCGTGGGCGAAGGCAGAGAATGGAGGAGAGACTCCGGCAGGGGCAGAACTGGACCCTGAGGTGCTCGAGACATCTCAGCCGCCTGCCCTCCACCCCACTCCGCATCAAAACGGTCAAAATGAAGACCAGCAAAATTCACTCCTCCAAAGAGGATGGGTTTTACTTAAACCTGAGCCACCAGTCAGAACACTTATCTAGAAGTGGAGGCTTGAGAGCACAAGATCACAGCACAAGTGGACTTGGTCTTTCTTGTGTTCGGACCCCCTTCAATAATGCAGGGGTCAGGCCCACAATGAAGACCACACATTTCCAGTCTGGGGAGCCGATGGGGCAGGCAGAAGTGAGGTGAAGGGGAAAGGAAAGCCAGAGGACATGCTATATAGGCCTTGATAGCCCCAGTGGAATAAAAGACAAGTGCACCAACAGAGAAAGGGAATCACTGGGTGTTATTGGCAAACAATGAATCATGGAACACTACATCAAAAACTAATGATGTACTGCATGGCGACTAACATAACATAATAAAATTAAATTAAAAAAAAAAAAACAACAGAGAAAGGGAATCAGAGCTACTATGGGATAGACAGCTACTATGGTGAATTTTTAGAGGATTCTTAGGAAATAGGGAAAAACAAATACCCAGGTAAAGCAGATAGCATGAATACGAAGGACGTCTAATCAGCATGGTGATATTATTTCCTTCAGTGAATCCTAGTAGCTCGGGCCAGGGAACCAAAAGCCAAACAAATATCACCTGAAAAGTCGTACCAGGATTGAAGTGAGCAGGTGATCAAGGCAGGGGTTGAAGGAAGGGCAAGAATATCTACAGCGAGGCTTTCACCAAACAAGAGGAGCAAGATGGGGGTGGGGGAGGGAGAGCAGGAAGCTACTTCTGAGGGCCATGTCTGAGCAAGTGTAAGGGGTGACCATGCCAGGGTGATGGGGCAGGGAAGTCAACGATGGTAGGAAATAGGGATATCGGGGTGTTAGAAAGTTCAAGGACATGGATGTTGGTTGTCGGCAAGAAGAACGGGCCTGGTGGTAGTGTGTGCTGGAAAAAGGCAGCTGGTGTCTGTAGGTCTGCACGTGATGCACTAGAAGGTGTACGGAGGGCAGGGTTAGCACTGAATGCATGACGGTGGTGGGGAAATGGTGTGAGACAGCAGGGGTCCGGAGGATGGGTGAATGCCACGTGTGTCACTTGGCTCTGTGATATGGCAGTGGGGAGAAGAGGAAGCCACGTCACAGTGCAAAGGGAGCAGCCACATTTCAGCAAGCAAAGGCCACTGAGCAAAGGTGGTGGTGTGAGCCAGGCTACAGCGGGAATGGAGGCCCAGCTCGGCGTGATAAGGCAGGGCTGGGAGTAGGCGTTCCCCTCTCTTCTCTGCTTCCATGACCCACACGTTTGGCAAGCTAGGGAATGGGGTGCGGAAAGAAGAAATATTACTGGCTTTTTTCTTGTTTTTTTTTTTTTTTGCACTCCCTAAAGCTTACACTTTTACTCTATTCTCCGCTGCATGCTGTAATAGTTTATAATTTCATCTGCACCATGTTGCATACTCTAACAACCACGATGTGTTTCCGTACGCTATTCTGTGACTATTTTAGAGGAAGTTCCAGTACTCCTTTAATCTCACACTCCTCGAAGGCAGTTTATCACATTTTTTTCTGATAAAAATCAGACAGATAAGCATTTTGAAGCATGACATGGTGCCATATGCCACAGGCATTCTTGAATTCCAGGACACAAGGAAACTTGGAATCTCACATTTTTGGAATCTCAAGATTTTGGAAATGTGTTCTAGAAGAATTCCCAGGGAAAAAAGTTGATGTTGTCCATAAATGAGCAAAAAGAGGCGGCTAAGAGCATGGACTCAGGCATCAGACAGACCTGTGGTCAAACAGACCAAGGTGTCCAGCTGGCAGCTACGGAACTTTGGTCAAATCTCGTACATTCTCTAAGTCTTGGGTTTCTTGTCTCTAACTGAGGATAATATCTGTCTCACAGATTGCTGGGCACTGAAGGACCTAAAGCATGCAAGGAGCTCCACACAATAAATGCAATAAATAGTCCAAAAAATGCTATTGCTTTTTTTTAGACTTATAACTGTTTTTTTTTTCTTTGTTTTATGAGCTTCTCCAGGGAAGTTTTTGGTAAATTTGGATTTTATTTCTCAGGTTTTTTTTTTCCTTAAGCAGCATTAACATAATAGTTCATTTTCTGATTTTTGTTTACTTACCATAAGCTCAGGAGAGTACCTGAGGTACTTAATAGGTGAATTCACTTTACGATGAATAATTAAAGACTGTGAACAAGAAAGCTGGAGACAGACCCAGAGGCTGAGCAATCCTAGTGTGCCTTTCCCTATCTCCGAACCCCACCTCCCCCCACTACTCTGCTGCCCTATTTTCTTTCTTTTTTTTTTTAAGATTTTATTTATTTATTTGAGAGACAGAGATTGAGCACAAGCGGGGTAGAGGGAGAGGGAGAAGCAGACTCCCTGCTGAGCAGCGAGCCCTCCATGGGGCTCAATCCCAGGACCCCAGGATCATGATGTGAGCAGACACTTAACCGACTGACCCACCCAGGTGCCCCTCTGCTGCCTTATTTTCATGTGTTGTCACCCACCCTCCTACATGAAACACACATGTGTATGTGCAAACATATATTCTGTTATGTATACTGAAAATACAGAGGAGTCCAACATGCATATTAGCTTTTGGATATAATGAAGCCATACTATTAACTCTTTATACTAAGTTTGTTATTTAGAATTAATTGAAGACGTGCCCAAACTACCATTTAAAAAAAAAAAACAATGATAATTTATGTTTTCATCCTTGCTGGTTTTAGATTATACACAAGAACAGATACCTGAATACTTAAAAATACTTAGCTCTTCTACTCTTACTGGAATGGATCCAAATGCATCACTGGCGAAGTAAACTGGAAAGTAGTCCAGCTTAACTTCTACAAGAAATACTCCCGAATTGTTAGTGGAAGAAATCGTAGGAAGTATAAGTGCAAGTGAGGAAGACTAACAGATGGCATTTGTTAAGTTGGGTGGACATTTCTTAACATTGACTTTCCTTCGAACGGTATCTTGTATTCAACATTATACCGGTGGTTGCTTCAAACGATTCCGGGTTCTTCTTGAACTACTTTACCTACAGATTAGGAACGTGCTGCTTTATGGGAAACACAGCCATCAGGACGAGAGGGACAGAATGAACATACCCGATAAGCATGGTCTGTACATACTTACTATCGCACGCGGGCATCTGGCAAGATCTTACAAGAGGCGGCCCTGGAAGGTCTCGGCACATCATCTCACTGAGGGGAACACGCTGGCCTTTGGCCGTCAGCCTCTGACACACCTGCTTTCTTCGCTGGGTTCCAACACCGCAACTGACGGAACACTGCAACGAGAATTGTGCACCCGTCACATGGAGCGTCCGCAGACAACGCGGCCAACAGCCAAGCCTCCGGCGGCACCAGAGCGGTCCCACGTGTGGCTGCGCCAGTACGTGAGCTGTTTCCTAGTCTTGAACCCCTATTTCTTATTGATAATTTATTTCTTTAATTCAAGTACACATGACAAACAGTGTTACATTAGCTTCAGGTGTAGAACACAGTGATTGGCCAAGTCTCTGCGGTACTCGGTGCTCACCGCAGTCAGACCCATCACCACACAACATCATTACGGTATTACTGACTGTATCCCCCATGCTGTGCTTTTCATCCCCGTGACTTGTCTTTTTTTTTTTTTTTTTTTTACTTATCTTTTATAATACAGGGAGTTCCCTCCCTTCCTTCCTCCTCTCTGAGACAGTAATTAATTTCCAGTAATTTACTGTCATGGGGATTTTTTGACAGTGTAATTGATATCTGATTTATTTTTTAGCTGTTTATTTATACAGTAAGATGATCGCGCTAAAGAAAAAGAAAAAAGATACACACCCATGACCAAGACTTCAAGAAACAGAAAAGTATTAAAGGAAAGTTTTTTAAAAACCACTCAAATTACATAAAATAACACTAGTATTTGATCATCAATGGCTGCATAACATTGATAGTTGATAATCATTGTGTGTACATGCAATTTTAATTTTAAAATGTAATGCAGTT
>NW_027397107.1:3161312-3174049 GCF_003265705.2 Callorhinus ursinus
CCCCTTCATTCTTCCCCTCCTGCTATCTTCTTTTTTTTTTCTTAACATATATTGCATTATTTGTTTCAGAGGTACAGATGCTAAGAAGGATGAGCACATCAGACCATTCAGTTCTCCCACCCCTGCCCCAAAACCTCCAGTTAGCCTCCATGATACCATTTAGGTGATGCCGGGATTTCTGATATTTACGGTCTGTTCTGAGATGTGATTGCTGATTAGTCTTAACCCTGTACATGAATGAACTCATTACTCATTTTCCATCTTTTTCATCAGTGTCTGTGTTTACGCTGAGTCGTCTTGGCCCTGCAGGTTTTTGGCGATGGGTTTACAGACACGTATTCTCTGACCACCTCTCTATTGCTTTTTTTTTTTTCATTTTATTTATTTTTAATTTTTTATTTAAATTCAATTTAATTAACATATAGTGTATTATTAATTTCACAGGTAGAGTTCAGAGATTCAGCAGTCTTACATAACGCCCAGTGCTCATTACATCACATGCCCTCCCCAGTGCCCATCACCCGGTGACCCCATCCCTCCACCGACCTTCTCTCTAGCAACGCTGTTTCCTATGATTAAGAGTCTCTTATAGTTTGTCTCCCTCTCTGATTTCATCTTGTTTTATTTTTCGCTCACTTCCCCTATGCTCTTCTGTTTCTTAAATTCCACATATGACTGAGATCATATGGTAATTGTCTGACTGACTTATTTTGCTTAGCATAATCCCTCTAGTGCCATCCATGTCATTGCAAATGATAAGATTTCATTTTTTGATAGCTGAGTAATATTCCATTGCGTATATATACCACCCCTTCTTTCATCCATTCAGTGGACATCTGGGTTCTTTCCATAGTTTGGCTATTGTGGACACTGCCGCTATAAACATTGGGATGCAGGTGCCCCTTTGGATCACTATGTTTGTATTCTTCAGATAAATACCCAGCAGTGCAGTTGCTGGGTCATAGGGTAGCTCTATTTTTAACTGTTTGAGGAACCTCCATACTGTTTTCCAGAGTGGTTGCAGCAGCTCGCATTCCCACCAGCAGTGTAGGAGGGTTCCCCTTTCTCTGCATCCTCACCAACATCTGTTGTTTCTTGTGTTGTTGATTTTAGACATTCTGACAGGTGTGAGGTGGGATCTCTCTGTGGTTTTGATTTGTTATTTTCCTGATGCCTTCCTACACGAAGAACACCAAGAAGAGCAGATACTTGGGTCAGACTTTCTTTCCCTTTGAACCATGTGGACCCTGTTCCACTGTCTTCGTGGATGCCACCATGAAGATGCGCGTGGCCAAACAGGCAGTTTCTGTTGTGTATCTGTTTGCCCTTTCTGCCCAGAGATCTGCAGGCTCTTTCTTTACCCATGAAGTCCTGCACCGCAGGCAAGACTATGTCGCACTGGGTCATATTTTCTTGGTACGTGGTATGCTGTTATGATGTAGAGACCAAAGCTTTTATCAAAGAAAGTTTTTATTATTATTTGTTATTCATAAATTCCCCTTTATTATCTCTGAATATTTTTCTCTTTCATTTTCTGTGCCATCTGTTCTGTTCTTTCACAAACACCAGTGCGCTCAGGTTGATCTCCTCTGTCTCCCACACCCGTCACCACCTCTGAAGAGCAGCGCGCATCTGTGCTCTTTTCCTACACAGTAGATGCAGGCTTCCAGCCTGCACACAACTCCATCTTCTGTTTTTTCTTTAATTTTGTTGTTGTTTGTAATCTATGGTTTTTTTGTTTTGTTTGTTTGTTTGTTTGCCTCTGACTGTTCCAGTTGTCTTCTCCTTTTGTTGACTTACAATCTCTTTTCGAGCTCAAACCTCATTTTGAAGCTACTTTCCCGTCAGACACCATGACCACACTTTCCTCGGGAATACGAGCCTATTTGTTGGAACTGTTCCCTGGGTAGTAGCTCTGTGATGTTACTGTCACTCCTCTGACTCTTGCTTGCTCTTCCCTTCCCTGCAACCCGGCTTCCTCCTTCTCCTTCTCTGTGGCCCCGTCCACCTGGTGTTGCTGCAGAGGTTTTCTGCTAGAACTCCGAGTACAGCTGTATGCGAACAACATGGGCAGGGGTGAGCTAGGGCACCTTACAGCTCTTGTGTGCAACCCTCCGGCACCACATTTTTGTGTCTGTTGCCCACGTCTGTTTGGCTCTTGGCATCCGAGGGGCTGGTGTGACTCAGAGAAGAGCCTCTTCCAAAACTGGCTCCCTGGGGACTAATATAGCAACTGCTGTCCCTTCTTCCCCCCCACTTCATCCCTGGCAGCCTTCCTTGGCTAGGAGGCCTGTGGGTGCCATGTCTCCTTTGGCCCCACCTGCCCCATGGCTCTGCGGGGACATTCTCGGGGCAGCTCACGGTCTAGCCCTCGTCTGCCCTCTGTAACCAGAGGACCATGGATGGGCCTTGGTGGACTGTCGCCCATCGTCCGAGGGAGATCTACTCCGCACTCAGCGCCTGATGGATACTTGCCAGCTCCCAGCCTTCGCTCTCACTTTGGCCTGGATTTTATGGTCTTTGGCAGGTGTGTTCCATGATTTATAGTTTGGGATTCTGGCCATTTCATTGTTTACTGAAGACAGAGTGTTCCCTCTCTTCCATTCTTCTTGTGGGTTTTTTGTTGGGTTTCAAAGGAAAGGAATGGAATTTTTTAAAAAAATCTTTATTGTCGTCTTTAACAGAAAGCCCTAAACTACTCATATTTTTCAGGACAGAGAAAAGCTCTGGGTAAGCTTTTGAACAAATAACTTCAAATTACCATTTACCAAATTATGGTTTATTTTTTTTAACCAAGTCAAAGCATCATCTAGGAGTTTCCCATGTAATAATTAATCAACTCCTTTTTTCATTTTAAAGATGTATTTATTTATTTATTAGAGAGAGAGAGGGAAGGGGAGGGGCAGAGGGAGAGAGAGAGAATCTCAAGCAGATTCCCTGCTGGGCGCAGAGCCCAACATGGGGCTCTATCCCAGAACCTGGAGATCATGACCTGAGCCAAAATTAACAGTCAGCCACGCAACCAAGCCACCCAGGCATCCCAAAAATTAACGTCAACTTTTTAATTTTGCTTCATATAACAGTGAGGTACATAATTGCCACTCTCCACTCATAAGCCATTTCTAATGATAAATATATGATTTTTTTTCTCCCCATGATGGATGGCAGCATCATTTGTAAACCCCTTCTCTGGATGGAGGTCTTACATGACCTTGTGTCACCTAAGTTTAAAGTTAGGGTGCCATTAGAGAATGTTCCCACCTCAGAAAGAAAGGAAATGACCAAATCAGTGCCATTAATTACAATTCACAAAGCAGCAACCTTATCCAACATGTCTACTATTTATTCTACAGAAATCTGGTTGATTCCTTTGGAAGAGCTCAGGGGAACAAGATACCCTAAGTTTTTGCAACTTTGCAACAATTTGTCTGTGACCTTTACACTTGAAGGTCACCTTGGCAGGGTATAACATCCTTGGCTCACATTCTCCTTCTTGTAGTATATTAAATATCTTGTTCCATTGCTTTCTAGTATGAAGTGGTCTTGTAGAGAAGTCTGATGCTAATCCAATTTTCTTGCCCTAGTAAGTGACTGGGTCTTTTTGCATACCCAAACACACTCGTTATCTTTAAAATCCAGTACTTTAGCAGAAGATGTCTCGATATTGGCCATGGTGGGTCCATTCTCCCAGGGCTGTGGTGTGCCCTTTCAATATTGTGAATTGTGTTACACGGTGATTTTATTTACAGTCTCGTTCCACTGTTTTGGTTTTCTTTTCTTGGGACTCTAATAATACTTATACGTTGAACTTTTTTTCTCTTTCGTATCTGTTATTTTTACTTAAATTCCTTCTATTATTCTTTATTTTCAATTTCCTCCTTTCTTTCATTTCTCTTATTACACTTCTTTCTAGTTTACTCTCCACTTGTGAAGTTTTCCTGTAAGCTGTCTGGTTCTCTCCTGAACCATATCAGCTCCTTCTGCTCACATCCCCATTATCTATTCAACCTCATTTCTGGGCTTTTCTGTTTCCGATTTGTCTCTATGTCTTTCTTCATTTCTTTTAGCTCATTTCAAAAGAGTAAGTTATATATTCATCTGCCAACTTTTCATGACATTGCTATGTTATTGACACTTTTATCTTAAAGTTTCTTTGTATGGGGCTTGCTGATGCTCCTATTTAAATAACTTATTTTTTCCTGAACTTTTAGGAAAGTGTAAGGAGGTGGCAGTGTTTCAAGTTGTCTTCACTGTTCCTTCTTCTGATGTTGAGAAGAAGTATTAAACCGTGACGCCACAGTCCTGAGATTCATATCTTCTGGACTCTTCCACTCCCAGGGTCTGAGCATCCCTTCCCTTCCCCTCCGTGTCCTTTCTCAGCTTGGATTATGGTTGTGGCAGGTCAGCCGGGGATTCCTTCAGCTATTATGGATGTGCATTCCCCTTGTGTTCTCCAGTCTTCTTAAGGCCCCCATGGGTCCGCATGATCTTCCTCATACTCAACCATGGCCTGGGATCCAGCATCCTCTCTCGGCGTCACCGATGGGTCTCAGACCCCAAGGTAGAAATGTATCATTGACTTCTGTGTTCCCTGGCTCTTGGCCTGCTCTTACCTTCTTTCTGTTGGCCTAGCTGCTAAACTTACAGCTTCTGCCCAGTTTCCTCTATGGCGCATGATTTGGCCTCACCCACGTGTATCACTTGTGTTAAAGTGGCTATCTGTGTTTTTTCTTTCCTCTGGCAATCCTAATTGCTCCTTTTGCGTGTTTTTTTAATCGAAGGATAGTTGACAGACAATATGATATTCGTTTCAGATGTACAACAGAGTAATTAGACAACTCTACATACATTACCAAATGCTCACCACAATACGTGGAGTCACCTTCTGTCACCACAAAAAGTCATTATGATATTATTGACACTATTCCCTGTGCTGTGCTTTTCATCCTTGTGACTTAATTGACTTTGTAACTGGAAGTTTGTCACTCTTCATTCCCTTCACCATGAAGGATCTGGGGATATTCCACAACCAGTCGCCACCGTGATTTCGCTTCACTGAAAGCCTCCTACTTTCAAAGGAACTGCTAGTGACAACATACGCTCATATATCCCGGTATTCATTTTTCCACGGCTTCAACTACTGCTTAAATGCTGACGCTTCCCAAAATTAACTTTAGTGCAGATCTCTCCTGAGCTGTAATTCCTTACTGATGCCTTGATAGGCCCTCAAACTACACACACCTCAAAATAGACTCATTCTGTCTCCCTTTCAAGTCACCTCCCAAATGTGTTTTTCCTTCCCCAATTCATTTTAAAAAAGAATGCCTGCTCTATCCATCGACCACACTCCTCTTTTTTGCTTCTTTCTTATGAGTTCAGTCACCAAATCTACCCGCGACATCTGCTAACCATCGCCCACTACTATCTACCATTCTCTACCCAGCTGCTTCCTTATTCTCCTTGGTTATATTCCAAACTCCTCTAAAAAGCTCTCCCAGGCTTTGGTTCCTTCCCTCATAACACACCGTTCACACTGCAGCCAGAACCGTGTGCCTAAAAATGCTGCATTTCACTTCCCTATTCAGAAAACTTCCTCGGTGTCCTCAGCCACTGCAGGGACCTGAAGTCCTTCCCGGTCTGACTGATGGAGAGGACTCCATCTCATCCTTCTGCTTCTCTACTGCATCCTCATCTGCAGCCGCGGAAGACTGACAAGCTCGCCCCCTATGCCTGTGTGTGTGCTCCTGTCACTGCCTGGACACCCTTGGTCTCCTTTCCACCCAACCTGCACTCAACCCTGAGGACCCAACTCTACGGCTGCATCTTCTGCAGCATTTCCCTCCGACCCACGCAGATGCAGATGTCTCCCCTCGATTTCCACTCAGTTCTGTAGACGGGAGCCCTTTAATGGGCTTGTTACATAATTTTTTGTGTCTGCCTCATTAAACTGTGAGCTCACTGAAGATCAAATTCTTGGCTGACTTGGGTCCTGAGGGCCTGGGGTAGTCAACACAGCAGTGTTTGGGCAGTGTCTGCTGGTGACATGACTGAGCACATGGGGCTGTGGCAACAGGCATGTTCAGTTTAGAAGAAGCTTTTAGAAGTCTCTTTATTTTAGTCAACAAGCGTTTATCGAGCACCAAGTGGGATATATAGATGCAGAGATGGTCCTTCTCCTGTGGCAGTTTTAATCTAGTCAAGAAAATAAGGCATATCCGTGTGTGTGTGTGTGTGTGTGTGTGTGTGTGTGTGTGTGTGTGTGTACTATTTTAAATAAGTGGAAACAGGGGCACCTGGTTGGCTGTCAGTTGAGCGTCTGCCTTTGGCTCGGGTCATGATCCCAGAGTCCTGGGATCGAGCCCCACATCGCTCCCTGCTCAGCGGAGAACCTGCTTCTCCCTCTCCCTCTGCCTGCCGCTCAGCCTACTTGTGCTCTCTCTCTATCTCTCTGTCAAATAAATAAATAAAATCTTTTAAAAAAATAAGTGGAAACAGAGAGAAGTGCATGGACTTGTATACACTGGGTATATTTCAGATGAGTCAAAATGTACGAGTAAACTGTCATCTGGAGTCTAAAAAGACATTATTATTCAAGTAGAAGAGTGGTTATCTACAGAATTATTAATATTAAGAAACTCATAATTAGTACTACATAATAAAAAGTAAAAGGAAGATTTTAGAATAAACCTGGAGAGCTGGAATACTCTTTTATTCATAGAAGGAATACCTAATGCATTTGGATCAATCACCTTGGATCAAGACCAAACTAACCCTGCAGGATAATGATTGATAGAATGGATTTTCAGCTAGAGATATTTCCTAGCTTTACCAACCATCAGTTATGAAGATAAAACTAAAAAACACCTTAGAGAAGCCCAACCAAGATTCTCAGACTTTGTGAAAAGGAGTCCAGACATTGGAACTTCCTGAGATCATTTCCATTGTAAGTAACCATCAATATGCTGAAACTGTCTTATCAATAGGATTGTGTGTGTGTGTATGTGTGTGTGTGTGTGTGTGTGTAACCCTTTCATACAGTGGTGTGCTGGTAAACACTTCACAAGTTCTTGGGGAGAGAGCACTGACTATATTTGCCAACTTCTGTGGTGTGAATGCTCCCATCATGGCTGATTTCAAGCTATTAACCTGATGTCACTGAGCATGAGGTAGGAGATCACAGTTGGTTCTTGCAAGCTGGTACGGATGGGCTCCAACATACTATCATTTTCATGAGTCATTTAGTAAGCCTATTGAAAATCAGAATGCCATATTTATAAATCCATGTGTCCAGGACATATCTTGAGCTGTTCTTTGTAAGAATTTCTTATTAAAGAGATCTTCTCCTTTTTACTTAGCATATGGATAAATTTCAAGAATTGAAGAGTTAGCAGGTGTCAGAAACTGAACACAGGAGCTGAGGAAGTCAGAGATGATCATAAGTGTTGGAAAAATGGTGGTGTACTGACAGAGACAGGGAGTGAGGTGGGGAGCCAGTTGGGAATGAAGAGGTTCTCTTTGCTTTCCCAGGTTGAAGACGCATCTTATTTGGAGAGCTGGGGGCACTGTATTGAACAGAAGTTAGACATTGTTCCTGCAGATGGAGAATTATCTATAGAAGTCAGAGAAGAGGTCAGGACACAGAGGCAGCTATGGAGGAAAAATGCAGTGATACACATCAAATATCTGGTCAGATATTGAGTTTTTTGGAGATCTGGAGGAAGACAAACCAATTGACAAGATGTAGTTAAGTAAATAGGAAAAATAAAAAACATCAAGAAACATCGTGAAGGAGAATGGTGAAGGTAGACAAAATGGTCAACTACTCCATCAAAGCCAAGAGAGTAAAGAATGAGGAGCGAGGGAAGCCTGGGTGGCTCAGTCATTAAGCATCTGCCTTCGGCTCAGGTCATGATCCCAGGGTCCTGGGATCGAGCCCTGCATCGGGCTCCCTGCTCAGTGGGGAGCCTGCTTCTCCCTCTCCCACTCCCCCTGCTTGTGTTCCCGCTCTCGTGTGTCTCTCTCTGTCAAATAAATAAAATCTTAAAAAAAAAAAAGAATGAGGAACAATTTTACTGGATTTCCATCAGGGAACAGGGCTACAAAACAGGCTGAAAGGGGTCTGTGGATCACAGAAATCCACCATTTGGGAAGACTGCCCCATATATGAGTCAATGCTCCCTTCTTAGAACTTGAAATGCAGTGTAAGAATCAAAGGCTTCTTCTTGCCCAAAACTCAGTTCAGATCTAAAAACTAATGAGCCAATGAATGAACAAAGCCCAAACAGGCCATGAATAGAGCTAGTGTCGGGAAGGGGGACTATTCCAGCTGCAGGCTGAGAGGTCTGGCTCAGTGAAAACTGGGAATTCTGGCACGGCTCCTCAGCCTCTCTCTGTCCAGGGTTAGTGGCCAGTTGTAACGCAGAGAGGCCTTATCCAGAACCACAAGATGGATGGCTGCCCCCAAGCGAGCCAGCCCGGGGCAGAAGGACTAGTGTGGCAGAAACCTTTGGAGAGGGTGGCAGTGTGGCATCAGAACCTCTGCCAGAACAAAGCAATTCTGCAATGAAAGGAAATTTCAACAAATAGGAGAAAAGCTGAACCCAGTAGGAAACCCAGTGTGTGTGCCTGACTGGACCCGAGTCTGCATGCTGGCTTTTAGTTTCACAGGCTGAGGCTGGCTCTGCCTTCCTGAGCGTGCGTGCACGCCCACCCTGCCTCCTGGACGAAGGTTTTCTAGAGATGCAGCTTTGGCTGGGAATGGGGAAGATGTCTTGACTGTGCTTGGCCTCATCTCTCGGGGGTGACCACCAGGTTGCTCAGTGGTAGTCTAGGAAACCAACTCGCCTGAGTTCCAACCCAGCTCACATGGGCAACCTTCTCTTCTGTCTCCTCTTGTTTCTCCTTGCAAAAAGCCTTTGTTTTTTTAAAGGTTTATTTATTTATTTTAGGGAGAGAGAGAGAGAGCACGACTGGAAGGGGCAGAGGGAGAGAGAGAATCTCAAGTAGACTCCCCACTGAGCATGGAGCCCAACCCAGGGCTTGATCTCACAACCCTGAGATCATGACCTGAGCAGAAACTGACAGTTGGATGCTTAACCGACTGAGCCACCCAGGCTCCCCCACCCGCAAAAATGCTCCTAATTAATGATTTGCTTGTCCTTGTTAGCAGGCTTGAGCTTTTCTAAAGATCATCACTTCAACAACACTTTGCATTTCCCCTGACTTTGCAAAGAATCTTGGGGAAGAATATTTACCTGTTCAGAGCTTGGGAGAGCTCCAGGACCTGTCAGCGATCTCATGGCCACTGGCCACAAGGATACTCTGAGCCAGACAGGAAAACCAGACACATACTCAGGAAGTAGCTTCCCACTGAAGTACAGGAAAAAACTGGGTCATTGTGAGTTAAAGCTGGGAAATGCTTCATGATTTTAGGGGATGAAAGATTTCACAGAAGAGGGAAGCTCAGACCTGGATCCAGGATTTGAGAGCAAGGATAAGAGTGAAGACACAAAGGTAAGCTGGGGCAGACATGGTTAACAGTGTCACTTTGATGATACATAGTCAGCAACTGCAAATTCACTGTTCACAGAAAGAATGGAGAGGGCCGGAAGCACCATCACTCTCCACTCTAAAAGGCCAGTGAGAAGACATGGCCATGACGTCTGCTTCCAGAGCCCTTGTAGGACTGTAGGATGAGATGAGCACAGCGGGGTTTGACCATGCCCAGCACTGAACGCAGGGCTCGGGGAAGTCCAGGAATGCCAGAAAGCGCCCTTTCCTATTTGTCGAGATGATTTCTGATGTCAGCTTGCCTCTCTACCCCCACTGGGGGCCCCCAGGTTATGTACCCCAACCACATGCTTCTGGATCATCTTGCGGAGGACATATTTAGAGTCTGAAGCAAAGACGGGGCAAAAAAGAGGAGGAACCATGAGGTGGGCAATGGCCCTTACCTTTGACCAGTCTCCCACAGTGATATGTGGAGGGCAGTCTGTCCTGGCACAGGACTTATGGGAAGATGCCTTGGGTCCTTGGCACAATTCATCAGAGAGATTCAAAAAGCTGCCATCAGTTAACAGCTGCCGACAGGTGACTCTTCGATTGTGAGTTCCCCCTCCACACGTCCTGGAACACTGAGAAGGTGGAAGGAGGGGGATCAGGGCTCTTGCAGCCACGAGTGTGGCGGGCAATGGGGGGCCCCAGGCCTGCCATATTACCTGCTGCCATTCTTCAATGTGCCAGCTAGGAGGGCAGTCAAACTGATTGCACGCTTGTAGGGCATGTGGCTTCTCGTCTCCACATTCCTCAGCGGGGGCCGGGGACTCCCCAGGGTGCAGGCAGTATACCTCTCGGGTCTGGATTCCCACACCACAGGTAGCTGAGCAGGGGCCCCAAGAGCCGGTGTGCCACCTGTACCAAAACACAACAGGGCAAGTCGAAGTGTCCCATGAGACCTCGTGCAACGGTCAGAGCATACACAATTTCAAGTTCTCGGGACGTCCAGACTTCTCACTCCATGTGCAGACCCGAGAGCCACAGCATCCCCACTACTAGATGCGATGAAAATACAGAAACGTAATGTTTAAAGAAATGTTGGTAAGTGTTTAAAGGTTCTACCCATTTGGGAAAGCCCAGAGTACAAAAGAAGCAGATTTCTCCCCATTCTAGCATACCACCATCTATCCATAATAAAGGCTTGGGTTTTGTTTTGAATAGAGCCCCAAGGCAAGCATGATTTATATGGGTGTCAAAAGAAATTTTAAATGCTTAGAAGCACACTTCAGGAAATTTTCAGGGCACCTGGATTCATTATTTGGAATATCCCTAAGAAAATTCTTCTCTGTTAGGATTGGATTTATAACACGTGTATATATAATGTGATTCCTTTCCAATAAGATCTTGGAAAAATCAGGTTTTCTCATGAAACATCTGTAAAAATGAAAAGCCAGGGCAAGCTGCTTTTGATACATATTTCCAAATTGCATTCAAGGAAGATTCTCTCAATTCACACTCCCAGCAGAAGCATGTGAGAGCGCCTGGCTTCCTACCCCTATACCAATACTGGACCATATCCCTGCCCATCTGATGGGTGCAAATTTGTACACTATAGTTATCTTAATTTGTGGGTATGTAATTATTAGTGAACATGGATTTCTAACCAGTTACTGTAGAGCTATATCATGAGGAAACAAGTTTAAAATGCTTGAAATTGACACAAAAGGATGTTTGCTCCAAGATAGTTTGTAATAGCAAAAAAAAAAATTAAATTTTACAAAATGGAAGGAAATAATCAAAATGTTCTACAATAAAGGGTAAAATAAATAATTGTATATTCATACAGTATAATGCTAGCAGCCATTAAAAAACAAAGTAGAAGTATAGTTACTGACACAAATAAATTTGGTATTTTTTCTTAGAAAACATAAAAAATACCTTATGATATTGTTTTATGCATTTATAAATGCAGAAAAAAGGTCTGCATAATTACACATCCAAATGTTAACAGTGATGATCTCTAAATGATAGGATTTTTATTTTCTTCATTCTTGCCAGTATTTTCCCCTGATTTCTCTTAAAATAAACACTCATTATTAGAAAAAGTTAGTTCTTTGAAAAAAAATAGTGTTAATCTCAAGGTGATTTTCAGCTTTTCTGATTTCTTATTTTCCATAATAAACATGTTTTGCTTGTGTAAATAAGAGGAAAAATAAAAAATGAAAAATATTTGAGACAAATATAATGGGACAAAAATACTAAAATTTTTACTTATGAAGACAAAGGTTCACAATGAGGATATAATAATCATACAAGGATGAAGACTGAGTAAAAAGCATTAATACGTATGAAGTACAGCTCTTAGATATAAGAAAAATGGAAGGATAAGTAATAAAAATTTCTAAAGGTTATAAAATACTTCTCTAAGCCCCTGATATATAAAGAAGGCAAACCTTAATAAGAATAGAGAAAATTGGGGCACCTGGGCGGGCTCAGTTGGTTAAGGGTCAGGTCATGATCTCAGGATCATGGGGTGAAGCCCCACGTCGGGCTCTGCAGTCAATGGGGATTCTCTCTCTCCCTCTCCCTCTGTCTCTACCCCCTCCTGTGTTTTTTTCTCTCTCTCAAATAAATAAATCTTAAAAAAAAATAATGTAGAAAACTAACGCATTTGAACAGCTTGATTAAATAAGTAACTTTTTAGGAAATTACAGAAATTCTATTCAAGAAAGGGACTAGATCCTGTTAACTTTGTGGTTGAGTTCCCACAAATTTCCAAGAAACAGGTGAACTCCCCATGTCATTTTAAAAGTTCCAAAGTGAAAAAGAAGATTAAAATATTTTAATGCATCATGAAGGTAGGAAAAACCTTGAGCACAAAATCTGACAAATATATATAAAAAGTTTTTTGCATATAATTATACAGTCTAAACCCTAAATAAAAGAGAAGTATAAATCCTAAGTAAAACAGAAGCAAGTTAATCAAAGGATTAAAATACTACATAGTAGTTTATAGCAGCAATGTCCACAATAGCCAAACTGTGGAAAGAGCCAAGATGCCCATCGACAGATGAATGGATAAAGAAGATGTGGTATATATACACAATGGAATATTATGCAGCCATCAAAAGGAATGAGATCTTGCCATTTGCAACAACGTGGATGGAACTGGAGGGTGTTATACTGAGTGAAATAAGTCAATCAGAGAAAGACATGTATCACATGACCTCACTGATATGAGG
>NW_027397107.1:3174449-3211203 GCF_003265705.2 Callorhinus ursinus
AAAAAAAAAAAATACTACATAGTATATACTATGGACCGAATGGTTATATCCCTCCCCAAATTATTATTATGTTGAAGTCCTAATCTCCAGTGTGATGGTATTTGGAGACTGGGACTTTAGGAGGTAATTAGGGTTAGATAAGGTCGTGAAGGTAGGACCCTCATGATGGGATTAGTGCCCTTATCAGAAAAGAAACCAGAGAGCTTGCTCTCTCTTTCTGCCAATAAGAGGACACAGAGAGAAGGCAGCTGTCTGCAAGCCAGAAAGAGAGCTCTCATCAGAAACTGCACCCTGCTGGCACCTTGATCTTGGACTCTTCAGCCTCCAGAACTGTAAGAAAATAAATTTTGTTGCTTAATCTACCCAATCTATGATATTTTGTTATCACAAGTTGAGCTGATTAATAAGGTATATTTTCTGACCATGGTGGAACTGTATTAGACAATCACCAAATATTTAAAAGTTATGCAATAATCATCTAAATTACTCATGGGTCAAAGGAGAAACCACAATGGAAATAAACAGCTCTTCTTAAATGCAGGTTACTAAAAATATGAAGTGCGAAAATCTGTGGAATGCAGTTAAAGCCATGATTATAAGGAAATCAATAGCCTTAAATGAATTTTTTTACAATATTTTTTACAATATTTACAATATGTAAAAAGAAATGCTGAAAATCATAATCTAAGTATCCATTTCAAGCAGTTAAAAAATACAGTAAATTAAACCAAAAAAAGTAGAAAAGAGGAACAAAATATATGAGAACAGATATGAATGAACCCAAAAATAAAACAAAAGTTGCCTCTTCAAAAGACTAATAAAATTGATAAATTCATGGTGATTTATGAAGAACAAAAAATATGAACCATAAATTACCAACATCAAGAATTAAAGAGAGAATCTCAAAGGCATTAAAAATAAAGAGTATATGTGTGTGATAAAAATCACTATATGTCAATAAATTTAAAAATTTACATAGACTGAAAATATTCCTAAAAAAAACAACTTATCAAAACTAACACATAAATGTAGAAAAATCTGACTAGTCCTATATCTATTAAATTAAATTTGTAATTTAAAATATTTATTTTTTTTTAAGATTTTATTTATTTATTTGATAGAGAGAGACACAGCGAGAGAGGGAACACAAGCAGGGGGAGTGGGAGAGGGAGAAGCAGGCTTCCCGCCGAGCAGGGAGCCCGATGTGGGGCTCGATCCCAGGACCCTGGGATCATGACCTGAGCCAAAGGCAGACACTTAATGACTGAGCCACCCAGGCATCTCTTGAGCCTACTTATATTGAGCCAAACTATCATATAATATTCTGGGAGGGGTTCTGCAATATTTCACCTGGGAGGAGAGCCTAAAGGAAATAATATGAAACCTAGTTATGATTTGAGGATGTTGGGGAGAGGTATTCATTCAAGTAAGCAGAAAACCCCCAGATAGGAACATATAACTCCCATTCAATATAAGCTTGCAAATCAAAGGGTCCAAGGAGAGAAAAAAAAAAAATAATGACATAAAGATAGCAAACACACAACATATGAGAGAATTCTCCCCTGAAGAAACAGAAATAACAACAGCACTACTTGTATAGCATGTTCTATTTCGCACATTTGGTTTTAATATAATACTCACATTATCTTCCTAATGTCTGAAAAAAATCTTTAACATAACTATGTGGGTTTTTTTATTCTTAGGGACTAATAGTGATCCAGGAAATAGCAGATTGGGTGCATGTGCTTACTTCTGTTCCCTTCCATCCACCCCCCCCAAAAAAATTACCCAATAAAAAGACAGGAAAGGGATAAAGGTGGTATTAAACAAAGGCATATAACCACAAAAACAAAGAGACTGTGAGAGATGCAGTTGATTTTATAAGCTGGAGAGAAGATGGAAAGTGATGTTTAACTTAGCAGCCTGGAGAAATCTGGAAACTAAGCTAAGAGTTTGGAAAGTCCAAAAGCAAGAAGCCATGAAACAATCAGACACAACATATTTCTAAAAGTGGGGTATAGCTGAAGTCAAAATAGACTCACTGAAAGTCTATATTAACCTGAAATCCTTTTGTGTCTCTTAGGCATGCAGGAGATTTATTCTCCCACACCCAGCAGAAAACTGAGGGGTTACTTAAGGACTTAAGGAATAGCAAAAAGTGGGAGACTGTACTAGGAATGGGGATTAAGGGAGGGTCTATGTATTGTCAGGTGAGACCGCCAGACTTCTTCCCCGACTTGGCTGAGAGAAAACACTTCCAATCAGACTTGCATCCCTTTCCCACTCTCAAACAAAAGGTTGGAGAACTCCTCACCAGAAATGTTAACTAGCTTGAGAGCAAAAAAACAAATTCAGGTCTCCCTGTGAAACAGCCCATCCAGAGCACTCTAGAGTGAAACCTACCACTCAACAAATTCTGTCCATATACACAGGGCTTCCAATCTGCTTTTGGGTACACTATTCTTAAACGAGTAGATAGTCAAGGAACATAAAATATTTAATGAAAACACCTAAGAAAAAAAGAAACAAAAACAGGCATATGGGAGAAAACAGACACACTGCAAGGTACCAAAGAGAATAGAATAAAACTAATATAAAATAAAATAAAATTTCATAATTCATATTCTCAAGAAACAGAAGGTATTGTATTCATGAGATGAAAACAGGATGTTATTAAGAAAGGTACAAGGAACCTACAGAGAACCAAAAAAGACTCTTGTAAATTAAAAATGACTAAATAAAAATGTAACAAATCAGTTGAAAAATAGAAGTAAAGAAAACTCTCAAAAAGTTAGGGATAAAAGAAATGCAAAATAGGGTCAGTTCAGAATGTTGAACATTATACATGGGAGGTTCATTTAAAAAGCAGAAAAGAATAACTCAAGAAAATTTCCCAAAATGGAAAGAAGTGTTTGGATTTTAAAGCCCCTCCCTATTTCCCAGCACAAAAGATAAAAATGAACTAAACCAAAGCATGTAACGTTGTTCCATTGTCTTCCAGAGGGAACAAAACAAGTTTGTATAGGGGAGGAGGGATCTAGGTGGCAAAGCAATTCTCAACAATGGCACTGAAAGTTAGAATTTGGTGAATGGAGCAATACTTTAAAAATGCTTTTTGGGGCGAAAATGATATGGAACCTTGAAATCTATACAAGACAAAACATCAAAGTGGAATAAAACATTTCCAGATATTCAAGAGCAAAAAATTTAATCCCCAGTTTTCTTGGGAAGCTCTTGGACTTATGTGCTACAACACTGGGGTTCAGGTGCCCTTTCAGGTCACTACATTTGTGTCTTTGGGGTAAATACCCAGTAGTGCAATTGCTGGGTCATAGGGTAGCTCTATCTTCAACTTCTTGAGGACGCTCCATACTGTTTTCCAGAGTGGCTACAACAGCTTGCATTCTTAAAGGGCCTATTTCATTAGTAGCTCTAGAGTTAATCAAAATCATTTCCATTTCACAAATAATCTAACAGGCTTAAAGACTCTAATCACCACCCTCCCCCCAAACTTTACCAGGCTTTGTTGTCCGATATTTATTTCTTTTTTCACACCCATAAATCAGATCTCATTATTGATTTACACAGTCAGTGACTTTCTTTTAGATTAAGTTATCTTTACAATGTACTTTGCTCATCATTCATTCTTATATTCATGTATCTTTCTTCCAGGATCAGTTTCCTGCTTAATGAATATGCTCTTCTTAAAAATTATCTTTAGTGAGAGTTTGGTGATAGTAAAGTCTCCTGGTTTTGTTCACCTAGAACGTCTAATGCAAGAGTAGTTACCATTTTTTGATTACTATGTTCTAAGCTCTTTTGTAAGTAATTTACATATGTAATATGTATATTTATATGTTTATATCATATGTATATAGGTATATACTACTGCAATCTGAAAATATCCTGTTTCACTAAGTATGTAATACTAGGCTGACAGTTATTTCCTTTGAACGATTTCAAGATAATATTCCTTATTGCCAATGAGAAGAAAACTCTTAATTTTGTGGCTATTTTTCCTCTTGTAGATCTTTTCTCTCTGGTTGTTTTTGAGATATTTTCTTTGCCTTTGGAGTTCTCAGACTCAACTATCATGTGTTTAAGTGTTTATTTCTTTTTATTTTTCCTGCTTGGGATTTGTTGTGGCTCCAGATTCTTAGGATTCATATTTTTCATTAATTATGAAATATTCTCAGTTATCTCTTTGAGTATTACCTCTGTTTTTTTCTTCAGCTCCATTTAGATATATTTTACACCCTCTCAATATTTCCTCTGTCTCTTTTACCTCTGGGTGTGTATTTTACATACCTCGTTTGCTCTCTGTGCTTTATTCTGGATAATTTCTTCAGATCTCTCTTCCAGTTCACCTGTTTACCCCGGTCCATAACTTTGAAGTTTCGATGATTATTTTTTTAACTTCCTGATATTCTATTAGGTTAAACCATATGAAATTGCTAATAAGGGACCTTTTTGATTGATAAAATTGGAAATTCCATATAGTGCAACCTAATATTTGGTTCATTAAAAAAAAAATCTTCCAGGTATTTTTGATAGTTTGTTATTCCTAGGTTAGGTTTTCAATTCCCTGTCTTATATCTTTAAATATTTTAAATAAACTTACTTTATATTCGTACCTGATAATTCCAATATCTGAGGCCCTGTATATCTGATTTGGGTTTTCTCCCCCACTGATTCTCACACATTGTTTCTTCATGAATTTTTCTTTTTAATTTGTTGTTGTTGTTGTTGTGAGATCACTAATTAGGTCTTTGTGGGAATTTTAAGTTTGGAGGAGAAGACACATTATTCCACAAAGGGTGTGCATTAACTCTTGTCAAGAGCAATGTGAATTAATTTTTCAGATTGCACTGTCAGAGTGAATATGAACCTCATTCCTACATAAAGGGCTATTTGTGGCTTTTAAATTCTCAGAGGAGTCTTTTTTTATCAAGGTATGACTGATATGTAAACAGTTGTATATATTAAATGTGTACAACTCAATGAGTTTGGGAATAAGTCCACCTGTGAAACCATCCACACCATCAAGGCCATAAACACATCCATTCTCTCCCAAAGTCTCCCTCCATCCCTATTCTTATTCTTATTCTTTAGCATCATCATCGTTATCATTATTATTATTCTGGGTGTGGTAAGAACACCTAACATAAGATCTACCCTCTTACCAAATTTGAAGTATACAAAAACACAGTATTGTTAGCTATAAGCATTATGCTATACAGTAGATCTCCAGAACTTAACTCATCTTGTATAACTGTAACGTTGCACCCTTTGACCATCACCTCCCACTTCCCCTCCTCCCAGCCCCTAGCAGCCATCTTTCTACTCTCTGCTCCTGTAAATTTGACTACTTTAGAGTCCACATATAAGTGAGATCACACAGCATTTTTCTGTGTCTGGTTTCTTTCACTTAGCATAATGCAGGGGAGGCTTTTTTAATTCCTTCCACTCAGAGGCAAAGCCAAGACAGATAAATTTCCTTGAGATCTGCTTTTTTGGGGTGGATATTTTTTCCAATTTGTCTTTTCACTGAGGTAGATCCTGGCTTCATATGGGAATCTCCATTCCATTCCTTATTTCCTGGAGTTCCGAGGACTTGTTTGTTTCCAGAAAGAAACTGTTAAAGCCAAAGGACTAGATTAGTGGGATTGCCAAATGTCCCCCATGGAAGCACTAACTTTAATACAAGTTTACCATGCTAGATTCATGCTATAGCTCTTCCTTTCTTTCTGCCTTCCTTCCTTTTCTCTTTCTTTCTTTTTCTTTCTTTGTTTCTCTCACTTCTGAGGATTTATCTTACTTTCTAACAAGCTTAGTTTTACATTTCAAGTTGTTTTATACATATTTTACTCAGTATTTTAGAATCTTTTAATATAAGGGCCTTCAGTATATCTAGTCCACCACTTGGCTAAAAATGGACATTCAACATTCACATACTCAAAATGATATTTTAGCAAGTTTCGCTCTAGGTTGATCATGATTTCCCCGTAGTACTCTAAAGATATAATTTCTTTGCTTTTTGGGAACTTCAGTTGTTAATAAGTTGTTAGTAGTTGATATGTCTTTCAGGTCTTGTAGCTCTTAGGATTTTCTTATCATCTCTGACTTTCTGCAGTTTTGTTTTATGTATCTAAGTGGGATTTGTTTTCATTTATTTTTCTTGATACTAGGAGTAGACATTTTTTTAAGTTTTAGCAAACAATTCATTTGATATCTTGTTTCTCTGCCATTACCTCCATATTTCTTACTTTTCTTCTCTTTTCCCCAAATCTTCAACTTTCTGTGCTTTCATTCTTTTGACTTCCTCAGCACAACCTTCAAGGTAACAATTCTTTCTTCAAGTGTCTGAAGTTTACTTATTTTGCACTGGCTTTTAAAATTTCTAAGTTGTATAATTGGTTCTTTTTAAGACTCACCTATTGGGACTATATTTCTGCCTCTGTTTCGTAATTTCCAGTTCTTTACATGGATAGTATTTGCCAATTTATATCACCAACGATCTCAGTAACACAGTCTTTTTTCAGACTGCTCTTGTATTTTGATTTCATCTGGAGTGAATTCAGCTTTCAACTGCTGACTCTGTTGACTATCTTCATTAGTATTAGGTTTGTTCATGTGCTTTGGAGTTTCATTTTGCAGGCTCCATTTGGTTTCTCTCTCCCCACCTCCCTTTGTCCTTTTCTCTGACTCTTAACCCTCCCTGTCTACAGTGTTGTTTGCTTCCATCTAGCCCTCCAGTGTCTCCAGTCCAGAACCAAGTCTCATACGGACAGCATGGCACAAAAGCACTCTAAGGACACTGACGATCCAGTCACTGAGCCAACGTGCAATTTGGGGCTGTATCGTTGTGTCTGTCCTCCATCTCCCCAGGCAAGTAGGCTCATCTATACAATGGCTTCGGGTTGTGATCGGCAGCAGCTCTTTCCTGCTTCCATTCCAAGGAGCAGTGAGTATGGGTCCTCTCTAAGCAGTCAAAAGGACGACGTTCAGGCCCTACTCTCTACGGAACTGAACTCTCATGTGCCCTGACTGCTTTGGGGCCTCAAGTCCACAAGAACCACAGGTCTGTTTCCACTCACCACTTCACACTTCCTTTCCTTTCCTGGCCCAGATAGTTCTTTGCATGATATTGCCTTGGGTATGCTGTTTTAATTCCCCTGCTCTTATACTGCATCTACCATTGATCTGTATTTGGAGCAGAATGTAAAATTAAAACACCAGCTTAATTGGAAGCCTACTAATTAGTTAGATTGTAACTGATTATATCTAAGTTTCCAGTAGCTTTTGAGGTGAGGGAAATCACCAACAGTAGAAATATACATCATATTTTGATGATAATTGAGCTATATGGATAAATAATTAAAAGGATGCTGTTTCACTATCAATTCAGCTTAAATATATAATTTATTTGGAGTGACTTCTGGATAATCACCTTTCAAGAAAGCATATAGCTAGAAGAATCCATCAGAGGCACAAGGGACTGGAAATGAAACCACTGTTATTCAAGAAATGGGGAACTGTTTCTTCTTAACAGACAAAAGACTACAGAATTTTTTAAAATTCAAGAACTGGGTAACAAGTAGGTAGAGAAACACATCACTCTTGCCTCTTGCTTCCTGACTTCCCTCCCTAGCAGTGCTGACTACTGTCAGAGAAGAAAGCTCTCCTCAGACGAGTAGGGCCATTATGTAACCCTGCATGTTTCTACAAGCTGCTGGCTCTCTCCTGGAAAAAGCAAACTCCATAAATAGCAGACACTCAGCAGTTATAGCATAGACCAGGGGGGAGTAACCCCATAAGAGCAAATAAACATATAACACCCCACCTTGGAGAGTCCAGGCTAATACATCAAATGCATTTGCCTTTGGGTAAATAAAGATCAATTGACTGTCCAACCCAATCTCAGTGGTAAGTTTCACCCTGGGGTGATATTTTACTGCTATTGCCCTTGGAGTCAGTAAATATTTGTGTGGAAAATATTATGCAACACCCTGTTCCTGTTATTCCTACACCACTGGTTTCTAGAACCTAAAACATTTTTGTAAACTTACCTTTACTTTGGCACCAACCCTTTGTCTCAGCTGGGTTTTTTCCAATATAATTCTCAACCTTTGAAAAGTTTATTAAATTTGCAATTTTGAAACGAGGAAGAGTATTTCCCTTCACATAAAAACAGACTCTTAATTTTGCAAAGTGGCCAAGACATAGTGCATGCTCTATTATTCCTAGCTTGGAAGGAAGCTCTGTGGGCAGGACGGTGTTGGAGAAGATAATGTGCAATCCTTCTTGCTGAGGCCCAGCGATCCCAGGACAGGGATGCTGCTGTACCCAGGACAGGTCGGCACGCTTCCCTCAGCCGCCTTAAGAAACAGGGTCCAGACTTGCTACTAAATCTTGCTCCGGTTTGGTGAGCAAAGGAAGGGCAGCACTGCAGACTGAACTCAACCCTGCCATGGCCTCCTGGGCAGGTCAAGGGAAGGCTACTGTTCTTAGAACTGAAATGACCCTGAGCATTTGCAACTACTCATGAGTAGACAGGAGGATCCCCGCAGAAAGACTGGGCATAGTTCTGAAGACATGAGTAAAAAACTGCAACTTGAAAGCATCCTTTAACAGCAAAAGGTTGGAGTTGATAGGAACTTGCTGGCCACAAAGTCCAGCATTTTCTGTCATTACTCAGATGAAGAGGCCCAGAGGGCTAAGGCACCTGCCTGAAATTCCTGGAGGGGTCAGAGCTGGGGCGCCACCCCATGCCCCTGACCCACTCCCAGTCCTCTCTCAACTACGAAGAGTTCCCCTCTATCAAGGGTCTCAGCATAGGGTCCTATTTCACATTCTGTTGGACTTCGTTATACCAGTAAGAAGTGATCGCTTTTCGGGGAGAGATTTAACTTATCTTATGGTAGAAAAGGGCTCCAGACAGCAGGCATGGTATGTGCAAAGTCCCAAAGGCATGAATGAACATGAGAGTGGGTCACAGTGGAAATTTATCATGGCTGCAGGGCACATTCCTCATGGCATGTGCATGCACACATGTGCATGCACGTGCGTGTGCACGTGCCTGTGCAGAGGGTCGTAGTGACAGGAGATGTGGTTCAGGAACCTAAAAGCAGGGCACAAAGGACTTTATAGGCTGTTACAGTCTGAACTATTTCCCCACAAAAGTTGTTGAAGCCCTGACTCCTAGTACCTATAAATGTGATCTTATTTGGAAACAGGGTCTTTGCAGATGATCAATTTAGATGAGGTCATTAGAAAGGGCCCCAATCCTGGAGATGAACCATGAGACACTGTGGACTCTGAAAAACCCCACTGAGGGCTCTAGAAGGGAGGGGTTGGGAGGATGGGTTAGCCTGGTGATGGGTATTAAAGAGGGCACATTCTGCGTGGGGCACTGGGTGTTATGCGCAAACAATGAATCATGGAACACTACATCAAAAACTAATGATGTAATGTATGGTGATTAACATAACGTAATAAAAAAAATAAAAAAATAAAGAACAGCAAAAAAAAAAAAAAGAAAGAAAGAAAGGGCCCCAATCCAATATAAATGGTATCCTTACAAAAAGGGAACATTTGGACAAAGGGGCAAACAGAAGGAAGACAACATGGAAACATGGGGAGAACAGCATCCACAAGCCATGGAACGCCTACCAACAGCTGGGAAAGAGACCTGGACCAGGTTCTTGCTCCCTGTCTCAGAAGGAGCCAACCCTTCCCCGCCCCTTGATCTCAGACTCCCAGCCTCCAGAACAGAGACAATAAACTTCTATTGTTTAAGCCACCTGGTACTCTGTGACAGCAGGCCCAGGAAACTCACACGCATGCTAGAGTAAGGAACATGGATTGTGATCCACAGGTAAGGAAAGTTACTGGAGGGTTTTATGTGGGAGCTTCACATGGTCACCGCAATTTAGGAAGCTCTCTGTAGGACATACCTGTGCATATGGATCAGAGCAAGGAAACACAAGGGGTGGGCGTTTATTTAGCAACTGTCGAAACAGTTCATACAAAATACCTCTGCGTTCAGGTCGCAGCAGTTAGGAATGGCTGGGGCAGATTGCTAAGAGGTTGAGAGAGAAAGCGTCACAAATCGCGTCCATGTGATCAGAAGAGAAATGAAACCAGAAAAAGCCACAGTGCAAAGCCACTCGAAGAAGGGACTCAGATTCTATTATGAATAAAATAAATAGTGGAGAAATGTATGATTTGGACTTCATCTTAAAAAGTTAAAGGGCACCTGGGTGGCTCAGTTGGTTAAGCGACTGCCTTCGGCTCAGGTCATGATCCTGGAGTCCCTGGATGGAGTTTCGCATGGGGCTCCCTGCTCAGCAGAGAGTCTGCTTTTCCCTCTGGCCCTCACCCCTCTCATGCTCTCTCTCTCAAATAAATAAATATAATCTTGAAAAAAAAAAGAATGCCTTAAAAAATTAAACTAAAAATGATGAAATCGAGTTATTTACCTTACACTGAACATAATGTAGGTGGTAATGGCGACTGGGTGTGCTCATTCTTGGAGTGAAGAAAGAATGGACTGTTTTGCATTTTCTCTCTCTCTCTCTTTTTTTTTTTTTCTGAAAAAATTATATGATGACCCACTACGGCTGTCTTCACTTTCAGGGCTAGATCAGAACAGGGTTGTTTTTGCAAAAGCAAAGCCAAGTTTCTCCATTGTCCTCGGCCCCCTCAGTCCCCTGCTGGGCAAATTCCTCTCACTTGAAGCACACTTTGTGTTGGCACCTGTGTCCATTTTCCGTTTAAGTGCCACTTGTGCCCATGTCCTCATTTGTCAATGACTTGGGCTAGAAAGAAAAGACACAACTGGGTGAAGACTAACTTTCTGATGATAGGGAATGAGATTTGAAACTAGAAATAAAGCACACTCCCAATTTAGGGGTGACAGTTTCTTCTTTTCAGTCCTCTTTGTTTATGGCTACAGAACTACATGCTTAGCCAAACTGTAGTCACCATTTAGAGTTTGTATAAATTCCAAACCATCTCATTTATAGTCCGCTTTCCAGAAAGAGAGTGCCGGCTGGTGTCGAGAAAGGGGAGGTGGTGCATGATTCCCACTTCATGGAAAAACATGTTGGGAGAGTAAACTATGTTTCCCCTTGCTGTGTTTCCCCTTGTCCCTCACCCCGGTTCAGACAGGTAGCCATCTGCTCCCATCTACAAAGCCTCAGGGGCGGGGTGTGTCAGGGAAGAAAAATAGAAACCCTGGCTTTTCCAAAAATATCTGAGTCAGTGGTTCTAGTATTAGAATAAGAAACAACTGAGAAACCCAGATAAGTATTTAGATTACTAGGGCTTGCTTGTACACTTAACAGAACTGCCATTTCTCCAAAGATAAAAGGGACACACCAAGTAGCTATACACTCAGCATTACACCCGTATGATCGATGCTTTTGGAAAGTTCTGGACACACTTGACAAAGCGGGCAGCCTAAGCCGAGGTTAGATCAAACCTCCCTAAAAACCCCTCCTGTATGTCTCTTCTGTAATCTTGGATCATTCTGGAATGCAGTAAGCATGTGTGGGGGGTGGGGCAGGGAGGGAAGTAGATTTCCCTGTGCTGTTCCCAGGCCTAGGTCCTAACTGCTGCTCAGCGGAGCCCAGCAAGACGGCTCTAATGCAAGTCAAGAAGTCCCTGGGATCTCCTGAGCCTATAACTGAAGTCAGCAATGTGGTCATGGATATAAAACACTGTGCCTGCCTCATTGGAGGGGGTGCCCTCACCAAGGTGAAGCGCACATTGGAGCCGGTCTCCACCAGAGACTGTGCGGGTTGGAGAAGCAGACTCGGAAGAAAAGGGCCCATCTGCAGGATGGGGAGGGTGGATTCCGAGGGTGGATGAGCTTATTCCACACCCACCCCCACCTCCCTCAGACCACCAGGGCAGGACTTTTTACATCACGGCCAACACATTTCACAGAATCAAAATCAGAAGGGTCGAGAGAATTCCAGAACCAAACTTATTTCCTGAATAAACATAAAATACACCTGTCCTTACTCCAGTATGGCCGGAGGGACACAATAATCTTCCTCAGTGACTTAGAGTCCCAGATGTTGCGAACTTGACTTTAGGGAATAAAGGTACCTCGTTAGATGGGCTATATGACTACCAAGAGGCAATTAAGAGATTCTGGCAAAGAGAGAGGGGAGCAGACTGGGAATGAGAGCTATATTTTTGGCAACTGATTCGCGATGGAAGTGTGATCAAGACAACAAAGGTAAAGGAGTGAAGAAAGAAAAAATTGGCGGTTGGATTCTGGAGGTTCTTATGTTAGAAACCAATGAAGCTGAGTCATAATCCTCTGCAGGCAGCAACGCCCAGGGATAGAGGAATGTGGGGAAAATCTACGCTCCCTTCCAATAAAATTCCCCAGGATCTTAAAAGGACTTAAGCAAGGAAGCTGATTAACTTTTAGGGACAACCTTTCAGACCAAGAAGACCAAAAATAAGTCGGCCTCATCTATTCATGCGGGCCTGTAACACTGCACCCCTCAGTCTGAGACCTAAGGCAAGTCAGTGGGAAGGGTGATAATACACAGTGTGTAGGTAACAAGTAGGACATCTGCTCAATCATTCAACAAATATGGACTGAGCACCAACTGCGTACTCGTGCTAACTCTACCTCTGATCCTGTGCTCTCTGATGTGGCCTGAGGCAAAGAAGTGCCCTTGAGGAGATAGGAGAAAGAGAACAGAACTGCAGACCCTGTGGTTTTGCAAGCACAGACCAGCTGATGTTCATTCACAAGAGCCAGGGTAAACGGGATTCCTTCTCAACACGCAGTATCTGCGCACCCAGCAGGAATCTGGCTGGAGCATAATGTGAATGGAGAAGAGAGAATGCCTACCTAAGCTAGGTGGTTTACCTTGGGTGGAGGCACAAGCCTCTACGCACATGTGGGCCTCTCTGCAGGAGAGGGTGTTACCATTCGACACAGCATCCTGGGAGCACGGGATGGCACATACCTGGGTGGGCAGGGCTCCATGTTGCAAGACTGGCTCATTGCTGGAGGACGGTGGACCATATCACACAAGGTATCACTGACTGTCTGCTGGGTCTGGGTGTGCAAGCACACTGCTATGGCTTCTTGATGGCCTGGAGGTTGGAGAGAGAGAAGAAAATGCAAATGACTTAGAATAACTTACTGTGGGGGAAAAAACAGGGTCTTGGAACTTCTTAAGCCACCGTCCTTTGACTCTACTGCTTGGCTACAGGCTGATTTCAGGGTGCACATGGGAGCAAACCACTTTGCATTTTTCAAAGTCTTCCCATTTTTAATATTCTCCCCACTGCCCTCCCTGCCCAAATACACTTACACTGAAACATGAGAAAGCACCCCGACTCCCCATCTACTTTCAGGCGTACCTACATTCCAAAGCACTCAAAGTCCCCTCAGCTGAACCATCAAAGTGTTCCTCCCAAACATATACCACAGTTTCCCAAGAGGAATTTTCCTATCAGCTGCTAAAGAATAACATTTTTTCTATGTCACCGCATATGTGTTAATTTTGACGTGGAACCCTTATTAAAATTTTCATTATGGTGTGAGTTGCTGTTCACTATTACTATAATTAGTAATATTTCCACTGCTAGCAAAAACAACAGCAATACCTCCCATTGGGGGAGGGCTTTGGCATGTACAAAGTGCTTTCAACTGTACCATCTGGGCCCACCATAACCTTGCGAGGTCCGAAGAATGGTACTATCATCTCCATTTTATTAATTTAATAATGAGGACACTGAGGTTTAGAGAGAAATTAAGACAGCAAGAAAAGGGGTAGATTCAAAACTAAAAATTAGATTTCCTATCTCCTAAGCCAGAGCTCTGTTTTTGTCCTGCAGGGATCCCAAAATGCAATACAGTCAACCAGCTTCCCAAAGCAGGGACTGCTTCTTGGGCAAATAGAAACACTTCCATGGGCTAATCTTTCCTTTGTCTGGCCCCAAAGCCCACATCTCAACCACTATTCTTCATCTATTGAGACAAAAAGAATTATTGGCAAATCAGAACTGAACAAAATATAAATCAAACTCTGGATGAAAAAAATCACATAAAAATTGTAACAGCAACTTGACTCTGCTATTCGAAATATGCAAATGTATTCAGTTTCATGCAAGAATGTGTGTTCCATTATGTTAGAAGACTGTGGTTCTTTTTCCAAATGCCATGTTTCAATTCATCCATTTTATGATATTTTACAGAATGCAGAATAGGCCAAAAGGATATATAAAATATACATTGATGATGTTCAGTTCTTTCCACTAAATTTTCTCCTGCTTTCTTCAGTTGAATTCTTATGTTCCTGGCCATGGTAGGATGCAGTCTTCAATCTCCATGGATCTCCCATGAACTTTTTCTTTTTTAAATAAATACTGGCTAACTTGAGATACCAAGGGGACACAGCTACAGTTGAATTACCAGTTCCCATTTGCAAATGTCAGGCTTCCTTACGGACTTCATAGGGGCCCAGATGCTCATTTTCTAGCACGGCTGTGTTTCTTTTTCATCAAAGTCCAGTTATCTTTCACATATATTTTAATTTGTAATCAAAATTCTGTAGAAAATATACACAGAGACTATTTTGGAATGTTTTCTGGGGACACAGTGGGTAGGTCTTAAAGGTCTAAAGTGATCTCATTTAACCATTTGGATGAAGTGCTAAAACACTCGTGAGAAATTCTCTGTCTTAAAGCAAGCATATTCAAAGGAATGTAAAAAATTAATAGATGGCTTAGGATACTTATTGGGGTAAAATGTATTTTCTAAAGATGGCCACAACAATATCTTCCACCCCACATACTCAACCTATGAGAAGAATTTAACACTTTTCACTTCAAGAGGCTTGACAAAACCTTTATCTTCAAAAGTAGAAGTAAAAAATGTAAGTTTACTTCATCTTATACTTAGCAAAATTTGGGTGATAACTGTGATGCATTTAGGAGCTATAAAATAAAGGAAGCATTAAAATTTCAGTATAATTTTTCTAATCAATTCCTTTGGTAGCATGAGGCAACATCCCTCAATCCACATTTGACTTCTACAATGTCATAATAAGAGGGTCTTTTGGGGGACAGAAATAATATTCAAAGCCTTCACCAAGAAATGAATTAATGATGCGGGGGGGGAGGACTCAAAAAAGGGAAGCAGAGCCAATTAACACGTTTCCTTTTGTTGGTTTAAGGTTGGCATGAGTTGGGTTTCTTGCATGCAAGTCCTGAGTAATTCAACATGCCAAATAACATCACACACACACACACACACACACACACCCAGAAAGAAATACCTGGAGCAATGAAGAACATCTAGCCAGAGCCTTTAAAGTGCTCTGTCCAGTATTTAATACATCAAGTTGTAAAATCAATATGAAAAAATAAATTGAATAAGAAAAGTATGTTGATTTAATAACCGAAGAGCCTTGGGCCCTAGAAAGAGACATTAATATGCTCTTGGAGCACCAATGGAACATTAACAAAAACTCATCCTCTATTAGTCCTTAAAGTAACCTGCAATAAGTTCCAAAAGCCAGAAATCCTGCAGGTCACATTCTCTGACCACAACAGAGTCCAACTGTAAACAAATTATAAACAATTACATCCCCAAGTCTAACCATTAGAATATTCCACAAGCCATTCCCTATATAACTGCTTGCTCAGAAAGACTGAATGGATCCCACATTATTTGTGGCCAGAAAAAAAGAGAAGAGAGAGGCTTAAAGCAACCCAAGACCAGATGAACAACTCGTAATAATAATATCAATACTGTCATGAAGTGGATGGCTTTTTTTCCCCCAAGAAAACCTAAATTAGGGAAATTACTTGGAAATTAAGATCTTGAATACAACAATAAGCAGGAGGGGTGGGGCTTGAAAATTATGTCAAAGATCCAGCCACGATGCTCTCCCCTAAATCCTGCCCCCAAAAGGGGAAAACAAGAATGGGTAGGAACCAATGCTTTCAAACTTTTTAAAAAGATAATATCCATGATATGAACTGTTTCTTAAAATATGTTATTTATTGATTTGAGAGACAGAGCATGCATGAGCAGGTGTGGGGGAGGAGGGGCAGAGGGAGAAGGGAAGAGAGAAGCAGGCTCCCCGCTAAGCAGGGAGCCCGACATGGGGCTTGGTCCCAGGACTCTGAGATCATGACCTGAGCTTAAATCAAGAGTCAGATGCTTAACCGACTGAGCCATCCAGGCGCCCCATGATATAAACTATTTAAGACTGTTGAAAGGTATGGAAAACTCCAGTCATGTTACAAAACTACCATAACCCTGATAATGAAATCTATAGAAGAAAAAACAACCATATCTACTTCATACCGTGTTGCCTTGTACAATGCTATATTACAGATACAAGCCCAGGGCCATATTGAAAAGAACAGTTAATCCATTTTCCTTCCTCTCAGCTGATAAGCCACTATGAATGAGAGGATGCTGCTCTCAAATCCCAGGTCATGAAAAAGAGGGAAAGCATGATATGCTCTGGGTCGGGAGAAGTGCCAAGGAACAGCATCATTCTTAGAGTTCAAATGCAAGTGTTACAGCACTGCAGACAGGTGAGTTCTTTTTAGCACCCAGTTGAGGACACAGCTGGTAAAGATTAAGGACTGTTGAAACCATTTGGCCGCATGAAGGGCATCATAAACATTGCTGGAGCCTGAAAGGAAGTGACCAATTATATCAAGAGTGGCTAGAAGAAATTACAGCTAGAGACCTGTCATGACTCGGAGAGATCTGAAGACAACACAACAGCGATTGCTAACCTTCCGTGTCGGGAACACATCTCCATGGGGAGTATGCTAACATGATCCCACGGTGGACCTCGGTTTCAGTCCCACTTCCCCCTTTGTAGGAAGGCATGCTTGGAGTCCGCCATGTGAAATGGAAGATGCCTACATGCAGCAATATCATTCACACGTCACTAAATCCAATACTAGCATACTGTAGTCAGCTGTTTAAGAAGAGAATATTACACCGTGACCTCGAACATCTCTGCATTCACTCCCCAAATCACTCACACACAAATATTCATGCATGTGTACACACACACACACACACACACACACACACACACACACACACACGAAACAACCAGGAACTTCCTGCCGTCAGGCATACAGACCCACTGCCTCTCACATGCATCCTGGCCTTTTCCTGGCCTATTTTTATTAGGAGCGGCCTCTTCCACAGCTGAAGACCAATCTCTACCACTGTGTATTGGCTTTCACTCCTTTCCACCTTCCCAGGAAATCTGTTGATTACTTTAGCTTTTGATTTCATTCCAGAGCTTTCTCACTTCCTTGTAAATGTACCCAAGCCACTCAGTCATTGAACAACACAACACACACACACAACCCATAATACCTTCTAGCCTCTTCCCTCTCTCTGTCTTCTTTATCACAGGCAAATTTTGCCACAAAAATATCTATTCTTTTCATCTCCACGTTGTCACCTGTCACTCCTTCCTCCATCCTTTCAAATCTGACATCCATATCTAACACTCCAATGGATGGACTCTTCAAGTCATCAGTGGCCACCCATTCTCTTCCTGGAGATTCTCATCCATCCATGCCCCGGCTTCAATTCTCTCCATACACAGATGATTCATAAATGTATATTTCCAGCCTAGATCTTTGCACTTTGCCTCAGGTTCACACGTGCAACGGCCTACTTAGCATCTCTATTTGGAAGTCCAAAGGCATGTTAAAGTTATTACAACCAGACCTGAACTTGTGATTTCCTTGTGCCCAACTGGATCTCCAGTGAACACTCATCATCTCAGGATAGAATCCAGGACTCAGACTGGCCACCTCACTCCCGCTCACCCCCCCTCCACCCATAGACTTTCACCTTCTACACATTTCTCCAAGGCATCTGCTATACTCCATCTCCAGCATCCTTACCACTGAAGGCCCAGCCCTCGCCTGGATGAGACAATGACTTCTTAAGACGTCCTCCCTTACATCTGCTCTTATCCCTTCCACACCTTCTTTTTTTTTTTTTACAATACAGCTGGGCTCCCCTTTTTGAAATAAATAAAAGTTTGATCATGTAACTCGCACTTTGATTCTTTGAATGGCTTCCCCCCTGGATCTTGGGATAAAGAACCAAGTCAGCTTTGCCTGTAAGGCATTAGTCGGCCCCTGCCTTCCTCTCTAGCATCAGCTCACCATCTTCCTGAGTACTCCAGCCGCGCCTGCCTTCTTCATTCGCAAGATGGACCATGCACCTGGTACCCAAGGACTTTGTTGTACCTGCTCTTCCTTCTGCTGGGAATTCTCTCTGTGACCCGCCCCCCCCAATCCCCTCCTTTGCTGAATTAATTCCTCAACTTTCAGATTTAAGTTCAAGAGCAATCATTTTTAGGGAAGCTTCCCCTTACTTCCCGAACTAGGTCAATTTCCTCCTATTATATGCCTTGAGAGCACCATGTATCTCTTTTGCTATAACCAGCCGTGACTTACATATACGTGTGTGATTATGAGATCAGTGCACTTCCCCCACCAAGTGTGAGTCACTATCACTCAACCCAGTGCCTACGGCAAAGAAACATGCAACAAATTTGTAGAATGTTTTTGAACGAAACAACAGAGAGATTCCTGCTACTATCAGGACAAAGGCAAAGTTGGCATTGCCCACATTCCTTATTATTGTTTTTGTGATTCTAGATGATGCAATGAGATATAAAACTTACATAAGATAAATAAATGTGAAAGGAAAAAAATGAAACCATCATTAATTATAGATGATTATTTTACTTAGAGAATTAGTAAGAATGGACTTAAAAATGAGTAGATGTTTTAAGGGGCTCAGAAAATCAAATTTTTAAAAGAGAAAAAATGGGAGCATTATAAGAAGAACGCCCTATTATTATTCTATGATAAAATAATCATCCCACTAACACTTATTATAGACCACGTGCCAAGCACTGTGATTAAGCACTTCTCCTACATCATCTTGTTAAATAAGCACATTCAATCCTTCCGTTGACCCTCATGAAGTAGGGATGGCTCTTCTCATTTGACAAAAATGAGCCCCTACAAACTTATGTAAGTGGCCCGAAGAGAGTGAAGAGAGTGGCAGAGCTAGGGTTCAAAGTGCGGTCAGGCTTCAAAATCCACGCATCTGCTACTAGCTTGCGCTACTAGAAAATACCAAGGTAAAAATGAAAGGTCGTAAGTGCAACAAATAAAATAAAATACAAAGAAACTCCGGTGAGGACTGTTTAGGATGCAGTAAATTACAGAACCTTAGCAGGGGGTCTTGGAAAGGTAAGGATATCTTCCAGGATGTCTGTGTGTACAGGCATGCGCATGCACGTGCACACATGTGCCCCCTGGAAGCTGGAAATTCAATATGTCTGCATTCTTCATGCTTTCGGGAATTAAAAAAGAATTCTCTGTTGCCACTCCGGTATGAAAGCAGACCTAGGAAAGGTTCTCAAGTATCAGCCATTACAACGAATAAGATTTATTTTGATTTTCTGTATGATGTGAAGATAAGTTAGAAGATACAAATACACAGATTATCAGGGCACGACCAAAGGTTTATCTTTTCAGAAATCTGTAATTTGTATATATTATTTTTCTATCAGAAACAGGAATGTTGGGGAAATAACTAGGTGCCTGGGGAAATTCTATTTTCCTGTGGTATTCAGTTACAGCAGACCAGGGTGAGGGTTAAAATCGGCATTCATAACTACACATAAGTGGACTCATAGAGGCTGAGCCTCCAAAAGCACATTAAAATGGATCACAGAGAGGCAAGTATCCCTGCGTGTAAGTAGTACCATCAAGACAGTAAAGGCAAATAACCAAAGCTGTGGTCCACCAAGTCAAGGATGGTGTCCTATTCATTTTATATCCTAATACTGAGCTCAGAACCCAGAGCCATGGAGTCTAGCACAGAGCAGACATGCAGTTCCCTGCCTTTAGAGAGGATTTTGGTTTCAAGCATTAGGCCTTCAGTTTTACAGAATTTAGTGATCTATTTAAAAGGAAAATTTAAGCTTGAGCCCACAAAGTTAAAAACATTACTTTTTGCCAAGTTAGAAAGCTTATTGTATGCACTTCAACCAACCCTCTCTAAAGGGTGAGAATTATTTTCTGTTTTAGACTGTGTGACAGCCTCTGAGCCTCAGTTTCCCTAACTGTAAAATTTGGGTTCATGGATATCCAAGTTCATTTAAATGATATTATTCTAGGATTAAACAATATAATAATACACCTTCACAAGGCTAAATTGCTGTTTAGCTCGGTATTGAAAGATTTCCAAGTTGATCTCTGTTAAAATTTGTAAAATGGGTTCCAGATTCACAAGAGGATGTCAGAAAGTAAATGGGCACCTTCCCATCAACCATCTGAATGGTGAATTGCACTTCTGACATGTTCAAGGCAGTTCCCCTTCTCACAGCACACCCAAAGGGCCACAACGCCAATAAGGATAAACTCAATTAGCCAAGTTTCACAAAACTTGTATGTTTTAAATGGATTAAAAACTCATTCTACTACTCCGAGGTAGATACCCAAGAGAAATGAAAAAACTATGCCCATATAAAAATATAACACCTGAATGATCATAGCAGTACTACTCACAACACCTAACACATGCAAATAATCCAAACTTCCAACTGATGAATGGATAAATAAATGTGGTCTATCCATACAATGGAATAGTATTCAACATAAAAAGGAATGAAGTACTGATTCACGCTACACCATGGATGAACTTCAACTGGAAACATTACACTAAGTGAAAGAATACAATGACAAAGGACCACCTATTATGTGATTCCATTTATATGAAATGGCCAGAATAGACAGAAAGTAGATTAGTGGGCTGCCAGGGGCTGCCACTGGTCGGGAAAATGGGGGTTTGAGGAAAAATGGGGAATGACTGCTTAAGGGTACAGGATTCTTTGGGGGGTAAGTGTTCTAACATTGATTGTGATGATGGCTGCACAACTTTGTGAATATACTAAAATCCACCAAAGTGTATAGTTCAAATACATAAATTGTATGGTATGTGAATTACATTTCAATAAAGCTATTACCAAAAAAAAAAAAAGAAAAAGAAAGTCATTCCCATGGGTTCAGCTATCCTGGAGGTGGACTCTAGGGCCACCTTGGTACACAATACAAGAGCAGATTCTAACATTTTTGACATCAAGCTTCGAAGATGAGGCCTATTAGACTCTGCCAACTGAATCAGAATTAACCTGGTCATCTTCCCTTGGGCAACTCCAACTGCTCTGTTAGTTCCAAGGACCCAACATGTCATGCTTTCCCAAATCGAGGGGGAATTTTCCAGTCAGGGAAAGAACTAAAATCAAGGATGACAGAGTACTAGACAAAATAGCAATTCTACCAAAGTCAACATTCAAAAGCTTGAGGGGTGCCTGGGTGACTCGGTTAAGTGTCTGACTCTTGATTTTGGCTCAGGTCGTGATTTCAGGATGTGAGGTCAGGGTCTGCATTGGGCTCTGTGCTCAGTTCAGAGTCTGCTTGAGATTCTCTCCCTCTCTCCCTCTCCCATGATCTCTCTCTCTCTCTCTCACTCTCTCCAAAATAAATAAAAAACCTTTAAAAAAAAAAAAAGCTTGAGATTAACAGATTTGAGGATGCACAAGCAATAGTAGGATTTGTTTCTGCTCTCATAATAAAAGACAAAGCTCCAGGCTTCTGGTGAAACTGCAGGAATGCAGTAGTTCAGAAGTGGTACAGACAGCTGACACTTCACAGTAATGTAGTAGAAAGTTCCAGACATCTATAATCACAGCTGAATAGGGGACCATTTCTCATCACAGCAACTAGCTCTAGAGGGATTCTCCAGAATCATCAAGAAAGTATCAGTTTCTGTTATCGCCAAGGGCATGTCAAAAGGGGAAGGGAGGGAAAAATAAAACAAGATGAAATCAGGGAGGGAGACAAACCATAAGAGACTCTTAACTCTAGGAAACAAACTGAGGGTTGCTGGAGGGGAGGGGGGTAGGAGGGATGGGGTAACTGGGCGATGGGCATTAAGGAGGGCCCGTGATGGAATGAGCACTGGGTGTTAATGCAACTGATCAGACACAAAACTCCACCTCTAAAACTAATAATACAATATATGCTAATTAATTGAATTTTATTTATTTATTTATTTTTATTATGTTCAGCTAGCCACCATATAGTACATCATTGGTTTTTGATGTAGTGTCCAACGATTCATTAGTTGCGTACGTATAACACCCAGCGCTCAACACAACACGTGCCCTCCTTAATACCCATCACCCGGCTACCCCGCCCATTAATTGAATTTTAATTAAAAAAAAAAATTTCAGGTTTCCAAGCTACATCATGGGCAGTGCCCAGGGTCCTGAACTCAGAGGGCACAGGAGTGAAGTTCCGGGCCGCAGCACAGCTGCAGCTGAGATTATGTGCCCTGGCAGCAAATTAGGGTCCTGGGGAATAAGAAAATCTAAATTCCTGGCTAGCTGGGTAGGCTTCTAAAAACCAGGGCGAAGCAAGTAAGAGAGCAGAGAGAATGCGGGAGTAGGTAAGCGTTCTTTTCTTAAATTCTAGGTGCATAAGTCCATATGAAAGGCAGCAGTTGCTTTGCTGAAGCCTGGGGTAAAGCATATGTCACTCCACCTGGGTCAACTGCAGGCCAGCAATGTTAGAGAACAGGTGCCTGTGTCAGGACAGGTGGGTCTCGAGGTTGAATTAGGACAGGAGAAAGACAAATACCATCAGGTCTTGGAGACCAGATGGGAAGGACTGGGAATTTACTTAAGAGCCTGGGGGACAAAGGGTGAGGGGCTCAGGCACAGTGATGGGACCTTGAGCTCCAAGACCTGATAGGTCCAAGTACTGGGCTCAGGACCACCAAGAGGAGTGGAGCATGCACTTGACCCAACTGCGTTCTAAGGCAGCAGCTCCTTGTATTCTTCCCACCGTTGTCTGGGACTGAAGTCAGCACACATTTAGTCACCAAGTTTTGCCACAACCACCGGAGTCCATGGGTAGGGTGTCAGGAGCCCTGGAGTCCTGATCAGATGGGCCCCCTTCACATCAGCAGAAGATCTAGCTTTCCAATTATTTCTATTTCCTTCCAAAAAAGAGAGCCCTGGAGAATGACTATCTGGACTCCAGCTCTCTACTCATCCACTCCCTTTTGGATTCCGGAATGCTTAATAATCCTGGGGCCAACTTCTACCCTACTGAGGCCCCGTGACCATATTAGCACTTCCTAATCCTAACAGGTCCACTGCCTATGCACGTGACTCCACATGTATACACGTAAACCGTAGTCATCAGTGTGTTCTAGCCCAACGTGCGGGTATGAGCCTGACTATATTCTGAGGATGACTCTTGACAGAGTGCCATCAGATAATCTCACTTTGTAACACTGATTTATGGGCAAGACTGCCTCGACTTACCCGTTCTGCGTTTTCCTATTTATTCCATATTACTCAGCGGCCTCTTTCCCCATCTCATTTATTCAGATGCTTAGGCCAAAGGAATGTACTAATTTTTTTGGCCATGATATTATCCCACTATCCTTTATCTTCCTAGAAAATAATCATAATGGACAAGAAAGAAAGAAATGGCAAGGTTTTCAGTTATCCAAATGATGTCACCTCCTTTAGACTTTTCTAACTTGTGTATTTGGCTTGAATGATTTAGTGATTTCTCAAACCATTAGCAGCACAAGATGAGACTGTCCCCCGAGCTAGAATCAAGTACCTCCCAAGCATGTGGCCGTGCAAGGGGTGAAGCCAGCATACTCCCAGTGGTAAGTCATCCTGCTGTCCTCCTGGAGAGAGACGTCCAGCTCGCGGGAGGCAGGGCCCTCGCTGCATGGCTTGAGGAGGCAAGGCCGCTCGGTGGGCAGCTCGGGGCCTTCACACTCTTCCTCAGGCAGCTCAGTCTCCGTCTGCGTGAATGTGAGGAGCACGCGACACTTCACCTCTCGGACCTGGACGCCCGGCCCGCATGTGGTGCTGCAGGCTGACCAGGGCTCTGGAATGAACCTATGGAAAATCGGGGCGGGGAGAGGACACACAACCATTACATCTGGGCCACAGAAGAGTGACAAGAATTCTCTGAAGCGAAAAAGTAACTTTATTCAGAGGGAATTCAGAACATTTGAAATGCCATATTTTTACTGATGCTCAATTATGTCACCAACAAATTTTCAAATCTTATTAACAACAGAATTTTCCCTAGAGATATACTGAACGTTTGCAACCATTTTATAACTCAAGTTCTGTGCTAGGACCTTTGCATGATATCATTAAAACTAGGGGGTGCCTGGGTGGCTCAGCTGGTTAAGCGTCCGACTCTTGATTTCGGCTCAGGTCGTGATCTCAGGGTCGTGAGATTGAGTCCCGCACCTGGCTGCAGAGACTTAGCTTAGTCTACTTCTCTCTCTCTCCCTCTCCCTCTGCCCCTCCTGGCACACTGTCTCTCATTCTCTCTCTCTCTCAAATAAATAAATCTTTAAAAACATATATAATTGATTTTTTTAATTTGGTAATAAAGAAATTCCACGGTGAAAATTTCTAATCTGATTTCTTTTATAATATGGAGATTTTTCACCAATTTTTATTTATCTAATCTTTATCAGGCTTATCCTTTAACTGGCAGGGTTTTATTCAACCCTCAATATTTAGGCGCTAAGCTACAGGACAACATATGTTTTTGGCAGAAAACATAGATGAAGCTTACATATTCTTTTCTATTTACATAAATACACTGAACATCTTCTTGAAAATACCTTAGATATTCCACAATCTAGCTGAATAAAGTATTTATTTCTGATCCTGAATTATTATCCACTGAATCAGAGGTTGTCCACCTACAGTCTACAGGTCAATTCCAGCCCACCTATTTCTCTACAGCCTACTAGCTAAGAATGATTTTGATGGTTTTAAATGGATCGCGTGGGGTGGGAAAAAAGGGTAACATTTTTGTGAATGGCATAAATTCTGTTTGCTTTTGTGCTACATGGCAGAGCTGGGTATCTGCAACAGAGACTGTTTGGCCAGCAAAGCCTAAAATATTTAATGTCGGGGCCTTTGCAGAAGATGTTTGCTGATTCCTGCACTGAATTTAAAAGCATAGATTCAGGAGGGACACAGGTATTCAAGATATCCTGAAGCAACACTTACATCATGAGACACTCCCAAGTGCGAGACAAGGAAGAGCTCAGTAATAGAATAAGTCTGGGGAACTGTGGGTGCTGTCCTGTTAAATGGGTTAATTTACTACAAAACCCTCCCGAAGACTATGATATATGAACGCATACCATAAATGCTATGAGGGAATATGGTGTGCATCATTTCCTACGCTTAAGTGGATACAGACCCCTATGCACAGGGTAATGTACTAAGTCACTTCAGAAAATGATTAAGATGTAGTTCCAAGGCTTAATGTTCAAAATCTCAGAAAGATAGGGTAATAAGGGTCTCTCCGAGTCCTCCAATCTTCTCTCCACAGACGACATATCATCACAGTTGTCCGAAACAGTACATTCCACTCAGCAGAATACAACACCATTGCTATGCATGAGCCCAGGAAAGAACTACCAGTAAACCCCCCAAATTTTGTTTATTGTGTTAAAAACTGTTAGCGGAAAACTCCTTCTCTCCCTCTCCTAGCCCTCCTAGGCCAGGAGGGGGCTTGCCCGACCTCCCAGGATGGAGGAGCTACTGGAATAATATTTGCACAATGCTCTTTTCTTCCCTTGATGTTTTCCCCAGTAGAACTAGAAAGCATCCAACTCTTGATTTCGGCTCAGGTCATGATCTCAGGGTCGTGGGATCAAGCCCCGAGTTGGGCTCTGTGCTGGGCGTGGAGCCTGCTTAAGAGTCTCCCTCTCCCTCTGCCCTTCCCCTAAAATAAATAAATAAATCTTTAAAAAAAATTTAAGACAAGGAATCCATACAATGTAATAATATGAGGTCAATTAAAAGAAGGAGGTAGGTATGGGGCACCTGGATGGTGTAGTCGGTTGAGCGTCTGACTCTTGGTCTCAGCTCAGGTCATGATCTCAGGGTCGTGAGATCGAGCCCTGCATCGGGCTCCACACTCAACAGGGAGTCTGCTTGAGATTCTCTCTCTCCCTCTCTCTCTGTCTCTCTCTGTCCCTACAAGCCTGATGAGGGAGAGGGAGACTCTTAAGCAGGCTCCACGTGCTCGCTCGCTCTCTCCACTCACTCGCTCTCTAAAATAAAGTATTTTTTAAGGGTGTGGGTCTATATTAATTGAGCAGGAATGGCCTCCTCTTAGAGATAGTTAAATGAAGCAAGTACGGGGTAGTTCATATACTATGATCTTCTGTCTAAATACACTCAGGTATACATATGCATATGTAGTGTATATATTATATAATTGTGTATCTATAGCACATATGTCTACATACGTTGATTCCTGTATGATTCCTCTTTTCCGGAAGTGATTCCGTGTGTCAGGGTCTAGAGTGTAAAGGGGGGGCTTCCACTTCTTATTTGTAGTTTGAAAAGGTTTGAATTTTCTAACCTTGTGTGTACTGTACTTTTACGGTCACTACTTTTCTCCTTTCCTTTCTCCTTAGGAATAAAAACTTAAAATTTGGGATTTTGCTTTAATGAGAAGTAGGTTTTTTTCATTCAGGCTGGACTCCTGGGTCTCCTGTGATCCAGAACCCTGACAGAATACGGGGCAGGAAAGAGGGCTCACCTCATTTCCCAACAGGGCAAAAGATGGTTTGCATCCAGTGCTTTCCTAAGGCAACTGGGATGTTTCAAGTTGGTTTTCAGAGGTCCTTTTAAGGGTCCTCTTAAAAATCAGATCCGAGGGCTGTCCAGATTAGCCATGAGTGATTTCAGAGGGAAAAAGAAAAGCTATGGTAACTCAAACTTTAGGCATAAACTAGCATGATTTTCTTCTGCGGATTTAAAAAAATTTTCAAATTTATTATTGCTTATTTATTTATTTTAAAGATTTGATTTATTCATTTGACAGAGAGGGAGAACACAAGCACGGTAAGGGGCAGTGGGAGAGGGAGAAGTAGGCTCCCCACTGAGCAGGGAGCCTGATGTGGGGCTCAATCCCAGGACCCTGGGATCATGAAGTCAGATGCTTAACTGACTGAGCCACCCAGGGGCTCCTATTATTGTTTAAACAAAAGATATTACAGTGTTCATACAGTTCTGAGTCTTGTTTTGTTTTTCCCTCACAGAAAAAAAATTTTAAGGATAGAAAAAGGAACAGAGCCGCATGAAAACATCTGAAGCACCATGTCTGCACAAAACACAACCAGAGAAACAGAGCACGTTCCCTACATCTGTGCTTGGCAGAAGAACTTAGAATAGCACTTCCCTACCATGAGAGTTTAGACACAAGATGATAAAACGACAGAATAAAATGGGAAACTAGGGAGCTAAAGATATAAACTGTGAAGCTTAAGGACATGATTCCTAGTCTCATCGGGAATTCAGAACCTGGAAAACAGAAGAATCAAGGCTGATGATCAGATTGATGACACAGGCAGGACTTGACAGTGCTGAGAGAGAGAAGAGAAGCTTCTGGAGCAATCGGAGGGGTGAAGGGGAAGGACAGGCTGCAGAGAGGACTGTCTGGGGTGATGGAAGTGCTCAGTATCATGCCCAAGGCTGAGGCCGTAGGGCTGTTTCCACCTCTTAAAGCTCATCCTTTAAATAGACATGGTTTACTGTATGTAAATCACACCTCTCCAAAATGGACTTTTTAAATTTTTAAATTTTTATTTTTTTAAAGATTTATTTATTTATTTGAGAGAGAGAGAGAGCATGAGCACGGGGAGGGGCAGAAGGAGAGGGAGAGAATCTCAAGCAGACTCTGCACTGAGTGTGGAGCTGGACGTGGGACTCGATCTCACAACCCTGAGATCATGACCTGAGCCAAAATCAAAAGTCAGACACTTAACTGACTGAGCCACCCAGACGCCCCCAAAATGGACTTTTTAAAATGGCCGTTTTTAGAGACAAAGTGAGAGAGAATCTAAAGAATCTGATACTGAGGGCGCCTGGGTGGCTCAGATGGTTAAGCGTCTGCCTTCGGCTCAGGTCATGATCCCAGGGTCCTGGGATCGAGTCCCACATCGGGCTCCCTGCTCAGCGGGGAGCCTGCTTCTCCCTCTGCTTCTCTCTCTCTCTCTCCGTCTCTCATGAATAAATAAATAAAATCTTTAAAAAAAAAAAAAGAATCTGATACTGAAGTTACCTGGATTCTTCAAGTAGGGGTTCCAATCCATGACAAACAGAAAAAGTGTTCAAAAATAAAATATGTGAAAAAGGATTAAAAACTGCCTAAAACACAGCTTGGAAAGGCACACTGTCTTCCAGGAAAAAAAGTGATTAAAAAATGATTATCATAAAAACCTAGAGTGTTAGGCAGAATAGTGGCCACCCCAAAGACGCTCACACCCTAGTCCCCAGGATTTATGAATATGTTGTATTGCATGACACAAGAAATTTTGCAGATGTGGTTAAGGTTATGGACCTCAAGATAAGGAGACTGCCCTAGCAGGATAATCTAATCACACAAGGCCTTAAAAACAGAGAAGCCTCTCTGGCTGGAGTCTGAGAGATGCAGGAAAAGAGCAAGAGAGATTCAGAGCGTGAAGGGCACTCAACCCACCATTGCTGGCTCAGAGATGGAAGGGGCCAGGAGCCAAGGACTGCAGGCAGCCTCTGGAAGTTGCGAACAACTCCCGGAGCCAGCAAGGAAGTGGAGGTTTCAATTCCACGACTGCATGGAACTGAATTCTGCCAACTACCCGAATGAGCCTGGAAGCACATCCTCCCCCGGGACCCCAGAGAGGCGCTCAGGCTCTTGATTTTGGCTTGGTGGGACCCAGTGCAGGGGAACCGGCAACAATCTGCTGGGCTCCTCACCTCTAGAACTGATCTGGCAAATGTGTATTAAACCACTTGGTTTGCAGTGAATTTTCACAGCAGCCAAAGCAATTTAAAAGGTTTGAATTTTCTAACCTGGCTAACACTTTTTTAAAAAAATCAGGAACTTTGAAATAGGTTGGTAATAAAGCAAGCTATATCAACACACTCATTTTGAAGATGGAGACACCAATAGAAATGGGATGTTTAGGGATGCCTGGGTATCTCAGTCAGTTAACTGTCTGCCTTCAGCTCAGGTCATGGTCCCAGGGTCCTGGGATCGAGCCCCATATCGGGCTCTCAGCTCATCGGGGAGTCTGCTTCTCTCTCTCTCTCTCTCTCTCCCCTTCCCCCTGCTTGTGCTCACAGTCTCTCTCTCTCTTTTATATATCCTTAATATATCTTTATATATCTTTAATATATTATAAATAAATGAAATCTGAAGTATAAGGAATAACAAAATAGGATAAGAAAAGGTAAAAGACCAGTAAAAATTTTTGGAAAGAAGAGATGAAGTTATTCTTTGATGATGACTTGATAACTATGGGAAACAGTAAAGTTAATTGAAGATTTTTAGGAAAAAAAAATCAGAGTTCAATAAAATAGTCCCTACCTATCTATCTATCCTAAAATTACCACGTTTCCCAGAATTCAGCCAACACTCACCACGCTAAGAACGGTACATGTATTATTTGAATATAATTTTTACAACCTTTTGAACAAGTACCGTTTTTTCCCAACATTACAGATGAAAAAACAACTGAAGCTTAAAACATGTAAGAAAATTGAGTTGGTGAATAAAAAGTTTGTAAGAAAGTACAGGCCACTTGATTAAAACCACAAAATACGATAGGGGGTTCTAACCGCAGAGACCGGAATAACCAGCGAGAACAGCATGCCTCCGAATGGAAAGATTCCAAGTTGTAAAATGTTTGTTTCCCCCCCCTTAATTATTTTAGCAAATGAATACGGTTCTGATCCAATTTTGGGGAGGCTGGAAACAGACAAGACAACTCTCAAGTTGTTATGGGAGGTTAGGTGAGGACAGTCAGGAGCATGTTTAAAAGGAATAACAATTATACTGCCCATGCACAGTCTGAGAGAAAAAAAGGACTAAAAAGTTACAGTAACTCCAATACTATGGGGCTGGCAATGGGGTACCTGTTTGCACAGTGAAGGCACTGTGAAATCAGAGTGGGCAGGACAAATTATTTTCGGATAGTGCTGGGCAATTCGTTAATTATTGGGGAGAGACACCACATATCACATTCCCCATGGATCAAAGTTACATGTACACCATGAAAACATGAAAAGTATAGTTGACCCTTGAACTGCTCAGGGTTTTGGGGCACCGACCCCCTCCTCATTCCCTGCCCACAGTCAGAAAACCACGTGTAACTTCTGACTCCCCAAACTCATAACCAACAGCCTACTGTTGCCTTGCCCATAACGTACACAGTCTTCACACCTATTTTGTATGTTATACTTCTGACATACTGTCTTCTTACAATAAAGTAAGCTGGAGAGAAGAAATGTTAAGAAAATCATAAGGAAGAGAGAATACATTTATAGTGCCACACTGCAGAAATCCACGTGTAAGTGGACCCACTGCAGTTCAAACCCGTGTTGCTCAAGAGTCAACTGTATTAGAAAGCAGCATTTTTTTAAAAAACAAAAAGGTCGTTTCCCCATGTTGATGAATGTGTGGGAAAGAGGGTGGGCTCCGGGACTGCCATAGACAGGCAAACACATACTGACTTTTTGGAATGAAATTTGACCATAGAAATTCAATGCCTTTGATGTGCTTATTTTCTGTACCAGAAATTCCACCCCAGCAGATATGCCCTATCTAGACAGAGATGTGCAATTTGAGACTGGCTGCAGTTTTTTTTTTTTTATCATAGTTAATGATCAGCAACAAGTTGCAGAGAGCCAGAAAGATCTTTCTAAAATGTAATCATGATGACATCACGTGTTAAAACCCTCCCACTGCCTCCACATGAAGTCCAAGCTCCTTAGTGAACCACGAAGACCTCCAAGACATGCTTTTCTTTCCAGCCACATCCTTGCTGCCTCGCGCTCTAGCCTCCAGGCCCCTCTCCACCGTCAGTATGTCAGCAGCCAGGCATGGCCACGTGGACCACTTGGCTGGCATGCAATCCCAAATACTTGACATTTTGCTCACCTGACACCCGTGTACATCTCAAGACCTTAGTTCACGCACCATCTCTCTCAAGAAGCTCTCCCTGACCCCTAAACCTCACAGTACGGTAATATAACAACTAAATTCTCTGTCCACCTTATTAGACCAACCTAAGGATGGGCAAAGCTTGAATTCAAGTCACTTAACATTAAACTGGAGCTCCTTCTAGAATCACATGCCAGAGAATCACTGTCCACCACTTAACAGCTCTGAAATGCTGGACAATGCCCTAATCTTTCTGTGCCTTGGTATCTTCACCCCTAAAGTGAGGTTAATGATAACACCTCCTCATGGGGTGTTGGAATCAAATTGGTGGAATTAGGGGGGCGGAGCAAGATGGCGGAGGAGTAGGAGACCTAGATTTCGTCTGGTCTCAGGAATTCAGCTGAATAGGGATCAAACCATTCTGAACACCTACGAACTCAACAGGAGATCAAAGAGGAGAGTAGCAACAACTCTCTGAACAGAGAAGCGACCACTTTCTGGAAGGTAGGTCGTGCGGAGAAGTGAATCCGAGGCGATATTCGGGAGGATAGACGGCGGGGGAGGGGGCCTCCGTCGGCCGCTTCTGGCAAGTGCTAGAGCCGCGGAGCACAAAATCGGACCTTTTAGAAGCCGGCTCCGCGGAGGGACGTCGCTCCAGTGGCTAAGCGGGGGTGGAACCCTCGCGGGACAGTGGGGTCTCAAGACCCTTGGGGTCAGAGAAAGACCGGGGGAGCCTGAATGCAGCAGAGCTCCCAGGTATCGGAGCGGGGAAGCCGGCTGCAGAGACGGAGCCGAGGTGCGGGCTCTCAGCTCGGGGTTGCCATAAACTGTGATCCGCGGCCCAGTCGGGCCACTGCTCCTCCAGCAGGGACCCAACAAGCAGCAGATCCGGGGAGACTCCCCTTCCTTCCCGGGGAGGAGCGGTGCGGGAACGCACCGCAGGGATCTGCTGGGTTTGGAGACTCCACACGGGGTCGGGTGCCGGAGATAGAAACGCTCAGTCACAGGCCGGGTGAGCACGGAGTGCGGCCAGAGACCGGGGACACGGAAGTGACTGCTTTTCTCTGAGGGCACACTGAGGAGCGGGGCCCCGAGTTCTCGGCTCCTCCGGGCAGAGATTGGGAGGCCACCATTTTTGCCCTGGTCCTCCAAAGCTGTACCGAGAGCTTGCAGGGAACAAAAGCTCCTGAGAGCAAACCCGAGCAGCTTGCTTAGCCCGGACCGACAAGGGCGGGGCAATTCCGCCTCCGGCAAAGACATTTGGGAACCACAGCAACAGGCCCCTCCCCCAGAAGATCAGCGCGAACAGCCAGCAAGCCAAGACCAAGTTTACCGATCAAGGAGAACGGGAGAACTCCAGCGCTAGGGGAATACTGCACATAGAATTCATGGCATTTTTTTACCATGATTCATTAGTTCATCAAAGTTAATTTTTGTTAACTGTTTTTTTTCTTTTTCTTTTTCCCTTTTTCAACCAACATCTTATCAATCTCTTTTTTAAAAAAAATTTTTTTTTTATTTTTCATTTTTAGAGCCATATTTTATCCCTTCATAGTAGTTACCCTTATTTTTGGCATATATATATATATATATAAGTTGTTCTCTCTTTAAAATTTTGAGATACAGTTTCTTCTAACAGATAAAAATATACCCTAAATCACTAGTGTATGGTTCTGTTCTAGTCTCCTGCCTGATCACATTCTCTCCCTTTTTCCTTTTTTTTTTTTTAAATCTTCTTTCTTTTTTCAAACAACTTCTTATCTTATCAAGTCCTTTTATAAAATCTTTTATAATTTTCATCTTTACAGCCATCTTCTATCCCTTCATTGTATCAACCCTTATTTTGTACATATATGTCTTTCTTCCTTTAAAATTTTAGGAGGCACTTTTTTCTAACAGACCAAAATACGCCCCAAATCTAGTGTGTGGCACTGATCTATGCACTAGCCTGATCATATTTGATCATATTCTGCTTTTCTGGTATTGTTTTGTTTTTGTTTTTATCTTTTTTTTTCTTTTTTCTCTTTCTTTTTTCTTTCTTTCCCTTTCTTTTCCCCTGGTTTCAGGTCTTTTCTGATTTGTATACAGTATATTTGCTGGGGACGTTGTAAACCTGTTAGCATTTCGTTCTCTCATTCATCTATTCTCCTCTGGACAAAATGACAAGACGAAAGAAATCACCTCAGCAAAAAGAACAAGAGGTAGTACCTCAGCCAGGGACCTACTCAATACAGACATTAGTATGATGTCGGACCTAGAGTTCAGAATCATGACTTTAAAGATACTAGCTGGGCTTGAAAAAAGCGTGGAAGTTATTAGAGAAACCCTTTCTGGAGAAATAAAAGAACTAAAATCTAACCAAATCGAAATCAAAAAGGCTATTGATGAGGTGCAATCAAAAATGGGGGCACTAACTGCTAGGATAAATGAGGCAGAAGAGAGAATCAGCGAAATAGAAGACCAAATGATGGAAAATAAAGAGGCTGAGAGAAAGAGAGAGAAACAACTACAGGATCACGAGGACAGAATTCGAGAGATAAGTGATACGATAAGACGAAACAACATTAGAATAATTGGGATCCCAGAAGAAGAAGAAGAGAGAGAGAGGGGGGCAGAAGGTATATTGGAGCAAATTATAGCAGAGAACTTCCCTAATGTGAGGAAGGAAACAGGCATTAAAATCCAGGAGGCACAGAGAACCCCTCTCAAAATCAATAAAAATAGGTCAACACCCCGATATCTAATAGTAAAACTTACGAGTCTCAGAGACAAAGAGAAAATCCTGAAAGCAGCTCGGGAGAAGAGATATGTAACCTACAATGGTAAAAATATTAGATTGGCAACAGACCTATCCACAGAGACCTGGCAGGCCAGAAAGGACTGGCAAGATATCTTCAGAGCACTAAACGAGAAAAATATGCAGCCAAGAATACTATATCCAGCTAGGCTGTCATTGAAAATAGAAGGAGAGATAAAAAGCTTCCAGAAAAAACAAAAACTAAAGGAATGTGCAAACACGAAACCAGCCCTCCAAGAAATATTGAAAGGGGTCCTCTAAGCAAAGAGAGAGACTAAAAGCAGCAAAGATCAGAAAGGAACACAGACAACATACAGTAACAGTCACCTTACAGGCAATACAATGGCATTAAATTCATACCTTTCAATAGTTACCCTGAATGTAAATGGGCTCAATGCCCCAGTCAAAAGACACAGGCTATCAGATTGGATTAAAAAACAAGACCAATCCATATGCTGTCTGCAAGAGACTCATTTTAGACCCAAAGACACCCCCAGATTGAAAGTGAGGGGGTGGAAAACCATTTACCATGCTAATGGACACCAAAAGAAAGCTGGGGTGGCAATCCTTATATCAGACAAACTAGATTTTAAAACAAAGACTGTAATAAGAGATGAGGAAGGACACTATATCCTACTTAAAGGGTCTATCCAACAAGAAGATCTAACAATTGTAAATATCTATGCCCCGAACATGGGAGCAGCCAATTATATAAGGCAATTAATAACAAAAGCAAAGAAACACATTGACAACAATACAATAATAGTGGGGGACTTTAACACCCCCCTGACTGAAATGGACAGATCATCTAAGCAAAAGATCAACAAGGAAATAAAGACTTTAAATGACACACTGGACCAAATGGACTTCACAGACATATTCAGAACGTTCCATCCCAGGGCAACGGAATACACATTCTTCTCTAGTGCCCATGGAACATTCTCCAGAATTGATCACATGCTAGGTCACAAATCACTTCTCAACCGGTACCAAAAGATTGGGATCATTCCCTGCATATTTTCAGACCACAATGCTTTGAAACTAGAACTCAATCACAAGAGGAAAGTCGGAAAGAACTCAAATACATGGAGGCTAAAGAGCATCCTACGAAAGAATGAATGGGTCAACCAGGAAATTAAAGAAGAATTAAAAAAATTCATGGAAACCAATGAAAATGAAAACACAACTGTCCAAAATCTTTGGGATACAGCAAAGGCAGTCCTGAGAGGAAAGTATATAGCAATACAAGCCTTTCTCAAGAAACAAGAAAGGTCTCAAATACACAATCTAACCCTACACCTAAAGGAGATGGAGAAAGAACAGCAAATAAAGCCTAAACCCAGCAGGAGAAGAGAAATCATAAAGATCAGAGCAGAAATCAATGAACTAGAAACCAAAAGAACAGTAGAACAGATCAACGATACTAGGAGCTGGTTCTTTGAAAGAATTCACAAGATTGATAAACCCCTGGCCAGACTGATCAAAAAGAAAAGAGAAATGACCCAAATCAACAAAATCATGAATGAAAGAGGAGAGATCACAACCAACACCAAAGAAATACAAACAATTATAAGAACATATTATAAGCAACTCTATGCCAGCAAATTAGATAACCTGGAAGAAATGGGTGCATTCCTAGAGATGTATCAACTACCAAAACTGAACCAGGAAGAAATAGAAAACCTGAACAGACCTATAACCACTAAGGAAATTGAAGCAGTCATCAAAAATCTCCCAAGAAACAAAAGCCCAGGGCCAGACGGCTTCCTAGGGGAATTCTATCAGACATTTAAAGAAGAATTAATACCTATTCTCCTGAAACTGTTCCAAAAAATAGAAATGGAAGGAAAACTTCCAAATTCATTTTATGAAGCCACCATTACCTTGATCCCAAAACCAGACAAAGACCCCATCAAAAAGGAGAATTACAGACCAATATCCTTGATGAACATGGATGCAAAAATTCTCACCAAAATACTAGCCAATAGGATCCAACAGTACATTAAAAGGATTATTCACCACGACCAAGTGGGATTTATCCCTGGGCTGCAAGGCTGGTTCAACATCCGCAAATCAATCAACGTGATACAATACATTAACAAAAGAAAGAACAAGAATCATATGATCCTCTCAATAGATGCAGAAAAAGCATTTGACAAAGTACAGCATCCTTTCTTGATCAAAACTCTTCAGAGTATAGGGATAGAAGGTACATACCTGAATATCATAAAAGCCATCTATGAAAAACCTACAGCGAATATCATTCTCAATGGGGAAAAGCTGACAGCTTTTCCCCTAAGGTCAGGAACGCGGCAGGGATGTCCACTGTCACCACTGCTATTCAACATAGTATTAGAAGTCCTAGCCACAGCAATCAGACAACAAAAAGAAATCAAAGGCATCCAAATCGGCAAAGAGGAAGTCAAACTCTCACTCTTTGCAGATGATATGATACTGTATGTGGAAAACCCAAAAGACTCCACCCCAAAACTGCTAGAACTCATACAGGAATTCAGTCAAGTAGCAGGCTATAAAATCAATGCACAGAAATCAGTGGCATTCCTATACACCAACAACAAGACAGAAGAGAGACAAATCAAGGAGTCTATCCCATTTACAATTGCACCCAAAACCATTAGATACCTAGGAATAAATCTAACCAAAGAGGCAAAGGATCTGTACTCAGAAAACTATAAAATACTCATGAAAGAAATTGAAGAAGACACAAAGAAATGGAAAAACGTTCCATGCTCATGGATTGGGAGAATCAACATTGTGAAGATGTCAATGCTACCTAGAGCAATCTACACATTCAATGCAATCCCCATCAAAATA
>NW_027397107.1:3211213-3211404 GCF_003265705.2 Callorhinus ursinus
TGCTACCTAGAGCAATCTACACATTCAATGCAATCCCCATCAAAATAGCATCCACTTTTATCAAAGAAATGGAACAAATAATCTTAAAATTTATATGGAACCAGAAGAGACCCAGAATAGCCAGAGGAATACTGAAAAAGAAAAGCAAAGCTGGCGGCAACACAATTCCGGACTTCCAGCTCTATTACAAA
>NW_027397107.1:3211504-3239138 GCF_003265705.2 Callorhinus ursinus
CCCATCAAAATACCATCCACTTTTTTCAAAGAAATGGAACAAATAATCCTAAAATATTTATGGAACCAGAAGAGACCCCGAATAGCCAGAGGAATACTGAAAAAGAAAAGCAAAGCTGGCGGCATCACAATTCCGGACTTCCAGCTCTATTACAAAGCTGTCATCATCAAGACAGTATGGTACTGGCACAAAAACAGACGCATAGATCAATGGAACAGAATCGAGAGCCCAGAAATGGACCCTCAACTCTATGGTCAACTTATTTTTGACAAAGCAGGAAAGAATGTCCAATGGCAAAAAGACAGTCTCTTCAACAAATGGTGTTGGGAAAATTGGACAGCCACATGCAGAAGAATGAAACTGGACCATTTCCTTACACCACACACAAAAATAGACTCCAAATGGTTGAAAGACCTAAATGTGAGACAGGAGTCCATCAAAATCCTAAAGGAGAACACAGGTAGCAACCTCTTCGACCTCAGCCACAGCAACTTCTTCCTAGAAATATCACCAAAGGCACAGGAAGCCAGGGCAAAAATGAACTATTGGGATTTCATCAAGATCAAAAGCTTTTGCACAGCAAAAGATACAGTCCACAAAACCAAAAGACAACCGACAGAATGGGAGAAAATATTTGCAAACGACATATCAGATAAAGGGCTAGTATCCAAAATCTATAAAGAACTTATCAAACTCAACACCCAAAGAACAAATAATCCAATCAAGAAATGGGCAGAAGACATGAACAGACATTTCTCCAAAGAAGACATCCAAATGGCCAACAGGCACATGAAAAAGTGCTCAACATTGCTCGGCATCAGGGAAATCCAAATGAAAACCTCCATGAGATACCACTTCACACCCGTCAGAATGGCTAAAATTAACAAGTCAGGGAACGACAGATGTTGGCGGGGATGTGGAGAAAGGGGAACCCTCCTACACTGTTGGTGGGAATGCAAGCTGGTGCAACCACTCTGGAAAACAGTATGGAGGTTCCTCAAACAGTTGAAATTAGAGCTACCGTTCGATCCAGCAATTGCACTACTGGGTATTTACCCCAAAGATACAAATGTAGGGACCCGAAGGGGTACGTGTACCCCAATGTTTATAGCAGCAATGTCCACAATAGCCAAACTGTGGAAAGAGCCAAGATGCCCATCGACAGATGAATGGATAAAGAAGCAGTGGTATATATACACAATGGAATATTATGCAGCCATCAAAAGGAATGAGATCTTGCCATTTGTAACGACGTGGATGGAACTGGAGGGTGTTATGCTGAGTGAAATAAGTCAATCAGAGAAAGACATGTATCACATGACCTCACTGATATGAGGAATTCTTAATCTCAGGAAACAAACTGAGTGTTACTGGAGTGGTTGGGGGTGGGAGGGATGGGATGGCTGGGTGATAGACATTGGGGAGGGTATGTGCTACGGTGAGCGCTGTGAATTGTGCAAGACTGTTGAATCACAGATCTGTACTTCTGAAACAAATAACGCAACATATTTTAAGAAAAAAGGAAAAGAAGAAGATAACAGGAGAGGAAGAAAAGGGGAGTATGTCAGAGGGGGAGACGAACCATGAGAGATGATGGACTCTGAAAAACAAACTGAGGGTTCTGGGGGGGGGGGGGGGGTGGGTTATCCTGGTGATGGGTATTGAGGAGGGCACGTTCTGCATGGAGCACTGGGTGTTATGAACAAACAATGAATCATGGAACACTGCACCAAAAACTAATGATGTAATATATGGTGATTAACATAACAATAAAAAAATTAAAAAAAAAAGAACTTATCAAACTCAACACCCAAAGAACAAATGATCCAATCAAGAAATGGGCAGAAGACATCAACAGACATTTTTCCAAAGAAGACATCCAAATGGCCAACAGGCACATGAAAAAGTACTCAACATCGCTCGGCATCAGGGAAATCCAAATCAAAACCTCCATGAGATACCACCTCACACCCGTCAGAATGGCTAAAATTAACAAGTCAGGGAATGACAGATGTTGGCGGGGATGTGGAGAAAGGGGAACCCTCCTACACTGTTGGTGGGAATGCAAGCTGGTGCAACCACTCTGGAAAACAGTATGGAGGTTCCTCAAACAGTTGAAATTAGAGCTACCATTCGATCCAGGAATTGCACTACTGGGTATTTACCCCAAAGATACAAATGTAGGGATCCGAAAGGGGTACGTGCACCCCAATGTTTATAGCAGCAATGTCCACAATAGCCAAACTGTGGAAAGAGCCAAGATGCCCATCGACAGATGAATGGATAAAGAAGATGTGGTATATATACACAATGGAATATTATGCAGCCATCAAAAGGAATGAGATCTTGCCATTTGCAACGACGTGGATGGAACTGGAGGGTGTTATGCTGAGTGAAATAAGTCAATCAGAGAAAGACATGTATCATATGACCTCACTGATATGAGGAATTCTTAATCTCAGGAACAAACTGAGGGTTGCTGGAGTGGTCGGGGGTGGGAGGGTTGGGGTGGCTGGGTGATAGACATTGGGGAAGATATGTGCTACGGTGAGCGCTGTGAATTGTGTAAGACTGTTGAATCACAGATCTGTACCTCTGAAACAAATAACGCAACATATTTTGAGAAAAAAAAAAAGAAAAAGAAGAAGATAGCAGGAGAGGAAGAATGAAGGGGAGTAAGTCAGAGGGGGAGACGAACCAGGAGAGACGATGGACTCTGAAAAACAAACTGAGGTTTCTAGAGGGGAGGAGGGTAGGGGGATGGGGTAGCCTGGTGATGGGTATTAAAGAGGGCACGTTCTGCGTGGAGCACTGGGTGTTATGAACAAACAATGAATCATGGAACACTACACCAAAACAAATGATGTAATATATGGTGATTAACATAACAATAAAAAATTTTTAAAAAATTGGTGGAATTAAATGAGTCAATCCACATAGACCCTGGCACAAATGAAATTCTCAATATTAGCTGTTAGGACCACCGTGAGAAAAACAGATGTCTGGAAGAAGACATGATTTGGTTTTAGCAAATACAGCTTCCAAAAAAATAGCAGGGAAGAAAACATCCAAAGTGCTCTAACCCTGTCCTGTTTCCTTGGTTTTCACATACGAAAAATGGGAAAAGGGCAACACAGCTGCAGAAACATCTCGCACCCCAAAGAAACGAGGACCTCTCCAGGGAAGATCTTTTAAAAACGACGGATGCACCGTATCAACCGTCAACACATTCCACAGCTGGAAGCTTTGAAAGGTCAACACTGCAGTTCTCTTGGCATAGCTTTATAAGCTATAATTTTTATTTTCCTAATTAAAAAAAAAAAAAAGCTTTTGAACATCCGCTCCCTGCGTAAATTCAGAGCTCAGGCCATGGTAAACCACAGAGGCAGAAATATTTATCTTCTCCAGGCAGGTTTGGCAGGCTTTCCTCGAGGGATCTGAAATATAGCTACGTTCCCCCTTCTCCATCATTGTCAACAAGCAAGCATCCCCAAACCACAAAAGACAGCGGTTATAGAAGGATGAACTGGAAGCTGAGGTATGTTGCGGTTTTGTTTGGAAATCGAGGGAATGAAGAGAGTCAGAAGTGGTGGGAGGAAACTATAAACTTCACACTAGGCAGCCAGGAACAGGCCAGCATCCGCCAGCAGCGTGAATTACAAAGGAAAATTGCACAGAGACCACAGAAGGAGAGGGGGAGGGAAGAAGCAGGGAGGAGGCAGCCTCGAGGGCCGAGGGCCGGGAACAGGTGCAGGGGGCTCAGGCTCCCATACTGGAGAGAAAGGGGTGGTGTCTTCCAGGAGGAAAGGGCGTATTGGCTTTGCTTGGAGATTAAGGAGAGGAGGAAACCAGCAGCAGCAAAGGCAGGTGGGCTGACAGAAAGAGCAGGTTTGGAATGAATACAGGGCCTGAACCCACTGTAGCTCACATGATATTGCCCCTTCCAATTCAATACAATGAACAGGATTTTCAGACTGTGAAAGGGATCCTACAGACAGCCCGATCCAGTGGTTCCCAAACTTGGATGCAGCTTCCCAAGTCACCTGGGATACTTGCTAAAAATGCAGGTGACAAATTCCTAGAGATGGAAAGCAGAAGAGGGGGGCAGGGGGCTAGCGGGAGGGGCGGGGGGCACTGGGGAGCTAGTGCTTCACGGGGACAGAGTCTCTGCTGGGGAAGATGAAGCAGCTCCGGAGGGGGGGCGGTGCTGGCTGCCCAACCAGGTCGGTGCACTTCATGCCACGGAACTGTACCCTTAAAAATGGTTAAAACGGTCATTTTTGAAAACGCAGCACATCTGACATACAATAGTCTATCAGTCTCAGGGGCACAGCAGAGCGAGCTGGTAGTTTTAGACATTACGAAATGAACCCCACGATAGGTGCGTCGTCACCATCTGTCACCATGGAAAGTGATGAAATATTGACGGTAGTCCCTATGCTGCACTTTTCATCCCCGTGATTGATTTATTTTATAACTGGAAGCCTGTACTTCTTCGTCCCCCTTCACCTATTCTGTTATGGATATTGTACCACAAAACAATAAACAAATAACAGGTATCTGGCAGAGTCAAAAAAACAAAATGCTAGGGACGAAGCACGCCCTCCCCCACCCACCCAGAGTCTGCCCCTGGGGCCCAGAGATCTGCATTTCAGGAGTGCCACAGGTGATTCTGACGGAAGTGATCTGAAGACCAGACGTTAAAATGGTATTGTGGTTATTAAAGAAGGAGGAGAATAGAAGAAGTAGTGCTTCTTCTTTAGAGACACATCCTGCAAGGTTTACAGATGAAATGCTCTGCTGTCTGGAGTCTGGCTTCCGTGTTGGTGGCAGAGACGGAACGAGAGCGACCTGCTAACTGACAACTATTGAAGCCGGATGATGGATACGTGGGGGTTCATTATACTGTCCTCTCCTCTTTTATATAAGCTTGAAATTTTCTATAATAAAAACAGCTTTTAAAAAGAAAAAAAAAAGCCTTCTCCAGGTGGCCCCCATTCCCAACAGAGAAGGGAGCGTGACTGAAAGACTGGTGGGACAAGCAAGCCTCGGGGTGGAAGGGCAGAGCCTAAGGAGTGCTGCCGGCGGTATGGCAACAGCCTTGTGTGGGGACACACGGCAGCTACACGTGCGCTGAGCACAGCAAAATGTAGAAACTTGCAGCATCACTGTGTCGTACACCTGAAACCAAAGTGACATTGCGTCAGCTCTCCTCGGATAAAAACATTATTAATGGCGGGGGGGCGGGGCGGTGAGTGGCAGCCTCCTGTAGGGGACACACAACCAGCAGTTTAACCAAGAGAGGACATACAGGAGGAGTTGCAGTTACAATCTAGTTGTGTTCTGGGGACAGAAGATCCAAGTAGGATGCATCGTTCTAGACTGAGAACTCTATAACCTTCCTCGCGTGACAACTACACACTCCCTTCGGCTGTCTCAAATCTCCTTCTTTCCACGGGTTCCTTCCCTTACAGAATCACAGGAGATCACAGCGGGGAGAAGGTTCTGGTAGTATTGAGCCTAACACCCTTCCTGTACACTTGGGAGGCGTAGACATGTTAACTGACTTGTCTACAATCTTTATTATTTTTTAATATATTTAAGGCCATCCTGGGGCGCCTGGGTGGCTCACTTGGTTAAGCGACTGCCTTGGGCTCAGGTCATGATCCCAGGGTCCTGGGATGGGGCCCCGCGTCGGGCTCCCTCCTCAGCAGGGGCTCTGTTTCTCCCTCTCCCTCTGCCGCTCTCCTGCTCTCTCTCTGCCAAATAAATAAATAAAATCTTACAATATATATATAAGGCCATCTTAACTTCATATAAAAAATAACAAAAATCAAACATCCATAGAACCACTTCTTTCCATCAACTTCCCTACCAATCTGTACTCCTTCTTTAGTACTCAAATACCCACTCCTTCTAATTGGGAATTCGTGTCTTAAATCTCTGAAATGTTTACATCTCTACCCTTGGAATGATACTACTCTACAATTAACTGGAAAAGACTCTCTTGCCCATTTAGATAGCGTTTTCCCCGTCTGCATCATTTTTCCTTGACTTTCCAAGAGATCTGCACCCCTCCTTAAACTCTTTACTGCCTTGGTCTTTCCAACCATGGTCCTTCCTTGGGTCTCCTTCTCCCTCTGCTCACTACTCCTTCTCCTGCATCACCCACTTCTTGCAACACCACCCCCCTCCTCTAGATCACCAAACTACAGTCATGAGCTCTCTCTTTAGTCAGTTACTCTGGGGTCATTCACCTCACAGCATCTACAGTTTCTTCTGGGTTCACTTCAAAGCCTGCCACTAGTCCATGTGGAAAAGTTCTGCGCATGTCCTAAGGGGGATACGCCAATTCTCTTGGCCTGTATCACCAGAGGCATGGTGCCTTCTCAAAGAGGAGTAATCCACATTCCCCTGGGGCTCACTGGGCTAGACTCCAGTTGGATGGGACATTGACAAATGAGCATGTTCTGAAACCAGCAATGAGGTTGGTAAGGGATCTAAAAGCAAAACATGAAAACCACTGGAAAAGGCTAAGAGTGATGAGCTTGGGAAAGACCACACTCTTGGGATCCAGCTTTCCTCAAATTTGTGAAAACCTGTCACATGGAATGAGGCATCGACATGGGTTTTTGGTTTTTTGTTTTTTTTCTCTTTCAGAAAGCAGAAATTTGAAGGAGGTGTGTTTAGCTCAACCAGAGAAAAATCCTGCATATAAGTCAGGTTGTTCAACAGAAGAATGAGCTGTCTCTCAATGCAGGGAGCTCTGCATCTCACCGAAGGAATTGACGAAGAATATGGCCAGTCTCTTGCCTGCTCTGAGCGGGAGACTGGCCATATTACCTTATTACCTTTGAGATCCCTTTTCCTACAACACTCTGTGAAGGCTCTCTTGGTAAATAGCCTGTCAGCACCACAGACTTGACGTGTCTGACAGGGAATCGGCTGTCCTGTCCAATTACTTGAGTCTGTCATTGGTGCTGTCATTCTTCTAGACTCCTGGCTGAAAAATTTCAGAGCACCTTTGATTCCTTGCTCTCTTTAGGTCCCTATCCCTCTGCATCCAGAGGTTTCTTTGATTTGCTTTTGATTCTCAATTTCCACTGACACCATTACACTCTGGATTTGCCAAATCACATGTGGATAGAAGTCACTGGATTTTTGAGTTGGAATGGACCCTGGAGAGGTCAAGTCCAACGTGCTTCATTTATAGGATGAGACATAGAAAAATTAAAGACTTGTCTAAGGTCACATAATTAAAAGTAGTGGTTCTAGGCTCCAAGATAAGTAGCGCCATATTCTTCCTATTGCTCCATGCCATAGCAGCTCTGGGATTTCTCCTTATAATTACTCAGGTCACCCTGATGCATTTCAATGAAACGGGTTTTATAGAGATTGGCCGTGTCTTAACCATGGGATGACTGACTGATTGATTGATTTTATATAATATTGTCATGGTCCTTGGTCAAATCATATGTGTTAATACAGATCTAGGAATTATCCCCAATCTCTTAATTGTAGCAGACCACTGGGTCTGCTTTGAGTTAACAAACACTGTTCTTTTATGTGCTTCTCACAAATACTGCCAAAGTGGGACTGCTGAATTGCGAAAGAGAGAAGAATTCTAGCCAGCTCAAGCTCTCTAGAGTCTGAGAATTCAGGTCATTTGGATTTGAAATGTATCACTGTACTCCAATGAGTACAAAAATTACATATATCATGTTAACTGGCTATGCCCTGATTACTCCCATAAAAGGTCCTGGACTCACGTTGGTTCTTCTGTTGCTATTCTGGTCTCTTCTAGTTCTTGTGCTTGTTTCAGCCAAGGTAACTTAGCTTCCACTGGACTTTTTTCTAAGAAAAAAGGAACATAAACAACAAGCTTAAGGGAGTTGGATACATGATCATTGTTTGCTGAATGTTTCATCAATAAAGCAGTCATACTTTGCAAATGCAAGCTGAGTCTTTTAGCACATGAAGCAGCTTCTGGGGTGAACCAGACATTTCTGTCATATATTTTTTTAATTAACACATTATCCAAATGCAACCAGATGATCCCATAGCACAGTTGAACACGTTCTCCAAGCGAACACAAAAACGCCTTTTATTTTAAAAAATGCCTTTTATAAACCAAAACCTGTCTCTGTTGTTTACATATTAAAGCTCAACCATATCAGCTTGCTTTCTTACTTCAACCATATCAGCTTACTTTCTTCCATTATCAGTTTGCTCTCTTTTGCCACAAATTCTTGTTGCCCATGAATAAAGAAATCACTAGAGAAAATCAAATAACATAAATGTTTGGAAAGTTGGGAGGAGGGGAATCTGTGTTCTGATTTACTTAAATTTTTATTGTTGTAGTTGCTGAGGGAGCTCATTACCAATTATAACCATCACGCAGGAGCAAGATGCATGCCCCTTTCTGTCCTTTTAAGCCTCCTAAGACATGAAGAAAGAAACACTAGTTATGAAATAAGAAAGGAAATCATTTTTGTACTGCTGTGGGGAAATCGCAGACACCAAGAATATGGCTATGAGAGCCCATCAAGTGCACCAGGAAGGAGAAAAGACTTCACTGGTGAAAGTTCTATAACTGGGATTTGTCCCTTCCACGGCAACCGGTGATTTTTCCGGAAGGCAGACACAGTAAATAAATATTTGTTCAGTGGCTCATTGTAAGGCTCTTTGTATGGACAATGAACCCAGAAATAATGAAGGAGAATTTTACTATACTTTCTAAGATATGAAAAGACTTCTTGACCCTAACAGGTGAGAATAATCCCTCTTTCATTTCCAGAGAGGAAATAACTTGTCTAAGGGTTGGAAACAGCTCACTAAAATAGATGGCAATAATCCTGTGTAGAGAGGAACGTATATCTGAGAGATGATGTCAAGACTTCCTGTTCATGGATGCTACCCATTTCTGCTAATTCATGTGGAACAAATAGGAACAACAAAAACAAACTCTAAAAGCATCTCTCAGTCTAGACTGGGAGCTGAAAGTCTTTGTTCATTCCGTAGTAGGCAACAGGACACACGACGAAGAACACGTATAAAATACTGTCGGAACAAGGAACGAGAACCCTGGGGGAAATTTCCTGCTCCTCTTTCTCTTTATCCTTCTGCTTTTCTACCCCCATGTCGCCTTTTTCTCCTCCTGTTCACCCTACTTCTTTTTCTCCAAAACAGGGATTAGATCAAATTATTCTATGTCCACCAAGAAATGTTAGCATAAGCCCGGATGCATAGGAGCCACTCTATGTGCACTGAGTCAGTAGGAGCTCAGTTCACCCCACCCCCATCACTGAATCACATCGGTCCAGCTTCTTTACCCAGGTGGACGGGTCTATTGCCATCTGTGGGTGACACCAATTTTTAAGAAAGTAAGTTGAATGGAAATGCTTTAATATTCGAATGAGAGCCAGAAAACACCATTTGATTTCACTTCCACATGCACTACAAACTTACCTTTTGGTTTATAACATGGGATGGGAATGATACATTCTTCTTTGATGTGTAACTTCAGCTGCGGGTTGCAGCCCCCAACGTGCTGTCCACGGTGGTTGATACACAGAACGACGCGGTAACGTAACCCTCGGCCGCAAGTCACCGTGCACTTCAAAGAAGAAATGAGAAGCCAGTGAAATTCTTGCTCATGAACAGATCCACAAAGGTATTGACGACTCATGCCAAGGAGAGCCACTCATTGGAATGAATACTAAACACAAACGACCACCTGACAACCATGTAAAGAAAGGGGTAGAAGTTGATTTCCTGTGATTCTTATGTTTCAGGGCCCCTCCCTTGCAAGGCCTCCTTCCAATTCTCAATTTGAAAAGTATTTCAGTTGAGGTCACAGCACAAGAAAAACTGAAATGCCCTGAAATCTTTCCACTCAAATATGAAAGAAACTTGATATAAGTTCTCAAATTTGATTAAAATTTTTTATGACATTATCCAAAACAACTTGTGAGAATGAAAAACTTTTTTTAAACTGTCAATTAAAAAATCAAATTCTGATCAATCACGCTAGAGGATTATCTTTCTATTCTGTCTGTAGAAATCTATCTTACGAAACTGTGATCATATGAAGAGGTCGCCAAAGAGTATTCAGCCAAAATGGTTAGGAAAAAATACTACAGACATGTCAGGCAGTTAAAATTAATAAAATATTTTCCTGTCTTTTTATGAATTTTCATGTGAAGTCTGTGTTGTATTTTTTTTCTTGCATTATTTATTATGATTTGGAAGCCACTTTTGCCGATGAATGGAGTCTTTTCATGTCATGAAAATCTAGGATATCTTTTCAATTTATCTACATATGTTGGTGAGTATATATGTGAATATGTATGTGGGTTTTTCTTATTAACAGACTTTATTTTTAGGACCATTTTATATTTACAGGAAAATTGAGCAGATAGACAGAGTTCTGATATGCCCCCACCCCTCCCTGCAGCTCCCCCTGTTACTTACATCTTGCATTAGTGTGGTACAATTATTATAACTGACGAACCAATACTGATGCGTTATTATTAACTGAAGTCCAGAGTTCACATTAGGGTCATTGTCAGTTTTTAAAAATTGGTGATTTCTTGCAATTTCTTTGATTATTCTAAACAAAAATTCACTTCAATACCCAATATGTTGCATTCTTTCTTCTTCAAGAGTCATTCCCAAAGTGTATAAACTTCAGGCCTCACCAATTCCGGATCCATCCGTGAGAGGGGCTGAGAACCCTTGGACATCCACTAAGGGACAGGCACTGCCCTGCAGGTGTTACCTCACTAACTGCCCCACACATCTGCAGCTCACTAGCATCCCTCCCATTTGACAGAGGAGCAAACAGCAGGCTATCAAAGGACCTTGCTCAAGGTCACAGAATTCCCAAGAGGCAGAGTGGTATTCCATCCCAGAGCCTCCTGTTGCCAAAACCATACCTTTGCCACTGATTCATCAAACTCACAGATTCGTTCTTAAGCCTGTAGACGTTTTCTACATGATCTCAGACAAGTTTCACAGGATGCAGGGGCCTTTTCAACAAATTCACGTCTCCAAAAAAGGAATATCAGTAGAGAGCAAAGAGGTGGTTAGCAGAGGGGAGGTGAATGGGGGATGAGGGGAGGGGAATGAAGGAGGGAACTTATAATGGGCACTGAGTGAGGTACAGAAGCGTTGAATCACTATATTGTACTCCTGAAACTAATACAGTGCTGTATGTTAACTATCCTGGAATTTAAAAAAATAAGGATTAAACAAAAAAAAAGAATATCAGGAAACATCTGATTTCATCTTGCCACTCTTAGGACCACCGAACAAATATTCTAACGAACTGAGTGAGGTTTGAGATTAGACCCTATTTCTGGGAAACTGACTCACTGACCCCAAGATTTATCGACTTGAAATATATATGACACTGAGAGGCTGTTTCATGTCGGTCAAGAAAGAAAGAAAACTTCTGCCCAAAGGGAAAGAAGATGGTATGATTACAAGGTGTAACTATATCAGAATTGGTCAGTCCAAAGAGTATTGTCTCCTTCTTCATAGCCTCCTTAGGAAGCTGGACATTTACCCCAACAATGGGGTCAGTATTTACATTTCCAGAACTCCACTCTGGAACAGAATTTATCCTTAATGGAAGCTAATTCTTGTTACTGAGAATGTATTTGATTTTTGAAAAGAAATGAAAAGTATCAAGAGCCAAGAAAGGTAAATGAGATGATTTGGGTAACAACCCTCTATTTTGAAATTATGAGTGATGATAAAGTCATGATATTGAAGAGGGTGTGGGGTGGTGGATTAGGAGAAGGAAGGGAAAAATGAAGGCGGGGGGGAATTGGAGGGAGAGATGAACCATGAGAGACTATGGACTCTGAGAAACAAACAGGGTTTTGGGAGGGGGGAGACTGGTGAGCCCGGTGATGGGTATCAAGGAGGGCACGTACTACATGGAGCACTGGGTGTTATACGAAAACAATGGAGCGTGGATCACCACGTCAAAAACCAATGATGTATTATATGGTGACTAACATAACATAATAAAATTTTAAAAAATAATAAAAAAAGAAAAAAAAAGAAAGCTCTAAAGCCAACACAAAACATATGGATGAGACTTCTAAGAGCCGAAAACGAGCTCTGCAGATTAGAGAAGTAAAAATGTTGATTTCTGATGATAGATCACGACGTGATTTTTGGAACATAACTCAGGAGTTCAAGAACTGGATAATCCTTTTTTAAAGATTTTATTTATTTATTTGAGAGCGAGAGAGAGACAGCAGAAGCAGGGGGAGCAGCAGAGGAAGAGAGAGAAGCAGACTCCCTGCTGAGCAAGGAGTCCGATGCAGGACTCGATCCCAGGACCCTGAGATCATGACCTGAGCTGAGGGCAGATGCTTGACCGACTGAGCCCCCCAGGCGCCCCCCGAATAATCTCGCTATAATAAAATCCCCCCATCTCAGTCTACTTATTTATGTGAACAAGTTCTCCCGGTGTGTACATGCAAAACAAAACAAACCAAGAAATCTGCAGTAAAAATTAAGAATAAAATTACTGCTGAACCCATGTCTTATTCTGGTAACGGACTATTTTTTCAAGCCCCCGTCATTTTCTAGAAAGATTGCTTTCAATTGAAAATTTACTTTATATGTGTAAAACTGTTTACCAAAATTTAAAATCTATGTTGTTTTGATAATAACAACCCAGGGGAATATTTCTAATACTTAGAGCCTTATGGCGACAGGAAATTAAAATAAATTCATTTCAAAGAAAATAAAATTAACTAATTTCAATCACTATACATATTTTCTTGGAGAAAAGTAGAATAGCGTAATCAATAAAAGACTATAAAGCATAAAGTTACATTAGGATAAATTTCTACGGGGAGAGTGGATTGAAAGTTCAAGTTCAAGGGGCAAAAATGCAAACTATCCAAATTGTTCAAGAAGAGCTTCTCTATGTATTTTTTAAGGGAAAGATGGCAAGGGTAGAAATCAATATGGCATTTACATTCTGCTGGACACATTTTTTTAGGTGTCGTAACACTTTTATTTTAAAAAATGCCTGCACTCACAACATATTAGAAATGACATTCTTTGATACTTTTTATTTAAACTTATACAAAAATTTTAGACGTTGGGGTGCCTGGGTGGCTCAGGTCATGATCTCAGGGTCATGGGATCGAACCCCGCAGCAGGCTCTGCACTCAGCCCGGAGTCTGCTTCTCCCTCTCCCTCTGCTCCTCCCCGCTCCTCTCAAATAAATGAATAAATAAAATCTTTAAAAAAATTTTAGATGTCAACCCAAATATATGGGAAGGGGTATATAACTTTGCAAACATCTTTTAGGGGGTATGTGAAAAAAGGATCGATAACACCCAGCCAGCGTTCATTAAAATCTGAGATTTAATGACAAGTGTCCTGTCCTCAAATCTTACCTGAGACCACTCCATGGCGATCCACTTGGGGCAGTCGAACAGGTTGCAGGTCTGCATGACCTTGGGTTTGGGCGCATACATGCACTTCCACTCCTCCACCTGCAGAATCTCCCCGTGCATGGACTCCTCCACACACACGAAGCTCCGTCTCTGAATCCCACCTCCGCAAGACACCGAGCACGCGGTCCAAGGATTATGTTCCCAGCTCAAAAGCAAACAGATAAAAACACATTATTTATGTGTCATTTGCTTGTCTGTTTCAAACTTGCAAAGGGGAGAGAGGCCAGCTGTGGTTCAGCGGAAAGCACGCAGGACTTGGAGTCATGAGACTTTCGTCGTGACTGCCACACAATCTATAGTCACAGGGTGCTTCACGCCTCTGTCCCTGAGGCTACTGTCAGGAGGGAATGCGACATCTTCCCTCATGTCCCTGCCCAGGGCCATTCTGAAAATCTCACTGGTTAACATAGAGAGTGTGAAAGCATTCTTTAAACCGTCTCTCCACTATAAATACTAACAGACAATACTACTAGAGAATCAAAGAAACTGAAGGTCAGAAAGTAGTCATCTGGGCATCAAAAGGGGATTCAAATCTCTGACCAACTGCAATGCCTGAGCTCCCTTTCTCATGGCCAGTCATCCAAGCTGCGCTTGATACCCCCAGTGACAGGAGACATCGCTGTTTGAGGGGGCGCATTCCACCTAATTCTTCGACAGATCTTCCTTACTATGGAGTTGAAGTCTGCTTTCCCTTAGCTCTCTGCAAAGAATCTAATATCTATCCCTCTTACATTTTAGATTATTGCTACACATAGGATACACTGCCTTGCAAACTACTTCGAGCAAACTGCAGAATGGAAAAGGCAAACACGCGACTCACCGAGGGAGAGGTTGGAAGTGGTCGTAGGGCATGATCTCTTTAAACCCGTCGCTACAAGTGAAATCATTGTGACAATGTCATTTCTCAATCAATTAACATATTTATTAATTCGACCACTATGGATTTGACGTCCCCAAAGACAGAGCTCTTTCACACTGAAAACTAAATACGCATGGGGTTGTAAACTCTTCCCAAAAACTCAGCCACCATCTTTTTGGTTTTCAGGAACATCTCTGGCACACGCCATCCCCAGGTCTATGAAAATTCAGAAACTAGTGGTATGTATTAGCCAAAGGAAAGAGTGTCTCTTAATTTAGATAAATCTATGTTTTTATCATCTAAAAATTTTTTTGATATAATGATATTAACACGCTATCATATTAGTAGAATCTTCAGAGAAACATTTTATTTCACAGAGTTTGTCCTTTGAAAAGGTCTCTATGAATAATTACGTTCACCTGGGATTACAGGAAATGGGCAGCTCAGTGATAGGAAATGAAATCTACTGAGAGCACTTCCTTTTCCACTAGCACACTTCTGCTGCAGCCAGCTGGCAGATGTCTGGGGGATTCTGGGACCTGATATTGTGCTGTTATTTTAAGATACTGTAGTAAAGCCAGGAAACTTCTCCAGGCAATCCAAGTCAGCAGGTACTAAATTATGCAACGGGATCGTTTATGCATAGCTTTTCTGCTTTGGCATTAAAACTTTTCACTTCCTTGCACAATGCATTATTTATACCGAATTTAACGTGAACACTTCAAAAGTCAAAACGTGGTCATGGGTGACCCAGTTTAAAAGTGAAAATGGTGAGTCAAGATATTTATGACTAGCAGATGGACAAGACCTCGTACTTGGACGAGGAGACCTTTCCTATTGGGTGTGCAGGATATACTCAAAGAGCGTCATGACGAAGAGCAAATCTCCAAGGGCAGGCACGCACCGCCAGACAGGAGAGCGCTGGACCACGTGAGCTGGGTGACAAATGCAGGTAAGGGCCACCAGCGTGTGTTCAAGGTCACGTGGTGCAAATGTCACTCTGCAAAGACTGATGGGTCTGGGCCACACTTGATTTGTTTCTTTAGAGTAAAAACTATGGGTGATGATGCAAACCTCGATGGGCAAGGGTCCATGCTGCATTCCTTCAGTTTGGGTTTTGGCTTCACGTTTTCCGGGTAGTAATGGCAGTAATGGTCAGGAACCACCCTCTTCAAGCGGATATCCACACACTCAGCTGAGTTGAGCTGATAACCTAACGGAAAGAGAAAAGGCAAGTCTGACTATTGCATGGCGGCGTTTTCACGTGGCAGTGATCCCTTGCCACGCCCCTTTTCCCCCCCTTAAGAAACTTAACTCAGTGGTTCTCATCCCTGGCTACTCAATGGAACCACTGGGAGCTTCTGGCACACACCAATGCCTGGGTCCCTTTGTGATTCAATTAAGCCAGAAACGCCGGGGCTAGGTCCAGGAAATTGGCTTTTTTTTTTTTTTTTCCTAATGATCTTCAGGTTCTTCGAAGATGACTAAAATGTGTGGCCAAGATCGGGAATGATTACTTGAACTGATTGTGGAGGTCTTAGCACTTTTAACGAGAAAGTTACAGCAGCCTCCTTTTACAGAACGCCTGATCCTTGGGGCAGAAGGTCACTCACTGGCCCATGTCCTCACTGTGCCCCTGGCACCGAGCCAGACGCCCTCTTCTTTCCTCACGCTTCCCCTCTCTGCCCACCCTTTCCCCCGTCTGGGTTCCCCCAGAGACACCTGTTCATCGGTTAGATGTTCTTCAATACGCATCTGCCTCATGTAACGTTGTTTGTGTGTATCTGTTTTAACCAAATAGGTATTTAAAATCTTGTTCTATTTTCTGCTTCTCTCACTCAACATTACATTATTGAGAGCAACCCATGTGCCAGGTTGGTGCTTGCTCCCACCGCATAATATCCCGTCGCAAGCATATGCCACGTTTTACTCTCTTGCTGTCCTGGGGAACCCAGGGCACCTCTGAGGCCAACAAACCTCCTTAACTGGGGAAGTAAGCACCGTCTCTACAGGGAGGAACAAAACCCGTCCCCTCTACCGGCCCCTGCCTCAAAAGCCTTCAGAGGAAAAGTGATGAAGACTCACTTCCGATTCTATTAAATTCAAATTGCCGTCGCTGAGGAAAAGTGTACATTCCAAATGGGGGAGTGCTGTAAATTTAAAAAACCGCACAAAATGATGCTTCTATTTCCTGAAAGATCTGATTCCAGGTTTCCTGTCACTACATAAGTGTCATGTTAAGTTAAAAAAAAAAAAGGCAATTTTTCAAAACCAGAATGAGTTCTTCAGGAAAAAAATTAAAAAAGCCCAAAGCTAAGTTCTCAGCCTCAGCCAATTGGTCTAAAGCTCTAAAAATACATTTAGGGGCCTGATTGTCAAGAGGAATCTGATTTTATAAACCACTAGACAGCTTTCTGCAAGCCACGGCTTGGATGTAAGCTGAGTGCAGAAGGACAGACTGGTATGCATTATAAAAAGCAAGGATGAAACCGCAAGAACGAAAATCCAAATGGAGTCAATAAAATGTTATTCGGTGCCAGTATCTGCCAGAGAGTCTACAATATCAGATGGCAGTGGTGATCCTGGAACTTTCTCCAGACTGATCTTAAGAGTCCCATATAGATGATTGCAGGCAAGACCAGGAAAGTCCGTCCGAGTACCTTCGGGAGCGGGGAACTCACCTGATTATCCAAAAACTCAGAAATGGCATTTACACAAATCATGTACACTCGATTACTAATATAATTAAATTCTGGTGATGCTTTCCTTGTGGGTTTTTATGTGTGTCTTTTTATTTCCTCCAACACAAGTAGAGAATGAGATTATAGCTCCTTGAATCAAAGAAAAACCTTTGTTCTAAATGGAAACATACTTCTAGGAGGACCAAAAAAAAAAAAGCATACAGGTGTTTATAATTTAAGGAGAGACAATTAATTTTCCTCTTTAATTTTATGGCAGTACCAAGATAACTAAAAGCAAAGGAAATACGGCAGATTGCCTTCCTATACTATGAACAAATGTGTTGAAATTCTGCCAGTGGGCACAAAATGGCAGGCTGCAAGGGGTCCCCCACAAGCAGTGTGAAGTCTCCCTTCTGTTCTGACAACCACTCTCTGGCGGGCGGTCTGACTGCTAGGTGCTCCCATTTACGGTTCCAGCCGGGCTGACTCTGTCTTTCCTTCAGCACCCAAGTATGAGACACACCTGTGTTCCTCCCAAGAATTTAACCAACCGAACTAAGCCGAATCCCATTATGAATGTCCCTCCCAGAGTGGAAAGCTTCTCTTTTCTCTTATGTGTCTACATGGGAAAGACTCTCTGAATAACGTGGTGAGAGTTAGCGAATACACTAAAAAGAAAGAAATGTTGGCTTTCCTGCTGATTAAGAATAAAAAGAGCCCCACCGGCTCTTTGCTTTTATGTTGGGGTCCATGAGAGACTCCGTCTGCCCTGGAGCCATGGCCCACCTGACTTTAAGGTGGTGGGATTCTGCTTCTGGATATATAATGCATATGTAAGGAGCTCTAGGTATGTCCCACTCACCCCTGAGAGCTTTCTACTATTAGCACTGAGTCATGTCTGTATCTCATAACACATCCCCAGGGAATGCCAGAAGGGGAGACAGCCAGAATGCCGTAGATTATGCAGAGGCATTTTTAACAAAATTCAGGTTTGCCTAGACTCTAACATAACAGGTGTTTCCCGGGCACCCACTAATGCCAGGCACCGTACTAGGCTCCTTGGCATGTGTCCTGTCATTTTGTCCCCCAACAATGCTGCAGGGGGCGGGGATCGTCCTGTTTTATGGATGAGCAGACTGAGGCTCAGAGCCAAGTAGTGGCAAAGCCAAGAAGGGAGTCCAGGTCCCGGAACCTGAGCTCTGGGACCACACCGCCTCTTGATGTAAATGTCCTCATGCAATTTTTAGAGAACACTTTTGGCCAAAATGAACCTGAGGCCCAGGTCTGGAGAGACTCACGGAATTGATGCAGATCACGGTCTTGATTCCAAATGCTGTCTGACCTCAGCGTTCAACGAGATCAAATGTGTTGTAAGAATTGCCTTGCGGTCACCGTTACAAGATCAGTGACCCAAAGCTCGGAAGGAGTTTCTGCCTGGGAGCAATGCTTATCATGTTCAACAAAACACGTTCTCACTTTCAGGGAGAATCAAGAATAGACTGAGGCCTGGCAGGGACTTAAAGATGATCTCCAGCATTTTGTTTCCGTCATATTTATTTTTGTGACTATGTTCAATTTATGGCAAAGACATCATAGTTTACCAATTTGAGGGCCTCATATTAGATCCTTTTTTGTGAATGTGTTTAATTATTTAAAAGGTCCATTTAAAGAAAAAACTGGAAGTAAATAATAGTGTAGGCGTAACACAGATATGGCAAAAGCAGCAAGGTTAAAACAGCTACAGCTGATATCCAAAGACATTGCTTTAGGGAGCAGTGGTTCTTAAGCTTGAACATGTACCATAATCTCCTGGAGGGACAGGCCCCACTCGCAGAGTTTTGGATTCAGTACGTCCAGGGTGGGGCCCAAGAATCTGCATCTCCAGCAAGTTCCCACGTGATGCGGCTGCTGGTCCAGGGAACCCACTTTGAGAACCACTGTTGTAGGATCATAATCTCGTGGTCTATTGCCCACGCCTGGTCCAAGAAGGACAAACCGGAAAGGTTAACTTTTTACCTTGTTTCTAGAGCCCCATTCAACCCCCAGACTATTTCTCTTCCATTCTCGGCAACACAAGCTCCTTCTGGGGTCTGGGCTACTCGGTGCTCCCCACGAAAGCACCTGCCTCCTGCTTTCATTGGGCGCCGAAATCGCAGGTTTCGGTCTGACATACACATGCACGGGAACCTGACCCTGGCTGAGGATAAAACTGAGGAGCCCTCCTTGATAAGCCTGTGGTTTAGAGGAGAAGAGGCAGCAGAAACCACACTCAGTTTTGTGGCTCTCTGAACAAGCTCATATTCAATAGTCCTGCAGGGAAGAAATGGTTTGGGGCTGGGCTGACTTGGGCTGGGCTGCAGGAGGAGGATTTATTGTAGTCCTTCAAACACAACCCTACCGAGCCTGCATGCCCTGACCTGCTCCCAGGGGTGGTAGACGGTTCTTGGGAGACACAAGGGCAGAGCCATCTAGAGCATGGGGCTCTGGCATCAGATGGACCTGCAGCCAGCTCCTAGCCGTGCTGTTTGCTCACTGAGCACACGGGAGTCCACTGTTTACCCTTTCTACGTTTCCACTGCTCATACATAAAAACAGTCCTGAAAAGAGGTCTTTCTTAAGGTTGTTTGGAAGAATAAACATGAAGATGAGTGCCCCAGCCCATGGCTTGATACATGTGAATGCCCGGCACTGTTGTCTGGTGTTTTTAGGGGAAGTATCAGCATTAAGTCTCTCTAGCAATTCTAGTAACTGTGGTTCTTGGGTTGGCACTTATAGAACCATTTACCTTCAGTTTAAAACTTCAGTTCAATAAAAGAGAATTATCTCCACGGAGGCTCTGGTAGCCTCCTCATTTCCTCCAGATACTTTCTCCATGTTAAACAGACGATGATCCTCCACCTGAGCCTGCAAATATGTGTAGTACGTGTGTGGAGCCCTGGGTTACACTTGGCCCACAGCCTTCCTGAACCATCTGTGAAATCCTTGAACGAAGCAAACAGTAAGCAGGACTTCCCCTCACCACTGAGCAGCTACCCTTTCTCTCTCTGCTAAGTTCTGCTCTGGCACCTGAGGGAGGACAGGAGAAATCTAAACATTAGAACCAACACATCCATGACCTCGGTCAGACTGGGCAAGTGACGTGGCCCCGCTGTTTTTCAGGTTCTCCATGGAAAATTAAACATAATACATGCTTTAAAGACAAAACAAGAAAGGCCAGAACTCATGTAAACACGTATCCAGCTGTTTGCTAGAAATAAAAGGTGTTTTCCAAATCCCGTTTTCATCTGTCTTCAGGAATAAAGGCAAACGCGCATTCGGGAACACCACCGCATTCCAGCCACTGAATAAGATGCCGTGTGATTACACATCCCCAATCACCACGCCAGTTGTAAAGTCAGCTTCAAAAAACACAAGTATGTCATTTCTAACTCTGAGCCCGAAGCATACACGCAGTCTGTGCCTCACCTCCTCCACATGTTACAGTGCAGGGAAAGAAGTCGGTCTGTCTCCACTGATGACTGATCGGCTGGTAGAAGAAGAACTGGACCACACTGTCCTTGGCCACTGTGTACCTGGTCTGGACAGAGAGAACTGTGATCACGTGTCTGCATACAAGGAGCCAGCGCTTCCCGCACCTTTCCAAAGGCGATGAATCTATTTCAGTGATGCAGACAATCACATACCGATCACAACAAACTGTGGCACAGGAAGATTCCAAAAATTGTAACATGTGATAACATTTCGTTAAGGTTTGTCATACATGGGGGCACAGAAGATCTTCAACCAGCCTCCCTGGAGTCATCTTTCCAGATGATTCCATGCCTGGGAGTGAGTTCTCACATGTGTCAGGTGGACTTGTTTGTTTGTGTAACTTCTTTTTTCTACCTGACACATCTGATTTTAATTTCCATGGGACCCGGGACTGAGCCAGTCTGGGTTTATTGGCAACATAGCACATAATTGGGATTCTTACACTTTCAGTAATAACATCTTGAAGTAAATCCTTCCAAAAAGGTCTTCTGAAAGCACAACTGCAGAAACTCAAACATACACAATTACATGGTGTGTACACATGAGCACTCCAGCATCGAGCTAAGGAGGAGGGGCACCACTGCGTGTGAGCAGGCAGAGGGAAGAGGGGATGTACCCCTGAGGGACCACACTCAAGCAGCAAGTTCTCCCCCCACTTCTCTCTTTTCTTCCCTCCTGATTGAACAAATGAATGACCTGATGGAAACTCCCAGAATGCAACCAAAAGAGAAAAAGAAAGAGGAAAAGAAGTTGAGTTCATGCAGGATCAATCCAGAAATGCCAACACACATACGGAGTTCAAGCTGGAGACACAGAGGAAATAATGAAGAGGTGATATTTGATGATATAATTGCTGAGAATTTCCTAGACCTTGCGAAAGACAGGAGTACTCAATTCAAAAATGTTCAGCAAGTTCTGAGCAGACATTTTTTAAAAAGTACAACAGCCAGGATAAAGAAAAATCTTAAGTTATTGGAAAGGAAAAAATATGATTAACCTACAAAGCAGTGAGAATCAGATTGGCATCAGATTTCTCTCAGGAAACACTGGATGCAAAAAAGCACAATCATACCTTCAAAGTGATAAGGAACAATAACTTTTTATCTAGAATTCCATGTTATTAACCAACAATCAAAGATCAATTATCAATCTATGAATGATCTATGATCAAATTATCATCATAGTCAGCGAAATAAAGATATTTTCAGACACAATATGATGGAAACTTGACCCCTTGAGACCCTCACTGGAAAAAAAAAAAGAGAGAGAGAGAGAAACTAAAAGGTACTGAACAAGAACTAACATAAAAGCAGAAGAAGGTAGTGGACGCAAGAAGCAGTAATGATGAAATCACTCAGTAAAGCTTATTCGTAAATGTAAATACAAGTTGACTGAAAAATAATATTTTGATGTATCTGATCATAAAACAGTATAAATACCCCAGCACGAGATGTGTCGTTGGGGAGGAGAGGCAGGGACGGGCGGGAGGGTAGGAGCCAAGCTGTCACCGAGGCAGAGACACGTGCAAAGGGTTTTTCTCTGACGATGAAAGAATGTCTCTGATGAGTCCTGCCGGTGAGAATAAGTGAAAACACTGCCTAAAATAGTTTTTTTAATGTATGTGAAGGCACCAGAACACTACCATACTAGTGAGTATTTGCAGGGCCAAGATCCCAGACACAAAGGAAGCCCAGAGAGGTGAGCATAACATTTGGCACCACCTTTGGCACCACGTTGCTACTCAAGGCATTTTCCATCATGCAAGAGTGGTGACTGAGCGGCTGAGAAGCTGAGCAGACCTGTCATCAGACTCGTGTGGCTGAGAGCAAACCCTGGAGCTCAAGATCCACCAAAGCTGAGGCGGTACCAAAAAATGCCCCCGGCGCCCAACTGAGACCCCAAAAAGCTCTATCCTAGGAAAAAGTGCAAACTGGAAGTTGACCAATTTTCAAAGGGACTGAAGACCAGGTTCAGATCATTTCAATTCCTTGATGGCTGAAGGTAACTGGCTGCTAACCTATTCTACCAGAAGCAGAAATTAACCCAGTCTCAAATTTTATCTATAATCTTTCATCTACTATATATAGCAAAACTTAAAAATAACCAGGCACACCAAAAAGATAAAATTTAATAACAACCAAAAAAGGTGGAGCACTAGACTATAAATGGAATTACAGAACATCCAGGTATTGGCACCACCTGAAAGAAATTTAAACACCTGGGTATACCACCACTGCCCCCTGCAACTCTAGCTTTGGCTTTGGATGGTGTTTCACGATGCTCCATACCAGTCCCAGGGTCTTAAAACATCAGGGTTAGCACACGGCTCGCTCCCAGGGTTCTGTTTTTTAGAGAGCCTGGGCTAAGATACGATGGTTAAAATGCTTAAGAAACTAAATGACAGGACAGAGAATTTCACTAGAAACAAAGAAGCTACAATAAAAATAAAGTGGCAGGGGCACCTGGGTGGTTCAGTTGGTTAAGCGTCTGCCTTCAGGTCAGGTCATGATCCCAGAGTCCTGGGATCTAGCCCTGAGTCGGGCTCCCTGCCCCTCTCCTTCTTCCCTCCCCCCTGCTCATGTGCATTTGCTCTCTCTCTTTCAAATAATAAAATAAATAAAATCTTTAATAAATAAATAAATAGATGAATAAATAAATGAATAAAATGGCAATTCTAGAAGTATGAAGCACAATAATTTAAATCAGTATCTCAGTGGATAGACTTGACCGTGGATTAGACTGGAGTTCAGCAAATATTTTCATAAAGAACCATATAGCAAACATCATAGTTTTCAGGCCATATTGTCCCCATGGCAGTTCTTTAATTGTCTAATATAGTGCAAACGCAGCCACAATCTGTAAACAAATGGTTGTGGCTATGTCCCAATAAAACTCCACTTACAAAAAGTAGGTCATTAACTTGCTGGCCAAGATCTGCTGGCCCCTGGATTACACACACTTGAAGAGAGAATCAGTAAATGGGCAGAAAAGAAGGAAGTAGAAAGTAGACATGAGAGATAAAGGTATAAACATAGTCCCAGAAAAAGAGAACACAGAGAATGGGATAGAAACTGTATCTGCAGAGGCAATAAATGAGAATCTTCCAAAATTGGTGGTGGATATCAAGCCAGAGTTGTGAAGCATCAGGAACCTCAAGAAGAAGAAAGCCACTAATTACATCACAATCAAATTGATGAAAACCAAAACCAAAGAGAAAACACTTAAAAGCAGACAAAGAAAAAGACACATTACCATCTAAGGCATAAAAATAAGACTGACAGCTAACTTCTCTACAGAATGAATGGAAGCCAGAAGACACTGGAGAGCTACCTTAGAAATGCTGAAAGAAAATCGTTTCAGAATGGTAAAACAGTCACGTCACTAGAAGAGGTAATGACTCTAAATGTTAATGTACTTAACAACCTAGCCTCAAAGATAAATAATTCAAAATGAACAAGAATAGAAAAATATTAGACGAAAGTACAGTCACAGTGGCAGTTTTACCATATCTCTTATGGTAACTACTAGAATGGGCAGACAAAAACCAGTAGGCTATTATTTTTAATAAAACCATTAATAACAACATGATCAATGTGACATATGAATACTGCCCAACAACAAGAGATGATGCATCATATCTTCTAATATTTGCTATGTTCTGAGCCACCAATTAAGTTTCAACAGATTTCAAAAAAATTGATATAATATAGAGTATGTTCTTTACAGTGGAATTAAGCTATAAAATAATAATAAGATTACTGGAAAATTTCTACATACTTGGATAAAACACTTCTCAATATTCCATAAATCAAAGACTACATCGCTATGAAAATTACAACACAATTTAACTGAATGATGAGGGATATACCATAACTCTGGACTGGAAAAATTAGTATTGGAAAGTTTTCAGTTCTCTCCAAACTGATAGAGAAATTCAATACAATTCCAATCAAAATCCAAAAGAATTTTATAAAAATTGACAGGCACACTTAAAAGTTTGATATGAAAATGCAAGGAGTCAAGAATATCAAAGATCATCTTCAAGAACAAAGGGGGAAAATTTACAGAAGTAAATATCTGTTTTAATGCTGCAGAAACTAAGTCACCAAGGATACTGCACAGACAGATCAATAAAACAGAAGAGAGTCCAGGAACAGACCCACACACATACGGTTTGGACTTTAAGACAAATGGGGAAAGGACTGTCTTTTCCCCTAACGGTGCTGGGTCAATTGGATAGTCATGTGGAAAAAAGAGAATGATTCTACCTCACAACATGTGCAAAAATCAACTCCAGGTAGATTGTAGCTCATAATATGACAGGTAAAACAATAAGTCTTCCAGAAGCAAACACAGAAGAATAGTTTCACGACCGTGAATGAGGCAGATTTCCTAGCATACAAATACAAATAGTCTAAGCATAAAATTAAAAACTGATAGCTTACACTACAACAACATTAAGAGCTTCTGTATGGGAAAACTGAAAACATATAACAGAGAAAAGAAAAGATTGAAAATAAAATGCATTAAGAACTGAGCTCTAGAAGCTAAAAATACAAAACCGAAATAAGTTCATGTGAAGATAAAGGAAAGAAACAAAAATAAAAATTTACATAAATTGAATAGTTTTTAAACTCTGAGTTAATCAGACAAAAATCTGGTTCTTAGATGCCTCAGAGACAAGTCTTTGGATGATTTGAACAAAACAAATATTGGACAAGGAACCAACGGAAGAGACATAGTTACAGGTAAAATGAGATTTTTTTTATGATAAGGCAATACTATGATTACATTTGAAAAGTCTGAAAGAATTAGATGAACTGGATACTTCCCTAGCAAAATATAAATTTCACAACTGGTTCAAAATTAAAACCCTAAATAAATCAATAAGCCTAAGAGGGACTGAAATGGTTTGCTGAGTCCCACCCATTATCACCAAAAAAAAAAACAAAAAACAAAAAAAGAAAAAAAAAGAGGAAGAGAAAGAAAGAAAAGGCATTAAACCCAGATGTTTTCCATAAAGAGATGACCTTATTGGAGCAGATGCATTTAATTGCTGACCAATATCCACTTCCCTTTCCCATCCTGCCAAAGGCTCACTTTTATTCCGGTGTTCATTCTTTCCCCATGTGTCTTCCATAACGCCTGACTGTCCCATGTGATCATGGCAGGCACAGCTGCCTCACCAGGTGTGGGCCCCAAGAGAATGAGAATGCATCTCTCACTCATACAACTGCAGAGAGTGTACCTGATCGGCAGTGCCCATCCCAGGTCCAGCTCTCTGTGGGCTGCTCCTGCCCAGGGGATCTGAAGCAGGCCATTTCCTCAGAGACACTGTGTCATACGATAGATGACTCTGGCTCAGGGCCTCCCCTGCAGCGTTGCTGAATTCTCTAGAACCGCTCTCCAATCTAAGACATTCCCAACCCAACTGGCCTTCCATCCCTCTCTCCTCCACTTGTGGTCAGAGCTTCTCTGCAGCTGGACGGCTCTCCAGGCCTCTCTCAGCTCCATCTTGCCTCTTCCTCGAGGGCATCCCGCTCCTAAATGTCTCACATATCTAATCCTGTCTTGGCATCCGCGTTTTGAAGCACCCAGAAGGACTAATGCCCAGGGAATGGTTTAGAGTGAGCATGTGACCCGAGTCTTGTCAACAAGAGGTGATAAAAGGTCTGCTGTGGAGCTCTTGAGAAAAAATCTTCCTGGCTGGGAAGGTTCACAAGAAATAAAAATCTAATGGGCTTCTGGACATTGTCTTCTCTGCATGGTAGCCTTCTACTCCAAATGTAGGGCAATGACAAGCCAATTTACCTTTTTAGAAGTTGGCATATAACACTGCATCTCTTTGGGTAACGCTCTATCAGGTGGGGAAACAGGCAGCCTTTCAGCTGTCCCGTCCTTCAGACCGATCTCCATGGTGGTTTTCCCCCTAGGACATGAGAGTCCAGAAAGGGGGTATGGCTTGGATCCGAGTGTGAAGGTCTTCATCCGGTCCTTGGGCCCACAGCTGTGTTCCTTGTCCCTCTAGCCACTGGAAGGACCGCAGGGAGCTTCAGAACCAGTGAACTCAGCCGTGTTCTTTGCTGGCCAGTGGAGGGTGGATTCCTTTGGTGACTGGCCCATTCCACATTCTGCTTGTGCTGCAGGTTTTCTGTGGTGTGCCTGTGACTCCTGCCTGCTCCCTGGCCTGACTTAGAGCTCCTTCCCCAGGGAGATCTATGCTTTCCTGTCCAAGCCAGGATGATTTTGAGAGTGAAAGGAAAGAATTAAGCCAGGGCCACAAGCATAAAATGGGTCCTCTATGAACAAACTAGGACATATGGAAACTCTACCTTTACCTCTCCGCTACAGGGTCATTTTGCCCCCACCATGTCAGCCCCTCCAAACTTGGCCAGCAAAGAGCACAGGGAATTTTCCAGATACCTTCCATGCCACGTGGGGGCTGAGGGAGCCTCCAGGGAGCTGAACTCACATTCAACCCATGGCTAAACATTTCAGGACATTAAAGCCAATTTCATTCTGAGATGGCTTCCCCAGGTTGTTGCCTATGGAGTAGATACCGTACGGGGCATTTTCCTCTTGGAGTTCTAGATGAAAAGTGGAGCAAAAGCTCCTTTTCTGCCTTTGCTTTAAACCTAGTTTATATGATTCCCCGCTCTGGAGAGTGACCACTGTCATGACATGTGTCTCACTGCCTTGGCTCTTCCTATCTCCTTGCACATCCTTGCTGAGCTCCCTCACTACAGGGCACGCTCCTCCTGAACACACGGTGCTGAAGACACGAAGTCCACAGCGCAGCCTTATGGGGGAACGGGCATCCCCTCCATACTGGAGAAGAAACACTTAGACTTAGTCTCCGAGCTTGGCCCTTGACATCGATGGAGCTGAATCAATTTAGAAAAAGTCTTATTTCTCTCCATCAGTCTGATTCTCAAGACAAAAGTCTAAACTAAAGATGAAGAGGAGAAGGAGAATGGGGGAAGAAGAAGAAGAAGGAGAAGGAGATGGAGGAGAAGATGAAGATGGAGAAGGAGGAGGAGGAGATGGAGGAGAAGATGAAGATGGAGAAGAAG
>NW_027397107.1:3239148-3312288 GCF_003265705.2 Callorhinus ursinus
AGAAGGAGGAGGAGGAGATGGAGGAGAAGATGAAGATGGAGAAGAAGAAGGAGGAGAAGATCCCACCTTAATAATCAAAGTTGAACATAAATGTGTATATCCGGTTTACACATATAATTTAGCTGGGAATTCTGGTAACTACTAGAACAGTATTTGAACTGCTTTCACCAAGAAACTTCCCTCAACGGCCCACATGACAGCAAATATCAAGTGAGATTTCAAAAGTCTCTGCCTGTGTGGTCAGCGGCCAACGCTCAGGTTGAAGGGAACTCTGAGGCACGATGAAATAGCTCAATTTGCTTTTCTGTTAGGTACTCGTACGGGTTGAATTGTGCCCCCCCCCCAAAAGAAGTGCTTACATTTTAACCCACGGTCCCTCAGAATATCATCTCAGTTAGAAATAGGGTCTTCGCAGATCCAGTCAAGGTAAGGTGAGGTCATTAGGGTGGGTCCAATCTAATAGGACTGGTGTCCTCAGAAAAAAGGGAAATTTGGTGCAGAGGCAGACGTGCACAGACAGGAGCCGGTGTCAGGGCTGAGGTGGAATGCCTGAGGACACAAGCAGCTGGGGGGCGAGGCATGAAACAGACTCTCCCTCAGCCCTCAGAGGGAACCAATCCTGCCGACACCTTGATCTTGGACTTGTAGCGTCCAGAGCCGTGAGTCAGCAACTGTCTACGGTCTGTCGTTGAAGTCACCCAGCTGAGGGTGCCTCTGCAGGGGCCTCGGGAAACTGATACAGGCACCGACCCTCAAAACCGGGTCTTGCTGTGTTCCTGTGAAGGTGTAAGTTCAGTCACCATCTGTACCACCTGGCAAGGCTACAGCCCGTTCTTTGAGATAAAGGAAAACAGGCAGATTCAAGCCCTCGCATCCCTGGATCAGTGAGATGCGCTATGGTAACCGCCCAGAAAGAAAAGAGAGATTGTGTGAGGAGAGAACGTAACATGTACCTAGAGCTGAGGTGGAGGGAAACGGAAGGCAGAGGCTTGCCTCGCTGAACACAAGTGGAAAGACCAATCAGAACACAGTTTCCTACAGACACACAAAATATCCGACCGGGAGAAAGATGAGAGACATCTGGAACACAAAGGAAGATTTCAGACCGTGAGGAAGAGGAACTTTATTCTCTCCCTGAAGACGGATATGTTGTGAAAGAGAGGGAAAGCTACCAGCATAGCTAAAAATAGTGAACCATGGAAAGAGAGGTCTTTACCAAAGCCATTTCATTTTATTCTCAGGGGCATATACTTAAAATTGATATTCACAAGCATCTACTTGCAGATGCAGATGTTCAGTAAATTCTCACTGAACAGATAGTGTCTATCATACCCTCCAATCAACAGGGCACACGGCATGAGGGACTTGATCAAGACTCTCTACTGCTACCTGGTGGCAGCATACACACATTTAAAAAGAGAAATAAGAATACTTCAGGGGCTCTCACGCAAAATACCGTGACTCCATAGTGCTGTGACAGAGGTCATCCATGAGAATAGATCATTCGGGAAAACAAGAATCTATAATGAGAAACCCACTGGGAAGAAAAAAAAAATGCCATTTTCAAGAATGGTCCAATCATGAAAATATAGCTTCTGAAAAAGTTGGAGAAAAATTTTTGTCTCACTGGTGCAGTGAATTGCTAGGCTTTACAATCTGAACAATCGCCATAAACAAATCTAACATCCCACTGATGTCTTCAGAAGTCATTCACGATGTCAGAAGACAGTGGTTTTCAACAGTGTGTTTATTAAAAGTCCATGAAGTAAGGTCTAATCTATGGCCGAATGAAAGAGTGTGCCTCAGTATCCCTCGGGGCACCCATGACTGTGCTACGTTAGCACTGGGCAGGCAGACCCGGTCTCCGTTCTGCAGCCTCAGGTTGAAGGCAGGTGTCCCATTTTTAGACCAACTGCTTTTGGCTGATGAAAATGGAAAGAGATACAGCAAGACACATGGCTGACCATCATCAGTGACCTGACCGGCACTTTTAACCTCCCGCTCAAAGTACGGCCATGACTTGATTGTGTGATGAGCCACGAAGACGTGAGTGGAAGTGAAGGTCCCCACTTTAGCAACAACACGGGCTGGGTCATACTACAGAGCTCCCAGCAAAAAAAAAAAAAAAAAGAGAGAGAGAGAGAGAGAGAGAGAAAGAAAAATAACCGATGGAAAAGTATATTTCCTAGAAACCCACATTATTTGGACAAGCTTATAAGTCAGGGAAAAAACAACATCAGAGTCATTCTTGCTTCATCACAGTGTCTGATTTTGCCAAATTCTCTCCCACCAAGTGCACAGTACATTTGTGAAAGCAAACGGACGTAGGCACGAGAATCAGGCTTTAGTCCTGTGTGAGTCAGACAGTTGTATGTAACACCTTCTTTGATGGATATATATTTTTTAAAAACCTTTCAGTCAAGAGAGATCAAAAGCTTCCCGGGGGTTGAAGTGAAAGCCCAGGATTGTTTATTAAATCTGAGGAAACCAGAACCCAGAGTGGAAAATAGAAGACAGTACTAATTCGGACTTGGGCAACATGCTCCTGGAATGTATTCTGTTCAGAGGTGAACACGTCATTTGGACAAGAAAGTGTACAATAATTTTTAATTATGCAAGTGATATAGGAAACTGTATTCCTCTCTTTAAGAATTGTTTTAAGTATTGGAATATTCTAAATAAAGCTAAGATCACTCCCCCAAAGCACCAAACCCTTCTAAGAGAAGCATTGTTTTCTCATGTTTTCAGTTTGGGGTATATCCAAATCTTTAAAAAAAATGTGTAAACACGCACCTGCAGAAATATACAGTTTGTGTGTGTGTATGTGTGTGTGTGTGTGTGTTACTACTTGGAAATCAAATGGGAAAACCCTAAAAGGAACAAAACAAGTGAAGATCACATGCATAACAATGCACCAGAGAGAAAGAAGGAAAGACAGATGACAACTTTGGCTTCCCAAAGTCTTTTGCAATGCTATCATCCAAGAATAACACTAGGTAGATGCTTTAAGGGTCTGACACAGAAGTCACTTAAGTGTCTACGAATGGCAGGTAATGTCTGAATGACAACCTCAACATCTATGAACTGACACTCGTGCCTCCAATGTTAGGAAGACAATAGGGAGCGGTGTGGACCATGGCACATGAGACAGTGTGCCCCGATGGGAAGTAGCCAACTGCTGCTATGACCACGGGTAAGCTAGTAGTCAGATCTTCCCATTTTTAATGAAAAGCAGGAAAAGAATCCCGGCATTTTTATGTTACAATCCTTGATTTGTAAAGGTTGACCATTTAAAACTCAAAATTTCAGCCCAACCATGCTGTGCAGCTCATCACTTGGCTGGCCACGCTGCAGGCTGAATTGGGAGCACAGGACAGGGGTCTGGGACCAGGAACAACCTTTGACAAACGAATATGTGGCACGCAGACAGTTCTTTTTGAAGGCATTGGGTCTGTGCATAGGTAAATCTATTCCTGGCAATAAGGGCTACTTGCTTTCCTCCATTTCCATTTGGAAGGAGTTTCCAAAAAGGGATGGGACAAAACGACCCACTGAAACACCTTTTCCTTTTCTTATGTCTGAAGTATTTTGAATTTTATCAAAACTTTCCCACCGTGTCACCTTGGAGATATATCGGCCACTACACTTCATGTCCACTGACTGAGGGAAAGATGGGATCCCCCCGGGGAGGGGACATAGGCTCACGGTTACCCACAAGAAGTTCTTAGAAGGGTCCCTTGTGACAGTGGCCAACAAGAGCGCAGGATGAGACACAACGGAGGAAACAAGGAAGGGAAGGGTCGGGCCTCTGTCTTCTCTGCTGTGCTCTGCAAGGAGAGAGAGAGCGTGCAGAGTGCACGGCACCGGCTTAAGATGGGGAGCATTTCACCATGGACCATCTTCACCAAACTCCGTCTAGAGGTTTAAAACTGAACACGACCAAGGGGCGTCTGGGTGGCTCAGCTGTTAAGCATCTGCCTTCAGCTCAGGTCATGATCCCAAGGTCCTGAGATAGAGCCCCGCGTCGGGCTCCCTGCTCAGCGGAGAGCCTGCTTCTCCCTCTCCCACTCCCCCTGCTTGTGTTCCCTCTCTCACTGTCTCTCTCCCTGTCAAAAAATTTAAAAAAATCTTCCAAATAATAAATAAATAAAACTGAACACGACCGAAGTCTACAAATGCGAAAACAATCTCGCCCCTGTAAAAGTGAAGTCTGTTTCTTAATTAGTGGGGTTGAGGAGCAGACACTGGAGAGAGATGAACAATGTTTGGGAACCCACTGCCACATCGGAAATATCAGTGATACAGGCTCTGTGCAGAAATAATTACTGATGACTTTCTCCAGAACACACTCAATGTTTTGGAAATTCAAGACATGCTGAGCTTCGGAGGCAGGACGCTGACGAAGAGGCTCATCCTACCTTGAAGATGAAATCAGCCATCAGAGGTCCTGGAATCTTAAAGGTCTGCCTCTCTGAGCCCCTCTGAAATTCAACTGTGGTGTTTTCTATGACGAAAACTCCCGGGCTATTAAAGCTGTGTTCTCTTTTGCTTCCTTGAAGTGTTTTTGATTCAATAACTAAAATTTAAAAAGAGAATTTAAATGACAGGGCTGTCTTAAAAGCATTCTATTCCAAAATATAATTCACTACATATATCAGTGTATGATATCACCATGATAACAAGATATCCACCTAGTTTACATTGACTCAGTTTGGTGGAATACATATGTAAGCTTTTTAGTTGTCCACAGCTAAAGTGGTTAGGTCCTAACTTCACTGGTTAGGTCCAATTAGGTCTATTCAACTCTTTGGAGCCCTTTCTACAATAAGGGGAAAGAGAAACTGTCTCTTTCTTCATATTTTTTCATGATGCCGCTATTATTCAAGGTAAAGATATGTTACTCATTTTATCATCCATTGAGAAGATCTTAAACCCAGTCTTTTATTTAGACAAAATCACCATGAATTTTGAATTTGCTTTTTTAAAAATAAACTTTTTGCATTGAAATAATCAGAGATTCAGAGGAAGGTGCCAAAATAGTAGAGAGGTCCTATATACTGTTTATCCAGTTTTACCCAAAGGAATGGTTACATCTTATGTAACTAGAGTACAATATCAAGGCCAGGAAATTGCCATTGGTACAATGTGAGCATTTGTACCACATTCAACAGCATCTATCACACATCACCGCGATCGAGATAGAGAAATACTACATCACCGCAAAGATCTCTGTCCTGCATGTTATCGCTTTATTCACATTTGCTTTTATATGAACAGAAGGGCTTTTAGATCTCCTACAGAAAAAAGTCCACAGTTCAACCCCTACTTTATTTAAATGATTTTCCTTTCCTCCCTTTTTTTCCCTTTTATTTTGTAAATATCACCATCCTTAGTGGACCTGATCTGAGGTTGAGAGAGGAAATTTTTGTGTAGAAAAAACAAACAAGGCTAGGGGTTGAGGCACCTGCCTTTCTGACCCCAGCTCTATCTCTAAACCTTGGGTTTTCACTGCCTCATTTCTAAAATGTGGTGTCAGAGCAGACAATCCTACAGGTCTTCTACTCTGAAACCTACACTTGGATTTATGGATATTCAATGGTTCTTTGACCACCTTGAACGAAGGACACAACAGAACCCGAACCCCAGGAAAGCTGATAAAGCACAACAAAACCGTCTGGCACTGGGGGCTGCCATCTGCACGCGGCTATGCTTGGCTATTTTCCTTTGACTTCACTCTGCCCCTGGAGCATCTGCAGGAGTCCAAGCGTCCTGGACAGACTGTGTAACAGGCATGAGGAGACATCCCTGATTATGCCTGACTGGCAGGCTGGGAACTTTTCTGGGAAAACTCAAAGGCTGGACATGAGCTCCTTGATCTGCAGGAGTCATTAACGGTCGAAGAATTCTGCTGGCTACTCTCAGGCACACAAAACCCCAACCATGTTGGCCCTGATCTCCATGACCGCAGATTTTTGGAAAGTGTGAGATTAAATTCATCTCCTAGTTCCAATGAAGATATAAAGCTGAGTGTTATAAAGTGAGCTGTCAGTAAAAATGAGATGGGGAGCTGCAGATGGTTAAGAAGGCCCTCTCCTGGGTGGATTATCCCTCTACAGGAAAGGAGACGTAGTGAGCGTTCCAGCCACATCATGACACAGAGTGAAGCTGGACAAAATCCACCCTGACAGAAGGCCTGCGAAACACTGAGCTCCTAGCCTGAGGTTCAGCCTGAAATGAGCTGACTAAATTCAAATAGTGTTCTGTGCTGGGGTTGTGATTGCCCGGCATTAGCCTTCTGGACCACAGTGTCCCGAGGGCCGTCGGGCTGCAGAGCTATGGCGGGATGTCAGAATCTGGGAGGAAGGGAAGACCAGTAGGACAGCCACCCTCTAAAACCAAAGGCCAGCATTTCTGTTAGTCTGGTCCTGGTGTTTTGTGTTTTGGTGTCAAGTCTATTCCATTACTTGGACAGCGTCCAAGCCTTTAGTGGCAAGGACATGAGAACCTAAGAATTATCCAAGTCCAATATCCAATTATCCATATGCTTATGAGAAAATGTCTTCATTGCAATGATTTAAAAAAGCTTCCAGCTCTGTAGGTCACAAACACCCGGTTGCATATATAGGAGGTGGAAGGCAGAGGCTCTGACCTCTATTGTATAACAGAGTCAGAAGTGGGTGGATGAAGACAGGGGATTTGATGAAGGTGGAGTTCATTGATACAAATGATTCTGACAACTGGACTGACAAAGCCAGTGTGATGAATCTCCGGGTGAGGCAGGGGCCAGTGGAGTTTTTCAAAAGTTGTCATTTTTTGCAGATGGTAAATTTGCTTCTCTTTAGTGCCTATGCCTCTTAAAATAAGTGACAGACAGGGTTGGTGAAAACCAACAATTTAGATGATGCATTGACTTACAAACACATTTTTAAGTTTCATTGCTTTCTAGCATTCCACTGTATTCGACTGCAGCCCTATGTTGTGTTAAAGTATAATTCATGGCTCGTGAGATCAGCACACAGGATCCTTGAGCTCTCAGAGCCTTCCCGGATCCCTCTGTGGTTTCTGCAGCAAGAGAGCTCCTGCTGGATGGAGAACCCCGGAAGCCCGTAAACACACCCACCACTACGGAAAGCAGAGGGTACGGGCCTTCACCCCCGCTATCCACTGCTGACTTCTTTCTCCTCCTTAGGCCCTCTTAAATCCCCCAAATCTTCACAACTCGAGTCTATAATGGTGCCTTTAAATATTCTGATCCATCCCAGTTGTTAATAAGATAAATGATAACTATAAAGATGATGGAGGTGTCTTGGTGCTTCTAGTGGAAGGAGGAGTGCCAGTCCAGGCTTCCTTCAGAAGAGGCAGCCTCCTGTTAACCATCCTGGAAAGGTCTCCTTACAATCTAAGGCCACAGAAGTATCGCGAGGTAAACACATAACACGCGTTCAGCACAGTGAAGTCACTTATAAATACACCAAACTGAGGCTTAGAGTCGAGTGATATTTAACGGTGCATGCACATGTGATCCAACATCCACATCCTTTGGGCAGTAGGCATCTATGTTTATATTTTTAGAGTTGACCCTTGAACAACATGGGTTTGAACTGGGCAGGTCCTCTGAGAGAGGGATTTTTTTTTTCCCCTAAACACAGTCCAGTCTTGTAAATGTATCTCTCTTCCTTATGACCTTCTTAATCACATTTTCTTCTCTCTAGCTTACTTGATTTGAAGAATATTGTGTATAACACAAATAACATACAACATACGTGTCAACTGACTGTTTATGTTGTCAGTAAGGCTTCTGCTCAACAGTAGGCTGTTAGCAGTTAAGTTCTGGGGTGGAGTCAGGACGCCTGGGTGGTTCAGTTGGTTAAGTGTCTGCCTCCGGCTCAGGTCATGATCCCAGGGTCCTGGGATCGAGCCCCATGTTGGGCTCCCCGCTCAGCGGAGAGTCTGCTTCCCCCTCTGCCCCTCCCCCTGCGCACACATACGCGCACGGTCTCCCTCTCAAATAAATAAATAAAATCTATTAAAAAAAGGTTTTGGGGGATTCAGAAGTTTTATACACATTCTCCGCTGTGCAGGAATCAGCACCCCTAAGCCCCACATTGTTCAAGGGTCAACTGTATATGTCTGTATATGGTCATCAACAGGACTTTAGAGGACAAGAAAAAACCCAGAACAACAACAAAATGATTCTCCCTATCAATAAGGGAGTTTTCAGTTAATGGTGTCTTGGCTTCTCAAGTCTATTGCAATCAAACGCATTTAATCCTAATGTGTTCCTACAATAAAATCTCTTTTGCAGGAATCCTGTTAGGGCTTCCATTTTTGAAGTTTTAGGGAAATTTGGGACTAGGCAATTGGGATAATGCTGGGGCGAGGCGTGGGACAGGACTGGAAATTTAGGATCTACACCCCTCTAGGCAATATGTAAGATAGACATTCCATTCCACGGCAAAGAGACTGACATTAACATTACTGGGTGTTCTCGGTTCTTCCTTATGTAGCCTTTTGGAGGGTTGTAATTAATACAGATCTCAAAAGAATGATTTATTACAGCAAAGTAAGCTTTATTTCAGGAATATATCTTTGTTTCAAATAAAAAATTAAGAAAACAGTTGTATAAATCAAGAAAATAAAACCATTTCTATATGTAGATATTCGGAAATGTTAACTAAACCCTTTGTAAATGAAGCCAGTTCTATTCATCAGCAGAGAAGGATAACTTTCGGGAACCCTTCCAGAGCCAACTCCAAGACGGTTGAGTGGAGAAATATTCCAAGCAACAGTCTGTCACCTTTGGAGAAATGGGAGCATTTTTGAGCCCTGTTCTTGGAACAGTGCCAGTTTTGAGTATAAAGTTATGTTTAATATGCCAGAACATATTTGCATGTAAATGAATATTTTGCCTCTAAGTATTCATCTTTGCTTATTCTGTTCAGTGTCTATGTATTTTGATTTTGGAACTCACAAACCTAGTTTTGGAGCTGAATTTTTGGGAATTGCCTTTAGCATCCTGAGAAAATTGGGCCCAGTCACTGAATATTTTTTTAAACATCTTTTTGATATGCCATAAAATTCACGTGCCATAAAATTCACCCATTAATAACACAGTTTAACGATTTCAGTATATTCACAGAGTTGTGAAAAGCATCACATCACCATGATCTAAGTTTAGAACATTTTTGTCATCCCCAAAAGAAACCCTAGAGCCACTAGCAGTCATGCCCCCATCTCCCCACCAACCCGACTTCCCTCAGCCCCAGGCAACCACCAAGCTACTTTCTGTCCATAGATTTGCTTTTTCTGGACATGTCATATAAATGGAATCACATGTGGCCTTTTGCATCTGGCTTCTTTCACACAGCATCATGTTTTCAAGGACCATTCATGTGGCAGAATGTGTCGTGCTCCATTCTCTGCTTTAGCTAAATAATATTCTACATATGTCATATTTTATTTATCCATCCATCAGCTGATGGACATTTGCGTTGTTTTCACCTTATGGTTATCATGAATAACGCTACTATTATGATTCAGCGCTTTGTATTTTTGAATCCCAAACTGTATGTTCCAATGTGATTCCCTCAAATGATTCACAAAATTTGGATCTGAATGTTTTTTACCTGTTTTCAAAAATCAAGTTCACATTTATAAGGATAAAGGTTTACTCTCATCAAGAGCTATAGGCTTTAAGCCATTTTAAAATGCTTAGAAAATGTTTTGATGTTTCCTTACAGAGAAAGCCTTGAATACAGTGACCCTTACAGGACTGTAAACATTTTAGTTAAAAAAAAATTGGTCACACCTTTTAGTCATAATTGAGAAAATAAAGGGTAAAAGAAAATAAAAGACTTTCAAACAATGGTTCACCCTTACTGCCCCAAAGATATTCTCTTGCTTCTCTGATTGAGATTATAATGTACTACAGAATTTCTTGTTTTTTCAAGATTTTAATCTACATTATTGGTGATCTTAAACATTTTTACTTAAATGTTCTGACATAAACTTTTCTCAAAGAACATTTCTGGTTGGAATATTACTACTGAATTCAAAATGTACAAATACACACACACACACACACACACACACACACACACACACACTTAAAAGCTACCAAAAACATGATGCTTGTGGCCCAGAGAAAATTTTACAAGTCAAAAATCTAGGATGGTGGCTTAGAAAAAAAAGGGGGGTGGGCAATCTGTGTAGCACTTTGATCCATTGAACCTTGATTTGTGTAGCTTTAAAATAGTTATAAGTACTGTTTTGCACTTTTATGGAAAGAGATGGCTGAACTCAGTAAGGTTCTTCAAGGCCAGGGAACCAGTCCTGGCAAAGACACATTCACCTATGAAAAAGACTAAGAAAGTCCTGTCTCTGGCCACAGGGAGACCTTGGGAAAGAAACAGACAAACTCCGCTATTTCCTGTTCTGTTAGGTCCTAAGAGATCAAAAAACAAAGAGGAGATGCCACCTCACTTTGGCCAAAGAAACAATATAGTGTCAATCTTCTATCATTTCAAACTCCGTATTCTGGGAAACCAGTGTTTATTTTCGCTGCCCCTGGACCTGAAGTTGCGATGTGTTGGTAACAAAGCTTATACTTTTCGGGCGCCTGGGTGGCTCAGTCGTTAAGCGTCTGCCTTCGGCTCAGGTCATGATCCCAGGGTCCTGGGATGGAGTCCCACATCGGGCTCCCCGCTCAGCGGGAAGCCTGCTTCTCCCTCTCCCACTCCCCCTGCTTGTGTTCCTGCTCTCACTGTCTCTCTCTGTCAAACAAATAAATAAAATCTTTAAAAAAAAAAACAAACAAAGCTTATACTTTTCAGCTATAATCACTGATACGGTTCTGTGTTTAAAAAAAATTTATTTTTGTCCCAAACTTTTGAAATCTCCAGAAAACTCTTGAATACTATTCTACTCTCCCCATAAAAATAGTTTATTTCCCATACAACTTGATTTCCTCTCCCACAGGGAGATTAATCCCAAACTGGTATATTTCTAAACACTGGGGCATGAGAACAGAAAAATTCAGGGTATTGATCATTCCCTAGTGATACAGATGATTTCACGATGGTTGGCAAAATCCTTGAGATATTTTCCTACCTACCCATTAACACAAAGAAAGATTTTTCTTGTTGGCTAAATAAACTATCAGGAAATAAAAACATGTCAGGATTAAATTGTACTTACAAAGATGCGCTGGTCCTTTCACTGTAATTCTTACACTCCGACTTCCCAGAGGGACAGCAATTACATTTTCTTCCCCTAAGAAAGAATGCACGACAAATGTAGTGAAACTTATGCCCAAAAGGCCTATCAACATAAGCAAGTCAATCAAAACGGAAGCATTTGCAAAGGGTTCTTTACCTACACTTCACCTCAGAGTCAAGAAATCTCTGGAAAGCACCTACTGTGTGTATAAGGCATATTCATACTACTCATAATTTCACTTAAAAGCATTTTTAAAAAAACATTAAAGAAAAGGTTAAAATGAATTCCCTGGCCTACCATCTCAATTGCCTTCCTCCCCCAGCCCTCAACTGCATGCTTTGATGGGGAGTTGGAGGGGGGTCCTCAAACTAGGGCCCCCAGGCCAAGTCTGGCCACACCCATTCACTTAAGGCTGCTTTACCCCACCCAAAGGTAGAGTTGAGTAGTTCTAACCAAGACAACAGGGCTCAGAAAGCCTAATCTATTTACTATCTAGTCCTACACAGAAAAATGTTTGACGATCCCTGGCCTAGATCATTATCTTGGGGCAATCCTAGTCTTCAGAGAGGTTTTTCCTTTCCTGCTTTTACACGTTCTGAAATTAATTTTCATGGCTGCATAATAATCTAGACTCCTATATAAAATTTTACCCCAGTAGTCCCCAATTTGAACATTAAGCCTGTTACTAAATGGTATTAGCATATTATCAATGATATGAATTACTTCAAGCAGATGTTGTTTTTGTTTAACTTAGAACAAATTTTCTGGATAAATTCTGGGGCGAAATTGTTGGATCAAAGGATGTTACTATGTTTGCTGGCTTGTTTATAAGTTTTTATTAGATAAAAATATGTTTATTATTGAAAATTAAAAAATGCAAATAAGCAAGAAGATAAAATAAAACTATTTCTAATCCTGCTGCCCAGAGAGCATCACTTCTAACATTCAGATAAATATTCTTTCCAAATTTTCTGTTTGTTCCTAACATACATACATGCAAAATACATGCATACATGCAAAATATATACATGAATACATACATGCAAAAAAACAAAACAATGGACACTATTTAAATGTCCACCATTATAGGAGAGCTGAAACAAATAATTATATTTCTGTACTAAAGAATACCCTACGTCTGGTAAAAGTAATGATAAGAAGCTATAGGACTTGAGCGCCTGGGTGGCTCAGTTGGTTAAGCAACTGCCTTCAGCTCAGGTCATGATCCTGGAGTCCCAGGATCAAGTCCCGCATCGGGCTCCCTGCTCCACAGGGGGGCTGCTTCTCCCTCTGACCCTCCCCCCTCTCATGTGCTCTCTCTCTCTCTCATTCTCTCTCTCAAATAAATAAAATCTTTATAAAAAAAAAAGAAGCTATAGGACTTGATGTGGAAAGAAAGCCAACATACATACTGATGAATAAAAAAGGAAGTTAAAAAGCAATATATATGGGCAATGATTTCTTGGATATGATACCAAAAAGCACAGTTAACACATGAAAAAATAAATAAACTAGACTACATCATAATTAAACTTTTGTGCATCATAGGATACTATCAACAGAGTAAAAAAGCAACCCATGAAATGGGAGAAAATATTTACAAATCACGTATCAGATAAAGGGTTAATATCCAGAACATATAAAGAACTTGTATAACTCAACAATAATAGCAACAAACAACCAACCCAAAGTAAAAATGAGCAAAGGACTTGAACAGACATTTCTCTCAACAGAATATACAAATGGTCAATAAGTGCATAAAAACATGCTCAACATCACTAGTTTTTAGGGAAATGCAAATAAAACCATAATGAGATCCCACTTCACATCTATTAGGATGGCCATTATCAAAAAAACAAAACAAAAAATAATCCTCAGGATGAGGAGAAATTGGAATGCTTGTGAACTACTGGTGGGAATATAAAATAGTTCAACCACTATGGAAAACAATTCCTCAAAATATTATATACAGAATTACCATATGATTCAGCAATTCCACATCTGGGTTTATACCCAAAAGAATTGAAAGCAGAGGTTCAAAGAGATATTTGTATACCCGTGTTCACAGCATTATTTACAATAGTCAAAAGGTGGAAACAACCCAAGTGTCCATCAACAGATGAGTGGAAAGCTATCATGTGGGACATATATACAATGGAACATTATTAAGCCTTAAAAAGGGGAAATTCTGACACATGCTATGCAACAGGGATGAACCACAAAGATGTTATGCTAAGTGAAATAAGTCAGTCACAAAAGGGTAAATACTGTGTAATTTCATTTGTATGAACAGTCAAGTTCATAGAGACAGAAAGTAGAGTGGTGGTTGCCAGGGCTTGGGGTAGGAGACAATGGAGAGTTCTTGTTTGTTTAGTGGGTACAGATTTCAGCTTTGCAAGATGAAAAAACCTGGAGACAGACTGTGGTAATGGTTGCATATCAATGTGAATGTATTTAATGCTGCTGAACTATACACTTAAAAATGATTAACATGGTAAATTGTATGTTACGCATATTTTACCACATTAAAAAAATGCATGAGGCATAAACTCATTATAAAGTACGTGTTTAATATTGCATTTTCATGTGTATGTTATTTATAGCTGTATTTATATTATATTATATTATATATATTTATATTGCTATAAATATATACATGTATATAATACTTCATATTGTGTGTAAATGCATTGAATAACATTATATACGCATAATAATATGAAAATGCATAGCAGTATGCAAATGCCTATCAGTAAATAACAGAGTGGGATTTTAATTATTTAATCCTTTAAATTCATGGAAGAGTTTTCACCAAATCTTTGACAGCAGTTACCCCTTAGAAAAGAAATGAAAGTTCCAGGAATGAGTGAAGAAGAACATAGTTCTGTATTTTTTGTTTTGTATAGTGACAATGTACTGATGAGTTACTTTTCAAATACAATGTTCAAAAGCTAAAAACATTTTTTACAAAAGAAGATAGAAAATGAAAAAAAAAAAAAAAGGATCAGGGCCCAAAAGTTTTATTGGATGAGTTTTGCTAAATCTTAAGTAACATGTAAGCACATAAAAAGAAGACTGAAAGGTTCTCAGAAATGTACAATTAAAATAACTCAGATACCCAAACCAAACACAGAGAGCACAAAAATTAACAGATGAACCACATCTTAATTATGACTATGGATATATAAAAATAATAAATAAAATACAGCAAATTAATTCCAGAATTCTATCATAAGAATTACACATCATGAGTAAACAGAATATATTCTAAAAGTGAATTACTGACAACATAAAACTTGTTAATGTAACTGGTTCTATTAACAGATCAAAGAAGGTAAACATTATGATCATTTAAATGAAAAAGGTGTCTGATACAATTCAGTATACATTATGATAAGATTCCTATTAAAGCCAGGGATAGAAAGAAACATCCCCAATTTGATAAAGAGTAAGAAGCCATGAGCACACTTCATGGTGACACTCAATGATAGAATTACTTCCACTATAGTAACAAAGCAAGCATTATCATCATCATCTTTTCCATGCTCTTCTGGAGATCCTTATGCTATTCAATGTAATTAGAAAATAAATAACTTATAGGAATATATGTTAGAAAGAAAAAATTTTAAATACCATTATTTGTAATTGTCAAGTAAAACTTCAAGAAGAAAAAATCTATTACAGGCCAATATCCCTGATGAATATAGATGCAAAAATTCTCAGTTAAATAGTAGCAAACCAAATTCAATAGCACATTAAAATGATCATTCACCATAATCAAGTGGGATTTACTTCCTGGGATGCAAGAATGGTTCAACATATACAAATCAATCAATGTGATACATCACATTAATAGAATGAAAGAAAATCCTATGATTATCTCTATAAAAACAGAAAAAGCATTTGACAAACTTCAACATCCACTCATGATAAAAACTCTTAGCAAATTAGGCACAGAACAAATGTATCTCAACATAATAAAGGTAATATATAACAAGCTCATAGCCAGCATCATAGTGAATGGTGAAAGGTTGAAAGCTTTTCCTCTAAGATCAGGAACAGAAAAAGATGCCCATTCTCACCACTTCTATTCAACACAGTACTGGAAGACCTATCTAGAGCAATAAGGCAAGAAAAAGAAACAAAAGATGCCAGAATTGGAAAAGAAGTAGTAAAAATGTCTCTATTTGCAAATGACATGATTTTTTATAAAGCTGACCCTTGAACAATGCAGAGGTTAGGGGCATCAACCACTCATGCCATCAAAAATCTGCATGTAACTTCCCCCAAAACTTAACTGCTAATAACCTACTATTGACCAGAAGCCTTACAGATAACACAATGAATACATATTTTATATGTTATATGTATTATATGCTGTATTCTTACAATAAAGTAAGCTGATGAATACATATTTTATTTTATATGTTATATGTATTATACACTGTATTCTTACAATAAAGTAAGCTGATGAATACATATTTTATATGTTGTATGTATTATACACTGTATTTTTACAATAAAGTAAGCTAAAGAAAAGAAAATGTTTTCAAGAAAGTCATAGGGAAAAGAAAATACATTTACAGTACTGGATTGTATTTATCAAAAATAAAAATCCACATATAAGTAGACCCATGCAGTTCAAACTCATTGTTGTTCAAGAGTCAACTGTATAGAAAATCCTAGAGTTAACATAAGATTAACATACAAATATCAGCAGCATTTCTATACACTAACAATAAATCTTTTGGGGAAAAAAGTAAAGAAATTGATCCCATTTACAATAGCATCAAAAACAATACTTAGGGACAAATCTAATGAAGGAGGTGAAAGATCTCTACTCTGAAAACTGCAAGACAGTGATGAAGGAAATTGAAGAAGATACATATAAATATAAACGTATCTTATGATATCTTATGTTCATGGTTTGGAAGAATTAATATTGTTAAAATATCAATACTACCGAAGGCCATCTATAAATTTGATGGAATCTCTATTAAGTTTCTAATAACATTTTTCACAGAAGTAGAAAAATACTCTTAAAATTTACATGGAACTACAAAAGACTCCAAATAGACAAAGAAATCCTGAGAAGGAATAACAAAGCAGGACGCATCAAACTTCTTGTTTTCAAGCTATACTTGAAAAGCTACAGTTATTAAAACATGTGGAATGTTGGGGCACCTGGGCAGCACAGTCAGCTGAGTGTCCAACTGGCAGTTTCAACTCAGGTTGTGATCTCAGGGTCATGAGATCCAGCCCCCGCCCACCTTTCCCGTCGGGCTCTGTGCTCAGACTCTCTTTCCCTCTGCCCCTCCCCCATCGAGCTCGCTCGCTCCCTCTCTCTCAAATAAGTAAATCTTTTTTTTTAAAGTGTAGTATGTCATAACAAAAACAAAAAAATAGACCAATGGAAAAGTATCAAGAGCCCAGAAATAAATCCAAGCACATACAGTCAACTAATATTTGACAAGGGAGCCAAGAATACTCAAAGGAGAAAAAACAGTCTCTTCAATAAATATGCTGGAATAATTGGATTCTCACATGTAAAAGAATAAAACTGGACCCATATCTTACACCACTCACAAAAATTAACTTGAAATAGCTTAAAGACTTAAATGTAAATATCTGAAACCATGTAACTCCTAGAAGAAAACATAGGAATACAATCTCTTTGACATGGGTCTTGGTAATGATTTTTTTGATATAACACCTAAAGCTCAAGCAACAAAATAAAAGATAAACAAATGGGACTACATCAAACTAAAAAGTTTTTTTGCACGGCAAAAGAAACCACCAACAAAGTGAAAAGACAATCTATGGAATGGAAAAAAATATATGCAAAGCGTGTATCTGATAAGGGGTTAATATCCAAAATTTAGAACAAACTCATACAACTCAATAGCAAAACAAACAAAAACCCCAATTTAAAATGGGCAAAGGACCTGCATAGTCATATAGCCAAAGAAGATATACCAAAGGCCAATAGGTACATGAAAAGATTCACAACATTATGAGCCATTAGGGAAATGCAAATTAGAACTACAATGAGATATCACCTCATGCATGTTAGAATGGCCATAATCAAAAAGACAAGAGATAACAAATGGTGGCATGGATTTGGATAGAAGGAAACTTGTGCACTGTTGATGGGATTATAAATTGGAACACCCACTGTGGAAAACAGTATGGAGTATCTCCAAAAAACGAAAACTAGAGCAATTCTATGATCTAGCAATTCCACTTCAGGGAATACAACCAAAGGAAATGAAAATACTAACAAAAAGATGTCTGCACCTGCATGTTCATAGGCATTATTTACAATAGCCAAGACATGGAAACAACCTAAGAGTCCATCAATGAATGAAAAGATATAAGTTGTGGTATATATGTATACAATAGAATATTATTCAGCCATTAAAAACTGAGAAAATCCTACCATCTGCAAGAACATGGATGGACCTCAAAGGCATTATGCTAAGAAAAATAAGTCAGCTGTAGAAAAACAAAAACTGTATGATTTCACTTATATGTGGAATATAAAAACAAAACAAAACAAAAACAAACTCATAGAAAAACAAATCAGACCAGTGGTTACCAGAGGCAGAGCGTGGGGGAAGAAGATATTGGAAGAAAGTGATTGAAAGGTACAAATTTCCAGTTATAAGACAAAAAGCCTAGGGATGTAATGTATAACAGGATGACTACAGCTAACAGTGATGTATAATATATAGGAGAAATTTTCTCAGCACAAGGATAATTTTTTTTCCTTATTCTTTCTCTTCTTTCTTTTCTTTTAATTGTATCTATATGAGAAGATGGATGTTAGCTGAACCTACTATGGTACTCATTTCACAATATATGTAAGTCAAACCATCGTATTTTATGCCTAAAACCTATACAGTGATGTTCGTCATTTATTTTTCAATAAAACTAGGGGAAAAAACTATAAACTCCAAAAAAAGTTCAGTAAGTATTCTGATATTAAATAAACTGCTTTTGTGCATTCTAACTAATATTTAATTGTATATTTTAACTGTATTTTATAACTAACATATATCATACTTACATAAATGTTAATATATTAATATACAATATCACATATATATACATACACTCTAATATTTATTCTTAGTCTAACGCCTGAAAATCCAATAAATATTAATCAACTCAAAAAGAATGAACATTCTTGCATCCATGTGGTGCCTCCAAATACCATTTCCCACTAAAAAGAACCAGGGCTCCTTTAAGGAAATGGTTCAATCCAGGTCTGGGTCAGAAAAGGAACTAGCTAATCTTAGAATTTTGCTATGGAATAATAAAAGGGAGCTCTCAAAGATATGAATCATGTGCACTGAACTGAAGTTATGTGAAAGGACTTCAGAGTCAACATAAAGAGTATCCAATTGGGCAAAAATGTAACAATTTGAACATTAATAAGAATAATAACTACAAAGAAGTGAATCACATGAAATATGTTTAAATCCTTAAGTCCTTAATAACACTGGAAAAAATCACTGGTCACATTCTGAGGATGCTACAAACCAGCTCATTGTTTTGAAAACTGATAAATAAAGACAAAAGAATAATGCATTTACCATGCCTTTCTACACAAATTGTACTTCAGGGAAACCAAACAGTTGATGAGGTGAAGTTTTGCTTTACAGAAGTACCCAAGCTGATAAATGAAGGACTGATATATTATCATCATTTAAACATTAAGAATCCATAGCTATAGCATCACAGTAAGACAGAAAGCCATACATTATGTATCTCCTAATATGATGCATTAGGAAGTACATAACACCTACTTTAAAGTATTCTTACCAAAACAAACAAACAAACAAACAAACAAACACACACATCTGATTATGATCAAGCTTTCATATCTAACAACCCACTAACAGGAAATGTAGGGTACAAAGGAAAATACTAAACCACATCATGGAAATGTAACGAGAAAAATATAGATTATGGGAAAATCTGTAAGACAAATGAGCAGCTTCCTTAACAAATAAATATCAAGGGGGAAAAAGGACATACTTATAATTAAAAACAAATTAAGAAACATAATTAAGGATAAAAAGAGAGGAGAACGTACTTATAATTTAAAAAAAGAGTTAAGAGACATAACATACAAATGCAACATACAAATCTTATTTAGAGACTAACTTGAATAAGCAAGCAAAACTGACGGGAGTAAGGAACTCTGAAAACCACTCCTTCATGAAAACATGCACACACAAAAATGGCCAGAATCAACATTTTCAAAATTCTGGAAATTAACTAAGGCTTGCAGCAATCTGGGCAGAATTTATTCAAGAAAAACACTGGGTAAGAACAACAAATTTTATGGCATTTTTAAATTGCCTAGTCCCATATCCCCCATTCTCAACCTCCACTGTAACCTTGAAAACCAACATCCCATAGTCATTGTGAAAATCAGCAGCCTGGAAGATGCTGCAGGGGTGGATTATGGTTGGAGCTCCTTCAAAGCTCCAATTCTCAACTGTCTTTATTTGACCTGAACGATGGTTCCTTGGAAGACCTCACTCACAAAGCTGTCTTTATTTTGCCTACCTAGGAGCTTGCCCAGTACAAACAGCCTTCTCCCGAGGGGCACTTGTCCAAAACAATCAGAGGCAGTTGTTTAACATTGAGGCTGCCCAAGGTGGTAGATAACAGTTGAAGAAAACAAGCTATCCAAAAAGCTTAAAAGGAAAAGCTGGAGAATAGAGATGTCCACAGGGGGCTTTGAAAAGTGCCAACACACCCCTGGGAATCTAGAAGGCCACACATATGTGGAGGGCTGTGTGCATGCTCAGGGCTGTGTTCATACTCAGAGAAGGCATGAGAAGGCCCTAAATTCTCACCTCTGGCTGACCCTGAGACTCTGCAACAACCAGGAAGTGAAGGCTATAAGAGGGTTGTCAACTGCCTGGTTGAGTGTTGAACTGTGCCTTAACACACCCACAGAGCCCCTTAGTAAAGACTTATTGATTTTAGACATTTTAAGTCATTAGCTGACCACTAAACCAACTGAGCAGAGACTTTAGTACTTACACGTGACAAAGAATACAGACTTTACAAAATTGGTTAAAAAAATTACTTAACACACAGGAGCAACAAACAATAACAAACTCTGGTTGTCGGGGGAGAATTTGACTTCCAGATATGCAACATTATATTTAAAATGCCCAATTTTCAACAAAAAGTTACAAGACCTACAAAAGAACAAGAAAGTATGGCCCATACATGGGAACAATAAAATAGCAACCAACAGAAACTGTCTCTGAGTAAGCCCAGAGTTGGAATTTTAGACAAAAGCTTTAAATAAACTACACTAAATATGCTCAAAGAACTAAAGGAAACCATATTTAATCTGAACAAGTAAACTATAAGATAATATTTATGAGATGATCTCAGAAAAATGAACACAGACTGGATATTTGATGACATTAAGGGATTATTGTTAATTTTTAGATGTAATAAGGGCTTTGTGATTATGTTTTTAAAAAGAGTCTTTATTTAGAATAAAGGTCTAAGATTTAAACTTATACTCTAGGCAAATATACACAAAAATAAAACAGGAATCATGTATGATTGCCACGCAAAGTTTAACTCAAGGCAAAAATACACTAAATAAAGGAAGATCACTTCATAATAATCTAGGGAATAATTCAGCTATCATGACCTTCATATATGCTTTAGATAAATGGTACTAAAACACATGAAGCAAAACTATCAGAGGGAAAGGAAAAATGGGAGAAAATGTCTATTAATAATAAGACAATAATAATAATATCCTTTCAATTCTTGAAGGATATACGAGAAGGTATTTCATAGAAAATTAAAAATAACTCATAAACATAAGAAAATGCTCAGAGTCATGGAAAATTAATAAAAATACACTTAAAAGTTTTAATCTATCCTTTTAGCAAATTATAAAGACTGACAATATCCCACATTGGAAAAACTGAAGAAAACAGTTGTTAGAACTACGAGTGGGAGTGTAATTGGCAACATGTTTGTGAAAGGCAATTTGGCAATATCAACCAAAAATTTTATTGTGCATCCCAATTGATTCTGCAACTGCCTTTCCCAGAACTTTTCCTACAGAAAAAAAATCTTATAATTGTGCAGATAGATGTTTAACATACTTTACATACATAAAATCACAACTCTTTACAATGTTCACTGCAGCATTCTTGAAATAATAATGGGCATTGGAAACCACATAAACATTTATGAATGGAGGGTTTGTTAAATATATGTTGACATATCCATCAGAAAGACTGAGGCAGTCTACGTATACCAACATAGAAGTAGGTCCACGATATAGTGTGAGGTGACAAAAATGATTAAGGGTCGTTAATATAGCATGTATATTCATAGACACATACACCATCATGTCACTAATGCTTCTCTGAGGTTTAGGAATATGAATGATTTTTGTGTTGTTCCTTATGAATTTTCTGTATTTTCCAAATTTTATATAATAAAAATGTATTGATTTTATTCTACAATGTTGTTTTTAAAATTTGCTCAGTTAATTGTCCAATGGCTTCAGATTTTAAGACAGCATTTATAATATTAGAGGGTGACAAGGATCTCCAAGTAGAGTCAGAGTGACTACAATTCTTAAAAAGCTGAGGCTGGCCAACACGTTAAGGACAATAACCAAAAATATGCACTTCACTGGTCTTATTTAAGGTAGAAGAGTAAAAAATATTATATTGATGAATGACACAGAGTACAGACAACTTTTTGACTTTTTATTTGTGTCTGACTTCTCTGTCAAGAAATACTTCTATTTAAAAGTAATAAAAACTTACCAAATCACTGCTGTACACCTAAAACTAATATAACATTGTACGTTAACTACACTAAATTAAAAAAATTAATAATAAATACCAAAGTAGCACATTATAATTATCTGAAAATTTGCTTCCAAAACCTTGTTCAGAACTCTCTAATAAAATTCTGGTGATGACTATTGTTAACACTGCTGTATGGTACATTTAAAAGTGGCTAAGAGAATAGATTCTAAAAATTTCCTTGGTATAATTCACTAGTTATTCCTGATTTAAAAAAAAAAAACAACTCTGTAAATAAAAGAAAACAAATGTTTGTTACATGATTTTAAAATGCCAGTAAAGGGACGCCTGGGTGGTTCAGTCAGTTAAGCATCTGACTCTTGATCTCAGCTCAGGTCTCAATCTTGGGGTTGTGAGTTCAATGCTGCATCAGGCTCCATGCCAGTGTGGAGCCTACTTAAAAAAGAATGCCAGTAGTATGATTAATATACTTTATGCTTAAATATTAGAAATACTGCTACTTAAATAGGGAAATTAGGAATGTTAATTACCATCATTTGATTTAGGATCTTTAGGAAGACTAGCCAAAGTAACTGGGCAAGAAAAAAAAATAGTCTAAGCATTAGAAATCAGGAGGAAATTAATACATGCATACCTCATTTTATTGCCCTTTGCGGATACTGCTTTTTTTTTCTTTTTTCTCCCTTCCTTCCTTCCTTCTTTCCAAATTAAAGGTTTGTGGCACCCTGCATCCAGCAAGTCTATTGGCACCATTTATCCAACAGTATTTGCTCACTTGTGTGTCACATTTTGGTAATTCTCACAATATTTTAAACTTTCTCATTATTATTATTATATTTGTTATGGTAATCTGTGATCAGTGATTATGACTCACTAAAGGTTCAAATAATGGTTAACATTTTTAGCAATAAAATATTTTTTAAATTAAGGTATATACATTTTTTAGATATAATGCTATTGCATACTTCATAAACTACAGTATAGTGTAAACATAACTTTGAAATGCACTGAGAAACTGAAAAGTCATTTGACTCACTTTATTGTGATATTCACTTTATTGCAGTGATCTGGAGCTGAGCCTCCAATATCTCCTAGGTGTGCCTATGTTCAAAAGTTAGTAGCTTTCAGAAATACCAACAATAATCAGAAAACATAATGGAAGAAAATATCCCATTTGCAATGGCAAGAAAAAAAGATGGAATACCTTGGAATAAACTTTTTAAGAATGAGCATGACCTACAAAAAGAAAACTTTAAATGTCTTTCTAGACATAAAAATGCTTTGAGAAAATGAAAAGGCAAAGATTAATTCATTTGACATAAAACTTAAAATTGTTGAAGACAGAAAAAATTACAATTATAGACAGTTTCCTTAATATACAAAAAGTGCTTACAAGTGAATAAGAAAAAAAAACACACAAATTAACAAGAAAATTGGCCAAATGCTTGAAAAATAGTTCAAAGGAAAAAGAATTAAAATGACAAGAAGCTTATGAAAAGATGCCCAACTCACTGGTAATCACAGAAATGCAGGCTGAAAACAAGATACATTTCATTTTTTTCTATTAGTAAAAATAAAATGCTCTCATAAATTTTAATTTGTGAAGATAGCAGTAAATGTTATTGGAGGAAAAATTACCAGTATCTTTGAAAAATAAAAACATATAATCAAAGATAAACATGTATAAATGTGAACAAGCATAGCAAAACTAAGAAAAAACCCTAAATGTTCATTAATATGGGTCTGGTTAAATAAATCATGGCATGTTTTTCTAGGTCAACATTTTAAGAAGATAAAGTAGACTTTCGAGAATAAAGAGGCCACAAAGCTCAGTGATAAAATTAAGTTGTGACAAAAATTATATGTAATTATCAATTCTGTTACAGCCCTCAAATGCATAAATGTGTGGAAGGTCTGTGTTATATTATGCACTGACACTACAGCCTAAGCTTGTAAAGATTTTGAAAGAGTGCTAAGCCCAAGTGATGTATCCAAATAGGTTTTCATCAGCTCAGGAAAGCATTCCAATGCACATGCATTTTCAAAACAAATTTGTATTATGTATATGACATGCTACATGTTTACTGCAGAAAATTTAGAATATCCAGGCAAAGAAAATAAGCAAGTCATGAATGAATCACAATGCCAGTATGTTATCCTATTAGTGTGTTTTCTTCTTGGGGTGGGGGAAATGACTGAGTATGTATAATATATATTAATAATTTATAATGGTAAAATTAAGGATTTTTAAAAAAATACAAAAAGGCACAGAAGGATAGAAAGTAGAAGGTAAAAGTTATCCCCTATGACCTCACAAACTTCAAACCAATTCCATTCTTTAGAGGTATAATTATTGATAGTTGCTTATATTACAGATATTTGCTGTGTGTGTGTGTGTGTGTGTGTGTGTCTGTCTGTGTGTCTGTTTCAACCATCACCCATTGACGGTTACACAGTCAAGTGAAACCTCTCAGACCAGAACCCATGGCATTTGATTTTAGACAGAATGCTCAAATCTGGGAACAAATGTTCTTCTGTGTAAAAGGCAACGAATTCCCAGCTGTCCATAGTATTAAGCTTGGAGAGAAATGGACATTGTAGGGCAGCTGGGCAAGGCATGGAATGAGGGGCAACCTATAAGGGACCACCGTAAAGGATTTAATGTCCTTAGAATTATAGGAAAAGAAACCTATATGACACTGCGTTCAATGTCTTCTCCTCCTAAAGTGCAATCCCCTCCTGTTTCTGTAACTCTCCCATACAGTTTGATATGTCAAGTCTCCCTGATACTTTTATAGGGCGGTACCTCCCACAAGCACCTGGAGAACTTGTTAAAACACAGATTCCTGCCCCACCCATAGACATCCTAACCCAGAAGTTCAGGGTGGACCCCAAGAATCTGCCAATCTAGCAGCCTCCCAGGAGGTGCTGATTCTGCGTGCTTGTGAGTCCTGCTTTGCATAGCACTGATTCTGGGAGCGCATAGGGAGGGAAAACTCCGGGTCATAATGACAGTAAGGGAGGACTGCTCCACAGTCAACAAACTTGTCAGCATTTCCTCACCGCCCTGCGGGAAATGGCAGAGCTCTGCCTCTGACCAGAAATGCAGTGAGAACTCTAGCAAGAGAGAGGATTTTAAGGTGGGAGGGACCAGCAGTACTAAAGTCTCTACAGCAGTAAAAACTGTTACTGGGTTTTGTAAAAGCATTTTATTAAGTAGTGGGCACAGAAGGCTATTGTTTAAAAAAAAAAAAATGATGCTGAAGGAGTAGAGAGACAGGAAGTACATACAGTTTGTCCAAACTCTGACGGTAAAGGTAGGGAGAAGATTAGGGTGGCAGCTAAAGATGTGGAGAATTTAAAATACATATATTTTAATATATAATTCACACACAAGTCTTAAAATTACACTTCCTTGATATCACTCATCATCAGGGAAGTGCAAATTAAAACCACAGTGAGATATCACCTCATACCTGTCAGAATGGCTAAAATCAAAAACAGGAAATAACAAGGGTTAGGGACGACATGGAGAAACAGGAACCCTCATGCACTGTGGGTGGGAATGCAAACTGGTGCAGCCACTGTGGAAAACAGTATGGAGATTCCTTCAAAAATTAAGGGTAGAACTACCATATAATCCACTAATTCCACTACTGGGTATTTACCCAAAGAAAATGAAAATACTAATTCGAAAAGATATATACACTCCTAGGTTTACTGCAGCTTTATTTAGAATAGCCAAGATATGGAAGCAACCTAAGTGTCCACTGGCTGATGGAAGGATAAAGAAGATGTGAGATATATATAGATATAGATATAGATATAGATATAGATATAGATATAGATATATATGATACACATACACACACACATACACACACACACTGGAATATATTTCCACCATGAAAAAGAATGAAATCTTGCCATTTGCAACAACATGGATGGAGCTAGAGAGTATTATGCTAAGCAAAGTAAGTCAGAGAAAGACAAATACTATATGATCTGACTCATATGTGGAATTTAAGAAACAAATGAACAAACAAAGAAAAAAAAGAGACCAAGACAACCAACCAACCAACTCAGACTCTAAAGTACAGAGAACACACTGGCAGTCATCAGAGGGGAGGTGGGTGGGGGGTGGGTCAAAGAGGTGAAGGGGATGGAGAGTACACTTACGGTGATGAGCACTGAGAAATGTATGGAATTGTTGAACCACTATATCGTACACCTGTAGCTAATATAACACTGTATGTTAATTACACTTAGATAAAAAAAATTATACTTGTATTTAAGATGGAAGAAATCTGGGATCTCTTCTAACCCTGATGGGAAAGGAAGAGAGGGAGAGATGGAGAAGAGGGGATGATGGGTGGAGTGGGATCTCTAAGGAAGTAGAGGGGCTGGAGTCCAGGACACAGATGGAGAGATTAATTAGCCTTGGAAAGGAAGACACACACTTGTGCCTCTGCAACAGGAGGGAGAAAGGAATGGCTGCGAGCAGCTTCAGGGCGAGGTCTCTTCTGGTGGTGTCTGTTTTACTGAGATTTTTTTTCACAATCTTCTTTGGAGTCTAGCACAGAATCAGTTTTTATAAATGGTCCATAGCTGCTTAAAAAGACAGTATATTCCCTCAAAATACAATGTTCAGTAATATCTGTTAATGTAACAATAATTATACTGTGCAGACCCTACATGTAATTTTTACTGACTTAAATGTATCAGTTTCTCACAGCAGTTTTACTTCTCGCCATTTTTCTTATACTTTTTTTCTTTATATATTTCGATGCAATGGTATTTGCATGCAAATTTTTAAGACTGATTTCTTCATCATCGATGGATATAAAATACTCATCTTTGTTTTTGGTGTTTTTTTTTTCTTTTTGCCTGAAATTCCACTAGCTTTCATATAAATACTACTATCATGCTTTGTCTGTCTTGTCAATTACAATGGGCCACTTTTAAATCCCAAATAGCCTCCTGGTCAATTCTCCTTCAGTCTGGAGCTACCCAGAACTAGAGACCCTGATGGACGGAGGAACCAGTTGTAAATATCATGGGAACAGTGTGCTACTTGGCCTCCAGGACAAGCTAAGTATAGACCACTTAAAGTCTCCTATCTCAAGTTTGCAAAAGAGGCCACCAATCAGATCTGACTCTGAGGCTGCTTTAAGATATACTTTCTAATGGTGTAGACTCCAATGGCTGAGAACATAGCACCTGGAGGAAAGGCTCCTTCTCTGTCCCATTCTACAGTGTTGATGGCAACAGGTCCCTGTCCTTGAAAACTCAGATTTGATGGTGGTGGTGGTGGGTATTGGTTCCAGCTGAACACTTTCAGTGTTTCAACTATTCCAAAACTTTTTAGTTGAAATTTGGGGTAAGAGATCTCTGATACTGCTACTCACTGGGCCATTCTCCAGGGACTTCTTCTTGTCACATGTTAAACGTCATCTGCATTACTGTTACTCTACAGACTACCTGAAAATGCAATATGGATGGGTGATTAAGATCATAGATGCTGGAGCCAGACAACCTGGCTTGGAATACCAGCACTGCCCCTTACAATTGCTGTGTGACCTTGGGAAAGTTTCTTACCTTCTCTGAGCCTCAGTTACATCTGTAGAATGAGGATAATAGGTATACTTGTTTCAAGGGGGTCTTGAGAGGGTTCAAATGAGGTAATATATGCACAGGGCTTAGATGGGAACTTCACCACCAGTAGGGCTGGGTTAGTGTAAGTTATTCAAACCTCACTGAGCACCTGCTATGCCCCCAAGAATGATGCCAGGTAACTTCAGATAAATCCCACCTCCTTCATTCTAATAAAAACCCTTTCCTACAAGTAAGAAAACTGGATTTTTTTTTCACATTTAAATGACTTTCCCAAGATCACAGAGTTCCAAGGCAGTAGAGTCGAGGCTAGAACCAAAAGCTACACTCTTAACCTTAACTTCTACTGTGAGACCGGGTCATAACCGTGTAAACCCAAACTCACTCAACAGAAGAACGTTCATTACAGACTTCCATTTTATGGGTTTCACTTGTTTGATTTTGCAATCATGGGGCTGACATAAGGATCCATTAAGTTTGCTTCCACGGACTTCCCTCCCACACATAAATGCTCAAATCCAGCTGTTCCATATTTTTTCTATGTCTCATTTCCTGCTGCAGATCACAGTTTTGCTAAGTAGCAAGATGTACAGGAAGTAAACTGTCCACACAATATTAACTAATCAATAAACATCAGTTTCAGCCCAGAAGGACTGTAATTTATATCAGATTGTTTATTTTCACTATAATGTCCAACTAGAACTACACCAACCTAAATATATCCATTCCATGGTATTACAAGAAAAGAGAAGCTTTACTCTCCCTTTGACAGGCTCATTCCCACCCTCCCATTACTGGTTTTTGTTTTTCAATTTTTAAAATTTGGTCGGTTGGGTTTTTTTGCTGAATAAAACTTTCCGTCAAGCATTTTCCACATTACTTTCTTGACCCTGCATTTACTTTTCCTTTCTGTTCTTTAGGTGAAAACACACACACACACACACACACACACACACACACACACACACACACACACACTCCCTGCCCCCCACTCTCCATTCCCAAGGAACAAGGGAGTGGTTTTTTTTAATTTTTTTTAAAGCTTTTATTTATTTCTTTGACAGAGAGAGACACAGCGAGACAGGGAACACAAGCAGGGGGAGTGGGAAAGGGAGAAGCAGGCCTCCAGCCGAGCAGAGAGCCTGATGCGGGACTCGACCCCGGGACCCTGGGATCATGACCCGAGCTGAAGGCAGATGCCTAATGACTAAGCCACCCAGACGCCCCCCCAAAGAGTGTTTTTAAAAAGAAAGGAAGGTTATCTCAATAAATGCTAATGTGAACAATAATAACAACCTTACGGAAACACTGGAAAGAACACTGATTTTCCTTTAAAATGAGACAGTGGCTGTGAAAGCATTTTGTAAGCTGAGAAACAACAGTGTTTGTGAATGTGCTCATGTGCTCATCACCGCTCCATGTCATTTACACTAGAAGGAGGTGGTCTGTGGGACACTGTGCAGAGTGGGGGGCTGATGACTTTTCAAAGTTGAGTACTCAGTTTTGATCAAGTTCACCTGTCGCTCTGTGCATAGAGGAGGGGACTGTGGGAGGCGAGGGAAGGGAAAGTCAGTGTATGGAGACACCCGTCCCGCAGCTGGAGGACTGTCCATGCTGCCTTCCGTAGCCAGAGGTGGGACAAATGACACACGCCAATGAGCAAAGACAGGGAAAGTCAAACTCAGAAATTGACAGCCACTTCTTAAAAGTAGAGAAGGGACACGCCAGGGATTTGATTTGGTGAGAGCAACCAGCTGCAAGCTGAAAACTGATTTCCATACCTACACCTGCCCTGCTACGACATCCCACGGTCCTGCCCTGAGCTAATTCCACACTATATCATGGAAATCAATTATTGCTGAATCCGCATCTGAGCATCCCCAGCCATCAGCTCTTGGGTCTATTCAGAAGCATCTGCTCCCAACCTGGAGCTCTGTTTCTTTACTGGCCTAAAATGCCTTTACCTCAAAAGAGCATGGTAACAGGCAGGGTGCCTAAGAATGTACACTTCCATGCTCATTTCCAGGACTGGCTTTGAACAGCATACAGTAGGGGGGCTTTGTTACACACAAGCAGCAAGAGAGAACTTTCTGTCCAGATGTTCCCCAGCATTGTAGTGTAACTTGCTTCTCTGCCCTTTATACTGCATCTCCGAAATCAAGAGCCCAGTGAGGATTAAATGTCCATTGGCCTTCTGACTCTATAGTGGGAAGTAGGGGTTCAGAATATGTCACCCCAGATATGCCACTTTGGCATACTGATTGTTTTGAATTAAAAGTACTTGAGAAATAGCAGGTGCAATAGCAAGGACACTCTGTCCCTCCTTTGTCCACTTGAAAGCAGAAGATAAATCCCCATACCAGGGAGCATAGAAGGCATCTTTATCACCAGACACAGGAATTTAGAGCCGAGGAGGCTTCATGAACAAGCCTTATTACTACTTCACCATTTACCACCCACAGCCCAAACCCCTTGTCTTGTCAATTCTTCACAAATTTATCATTTCTTTGTTTGAAAGGTATAAAAGCTTCCTGCTTTGGCCACTTCTTTTAGTCTCATCTCTGGGGGGCTCCCATACATACGTACATCATTCAATTTCTTTTCTCCTGTTAATCTGTCTTTTTCTTACTGGGGGCTGTCAGCCAAGAACCTAGAAAGGTAGAGGGAAAATGATCTTTCCTCCACTACAGGGCCATCAGAGGCTGAAAAGCAGAGGTATTCACCAAAGGCACATATCAGAGTCACCTGGAAAATTTGGTGACAGATTTATCCCCCAAAATTCTAGGGTAGGGCTTGAGGACTAGAACAGGGAACAAGCCCTCCAGGTGGTCCTGATGGGCATGCTGGATTTGGGACCACGGGGCCAGGCTCTGAGAGGTGGAACCATGGGCAGGTGGGTTGAGGTAGCCCTTGCACCACTTCTGGTTCCATTTTTTGCTACCTTTGTTCTGACCCCATCTCTCTAGGTCTCCATGGACACTTCACCTCTTGCTCATCTTGGAAGACAGCTCAGGAGGGTGGTGCAGCACATGGACTCTGAAGTCAGATCAGCTTGAGCACTTACTTGCCATAAGGCTTTGAATGAGGCATTTCATTTCAGGGAGCCCCTTTGTCACTGTCCCGTTTGTCAAAGGGGAGGCTATAATAGGACCTACTCTGTAGGGTTATGGTGAAGAGTCAATCACATCATATGTAAAAGCACTCAGCACAGTGCCTGGTACATATGCACAGAGCCTAGGGATGCCACTGTTATTACCATCCTGATTATTATTATCGTTAAGAATCCCCAAGCTCTCATCTGGTTAGTAGATGTCAGGTCTCCTGGGTGACTCCAGGTGAGACAGGGCTTGGCTGCCAATAGACTGCTTCTGCTTTTAATTCACATGGGCATCTGGTCTAAGTGGGTTCTTCAGTCCTGTTCCAATCAAGCCAATACACCTTTACAGAGAACATACCAGGTGTCAGGTATTGGGCCAGGTGTGAAAGGCCCTTGATGAGTTCACATGCTCTTGAGGGGGTCAGCGTACAAACAAAACCCCTCCCATGCAGGTGGCGATGGTAGCATGTAGAAGATATCCAAGCAGTGGTTCATGGGAGATAAGAGGAGACTTCACACCAACTCACTTTTCTGGCACATAAAAAATTTCCCAGGCCCTTTAAGAATAAAGGTAAGCCACCTCTGTTAAGCATTTTCATTAAAGCATCAGAAAAGGTCTTTATATAAGATCCTGGTCTTATTTCTCTGACCTCCATACAATCCCAAGATCTGTGTTTTTAAAAACAAGAAATAAATTACAGATATACTTAATAAGCTTTCAGAGCTAGAAGAGGTTTTGGAAATCATCCATGCTAACACTCTTAGTATACAGATGAAAAAGCCAAGGCCCCTGTGATCCCACCTAAGATCACAGATAGTTAGTGGCCAAGCTGAGGTTATTACCCCAGTCTCTGGCTTCCAGTGCAATTCTGTTGCACAACATGATTTAGTCCCAGTGAAACCATAATAGGAAGCCGAATCATCTCTAGCAAAGGCCTGTATTCATTCGTTCAGCATCTACTGAGCTCCTGCGACATGCTCTATAAAGGCCAAGCAGGAAGTAAACAGAAAAGAGAAGAGTCAACTGTAGATTAGTAGACTGGGCGGAGAAAGCCTCCTTGAGGAGGTGACTCTTGAGCTTGAGGTGGAGAAAGACGCAACCGTGTTAAGAGCTGAGGGAAGTGTATGCCAGGTCTAGGGATTGGTCAGTGCAAAAGCCCATGGGGGGAGGGGGAAGGGCACTTGGCACTCTAGAATCTTCCAGATAGTGAGACTGGAGCCTAGTGCATGAGGGGCAAAATGGCGCACACGACATAACTAGAGCCAGCCATGACCAAGACTTTGAAGGTCATGGAAAGGGTATGGATTTTAGCATAAGTATAAAGGCAATTCATGAATGAGGTTTTAAGCTGGGGAGTTAACGGTCAGTCTGGCTACTCTGTGAAAAACAGACTCCACGGCACTCCCTCTTAATGGAGCCAGCACGTCATTTTGCTCAAGTGTGAGCGAGCTAGGAAGAGAAGGAACACGGGGCCCTAGATGTTCAGCATCCGGATCTTTCCTCTACGTTGTGCTCTCTCTCACTGAATTAAACAGGGGGAAATATCTCATTAAAATTAACAGGGTGTTGGACTTGAATATTCCTTGGCCACACAGACTTCTGGTACAGGAATATAACTGATCAGAGATCTGCCCTTGAAGGAAGAACAGGGAGGCAGAGAGAGATGATGGGAGCAGACAGTCTATGTACCATGTTACAGCTGATGCAGCCTTCCCTGTTACGGAAGGAGTTCAGGGTATGGACTGTTTTTGGAAGTGACAGTCAAAGGAAAAATGGCCTGTGTACGAAGAGAAAATGTCACCATAATAACCCTCCAGGCCCAGGATTCTATTTCTGTCAGGAGTACTGAGCGAGGGATGTTTGGTAAGAGGGTGTGGTCATCTTAAAATGTCAAAGTCCAGTGAAATGCTGGGGTTCCGGGTCGGCCTTGGGCATCCCTGTATGAACAGGCTTAGTTGCTACCAGGTAAAAATGCACAAAGAGCCCAGAGCAGACCAGCTGAGCTTGTTTATTTGCCTTATGCATGTGCACCCTTATGTGGATAAGACCAAAATAGTGGGGGCACCTGGCTGGCTCAGTCGGTTAAGTGTCCAACTCTTGATCTCAGCTCAGGTCTTGATCTCAGGGTCGTAAATTCAAGCCCCACATTGGGCTCCACACTGGGTGTGGCATCTGCTTAAAAATATGTATATAAAGGACAAACCTGGAAACACAATAGAGTCCCTAAGTGCCAAATCAAGACACCACGTAGATGTGCTTGCTTCTTTGTTGCTGTGTTTAGAGTTTTCTCTCTTTAAAAATCGAGTGGCCTCTACTTCCCTGTCCCAACACCCAAAGCTATTTATGCCATTGTTGGTTCAGTCTCTCCCCCTCTCCTGCAGAACAGGAAATTTGTGTGTTTTATCTGGATTAATTTCAGATTTTTCTCATAGCAAAATTTGGCTCCCAGCACTAGGACCTTGAACCTGCCTGGCTGCCTGGTGGAACTGATAATCCGGGAGCAACCCTGAGCACTCTATCCAGAGCCAGGCTGTGCCAATGGCGTCCCGCGGCCATGGCCTGCCTCAGCGTGAGCCCCAAGGCAGGCAGGAATGATTGCTTGGCAAGGTGAGGACGTAGGAGCTTTGTGGACTCTGCAGGCCCGGTGATGCGCACTCGGGGAGAGAGACATGGCTTGGTTTCCCACATTTCTTTCACACAAAGCATGATTATAGGGAAGTGCTTCCATATGGCCCACGGAAAATCCCAGCCAACAACGGCTGTGGCGAGCCAGTTTCAGAGCAGTAACAGACATGAAGGGGCTGTACTGAAAATCCAGGATGAGAAGCAGCGTGTTTTCACGCAGGCAGGATCTGCTAATGTCAGCCGGAGCCCAAGCACATACATACGGGGCCTGGTGACGACGGGCCAGCAGTCCCGCTCTCACCATGTCACCTCACCTGCCGGACGCTGCCATCGCCCTTTCTTCGTGGAAATTAATCAAAAAGATTAGATTTTTAGGGGTTTGTGACCTGGAATGTCCTGAACTGGCACAGGGGTCTGAGACGCCCTCAAAAAAATCAGAATGGCAAATTTGGGCCTTATGGGTACGATGTATTTCCAGGAAAATGGAGGGAAAATGCAAACTTTTCAATAGATTCTCAAAAGGATCTATAATCCAAAAAGTGAAAATCAACATGTGTGAGAGAGAGAGACACATGGAGAGAATCTGATCTACCTTTCCAGGAGCACAAAACTGTGAAATACAACCAGGCCCCTTCCAGCCAACACCCCACCCCAACCGTCCCTTCCCATTTCAGGGCCTCCTCAGCACACTTCCCCAGAAAGACTGGTTTCTTGACCCAATTTCACTCAGCTTCTCCCCTGGTTCAATTAGAAGTATCTCCATTTCTAATCTCTGTTGGACCCTGACAAGATGACGTTTATTTCTGATGAGACTTCCAGGCTTTTTAAAAGCCAACACTAACTCTAGGCGCATCCCCAACACCCAAGCTGGTGATTATGTTCCCCCTTCTGGTCTTCTCATCCAAAAGCCGACCTGAATTAACTCTTTACAGTCCAGCCTGGCTCTTCACAGTCTTCCCTGGAGCTGCAACTTTCCTCCACCGTTAGTTGCTCCCCTAATTCACTCTTCCTTGACACCTCTGACAAGGTTTTCCTCCATACCCATCAGCAGCTCTCTTAAAAACAAGACCCAGATTGACAGACTGTTGACTTAGACTTCTGTTTACAAATATCCACATTGACATGGAATGTATGTAAAAGGTGCGACACCCTTCAGTACCATACCAAAGGATCCATACCTTATTAATCCTGACAATACCTCTACCAAGGCAGTACTATTGCTGTTTCCAGCATCAGTGAGAAAACCAAAATGCACATAGAAGTTAAAAAAAAAAAAAAGAACTTGCTCTGCTTACACAGTCGTAAGCAACAGACCCCATATTTCAACCCTGGCCCCAGAGCCCAATTTCTTAGCCACTTTCCTATAGTGCCTTTCCTAATTGGTTATGAGAGATGTTTCTTAACATCTCTGGTCCTTAGTCTCCTCATCTCTCAAATGGGCTTGACAAGAGCAAAACTACAATGGAAGGGGGTTGGTGGAATTAAGTGATACTCTGTGCCTGAAGAGAACTCTGGGAATGGTTAAGCACTGTATCGATGTTAGTAATACCAGAGAGGGTGGAATGCTGTATCCTTGCTTCCCCACCTCCTTAGAAGCCAGCATGTGCATGCCACAGTTCTGGGTGAAGAGGCGGAACTCCCCGGGGAGGACTTCCCTTCCTGAATAAAGGGTAGAGCATTCAAGGAATGTCTTTGGCACCACCATCTTTATCGTCTGGGTATCGATGGGTGCAAATGTTTTAACAGGGACTTTGGAACTGCAGAGAGGAAAGCCATCTTCTAAGGATGATCCAGGAGAGAGAGAGAGGGGAGCCCGGGTCCTTAAAGACATAGCAGAACAGCTTCCCCAACCTTGACTGCCTCCTGCAGACTGTCCCGCATTTGTAAGTTGAACTTTCCATGATTTGTAGTGGAATGCATCCCTCACTGGTGCACCACCTCTTAAGGCCAGCTCCTTCACGAACAAATCTCTAAGAATTCCTGGTTTCCAGTCTCAGGTAGCCCTCGCAGCGATTCCTCTACCTTTTCCTGTGTTTGATGAGTTCCTTCCCCTCCTTTCTTTGATGGGGACACTCTCAAGTCTCTGAGAGCCCTCACACTTACACAGCTGACTCTTACGTCTTAATGAATAGTACATACACACAAAAAAAGCCAATATGCTGGAACACTGCTCATTTCTCACTGTGTTCTCCACGGTGCCTGTAGAGTCATCCAGCTGCTGACATGGTGCAGGTGTGTAGGCTCCTTCTGTCCCAGGCCAATCTATCCTTCCACCTCATCTCACCTTCTGCTCCCTCCTCAACCCACTGCAATCAGGCTTTGGCTTCAGCCTGAAATTCATGGAGACCACTCCTGTCAAGGTCACAGATGGGTCTTCAAGTTGCCAAAGAGTACATTCTGGACTCTTATTCCAATCCATACCACAGCAGCAGTTCGCATGGTTGACCATTACCCCCTTTTTGGAATTACTCACTCCTCTGGCTTCCATGACCCTGCTTTTGCTAAGTTCTGCATTTACCTACTCTTTTCATTTCCTCTCATTCAGATTCCCTTAAATTTCTCCACTGGCTAAATGCCTTGACTTTGGATGCTCCCCACGATGCATTTCTGGGCCTCCTGATATATTCTACACACTCTCTTTGGGTGGACCTACTTAACTTAGTTTACCACCAATAAGGGGATTTTGCCACCAGCCAAAAATGAACTGCCATATTTCAGATCCAACCTTCAACCACAAACAAAATATAATCAACATCTGTTTAAAGGTATCAGAAAGGTACCGAGACATTTAATACTTAGGGAGGGCAAATTTCCCAAGAGAAGGAAAAATCCAAGGAGCTGAGCCCTGAACTTGGGTATGGGACCCCTCTTCGTGAACCCCTCACCCAAGGGAACAGCAAACATATCCACTCTGCCACTCAAGTTGGAGTGCTGGCATCATCCTCTTTCTTGGCTCTCATGGTCTTCATCCCAAGCAGTATCAAACTCTGCAGGTTCTACCCACTAGAGATCTCTCTGATCTGTTCCTTCCTCTACCTCTCCCACCACGCTCCCTAGACTAGGGCCTCACGATTTCAAACACCTTTGAGTATTTTTTTAAAAAGCTTCCCCTTTGGACTCCTTGCCTGCAGGCTCACCTCACAGGGAGTCTAGCCTCCACCTGCTGCCAGAATCATTTTACTAAAACACAGATAGAACCATGTCAATCCCCTGCCTGGACTTGCATGAGTGACTCCACTTAACATGATGTGTGCAGCACAACAATGAGGGCATCCATGGTTGCCTGCAGAATGCCATCGGTCTCATCCTCCACCCTATCCAGGGTGGGAAAGGATTCAGGCCCGAATGACCTGTTAATAGTTTCTCAAAGATGCCAGGACTTTCCTTTAGTGTCACACCATGAACTTCGTGTTTCCTCCACCTGGAAAGCCCTCCCCACCCTCTACCCCTCCCATGGTGCTCTCCCCATTTGGAGAGAATAAGTAAAATCCCTATTTCATAAGTTACGTCAAGGTAAATTCAAATGGGGGCGCCTGGGTGGCTCAGTCGTTAAGCATCTGCCTTCGGCTCAGGTCATGATCCCAGGGTCCTGGGATCGAGCTCCGCATCGGGCTCCCTGCTCCGCGGGAAGCCTGCTTCTCCCTCTCCCACTCCCCCTGCTTGTGTTCCCTCTCTCGCTGTGTCTCTCTCTGTCAAATAAATAAATAAAATCTTTTAAAAAAGAAGATAAATTCAAATGAACAGATTTTAAAGGAGGAAAACAAAACCATAAAAGTGCTGGCAGAAAACACACAGGAATAATTTTTTCCCTTTCAGGCAGGGGGCCGCCAACTACAACCTGAGGGTCAAATTCAGCCTACTGCCTATTTCTGTAAATAAAGTCTGGGTTGTTTTCTTTTTTTTTAATTTCTGTATGCCTTATATTTTTCCCCTCCGTTACTACATTCTTTTGAGTTTAACTCACTTTTTATAAGCCTTTTGATTCCATTCTCATTTCTTTTTCTGTATATTTTGGATATATATTTATATACTTCTTTTAGATGTTTAGATATTGCTTATTTAAATACCATACAGATCACATTTAATCTCTTGAATTTATAACAAGTCTAGTTTTTTTGGTCAGAATTAAAATATATATATATATATACATATATATATATATTTTTTTTTTACTTTAAAAAATGGAAAAAGGAAAGCTTCAAAACCAGAGTGTGCTATTTTGTTATGAATGTCTCATGTGCATTCTAAGTACTGAAAAGCAAGCCTTTTTCCCAAAGGACAATGTTACTCGGACAGATGGACTGTAATTACAAAAGAAGGCTTTGAAACATAAAGGTGCTCGTGGCAACTAGCGGAGAGAGGAAGTCCTGGCGAGGACACAGAGCAGTGAGCAGGTGCTTGGGGAAGGCTCCAGGAGGTGAAGGATGTGGCCCCAGGTCTGCGGTCAATGTCTAGCTGACCACCTGGACGCCAAAGGGGGTTAGAACACCGCTGGCAGGATTCAAGAAGAGGGCATCCCTGCAGCCTCCAGAAAAGCCACAGTTGTGGCTCCCGAGTGGGTGGGTGTGCCCCTCCAGACTCCAGCCAGGTCCCCTCGGGAGGACTTGCTTGCTGACACGTGGTAAGAAGCCTCGGCTAACAGCACCCACAACAGGGGAGGTCCAGTATGACCAGCCACGCTTGCGTGAGGTATTTTTGGAAGGGTCCTTGCTACCACTTTGAGGCTTGAGGTCCCTCAGACGCACACCACCCATGCAGCCCTGCTGCATAGCATCACAGGCGTGGCCTTCGCCCTCCATGCCCTCACTTGCTTCTGCACCAGCTTGCTCTGGCGGAACCTCTTCTCCCCCGGGATGCTCACTAAGGAAGTGATGACATAACAGACTCGCCCGTGGGTCACCAGCCGCACCTTCTTCAGTCAGTAACAGGTGACAGACGCCTCTCAACCTCTGGCCCCTTCCCATCATGGCTGCTCGCTGCCACGGTCGCCTTTGGGACTTGGGGTACCTCTTGTCACCACTCCCCAGTTTCCGTGGCTGACGTCCACAGCAAGTCTAGCTTGAATGGATACAGCTGTACATAAAATTTTATTGGAACACAGTGATAGCCATTGTTCTCAAGTCATCTGTAGGTGCCTTGGTGCTGCGAGAGCAGCGCTGAATCGTTGAAACCGGAAACTTACGTCCTGCAAAGCCCTAAAACACTTACTCTCTCGCCCTTTACCCAAAATGTTTACTGACCCCCAAATCAAAGGATTAAAAAAGGCAGATAACCACTAAAAGAGAAAAATGAAAATTTCTGAGCATATGAAACTTAGAAACCAACGACCCTAAAAACACAAACAATATTGAAAGTCAAGTACCAAACAGAGGTCCATGTTTAAAAGACGTATCACCAAAAAATGGAAAAGGAAAAGGAAAATAAAATAGCATAACAGACAAAAGGTTAACACTCAGGATGTAATAGAAACTCACAACGGTGGGGAAAAGACCAACGTCCGCACAGAAAAACGAGTAAGTGACTTCAGGAGCTGACTGAAAGATGAGAAGGTAGAGGGGGCAAGAATTACATGACAAGATGTCCTACCTTGTTAGCAAGCAAGGGAGGCAACTAAAAAGTTATCATTTCATGCTTTACCTTAAAAAAATGGCAAATATTTTTTAAAAACTCGTCATACTCTGTATCCGTCACGATTCAAAGAAACAGGTGGTCTTGGAAAAAACAATGGAACCAAAAATGTGACAGGCACATGGAAGAAATCTGACTTTTGGAAAACTGGCCCACAGTGCTTTGCCACGAGAAAAGCTGAGCGTCGGGAAGCCCGTACTCCGGGGCCAGCGGGGTGTGGAGCACGGTCTGCCCGGTGTGGGGCGGGGGGGCCCATATCACAGTGGGGTTCAAACCTACTTTTTTCCGGAGAAACGTGCGACTTCGATTGTCCCCGCACAAGCCTGCAGGTGGAGCTGTCACCAGCACAGACGCCGCAGTTGTCCTCCCGGGCGCTGCTCCCCAGGTGCCGGTCACAGCCCACAACCTGCGGACAGAAGCAGGTGTCAGGAGCCCAGAAGGGCCGAGGCTGCAGGCTGCAGGGCCCTCGGGCAGCCCGCCCCCACCCCCACCCCCGGAGCGTGTGAGCCTGCTCCAGTTCACCACATGCCTCTCTTTTGTGCAGACAGAGTTTCGCTCTCTGAGTGACAGAAAGCCTCACAAGTGCCTGGCTGAGAGGACTCTCACCATGGCCCCAGGCTCCTTAAAACAGAGGAACTGAAGCTGTCCCTCCCTTTACATTTTTATTTCTGTTTTCATGGGTAGTCATATATTTTTGTGTATATGAAATGAACGGAGCATTACAGATACTCTTTGCTCTGCCCCCTCTCTCCCCACGCCTCCTCTCTCCTCGGGCCCCTCTGCTGGAGTCGAGGAATATCCTTCTGGGCCACGGTTTTACCTTCAACATTTTTTATTTTTTAATTTAAATACAACTTAGTTAACATTTAGTTTATTATTAGTTTCAGGGGTGGAATATAGTGATTCATCAGTTGCATATAACACCCGGTGCTCATCACATCACGTGCCCTCCTTAATGCCCATCACCCGTTACCCCATCCCCCCATCGCCTCCCCTCCAGCGACCCTCAGTTTGTTTCCTAGAGTTAAGAGTCTTGGGGCGCCTGGATGGCTCAGTCGTTAAGTGCTGCCTTCGGCTCAGGTCATGATCCCAGGGTCCTGGGATCGAGCCCCGCATGAGGCTCCCTGCTCAGTGGGGAGCCTGCTTCTCCCTCTCCCACTCCCCCTGCTTGTGTGCCTTCCCTCTCTGTGTCTCACTCTGTCAAATAAATAAATTAAATAAATAAATAAAATCTTTAAAAAAAAAAAAGAGTCTCTTACGGTTTGCCTCCCTCTCTGTTTCCATCTTATTTTATTTTTCTTTGCCTTCCCCTATGTTCATCTGTTTTGTTTCCTAAATTCCACATATGAGTGAAATCATATGGTATTTGTCTTTCTCTAACTGACTTATTTCACTTCACATAATACACTCTGGTTCATCCATGTCATTGCAAATGGCAAGATTTCATTCTTTTTGATGGCTGAGTCATATTCCTGTGTGTGTGTGTGTGTGTGTGTGTGTGTGTGTGTGTTGCCTCTTCTTTATCCATTCATCTGTCGATGGACATCTGGGCTCTTTGTAAACCATTTCTGAAATGCGGAGAGGAATGAATGGGAGAGATGTCTCATAGCATACGCCTAAACTGCTACCTTTCAGTCCTTTGTGAGTTATCATTTTTGTGAGTTACCTGTGTGTGCATATGTGTGTGCGTCTTTACCAGATGGTGAGCTTCTGTCTATGAGGACAAGGGCTAGGCACATTTCTTTTTACTGTACAAATACATCTTCTATATGATGCGTGCCCACTCATATTAACTGGTGAGAGAGTTTATCTCTACCTCCCTGTATCACTCAACTTTATTTGCATTTCTATACCTGGTGTTTAAGTGCAGGGACTCTGGAGGCAGGCAGCCTCTCTGCTTGGCCCCTCCAACGTTTTCAAGATGGCGGATGGCCAACAGTTCAAACTCTCAGAGATCCATCTTCCTCAAGACTAACACACCGATAATAATATATACTTCACATAGGGTCTAGTAAGGATAAAATGAGAAAATGTATGTAAAAACTCTTAGTACAGGGATTAGAACATTATAAAGGGCTCAGTAAAAAAGGCCCCTTCTATCATCTCTGTTTTTCATTTTGTTTTCACTCCTGGGCACAGCCCCTACGTCTCAGTGCGGGTTGCTGCGGAATCACTGCCTCCAAGGTGTTGAAGAGAGAATAAAACTGGAGGGAGTTGAAACCACACCTACAGACTATTCTTTCCGAAATTTTGGTGCTGAAGGGAAGGAGAAAGACCAAATAAAAGTTTCAGGGAGAGGCAGGGAAAGTTCCAAAGAAGTTTAAGGAAAAGCCCGTGATTAAAGATATTTTTAAGTTCACAAAGGGCTGTCATGAAGAAAGGGTTTACATTTTTTCCTTGTATTTCCAAATGGTGAAAACTACAGGTTTAAGCATAAGTTTAGTTCAATATCAGAAAGTTGGAAAAATCAGAGTTATCCAACAACAAGTATTCAACCAGGAGCTAGGTAGGAGACTTCCTGGCGGGGAAACCGGGGCGGGATTAAATTCTCTGAGGAGTAGCTAAATCCAAAGACTTTTGAGATCTTTTCATCCTGATTATATAATTTTATAAAGGTGATAATGAAATACTACCACTAAGTTTATTTTTACTGAATGCCCACCATGTGTCTGGCATTATGCCAAGCACATCACACACTTCATTGAATCTTCACAGCAACCTGAGGACACAGGTGATATCTTCTGTCTCTATTTTACAAATAAGGCACTTGAATGTCAGTGAGGCTAAATGACTCTCCGGCATCACACAGCTAGTAAATGGTGTCAGTAATAGCCGGGAAACCCAGGTCGGCTGACACCAGAATCTTAACACCATGCTACACCCTCCTCACCTTTAGTAGCAGCAGACGGACCACAAAGAACTGAGTCACACAGGCAATTATATCAATATTTACAAGTACATGTGGAACAAATTAAGAGTGATTGATTTTGGAAACACACTTGCATGGTTGGGATTCAATCAATGAGTAACTTGTGTTCATGCAACTTTCTCCAAGGGGAGTAATTCTACCATTAAGTTATAGAAACCCTGTTCCCGAGCCAAGCTCTGTCCTCACAATTCATGTCCCTGAGCGCTCTGCATTTCATGAGAATGAGAATCACCCTCTATCTGGTCATCCAGAAAGGGTGTGGGTTTAGGAGCTAGGATGGGCTTGTTTTGAAGAGCGTTTAGGGCCTTGTAAGACATTAGGCAAGCAAACACCTCCCTCAGCACTTAATTTGTTTCAGAATTTTGTTCCAAGTGACAGTTCATCCAAATCTTACAGCCAAAAAAAAAACAGTGAAAACATCACAGAAAAACAATATCTGAGAAGAAGCTCTGGTTGCCTTGCGATTCATAGGGTCTAAGTCAGAACTACCCTTGAAACTGAGGGACTACTGAATTTGGGCTCTCAGATCTCATCGTAATTCATAATAAGCAACTTTTGAAAAGCTGCCTGAGGTGTTTTCAACCTCTGTGACATCTCCTGAAGTCAAGATTTCTAACTGTAATGATTTAAAAAACCACTAATCGATAGAACATGTCAATAAATTTATTAACAACTATTGAGTAACCAATTTTTATATAGGCAGGCGCTACGGGGTATAATTTAACAAGACAAGGCTCATATCCTACAGTGCAGTTAATGAGACAAGTCACACAAGGTATCAGACTTAAACAAATATTTAAAATACATAAGCAGTGCTTTTGGGAATAAATACTCCTACGTAAATCATCACTTCAGCTAAGGACCATTTCACCATTTCTATATACGAATTCCTAATTGGCTAAAAGAACATAGTATTTAAATAAGTGGAATCAGGATGCCTGGGTGGCTCAGTCAGTTAAGCATCTGCCTTTGGCTCAGGTCATGATCCCGGGGTCCTGGGATCAAGCCCTGCATCAGGTGCCCTGCTCAGTGGGGAGTCTGCTCTCCCTCTCCCTCTGACCCTCCCCTGGCTCATGCACTCTCGTGCTCTCTCCCTCTCTCACTCTCTCTCTCAAGTAAATAAATAAAATCTTTAAAGAAATAAATAAATGTCATCACTCCATGTTAAGCCACATATCTTTCTAGGTAAGTCTAATTTAATCCTTCTAGAACCAATTTTTTGAGTCAACTTCTGTTGGAGATTCTTGAAAACTGGATTCTACCGTAGAAAAAACTCTAGGTTCCTGCCTTGAAAATCAGAGTATATGGAGCTCTGGTGGTCATTAGAGATGTTCTAAAATACGGAGCTTCTCCTCTCAGCCTGTGGAAGGACTCTATGTCCCCATCCCCTTCTAATTAAGTGTGGTCTTGACTGTCTTGGGCCAATGAAATAGGAGTCTAAGTGCTGGTGTAAGAAGCTTCCCGGGTAAGAAGCTTTAAGGATCAGCGTAGGAGTCAGGAACTCCCCTTCTTACCACTGTTATGTAAACCATGTTCAAACAAAACCTCTCTCAGTCTGATCTCTTGACATTCAAAGAGCAGAGACCCCTGCTGACAAACGGTGGGCAAGTCGCATTAGCAAGAAGTAACCTTTAATTGTTTTAAGCCACTGAGCTGTGGTAGTTGTCAGTTACTGCAGGAAAGCCTGGCAGGTGTCAGAAAGAGCACAATTTAACCCACGAACAAGGCAAGGTCATTAACAGCAAGGTGTTATTTTCAATGGGACATTTCACGTCAAAATCCAGACTTCTGGCTTCTGTTGACAAACAGAAACTCTGATGTGTTTATGCGTAGATGCCCGCTTCACAATGAGCAGATACATATTCTCCAGGTCCCAACAGCCCTCGTGCTCAGCATGACCACACCCGAGCACTTTGTGTCTCTGAGAGTCTGGGCATGACGGTGCTGTGTGCGCAGGACCCACCTAGCATCCTGGCTGTCCTTTGCCAGAACCGCATCTCATTTCCTGTTCCAAACTTCAACCGCACTTCGGGCGACACGGAAAGTACAAGTATCATCGGTATGGTGCAGTGGTTAGGAAAACAGATTCTGGGGTCCGGTTGCCTGGGTCCAAACTCCAGCTACCCCCCTTTCTAGCTGTGCAATGCAGGAGAACTCCTTAGCCTCTTCCAAACTCATTTCCAAGTGGGGATGATGACAGTACCTACCTCACACATAGGAGTAGCTAACATAGCCAAGTGCTTTAGACAATGCCTGACACTCACTAAACACTCAGTGGATGTTCGTTGCTGTTCATTTTACTCTAACTACAAGGTGGCTTCTTCATCTAACCTGCTGTCAGGGAATTCAATAAGCATGAACAATAAATCAGACTTTGCTCTGAAGACGTGCTTCCAACCAGGCCCTGTTTCTCATAAAAATCAGACCTGCAAAGCAGAAGCAAATTTCATTCAGTGAGTGTCAACGTCTTATTCTGCCCGCCGTGCTCAGATTCACAAAAAGTTGTCCCCAGGAGCCCGGTGACTGCTCATTTAAGTGAGCAGACCATAAACACACTTGCAAAAATGTTGTGTGGTCTGTGCCAAGTGAACATCAGGGCTCAGTTCGCTCATCCAGAGGCAAGCAGCGAGAATCCCACAGTTAATTCTCTCCCATCCTACTGACCACTGATGGCCACGGCCACATTTTACAAGACGGGGAATGTGCCTGAACATTATCCTGTTGAAGGAAAAATCTGAATTCTCCTGGGTGTCCCGGTCATTTCTGAAGAAACGGCATACAATTCCTTTCACCCAAATAGCCTTGCCGAAAGAGCACTCAGCTTTTGGCAGCCAGGGTATCACCTGTTACTGCCCAAAGAATGGGCTTACCCATCAGCATCATGAAAACATGATAGAAAGCACACTTTTTTAAAATGAATGAATTCAGTACATTTTCCCTGCAAGCCCCATCAAGCCTTGGAAACTACTGGAGCCAACTCGGCCTCTGAGATCACGAATATGAAGAGGGGCCTGTGGTCACAAGGACAAGAAGGAACCAGGAAAAGGGAGCCAGTGCTGACTGCAGGCCTCCAGTGTGACAGTGACTGGGCTGGACTCATGGAATGTCGTTCGCGAAAGAACAAGTTTAAAATAGAACCTACCAGGAGAATAATACCTCTTTTTTTTTACCTACTGGAAAGACCAAGGCTGAGAGATGGTAGGAATGAATACCACAGGAAATGAGTACATCCATGTACACCAAAATGAGTGTCCACTCCAACCATGTCACTGAGACAGCTCAAGCTGAGATCGCCGGTGGGATTTGTTTGGGCCAAATGAAGCAAGCCCATTTCCCTTCTTATCTCTCCTGATCCCTCCGAAGTATCGGACACTGCTGACTTTTCTTCTTAAACACTCACCCACACTTAACTTGGTTTTCTCTTACTTTGCTATTCTATAGAAGTTCTGCCCCATCAAGTGCACCCCTTCCAAAACTTGCTCCTAAAATGGCGGGGCCAGGACTCTGTCGTTGGAAATCTGCTCTTCTTATTCAGTCTTTCCAAGGCCATCTATTAGCTTTAACCATGTGACGACCCCCAGATCTATGTGTCTCATTTAGAATTCTCTCCTAAGCTCTAAGTGTGTATATCAACTTTGATATTCACAGGTACATCAAGCTCACCATCTTTTCCCCATATACTCGGTCCTCACCCAGTATTTTCTGTCTTGAGGAATCACCTCATTACCTACTTAGTCATCATGTCAGAAATCCAGGATTCATTCTGAACTTCTTTCTCACTCCCCACATCCAATAACAATCCAGTCCGAAAAGATCTTCTTCATTAACCTCTATAATTTGTCATCCCTTCTCCACCCAGCCTACCCTGTATACCCTAAACTCTTGTTAACCCACCCCTGACCTTCTATTGTTTGGCCAGACCCTGTCCTCTCCAAATAATCTGCCACATTGCCACTTGAGTGATCTTTCTAAAGACAATCCCAACTGACCTATTCCTTGTAAGATTCTTCAGTGACTCCTATCGCAACTTTCAGAATGTTAATGATTGGTTTCCACCTATGCCTGTAACCTCAACTTCTAGCATTATCCCACAGGTATTCTTCACCTCAATTCTACAGAGTCACAGATCCTTAAATACATCTACTGTTACATCTCTTCACCAGTGCTATTCACTCTGCTTGTGATTCCCTTTCTCATCCTGGTTTCTGTAGCTACTACTCAACTTTTCAAAACCTCAAATGTCAAAACATTACCTTGTCCAGAATATTCTTCTTCAGCCCAAACTAAATTATTTTTAATAATAATTCTTTTTAATTATGCAAGCAACACATACTCCTTGTCAAAAACTTGGAAAACAAAAAAGCATGATTCCACTGACAAGTGATTCGCTTTTATTATCCTTTAGAGGAAGAGCCCAAAAGTGAACTGGTATAAAGAGAAACCACTAGCAACATATGAAATGGAAGAATGAAGTAGTAAGCCTTGACCTTTGGGAAGACTAGTCAATAGCAAGCATCAAATAAGATGGTTCAAGAGTAGGAGAGAAAGGAAGAGAGACTGGCTAGGCCACGAAGGGAGATTGGCTAGTCTAGTCTTGGGGTAAAAAGGTGAAAGTGAAAGGGGAAAAAAACAGTAAAATATGAGAGATACGATGGAGGTAGCAGGATACAGAGCATATGTGAGCAAATACATTGATGACAGTATGAATTCAGGAAGGTGACACTGAGAATTCTGGTGCCAGAAATAGAAATGAACAGGAATCGCAGTTGGAATAGCTCGTGGATCTGGGAAGAACAATACTAATTTATTTGAGGCAGAGAAAGGAGCATGCTGAATTGGCAAAATTTGTGGGATCTCCCAGAATGGACATCAAACTGAGCAATAAATGCAGGACCAGAGGCTGAGAGAAAATAAAAGAGGGACCAAAATATGTGAATAACCTCTGCATTTGCAAGTGGATAAGACTCATTTGTTCAACCAGTTTTTACTGAGGACCCTCTACGGGGCCAGACATGGTAGGCATTTGGGGGTATGGTAGTGAGCAATATGTGTGATTCCTGTCCTTAAAGAACTTACATTCCAGTGTGGGAGAATGTCATAATCAAATTATCACACAAATAAATATGTAATTATGAAATGCTATCAGTGCAGTTTAAAAGGTAGTATAATATAACCAGGAGGACTAATTTAGGTAGAGTAATCCCAGAAGACCTCTTAAGGAAGTGATATCAAGCTGAGAGCATAAGGACAGTAAGAGTAGCTAAGAGCATTAGGTAGAAGGCAGCGGGGACAGTATGTGTAAGAGCTTTCTGGCACTTCGCAGAATTGGAAAAACAGCACAAAAGGGGGAAGAGTGAAACCTCTGAGGAGAGGTCAGCAGAAGCTCCCCAAATCAAAAATCAAAAAGAAAAAAAGACTGGACAAAACAAAACGAAAGAACATCCAAGAACTGTGGGACAACTACCAAAGGTGTGGCCTGAGTGTAGTGGGAATACCAGAAGAAGAAAGAGAAAGGAACAGAAGTATTTCAAGCAATAATGACTGAGAATCTCCCCCCAATTAATATCAGACACAAGTCCATAGGACCAGGAGGCTCAGAGAAGACCAAGAAAGGTAAATGCCAAAAAGACTACATGTAGGCATATCGTATTCAAATTGCAAAAAATCAAAGATTAAAAAAAATCTGGAAAGCAGCCAGAGGAATAAAACATCTTACCTATAGAGGAGCAAAGACAAGAATTACATCTGACTTCTCCTTAGGAAACATGCAAGCAAGAAGACAGTGGAGTAAAATATTTAAAGTGCTGAGAGAAAAAAAGCCACCAGCCCAGAATTCTGTACTCTATGAAATTCTCCTTCAAAAGTGAAAGAGAAATCAAGACTTTCTCAGGCAAACAAAAATTGAGGGAAGTTTTTTGCTAGTGGACCTAGTTCTTCAGAGTAGGAAAATGATATGGGTCAAAAATGTGGATCTATATAAAGAAAGGAAGTGCGCTGGAAAATGAATAAAGGAAAATAAAATAAAAACATTAATTTTTCTTATTCTTAACAGATCTAAAAGATTATAGTTTATCAAAATGATAGTAGCAACAATGTATTCAACTGTGTGTGCTTATATATGTGTATTTGTGTAAATATATGCTTACATACACTTACGCATAAGTGAAATGGATGATAGCAATGATATAAGGGTTATAGGGAGAAATCAGGATTTTGGTGTTACTTTTACTTTGCTGCTTGTATTTTCACTATACCCATGAAGCAGTACAGTGTTATTTGAAAGTAAATTTGGACTAGTTATAAATGTATACTGCAATCTGTAGGGCAAAAACAAAAAGTATAACTGATGTATTAAATAAGGAAAGAAAATGCAATCATATAAAATGCTCGATTAAAACTGCAAAAACCAGAACAGTGAACAAAAAAAAAAAAAAAAGGAATATAGAACAAGGGTAACAAATAGAAAACAGTAACAAATATGGTAAATAATCACTTTAAACATCACTGACCTAAATGTACCAATTAAAAGACAAAGATTGTCAGAGTGGATCAAAAAACAAGCTCCAATTATCCATTGTCTACAAGAATCCCTTTTTTAAAGGATAAGCAAAATGTGGTACATCCAGACAATGGAATATTAGTAATAAAAAGAAATGAGCTACCAGGTTATGCAAAGACATGGAGGATACTTAAATGCATACTACTAAGTGAAAGAAGTCAATCTGAAAAGCATACATACTCTATGAGTTCAACTATATGACATCCTGAAAAAGGTAAAACTATGGAGACAAGAAAAAGATCGGTGCTTGCCAGGGCTTACTTGGCGACGATGAATAGGCAAAACAGAGAGGACTTTCATGGCAGTGAAACTACTTTGTAAGATACTCTGCTGGTATAAACAGCCAACAAACATTTGTCAAAACCCACAGAATACACGTCACCAAGAGTAAACACAGACTTTGGGAGATAATGATGTGTCAATGTAGGTTCATTGATCAAAACAAAGGGACCACTCCGGTGCAGGATTTTAATAGCGGACAAGTTTACACATATGAAGGGGCGGGGGATAGACTGGAATTCTCTGTACCTTCTACTCAATTTTGCCGTGAATCTAGAAAATTAAGTCTATTTTTTAAAAGGGTGGGGGTCCAGGAAGAGCCTGGAAAGGCAAGAAAGGATGGTGGATTTCACCATCAGTGCAATGATAAGTCATCGAGGGATTAGGTTTTAAAGCTATCACTTTGGCTGCTGTGTGGAAAATGGACCTGAGAGGAATAATGGTGGAAGCTGAGAGATCAGGAGAGGAGGCTAGCCATGCAGTTTAGGTCAGAGTTGATGAAGGCTTAGACCAAAAAAGAAGTCATGCAAACAGAAAAGAATGGTTGATTAAAAAAAAAAAAAGACTTTTGAATACAGAATAACAATGGATTAGATGTGTGTGTTGAAAGAGGAGAATCAAGAAGGACTCCAGAATTTTGCAGTGAGCAACTGGAGGCCATTTTCTAGATGAGCAGATGGAGGAAGGAGAAGCTACTTTGAAGAGCAAGATCATGGTTCACCTTCGACCGTGTGACATCTGAGATGGCTGGTAGTGCCCGACACTTGGTAGGTGGTTGGGGTGTTGCTCTTAATTCATACTGTTTTTGTTATGAGCATAATAGGGTACGGAATACTAGACATAATTCTTTTAAAATATTTTTCTAGAGATTAAGGGAATGGGGGTGGAATCTCATAATTTCCCTGCCATCCCCATACTATCTCAGCCTCCTGTCCCAGTGCCCTGAATTCTCATACCCACTGCAAGCTGGGGGAGGGCGTGGGGTTCTATGTCTCAGTTCCATGCATCACAGCTTTGCAAACTCCACCCTGAAAAATCCGCTGGAATGCACTCATGCTAATTTTTTAGTAAGTAAGTCACTGCTCCCAAAGACCCAAAACAATAAATTAATTTTAATAAAACAGTAAGTTGTTAAAAGGCTCAAAGAACCTATTGACGTTACCCTTCCAAAGTTGTGGTTCTCTAAATGGGGCCCTGGACCAGCAGCACCAGCATCTTTCATGAACTTGTTAGAAATGTAAATTATCAGGCTCCAGCCCAGATCTACTGGATCAGAAACTCTGGGGGTGGGGGCCCAGCCCCCTGTGTTTTAACAAGTCCTTCAGGTGATTCTGATGCCCTTTCAAGTTGGAGCACCAATGACCTAGACTAGGAATAAGATGTCCTCTACTGCAATCTTTTGAGTCTACCTGGACAAAGTTTACGATATTTTAAATAAATAAAACATAATTTGAAGGTGAGTGATACTCTCTACCATATTTTTTTACATGACAAGTATCAAAGGCAATATTTCATCCGCATAAAGAAGAAAGAGAGTCTCAGTAAGGAGAGTGGGCGTGGCACATGCTGGACCCAGGGGTATGGGAAGCAGGTGTGGCTTACCTGACAAATTCCACTGATGCACATGTCCAGGGAATCTGTGCTGCAGCGAGTTCCATCCAGGACCTTGGGTGCCAGCTCCACTACCAGGTTCTGTCCCCGTGCATGGCACTTGAGCGCACAGGGGGCCGCAGGATCGTTATACCGGGGAAGCCATTCATAATAACGCCCCTGATACTGGACGTCATTGTAGGCGGAGCACTGCTGGGCTCTGAAGTCCTCTGCGTCCGGAGGGCAGTCCTGCGAGCAGAGGAGAAGGGCCACACGCGCATCACTCAGGGAGATCAGCCACCCAAAGGCTGAGCAAGTTTACAAGAGTCTCACGAGACCAGACCCCACCACCGGCCTCTCACCTTGGAGTCACCCCATTTCTCCACCCTATTTAAATGCTCTCTTTTAACCATCTTGCTTTTAATTCTTCCAGGGGACTCCAGGTCTTTATAGGGGATATTAATTATCATCCATGCCTTCAAGAACCATTTCAATGGGAAGGATTACTTGCCCCCACTTTCACCCCAAATTTGCTGTGCTTTGTGAGAACCTGTGTTTGTTTCTCTGTTTCTGTTTCTGTGATTGTTAATTCATGTACCCTCCTTCCCTGGTTTGGGCTCCCAGCCACTGCTTTCCTGGAACCAAGTGCCTGCCTTCAACCCACTGGAGGATGTGGAAAGACAGAACGGAGCTCTTTCAAACTCCGTCTACCACAACAGCAAGGAAATTCTAAGTAAATGCTCTAGGGAGTTCTCATAATAATAGTAAAAAGTGTGCAAGTGTTGATGACTCAGAAATCTTTTTACTTAATTACTAATCCCTCCCATCTCATATTTCCAAAGCCAGATGCTGGCTGACAAAAGGTTACTTTATTCTTCAGAGTTGGGTAAAAACTTCCTAATTGATGGGAATTAATTAATTCTATACAAACTTCCCAATGAAAGAAAACAGATACAGAAAGGCAATAAATTATTTTGTATTTTTTTCTTATTACAAAAGTAATCAATGGTCCTTATAAAACCTTTGGGAAATAGTTTCTACAAAAAAAAAAAAGAATAAAAGACAAAGATTCATGTACCTAAATCTTTACACAAATCCTTGATGATTTCCCCAAAACGAATTTCTGGCAATAAACTTTCTGAGAAAAAGGGTGTGTTTCATGAGCTTTTCAAAATATTGCCAAATTGCCCTCCAGGAATTTCCCTCCTTATCACCAGGCTTCCTAAGTTCCCTTTTTCTCAATCTCTCTTCTCACTTAACATTTTTCTATCATGTTAAATAGAATTTCATTAATTTACATTTCCTTTCATAGGTTTGATCGCTTTCACATATATTTGCTTTTTGTATTAAGTCTTCAAAAATTTCTTGTCTTCTGTCCTTCATTTATCTATTGGAATGTTTGCCTTTTTACTATTTTTAACAGATAAGACTATCAGCCTTCCTAATGAAGTTATTAACTCTTTGCCATCTGTACTGGAAATATTTTCCCCATTTGATTTTGGCTTGGTTGCTTTGCGAAGTCAAGAAGATTTATATTTCCAGGTAGTCAGCTCTATTAATATTTCCTTTTAAGGCTTCTTCCCTCATTAATAAGTTCAGAAATGCTTTTTCTACCCTGCCTAAGAACAAATAAATACTGAAATGTATTTTTCTATCTCTTTTATAGTTTAGCAATTATATTTAACACTTTTTTTAAAGATTTTTATTTATTTATTTGACAGAGAGAGACACAGCGAGAGAGGAACACAAGCAGGGGGAGTGGGAGAGGGAGAAGCAGGCTTCCCGCCGAGCAGGGAGCCCGATACGGGGCTTGATCCCAGGACCCCGGGATCATGACCTGAGCCGAAGGCAGACGCCCAACGACTGAGCCACCCAGGCGCCCCTATTTAACACTCTGTTACACTGGGAATTTATTTTGATGTGTGCTGCAAGGTAAAAACCTAACATTATTTTTTCTACAAATAATTATTATTACATTATCAGCCAGAATCTTAAAATATAATTTCTTTCATTTCTCCCCTTTTTACTACTTAACTTTTGTATCTGGCTGTGTTTATGCTTCTGGCCTTTATAATCTGCCTCAAATCCTTTTTGGAAGTAGGTAGGGAAGACATAAAATATAAGAAATAAACATCCCCCTGGGATTAGCTGTATTAGTTTGTGGTGAATTGTTCCAAAATCTTTAACTGCATCCACATTTTTCTTGTTTCAGAAAGATCAAACCTTAACCCAGGTCACACCTACGGAAGAAAGAGTTGAACTAAAGACTGAAACTGGTTGACCTTTCTCTCTTGAAATGAGGACTATTTTCCGTCCAGCCCCAGGGAAGATCGTCAGTTGATAAAATTGTATGGCGTCTTCATCCCTTAACCACGGCTAGTTTTCTCTGTAACTGACTCTTTGAACCCCAAGCCAAGGAGTGTAAAAGAGCAGAGTGAAAACAGCTTCCCTGACATTAGGCTCACTGATGTGGCCAGCATGCTCTAGGGACCGAAATTTCTTGCTGTCTGACCCCTGACTGCCTTAAACTCCAGAAACCAAAGAAGTTTCACAAAATTAACAAGGTTTAATTAACAGACAGCCAAGGATGCCAGCCTACACTGAGTCCCTGCTGAAAGGGTGGCCAGGTTTGGACACAGGACCCGGCCTCCTTGGCTACAGCTGATTATCAGAGGCAAGCCCCTGGTCCACACCAGGACAGTCTTTCCCAGGAATTCGGAATTGCAATAGAAGAGCTGAGGACTCCACCAGTCTGAGGCTGAGCTAACCATCTCTTTCACGAGATGCCTGTTGAAGCAAAACAAGCCAGTTCTCACAGCAAAGATGAATGAATTAGACATGAAAGAAGGAACAATGACAAACCATGTATTTCAACAAGATTATGTAACTTGGGCTTCTCACTTTCTGATTCCTGGGTCCAGGCCCTCAAGGTGTGCTGATGCCCAAAGTCCATTAAATATCCACACATCAATCCAGTGAATCCCATTTTTCTTGGGCTATTTTGAGTGGGCTTCTGTTCCTGGGAAATGATGATCCCGATGAAGACACCCTTGTATCTGGACAATGCTTTCCTGTTTACAAGGGATCATACGGACATTCCCTGTGAGGTAGGTGGGTCAGAATTATCGTGACCCTCATTTTATAAACAGAGGAAACTGTGGTCCTCAAAGTCTTCAGTCACTAGCCCAAAGACACCCAGCTAGACTATGACAGAGCCAAGACTGATTCTCAAAGTAACAAGTGTTCCATTATATGATACCACTTTCTAGTAATCTTGCAAGACATGGAGGGCTTACGTTAAGCACTTTCATTTACTTGGCATTCTTCCAGTGTCAACACTAAGCCTGTCTAGTCGGCTTCTGCTGGGTCCCCTGCGCTGGCTCAAGACAATCTAGGGATTCTTGTGTCTTAAATAGTTAGTTGACATTTAGGAAGCTTGAATACCAAACATTTTTCTGCTTCCCTTTCCCTGAGAAGCATTTCTTCATATCAGTTAAGACAACACATTTGTTAAATACACTTTGTGGGCTTCGCCTAGGTTACCTGCTGTGGAGAACATAAAAGAAGAATATAATCCACCACTTTCATGTCAAGAGCCTGCTATCTTATTGGAGATGCAGCACCTACTGCATGAAATACACTGACACAGTGGGTTACTGTTTGTATTTATAGATTCACAAGGCTTTGCAGTGAAAGAAATAAAACTGTTGTCCAAGTGTTAAATTAAAAATTGATTAAGTGGCAGGGTGCCTGGGTGGCTCAGTCAGTTAAGCATCTGACTCTTGACTTAAGCTCAGGTCAATGATCTCAGGGTCCTGGGATGGAGCCCAGCATCCGGCTCCATGCTCAGCGGGGAGTCTGCTTGGAATTCTCTCTCACTCTCTCGGTACCTCCCCCTCCTGCATTCTGTCTCTAAAGTGAATAAATAAAAATCTAAAAAAAAAAAAATGGATTAAGTGGAGTTAATAAGGAAAGAATAGATCCTAGATCAGGAAGACTGGACTTAGGAGGGGGCAGCCAGTCTGAAAAGCAGAGGAAGGAGGAGGCGGACAGAGATTAGGGGAAGGAGGACACAACTAGTACTTCTTAAAGGACCATGCCGAAGACAGAGATCTTGTCTCCTTCCTCGAGCCATGGGGATACGCAAACCATTCTCACGGACAACTTAGGGAGAAAGGCCAAGACAGGGAGATCACCTAATAAACAGAGCATTTTTACGCATAAGAGAGACCATTAGCTAAGGGATGATTTATATAATAGGACTGAACCAAGCTTTTATATGGGTTATATATTCAGGTCATTCTTCCCAGATAACCAGCGAGTAGAGACTTAGGAGAAATATGATTTCTACTGTAAGCAAATTTTAAATTTTTATTTTATCTTCATATCCAAGTTGTACTATGCGTTAAATTTTGGGATCCTCTAATATAACCAATGCCAAAATTTCTAGCATGAAAACAAGTTACTGAGAGTAGCCATTATAAGAAGACAGTTAGCAAATGGTGCATCATGGAAAAGTGATGTTTCAGATGAGATTTAAGGGACGGACTGCTGTGGACAGTCTGTAGGACAACTGTAGGAAAGAACACAAAGAACAGAGACACAGCAGAAATGAAGTCAGTAGCGATGAGGGACAGGGACCAGGCATGGCCAGCAAAGGTGAAAGTTTGTGAGCTGACACAAGTCAGGGGAATTAAAAGCAACGAGGATCCACAGAGGGGACTGAAAGCGTGGCACTTCAGGAGGACCTCTGTGATGGCAGCATGGATTGGGGTAGGAACAGTGACAGTGGAAAGTAAAGAACACCTCTAAGAGGAAACTGCCAGAAACTAGCCATCCATAGGATCCATGGCATGAAGAGTCTTTCAAGGGTCACACCAAATGTTGTCTCTTCTGGAAAGCCATCAGGGACCCCACTGTGCAGAATTAACCATTGCTCCCTCTGTGCTCACATAAAAATGTGTTCATGCTGCAAAAACACTCTGACCAAATCAGGATATACTTGTTTTTACAGGTATTTTCCCTTTGCTCTCTTCCAGCCCTGCCTTTGATCCCATAAACCCTGGCATTAAAAAATGAGTAGTCAGTGAATTCAAGTAGTAGAACTCCTTGCTGACAGGCATGGCTTCCCTTGGAAAGTCTCCACTTGCTCTGGGAGATGACTGATAAGGAAAATTCTTAACTGAGGCCTCAGGGGCCCGGCCCTGACCGTCAGGGTCTTTGCTGAGCGCTGACTGGAGGGTTATCTCTGAAGATGGCAGATACCATGGATTAGGGGCTGCTCCAGCCCAAAGCCCCATTTTCCCCAACAGAATGACCCCAGGGAGAGCTGGGGAAGCAAAGCCTGATTTCGCAGGGAGGGCAGTGTGGCCCTCATTGCCTGGCCGCGCCTCCCATTCCTACACACCGGGAGTGGGATTTCTTCCTCTCTGCCCTCCGAATGTGTATCCCCATCACATCCACACTTCCTAACAAAAGGACATTCGATCCTTCCTTGAGTGCCTGGAGCCTATTTTTCTCAGGTATCTTCTGCTGAGGTGGGCAGAGATCAGAAATGGGGCGGTCAAGGTCTGTCTGCATCAAGCCTGACCCTCCCGTTTCGGGGACCCCCTCCCCCCACCTCGGGCCACTGGCGTGGAAGGCCCATGGCCGTGGAGGACTTCGTTTCCGTGACTTCCCTTCCGTTGCCTCTCCTGTCCCTGACTTCGGTCCCTTGCCAACTGTGAATATTCAGAAGGTCTGTCCTATAGCTCCTGGGGTTGGCGATTCTCTAACGGTATCTGAAAGGGGGATGTCCCTGCAATTCCCCCCCCGAGTCATGTGCTCATGAGTTGGGGGGGAGCAGCCATGTTTGAGACTACTATCTGTACTGTCATCAATCATCTAACAAAGCTCCAGACCTTTCAGGCTCCTTTCCAAGAGACAGTCTGGTGCAGCACAGTGGGTAGAAGCCTGCACCCCAGAGCCTGGAGCCCGACTACCTGGGGTCTAGTTCAGCTCTGTGCCCTTGGGCGCATTTCCTACATTTCCTCCTGTGTAAGAGCGGAAATAAGGGGCGTCTGGGTGGCTCAGTCGGTTGAGCATCGGACTCTTGATTTTTGGCTCAAGTGATGATCTCAGGGTTGCGGGATCGAGCCCTGCATTGGGCTCTGCGCTCAGCACAGAGTCTGCTTGAGATTCTCTCTCTCTCTTCCTCTGCCCCTCCCCTGCTCTTTCACATAAATGTTTTTTAAAAAGTGGAAATAAAAATAATATCTACTTTGTAGAGATATTATGAGGATTAAATCAGTTTATTCATGGGTAGGCACTTAGAACAATGTCTAGCATTCAGGAAGCAGTGGATACGTGTGATCTGTTGTTGTTATTATTATTATTATTATTATTATTATTATTATTATTATTACTGAGTTTGGTTAAGAGTTCAAAAGCTGGCACATACAGATACAAGCTCTGTGGTTTTGAGGCCGAGAGCCTGAGCCTTCAGATAATCATGTGGAGGAATAGAAAGAAGTAGAAGCGACCTCTGGGATGGAAGGGAATGGTAGTTCTCTGGGGTCCCCCAACAGTGACCTCTGTTCCTCCATGGAGCAGACTTCCCTGATCGCCACAACAGTGAGGTCCCTCAGGGGGGAACAGAGGATCTTGCAGCCCCATCGGATGGGCTCCCATGCCCCTGGAAATATAGGTGTAGGCATCTCTGAATACAAGGCAAATCTCCCTCATAAGAGTGCCTCATCTTGGAATCACTAAAGGCAACCTCCTTCAGGAGAGTGGGTGATGGGCCCCATTTCCGGGGAAAAGGGAAACCGCTGACTGTTAAGGGGGCATGGCCTGTCTCCCACGGGGACACTGAATGGCCATGAGAAGCAACAGCAGGGGTGCACTGATGGGTCCTCACGTCCCTCCCCAGTGGAGGGAGGTTGCAGACTGGTCCCGCCTCCTGCCCTCTGCACCACCCTGGGTGGCAGGGAGGCGGAGATCTCACAAGGGTGATTCTAAACCCCAATTAGTAAAGCAGGAAGCAACTCAAGAAAAGACGTGACTATCTTTGTACCCTAAGTTCATGTGGTTACATCCACTCAGGGTGCCTGACGTCCTGGGTATGTTTCTATGGTATATTCCCAGGAACACACTGTGTTCTCTCTCCTGGAAAGACCACCAGCCCTGCTGCACAGATCCACTCCAATCTGCGGGAGGGCTTGAGGATGCACGGCAGCAAGGCCTGGCACACGGAGGTGGAGGGGTTTCCCGAGTGCTACAGCTCTGAAAGACCTGCCATGACCCCCCTTATTTCCCTGAAAGAAATTTTGTTAAAAACTCTGAGTTTGCAATGGCAAGCATAGTGATTAATGCCACATTCTTATGAAATCTCTCTAAGGACCCCAACTCTGAGAGCTAGAAAGGGCAACTTTCATGTTGCGGTCCTCCCCACTGGTCACCACCTTTTAAACCTCTATGCCTCACCAGCCTAGAGGTGGTAAAGGTTTCTGCAGGATCCTCGAAGAGGGGACTTCACGTAGAGACAACAGGTCTTCCCAAGACCCACGGAGCCTCAGGGGCCTGGGATCTTCACTCAAGTGCACCCAAGTCCTAACCATTGCACCTAGTATGTGCTGATTTTAGTAGATTACATTGTATGTCTACACTGTATGACTCAACACTCCTAGACCCTCTTAACACTTGTGTTGAAGAAAGGTGCCTTTTTGGAATTAGGGAGAGCAGAAACACACACACACACACACACACACACACATCCAAGAATGAAATCTCAAACGGCAACACTTTGATCTGGACATTCCCCTAGATAGTTTCAGAGTCCTGCTGGCTAGGATACTGTTGTGTAATTTATTGTTGAATGGCTGCAAGGAATTTGTGGTAATTTGTTAAAGCAGCACTTTATAAAGAGGAAAAAAAAACCTAAAAACAAACAACAACAACAAAACAAAACAAAAATATGCACCCAGGCAAAATGTAGTAGATTAACCCTCAGGTTACTAATGCATTCATGTGCTTGCATGGGAAAACAAAGCCAGACTGTGTTTGTAACTAAATGTCTGATCTGCGCTCAAATCAATCTCTCTGCCTCCCGCACCCCCACCCGGACCTCAGCTCATTTAATTAAGCATCACGCACATGTGTCCCCCAAGTCCTCGGCCCTCCAGCCGGTCAGAGAACATGTGAAATCTATTTGCTTTGTGGCCCCAAATTCCTCCAAGGACATGGTGGATACCAATCTGTCTGCCCCAGGGCTGAGTGATATTGGAGTCTGAATGCCCAATAAATAGGTACCCACATTTCCCACTTGATTCTGAAACCAGTTGAGAGAGAAAAACAAACACTTCTGCTTCATCACTGATAAAAACAGACTGAAAACACGGCTGAGCCCTGTGGTCAGAAGGTCCGGCTCACACTATCCACTCACTGTTGCCCAGGCTTGGCAGGGCTGCCCTCCCGGGACAAGTCTGGCTCAGCGGAATAAAGACCCTCAGACAGGACTTCTGTCTTATACCAGCCCAAAACAAGAGGGACAGAGCCCAAGTGAGTGAAACTTTTGAAATAAATTAATTACAACCAAGGGAGAAGAAATGGATTAAAAAAAAATCTAAATCTCACTTAGATTTCCAGATTCTAATAATTTCCTTCTTATTTGCATCATTTTGATTTGGGTCTATATCACGAACAAGGGACATGTTTTAAGTGGAAAATAGGACGGATTCCTTCTGATATTTATTTTGCATTTTCAGATCTGTAAAGCAAAAGGTTTGAATTTTTTTAGTGCTCATCATTGTAGAACAAGAGAGAGGTTTACAAACCTGTCCCTACGTACAATTTCCTTGAATCAGCAATAGAGCACTCTTAAACACATCTTGCAGTGGGCAGGACAGGTGGTTTGTGGCAGGAAAAACAGCAGTAGACCAGCTAAAGCCTGTGCTCTTCCTTTGTGACCGGTGGAAACTAATTTTATCCCAGGGCCCCTCATTTGCAAAAGAGAAATAACCACACCTCGTCTGCCTGTATCTCAGAGACATTGTGGGGATCCAGTGACATACCGTGCGTAAAGCACTTTCAACTTTGAAGGCACTTACAGGTATCAGGTATTGTTTCTATGAATTCAGAAATTACTAAATATTTACCAAATCAGTTTACAAATGTGAAATGGCCTAAAAAGGTAGTACACAAGGAAGGTGTGAGATACACAAAATCTGTTGTCAAAAAAATGTTTCAATTTTCCTCAAAGGGTACCAAGGGGCCATTAGCTTTACAGTACACATAATCTTCCAACTTAACACATGAACATTATTAGATTATAGATTTTTATTACAGAACTTACATGATTGCTGCAGGTCTTATATCGAATATTCTGTCCTTCACAATTCCTAGGGAAGGGAGGGAGGGAGGGAGGAAGGAAGGAAGAAAAGAAGGGAGGGAGGGAGGGAGGGAGGGAGGGAAGGAGGGAGGAAGAGAGGCAGGTCAATACAAGGTGATACTGATAAAACTATTATTAGTCCACGTTACCTCAGAGATTCAAAGTTTAAATTCTAAGAAATAACATTCAAGAATCAGGAGGGCAAAAATCTCATGAAAGTGTCACTTTAAATAGAGAGTGAATTCTTTAGTTGAATTATATGTAATGACATTACTTACGTGCAGTTTTTACCCTGGGAGCCATATAACCACTGAAATAAATGTATAACGTGTGTGCATACTTGTGGGTTTTTTTCTGTGAAAAAGAATAGGAAACTACGGGTAGACGCATCCATGCACCATGTCCCTCACTCCCTGAAGGAACCTAAGTTGGCTGGGCTCTCCATGACCTCCTTCTGTAATTGATACAACGGTCTCTGTTAGACATTTGCTTGAGGCAACGCTTCTCCAATTTATTCCAACTACTGGCCTTACTGAATGGAAGCTACAAAATAGTGTCCAGGTGACTTTCTTGGGAGGCTGGTGCTATAGGGTCTGAAGTCATCTATAGGCTTGAGAATCCTCCAGGAATGACCGCCACGAACCCTATCCTCCCCTCCAGCCACTGGGTCTAGAACCCTGCCCCTCCTCCTCTAGGCAGATTCTTCCTTTGGATGCTTGAGATTCCATCTGCCAGGTACTTTCCTCCATCAGTGCTTGCTGCTTCATAGTTCATATTAACTCCTTAAAGTTAGCTGGCCTGCCCATGGTACCTTTCCCAACTTTTCAACTACACATTCTTACCTTTGGTTTTCCTGGTCAGTTCAATGGCAGATTTGCAGCAAAGAAAGCTAAACACAGGCTTAACCCAACATCTTGCATTGCAAGTCAGTTGATACTATTTCAATGTTTTAAAATATTTAGTCCTAGAAGAATAGAATTTTTTTTAATTTTTAAAAAAATGTTTAAAGATTTTTTTAACTTGAGAGAGAGAGAGAGGGAGAGATCACAAGCAGCGGGTAAGGGGCAGAGGGAGAGGGAGAAGCAGGCTCCCCACTGAGCAAGGAGCCTGATGCAGGTCTCTAACCCAGGACCCTGGGATCATGACCTGAGCCGAAGGCAGACGCTTAACGACTGAGCCACCCAGGTGCCCCCCGATTCTTGATTTTGACTCGGGTCATGATCTCAGGTTCCTGAGATGGAGCCCTGTGCTGGGCTCACTGCTCAGCCAGGAGTCTGCTTGAGATTTTCTCTTTTACTCTCCCTCTGCCCCTCTCTAAAAAAAGAAAAGTGGATCTGAGTGGATCTGATTTTTGGCTGGTATGGTTTAAATAGGAGCCTCTATGAAATAACTGATAATCTATTTCAGTAATATGCAATTCATTGCACATATTTGCTGATGATTCCATTTTTACTGATTACAAAAAGAGTAAGTGAAAACTAATAATATGCCAAGAAGTACAAAGGAGACTAATCAATCTTTCAAAATCCCATCACCAAGACCTTCACTCTCAATATTTTGGCATTTAATGATCCAGCGTTTCTGCATGACTTACAGATGTGAAACCATACTACTAATTCAACTTCGTATTAGTTTTAATCTAATATAACAAGTAGTCCCCCCATTTTATTACTAATTCTTTGGAGAAATTGTTTTAATAACTATATAATAGTCCATTATATAGACATTACATTTTTTGTAGGTCTGAATTTAAATTTTAATTGTGGTAAAATACACATAACATAAATTTACCATCTTAACCATTTTTAGATACACAATCCAGCATTAAGTATATCCACATTGCTATAGAAACATGACATTTTATGGTTATTTATGCTGCCTCCTTTTTCCCCATGCTTTTTAAATTTACATACAGTAAAATCCACTCTTTCGGGGGTGTACAATTTTATGAATTTTGACAGACCCATCCTCCACATGACCAATTTTCTTTTAACGGTGTGATTATTTTGTATTTTGTCATGTCTGACACTTTATGATGCTGCTTTCCGCTTTTTCTTTCTTTGCAATCATTCTCAAACTCAGACTTTTCCATTTTCATCTCATACCATACCTTCTTCCTGTCTGTTCAAATTGTAGCACATACCCCTAATGGGATTAAGGAGACAGGCATATGGGAGGAAGAACTTTGGGGGTGAAAACAAAAAAACAAAAAAAAAAACAGTATTACAGATAATGCTTTCCAAGCATTATCTGCTTGGAAATGATAGTTACATTTCTGAACTTAAAGGCAGACAAGGTATCCAATCAGTGGCCCCTGTTTAATACAATTGTCATGACTTGTGGATTAGAACATCTTCCCAGATGCTATCGTAGTAATAGGTTGACCCAGTCTTAGCATTTTGTAACACTGCCTATTTCCTCTTCTTGTGTCTTGTCATAGGTACATGACTCTGAAATTTATTAAACTTTCGATGAGGCTACATCAAACTTGAAACATCCAAGAAGCACCAAACTGGGAGGCTGGTGGGGCAAACGGTATTAGGGTGGAGAAGTCTCTCTCTTGGTTGAGGGTTAGTGATGCTCTTCTCCTGGAAGACAGAGTTATGCCAGTGGACAAGGTCATGTACTTACACAACTTATTTCAGTGTGCTTTTATTTGAGGGGGGAAAAAAAAGAAGAAAATAAATTACAGAAAAAGTGAAAGGGGTAACTTAAAGAACTCTGTTTAATTTTAGGAAGGCCCCAACTGAGGAAAGCAGCTAATAGGTTAGGGAAGTGATAACCAAAAGCTTTTGTACCACACTGACTTAGAACCCTAAAAGGCTTTTAATTCTACTGTCCAGAGAGCAGGCAAATTGCAAAGACACATGTTAAGACAGTACTTGAATTGAAATACTGATATACAAAAAACAAACAAAATGTAGAAACCTACAAAGAAAGACATTTTCTTTAAAAGTGTTCTGGAACTTCAGAAAAAAAAATGATTTCAGATGCATTGTTACCAACTGTGTAACTTTAGCTGTTTAAATGAAAAGCAAAACTACTTTTGTAGGGGCACCTGGGTGGTTCACTCAGGTAAGCATCTGCCTTCAGCTCAGGTCATGATCCCAGGGTCCTGGGATCGAGCCCCACATCGGGCTCCCTGCTCAGCGGGGAGCCTGCTTCTCCCTCTCCTCCCTGCTTGTGTTCTCTCTCTTGCTGTCTCTGTCACTATTTGTCTCTCTCTCTCAAATAAATAAAATCTTTAAAAAAAAAAAAAAGAAAAGAAAATCTACTTTTGTAAAAAGAAATTTAAAACTAAAAGGAAAGAACATATCCTTGAACAGTTTATGGCTGTGTCTCAGGTCTGCTGGTATAGACGACACAGTCATGGTCTACACCCCACTGCCATCTGCTATGCCCCGATTGCAAGCCTAGCATCCAGGAGGCACAAGCTTCTGTCTTAACTGATGAGCCTGGAAATCGAAACCTACGACATGAGGATATCTCCACGACCGATCCCACTACAAGTGCAGCAAAGTGATATGGAAAGAGCATTTTACTGCATGAACTCTCAAAATAGAAAGTACCACTCTGGACTCATTCCTTCTCCAGCAACTTCTTAATGTGAACCTACTAAGTACCAGTTCATACTATTGAAACTATCTCTCAATTCCCCTAACAAATCAGTAGTAAGATTTTTTTTTTTAACCCAACCATCTGGCCAAGATTTTTAACGTTCTACTTCACTTCAGCCCAACACACAGTAAACTCACTGACTGGTCTCTATTGATGTGGTATGCCTTGGTTACAATTTAGTATGAAAATGAATGACCACTTTATGAAACAGGCACAAAATGAAATTCAAGTTATTTTAAAGTTAAGGACACTGGAGTCCTAATTCCCCAAGCAGGAACCTGCCAGCTTATTCTGGAAATAATTCCTTTGGCCCGAAGCAACTGAGCTGCAGAAATAATTACTTCCAAGTTTTTAATTTCATTCTAATTATTATATGCAAAAGCTAATGGTTATCAGGAGTATATGAAAATTCAAGAACATCATTTCACAATTATGTATTTTCTATCCATTACAACATTCATAACACCCTGAAACTGGAGATTTTTGAAGCCATAAATTTATGAATATATAAAAAACATATGTTGATTCCACATGAGGATACATTAAAAACATTAATAAAATTTCCCTGGAGTTCACAGCAGTATAATTTATTACATTCATTTGATGATATATTGACTCAAATACTAGTGTCTTAAAGACTGAGAAGCATGTGTTTTGAAGAATAAAAATATATTAATTTTTTAAATAGTAGTTAACTTAAACCTGTTTCCCATGGTTGGCAGTTGACTAGTATATCGAGTTACAAATTCCTGCATGAGAGACATTCTGGCTGGGTTATGCTCTGCAGTGCAAAAGCACTGACTGTGAATTTAAATATAATCAAATCCTGAAATAACATTATCCGAAAAGAAATAAATGAGCAAAATAGCTGCATTCATCCCCTCCCCTAAATCATGAATTTAAATAAGCACCTTGATAAAAAGAGAAGGCACTGAAATGCTTTCAAAAGCTTTGGGATGGTGCTTTGTTTGATTTTATATGTAACCACCTCCATCTTCCTTCTTCAAGAGAAATGGGCCACAGAGCTCCGTATTTATGAATATTTAACAAGTCTCTAAGGCTCTCCTAGGATAAAGAGACCTGATAAGCTTTCCAAGGGAAGTAGTTTTCCTTCTTAAGAATCTCAGAGTACTTTCAAAATGACAGTAAAGTTCTTAATATGGGAGGGGGTCAGGAATGATTAGAGTTTGAGGCTGCCCAAAAGGTGGGGAGCAGGGATGAGCTGAACCATTAATGCAGCTGCTGCCCTTCTTTTGAATTAATCTAATTCAATTTTCATGCAGAGACATGATGTTACTGTCCCTGTTTCTCATCAGAGACACAGAGTGAGTGGAGGTGCCATAGGCCTGGCCCCATGCCAGGAACCAAACCGGAGACAGGACATATATCACCATACATTTATCTGACTAAAAATACAAGACATACTATTTTCTCATTTAATTTTTTTAATACTTGATTAGGATCTTTTCTAACCTGATATATTTGTTCAAATTAGCTGAGCTCAGGGAGTAAACAAATTTGGAGATTCTCAGGCCTAAGAGCAAATTTTAGAAGACAGGTTAAGATTTGTGCATAAACAGACTAAAAAACACTGAAGTCCTAAAAAACTGAAAAAAAAAATTAAGCAAGTACTACTTCGGGATGAACATTTGAAATAGAGTAGCAATATGTATAACTGAATTGTTTTCGTGTTCTTACAAGTATTCTTTTATGAAATGTTTTAAGTCCACAAAAAAAGTAAGAATGACACAAACTACATATACCCACTAGAAAGCCTCATCATTTCTTAAAGTTTTCTTTGGAATTATTTTTAAGAAACCTATCATGACAAATAGGGTGCAAGTCCCCGGCCAAACCCCCTCAATCCTATTGCCTTGCCTCCCTCTGCTAAGGTAACTAAGTAGATGGTATCATAGGGTGCATGACCTTCCACAGCTTGATTTTTTAAATTTGTATCAACACCATGTTTTTGAGAACATCCATGTTGATAGACCCAACTTGAATTCATTTTTTATGGTTCCATAGGAACCCAATGTATAAATACACCACCCTGTATTTATCAATTCCTTTTTTTTAAAGATTTTATTTATTTGAGAGAGAGAGAATGAGAGAGAGAGAGCACATGAGAGGGGGGAGGGTCAGAGGGAGAAGCAGGCTCCCTGCAGACTCCCCGCCGAGCAGGGAGTCTGTTGTGGGACTCGATCCCGGGACTCCAGGATCATGACCTGACCGAAGGCAGTCGCTTAACCAACTGAGCCACCCAGGTGCCCTATCAATTCTTTTTTTTTTTTAAGATTTTATTTATTTGGCAGAGAGACAGTGAGAGACAGAACACAAGCAGGGGGAGTGGGAGAGGGAGAAGCAGACTCCCCGTTGAGCAGGGAGCCCCACGAGTGGCTTGATCCCAGGACCCTGGGATCATGACCTGAGCCGAAGGCAGACGCTTAATGACTGAGCCACCCACGTGCCCCAATTCTTTTTCTTTTTTATTGGCCAATTTTCCTAAAGTTTATGAAGATTCTGCAATAAACAATCTTACACAATCCCCTTAGGTATATCTGCATGCATTTCTCTGGGATATATAGCTGGGAGGGACTGTTCTGCTGTGGGCACTTACACCTTCACTATGACTAGATGTTTATAAACTGCTCTCTAAAGCAAGAGTACCAATTTTCACCCCCATTCGTAGCGCAGGAAGGTTCTTATTTGCACACATGTAGGTCAATATTTGGCATTTTGAAATGTTTTAAGTTTTTCCCCAATCTGAAGAATATAAAATATCTCACTTCGTATTCTTTCATGTCTTTTTGTGAATGAGGTTAATATTGCCATTTGTTTTTGATTATGCAGGTTTCCCTTCTGTGGATTTCCTGTCCCTATTCCTTCTTCATTTTTCTACAAGTTTGTTTTTGCTTTTGTTTTTTGTTGTTGTTTTTGCTTTTGTTTTACTGGTATGTAGAAGTTACTTAGATATTTCAGATATTAATCCCTTATGGTCTATATTCACTGTCAAGAGTCTCCCACTCTAGGCTTTTCTTTTGGTTTATAGTATATTTTTATGATATAAAATTGTGTAGTGGACTTGAATTTATCAATATTTTCCTTAAACTCTTTGTATCTTAGTTAAGGAATAACCCACTACCCAGAGATCATAAAGACATTCTCTGGTATTTTCTTCTAAATGTTTTCAAGCTTTGCTTTTCATAAGTAGACTTTAATGCACCTAGAATGTATTCCTTATGTGTATTGACATTTTCTAATATTTTCCATTTGGATATCAATAATCATACCTGAGCCCCACATACTGAAGATCCACCCTTTCTCTAAAAAAATTTAGTGCCACCTCTAATATATTTCAAATGCTCATATATACATGTTTTTGTTTCTTGGATCTCCATTTTGCTACATTGGTCTCTTATTTGTCCCCATGCTACTGTGGTAGTTAAATTTCTTAAATTTCAGTGTCTGGGCAAGTTACCCATTTTGTTGTTTGAAAAACTGTTTTCATTACCTTTGCATTTCCATATGATTCTTAGAACTGGAATTACACTTAATTTAAAGATTAATTTGGTGGGAAATGTATTTTTATGATGTTGTGACTTCCTATTTATGTTCATAGTATATCTCACCATTTATTTAGGTGAGATTTTAAATCTTTCATAAAGGTCTTGTACAGCTACTGAATATTTTACAAGGCACCTCATATTTTGTTAGTAGTGTAAATGGCATCTTTATGAAATTTTGCTTTCTCAGTTCTTGCTACCATGTAAGAATACAGTTGTTATCTGTGCATCAATCTTGTTTACAGTACTAGGACTCTTATCAGTCCTATTTTTTTATGTGTAGATATTCTTAGATTATATCTTAGACAATCAGGTAGTCTCTGAATCCTGAGAACTTTATTTTTTCCTTTCTTATTCTTATACTTTGTATTTCTTTTTCTTGCCTGATTATACTGACTTAGGGCCTCAAAAACAATAACAAATTTAAACAATGACAGCAGGCATTCTTATTTTATACCTAATATCAGAGAAAATGCATGATATTTTACTATGGAGGATGGTATCTACTATAAATTAAAAGAGTACACCTCTATTTCTAGTTTGCTAAATTTTTCTTTTCAATTATGAAAAAAATGTATCAATGTAGATAACTGTAATTTGTCTCTCTTATGTCATCAGTGCTGTGCCTGATGGTGCTTACTCATGGCAAATATTTCCTTTTGTATTATGTATCTTAGGATTGCAACCTAATCTTAAATAAAGGATCTGCTGATAGGAATAGGAATCCCATAGAGCCTGCCTTGGTGGTCTGTCCCTCCACATCTTTTATTACTGCCAGTAGCCTCAGAGCTATCAAGGGTTACAAGACCACTTTTGATATTCATTTCTCATCTCAAAGCTTCCACAATCATATGGGACATATACATTCAACTCAATATGTACAATATATGTAAATCAATGTACATGTACCTCAAACCCATAGAACAGGTCCATTGTTCCCAAGTGGAAACTTTTTTTAATTAGTGTTGAGACCAAGAATTTAAAATTTTCTATGCTGGTATGTGGTTTTGTTTTTGTTTTGTTTTGTTTTGTTTTTTTGGTCCCAGTCCATCTGTTTAGGAAACACATGGACTTCAAAGGTCCTGCCTTTATATTCTGGTTGGAGTTCCTATGCTGTGCCTCATATACACTCAAGACTTGATCTGTTGTGATTATGAAGGAATTAAAACTCAACAGCCCGAGTTCTGGATACCAAGAGATTCCCTCTCCATTCCCCAGACAGGCACAGAATCAGGTATGCACTTCTTGGTCTGGTATTCAGTTACCTCTTTGTTTTTTTGGCTCTGTGCATTCCCTTTAATTTCTTCTAGGTTCACCTATACTTTTTTATTAAGGCTTGTTAATGCTGTGGAGTTTTTTTTTAATCCAATTAACATACAGTGTTAGATTAGTTTCAGATATACAATATAGTGATTCAACAATTGTATACATTGCTCAGTGCTCATCACGAGGAGTGTACTCTTGACCCCCTTTACATATTTCACACCCCCCAACCTCCTCACCTCCAGCAACCACCAGTTTGTTCTCTGTATTTAAGAGTCTAGGGTTTGGGGTTTTTTTGTGTTTTTGTTTTTTTTTTGGTCTCTTTTTTCTTTGTTTTGTTTCTTATGTTCCATATATGAATGAAATCTTATGGTATTTGTCTTTCTCTGATTGCCTTATTTCACTTAGCATTATACCCTCTTGCTCCATCCATGTTGTTGCAAATGGCAAGATTTCATTCTTTTTTCCGGCTGAGTAACAGTCCATTGTGCACATATACCACATCTTCTATAACCATTTGTCTATAGATGGACATTTGGGTTTTTTCCATATCTTGGCTATTGTAAATAATGCTACAACAAAGGGTGCATATTTCTTTTCGAATTTCTGTTTCCATTTTCTTTGGGTAAATACCAAGTATGGAATTACTAGATCACATGGTAATTCTATTTTTAAATTTTTGAGGAACCTCCATACTGTTTTCCACAGTGGCTGCACCAATTTGCATTCCCACATCAGCCATAGATATGTCTCCTCTGGCAAGGGAAATAAAAGCAAAATTAAACTACTGGGACTACAACAACAAAAAAAGCTTTTGCAGGCAAACCAAACCATCAACAAAACAAAACGGGGATCTACTTAATAATAGAAGATATTTGCAAATGATATATCCAATAAGAGGTTTATTCCAACATATATAAAGAACTTATACAACTCAACACCAAAAAAGGAAATAATCCAATTAAAAATGGGCACAGGACCTGAATAGACATTTTTCCAGAGAAGACAAAGAGATGGCTGACACATTGAAAAGATGCTCGGAAGGGAGCGGAGCAAGATGGCGGAGGAGCAGGAGACCTGGATTTCGTCTGGTCTCAGGAATTCAGCTGAATAGGGATCAAACCATTCTGAACACCGACGAACTCAACAGGAGATCAAAGAGGAGAGTAGCAACAACTCTCTGAACAGAGAAGCGACCACTTACTGGAAGGTAGGACGTGCGGAGAAGTGAATCCGAGGCGATATTCGGGAGGATAGACGGCGGGGGAGGGGGCCTCCGTCGGCCGCTTCTGGCAAGTGCTAGAGCCGCGGAGCACAAAATCGGACCATTTAGAAGTCGGCTCCGCGGAGGGACGTCGCTCCAGTGGCTAAGCGGGGGTGGAACCCTCGTGGGACAGTGTGGTCTCAGGACCCTCGGGGTCACAGAAAGACCAGGGGTGCCTGAGTGCGGCAGAGCTCCCGGGTATCGGAGCGGGGAAGCCGGCTGCAGAGACGGAGCCGAGGCGCGGACTCTCAGCTCAGGGTGGCCATAAACTGTGATCGGTGACACAGTCGCGCCACTGCTCCTCCAGCAGGGACCCAACAAGCAGCAGAGCCAGGGAGACTCCCCTTCCTCCCCTGGGAGGAGCGGCGCAGGAACGCACCGCAGGGATCTGCTGGGTTTGGAGCCTCCACACGGGGTCGGGTGCCGGAGATAGAAACGCTCGGTCACAGGCCGGGTGAGCACGGAGTGCGGCCGGAGACCGGGGACACGGGAGTGACTGCTTTTCTCTGGGGGCGCACTGAGGAGCGGGGCCCCAAGTTCTCAGCTCCTCCGGGTGGAGATGGGGAGGCCACCATTTTCACCCTGGTCCTCCAAGGCTGTACCGAGAGCTTGCAGGGAACAAAAGCTCCTGAGAGCAAACCGGAGCAGCTTGCTTAGCCCGGACCGACAAGGGCGGGGCAATTTCGCCTCCGGCAAAGACATTTGGGAACCACGGCAACAGGCCCCTCCCTCAGAAGATCCGCAGGAACAGCCAGCAAGCCAAGACCAAGTTTACCGATCAAGGAGAACGGGAGGACTCCAGCGCTAGGGGAATACTGCACATAGAATTCACGGCTTTTTCACCATGATTCATTACTTTTTCAAAGTTAATTTTTTTAACTGTTTTTTTTAATTTTTCTTTTTCCCTTTTTCAACCAACAACTTATCAATCCCTTTTTTAAAAAAACATTTTTTATTTTTCATTTTTAGAGTCATATTTTATCCCTTCATAGTAGTTACCCTTATTTTTGGCATATATATATAAGTTGTTCTTTCTTTAAAATTTTGATATACAGTTTCCTCTAACAGATCAAAATATACCCTAAATCACTAGTGTATGGCTTTGTTCTAGTCTCCTGCCTGATCACAGTCTCTCCCATTTTTTTTCTTTTTTTTTTTTTTTTGAAATCTTCTTCTTTCTTCTTTCAAACAACTTCTTATCAATTCCGTTTATAAAACCTTTTATAATTTTCACCTTTACAGTCATCTTCCATCCCTTCATTGTATCAACCTTTATTTTGTACATATATAAGTCTTTCTTCCATTAAAATTTTAGGAGGCACTTTCTTCTAACAGACCAAAATACACCCAAAATCTAGTGTGTGGCACTGATCTATGCACTAGCCTGATCATATTTGATCATATTCTGTTTTTTATTTGTTTTGTTCTGTTTTTGTTTGTTTTTATCTTTTTCTTTTTCTTTTTTTTCTCTTTCTTTTTTCTTTCTTTCCCTTACTTTTCCCCTGGTTTCAGGTCTTTTCTGATTTGTATAGAGTATATTTGCTGGGGACGTTGTTAACCTGTTAGCATTTTGTTCTCTCATTCATCTATTCTCCTCTGGACAAAATGACAAGACGAAAAAAATCACCTCAGCAAAAAGAACAAGAGGTAGTACCGTCTGCCAGGGACCCACTCGATAGGGACATTAGCACGATGTCGAACCTAGAGTTCAGAATCATAATTTTAAAGATAATAGCTGGGATTGAAAAAAGCATGGAAGTTATGAGAGAAACCCTTCCTAGAGAAATAAAAGAACTAAAATCTAACCAAATCGAAATCAAAAAGGCTATTAATGCAGTGCAATCAAAAATGGGGACACTAACTGCTAGGATGAATGAGTCAGAAGAGAGAATCAGCGATATAGAAGACCAAATGATGGAAAATAAAGAAGCTGAGAAAAAGAGAGATAAACAACTACTGGATCAAAAGGGCAGAATTCGAGAGATAACTGATACAATAAAACGAAACAAAATTAGAATAATTGGGATCCCAGAAGAAGAAGAAGGGAGAGAGGGGCAGAAGGTATATTGGAGCAAATTATACCAGAGAACTTCCCTAATGTGGGGAAGGAAACAGGCATCAAAATGCAGGAGGCACAGAGAACCCCTCTCAAAATCAATAAAAATAGGTCAACACCTTGACATCTAATAGTAAAACTTATGAGTCTAAGATACAAAGAGAAAATCCTGAAAGCAGCTCGGGAGAAGAGATATGTAACCTATAATGGTAGAAACATTAGATTGGCAACAGACCTATCCACAGAGACCTGGCAGGCCAGAAAGGACTGGCAAGATATCTTCAGAGCACTAAACGAGAAAAATATGCAGCCAAGAATACTATATCCAGCTAGGCTGTCCTTAAAAATACAAGGAGAGATCAAAAGCTTCCAGAACAAACAAAAACTAAAGGAATTTGCAAACACAAAACCAGCCCTAAAAGAAATATTGAAAGGGGTCCTCTAAGCAAAGAGAGAGCCTAAAAGCAGCATAGACCAGAAAGGAACACAGACAATATACACTCACAGTCACCTTACAGGCAATACAATGACACTAAATTCATATCTTTCAATAGTTACCCTGAATGTAAATGGGCTAAATGCCCCAACCAAAAGACGCAGGCTATCAGACTGGATTAAAAGACAAGACCCATCAATATGCTGTCTGCAAGAGACTCATTTTAGACCCAAAGACACCCCCAGATTGAAAGTGAGGGGGTGGAAAACCATTTACCATGCTAATGGACACCAAAAGAAAGCTGGGGTGGCAATTCTTCTATCAGACAAATTAGATTTTAAAACAAAGACTGTAATAAGAGATGAGGAAGGACACTATATCCTACTTAAAGGGTCTATCCAACAAGAAGATCTAACAATTGTAAATATCTATGCCCTGAATATGGGAGCAGCCAATTATATAAGCCAATTAACAACAAAAGCAAAGAAACACATTGACAACAATACAATAATAGTGGGGGACTTTAACACTCCCCTCACTGAAAGGGACAGATCATCTAAGCAAAAGATCAACAAGGAAATAAAGACTTTAAACGACACACTGGACCAAATGGACTTCACAGACATATTCAGAACATTCCATCCCAAAGCAACAGAATACACATTCTTCTCTAGTACCCATGGAACATTCTCCAGAATAGATCACATCCTAGGTCACAAATCAGGTCTCAACCGCTACCAAAAGATTGGGATTATTCCCTGCATGTTTTCAGACCACAGTGCCTTGAAACTAGAACTCAATCACAAGAGGAAAGTCGGAAAGAACTCAAATCCATGGAGGCTAAAGAGCATCCTACGAAAGAATGAATGGGTCAACCAGGAAATTAAAGAGGAATTTAAACGATTCATGGAAACCAATGAAAATGAAAACACAACTGTTCAAAATCTTTGGGATACAGCAAAGGCAGTCCTGAGAGGAAAGTATATAGCAATACAAGCCTTTCTCAAGAAACAAGAAAGGTCTCAAATACACAACCTAATCCTACACCTAAAGGAGCTGGAGAAAGAACAGCAAATAAAGCCTAAACCCAGCAGGAGAAGAGAAATCATAAAGATCAGAGCAGAAATCAATGAAATAGAAACCAAAAGCACAGTAGAACAGATCAACGAAACTAGGAGCTGGTTCTTTGAAAGAATT
>NW_027397107.1:3312298-3312591 GCF_003265705.2 Callorhinus ursinus
GTGCATTCCTAGAGATGTATCAACTACCAAAACTGAACCAGGAAGAAATAGAAAACCTGAACAGACCTATAACCACTAAGGAAATCGAAGCAGTCATCAAAAATCTCCCAACAGACAAAAGCCCAGGGCCAGATGCCTTCCCAGGGGAATTCTACCAAACATTTCAAGAAGAATTAATACCTATTCTCCTGAAACCGTTCCAAAAAATAGAAATGGAAGGAAGATTTCCAAACTCATTTTATGAGGCCACCATTACCTTGATCCCCAAACCAGACAAAGACCCCATCAAAAAG
>NW_027397107.1:3312601-3327471 GCF_003265705.2 Callorhinus ursinus
GGCAAAGAGGAAGTCAAACTCTCACTCTTTGCAGATGATATGATACTGTATGTGGAAAACCCAAAAGACTCCACCCCAAAACTGCTAGAACTCATACAGGAATTCAGTAAAGTGTCAGGATATAAAATCAATGCACAGAAATCAGTGGCATTCCTATACACCAACAACAAGACAGAAGAGAGACAAATCAAGGAGTCTATCCCATTTACAATTGCACCCAAAACCATAAGATACCTAGGAATAAATTTAACCGAAGAGGCAAAGGATCTGTACTCAGAAAACTATAAAATACTCATGAAAGAAATTGAAGAAGACACAAAGAAATGGAAAAACGTTCCATGCTCATGGATTGGAAGAACAAACATTGTGAAGATGTCAATGCTACCTAGAGCAATCTACACATTCAAGGCAATCCCCATCAAAATTCCACCCACTGTTTTCAAAGAAATGGAACAAATAATCCTAAAATTTGTATGGAACCAGAAAAGACCCCGAATAGCCAGAGGGATGTTGAAAAAGAAAAGCAAAGCTGGCGGCATCACAATTCCGGACTTCCAGCTCTATTACAAAGCTGTCATCATCAAGACAGTATGGTACTGGCACAAAAACAGACACATAGATCAATGGAACAAAGTAGAGAGCCCAGACATGAACCCTCTACTCTATGGTCAACTAATCTTTGACAAAGCCGGAAAGCATGTCCAATGGAATAAAGACGGTCTCTTCAACAAATGGTGTTGGGAAAATTGGACAGCCACATGCAGAAGAATGAAACTGGACCATTTCCTTACACCACACACAAAAATAGACTCCAAATGGTTGAAAGACCTAAACGTGAGACAGGAGTCCATCAAAATCCTAAAGGAGAACACAGGCAGCAACCTCTTCGACCTCAGCCACAGCAACTTCTTCCTAGAAACATCGCCAAAGGCAACGGAAGCAAGGGCAAAAATGAACTATTGGGATTTCATCAAGATAAAAAGCTTTTGCACAGCAAAAGAAACAGTCCACAAAACCAAAAAGACAACCGACAGAATGGGAGAAAATATTTGCAAATGACATATCAGATAAAGGGCTAGTATCCAAAATCTATAAAGAGCTTATCAAACTCAACACCCAAAGAGCAAATAATCCAATCACGAAATGGGCAGAAGACATGAACAGACATTTTTCCAAAGAAGACATCCAAATGGCCAACAGACACATGAAATAGTGCTCAACATCGCTCGGCATCAGGGAAATCCAAATCAAAACCTCAATGAGATACCACCTCACGCCAGTCAGAATGGCTAGAATTAAGTCAGGAAACGACAGATGTTGGCGGGGATGCGGAGAAAGGGGAACCCTCCTACACTGTTGGTGGCAATGCAAGCTGGGGCAACCACTCTGGAAAACAGTCTGGAGGTTCCTCAAACAGTTGAAAATAGAGCTACCACAGGATCCAGCAATTGCACTACTGGGTATTTATCCCAAAGATACAAATGTAGGGATCCGAAGGGGTACGTGCACCCCGATGTTTATAGCAGCAATGTCCACAAGCCAAACTGTGGAAAGAGCCAAGATGTCCATCGACAGATGAATGGATAAAGAAGAAGTGGTATATATACACAATGGAATATTACGCAGCCATAAAAGGAATGAGATCTTGCCATTTGCAACGACATGGATGGAACTGGAGGGTGTTATGCTGAGTGAAATAAGTCAATCAGAGAAAGACATGTATCATATGACCTCGCTGATATGAGGAATTTTTAACCTCAGGAAACAAACTGAGGGTTGCTGGAGTGGTGGGGGGTGGGAGGGATGGGGTGGCTGGGTGATAGACATTGGGTAGGGTATGTGCTATGGTGAGCGCTGTGAATTGTGCAAGACTGTTGAATCACAGATCTGTACTTCTGAAACAAATAATGCAATATATGTTAAGAAAAAAAAAAAGAAGAAGATAGCCGGAGGGGAAGAATGAAGGGGAGTAAGTCGGAGGGGGAGACGAACCATGAGAGACGATGGACTCTGAAAAACAAACTGAGGTTTCTAGAGGGGAGGGAGATGGGGGGATGGGTTAGCCTGGTGATGGGTATTAAAGAGGGCACGTTCTGCGTGGAGCACTGGGTGTTATGCACAAACAATGAATCATGGAACACTACATCAAAAACTAATGATGTAATGTATGGTGGTTAACATAACAATAAAAAATTTAAAAAGAAAGAAAAGATGCTCATCATGACTAATCATCAGGGAAATGCAAATTAAAGTCATAATGAGGTATCACTTTACACCTATCAGAATGGCTAAAATCAAAACACAAGAAATAACGTGTTGGCGAGGATGTGAAGAAAAAGGAAGCTTCATGCACAGTTGGTGAGAAGACTTTATTTTTTAAAGCAGTTTAGGTTCACAGGGGAAGGTTCAGAGAGCTCCCATATGCTCCCTTCCCCCACACATGCATAGCCTCCCCCATTATCAACATCCCCAACCAGAGTGGTACCTTTGTTACAATTGATGTACCTACAATGACACATCATGATCACCCAAAGTCCACAGATTACATTACTGTTAATTCTTGGTGTTGAACATCCAGTAGGTTTGAACAAATGTATAACAACATGTATCCATCATTATGATATAATACGGAGTATTTTCACTGCCATAAAAATCCTCTGTGCCTTGCCTTTTCAGCCCTTCCCTACCCTAACACCTGACAACCACATTCTCTGGAGTTTTATCTTTTCCAAAATGTCATGTAGTTGGAATCACAGTGTACAGCCCTTTCAGATTGGTTTCTTTCACTTAGGGATGCATTTAAGGTTCCTCCATGTCTTTCCATGGATTAATAGCCATTTCTTTTTAGCGATAAATCATATTCCATTGTCTGGATGGACCACGGTTTATTTATCCATTCACCTACTAAGGACATCTTAGTTGCTTCCAAGACTTGGCAACTATGAATGAAGCTGCTGTAGACATCCATGTGCAGGTTTTTTGTGGCTATTAGTTCTGGACTCCCTTGGGTAAATACCAAGGAGTGCCACTGCTGACTAGTGTGGTAAGAATGTTAAACATACTGCTAAACTATGTTCCAAGGTGGCTGCACCATTTTGCACTCCCACCAGCAATGAATGAGAGCTCCTGCTATTCCACATCCTCACCAGCATGTGGTGTGGTAAGGGTTCCAGATTTTTTACCTCTAATAGAAATGCAGTGGTAACTCGTTGTTTAATTTGCATTTCTCTGACAACATACGATGTGCAATGTCTTTCCATATGATCATTTGCCATCTCTATATTGTCTTTGGTGCAGTACCTGTAAAGGGCTTTGACCCATTTTTTAATTAGGCTGTCCATTTTCTTATCATTAAACTTTAATAGATCTCTGTATATTCCTTTATCAGATATGTCTTTTGCAAATATTTTCTTCCAGTCTGAGGTTTGTCTTCTCATTCTCTTGACATTGTCTTTTGCAGAGCAGAAGCTTTTAATTTTAATGAAGTGTCCTTGGTGGTGTATCTAAAAAGTCATTGTCATTGCCACACTCAAGGCCATCTGTGTTTTCTCCCATGTTATCTTCTAGACTTATATAGTTTCATGTTTTACATTTATGCCTATGATCCATTTTGAGTTAACTGTTATGAATCATGCAAATCTGGGTCTAAATTATTTTTTTGGCATGTAAATGTGCTGTTGTTCCAGTACCCTATGTTGAAGAGACCATCTTTGCTCCATTGTGTTGCTTTTGCTCCTTTGTCAAAGATCAGGTGACTATATTCACGTGGGTCTATTTCTGGGCTCTCTATTCTATTCCACTGATCTATTTGTCTGTTCTTTCACCGATATCATATTGTCTTCATTACTGTAGCTTTATAGTAAGTCTAGATATCAAATAGTGTCAATCCTCCAACTGTGTCTTTCTTCAATCTCGTGTTGGCTATTCTGGGTCTGTCTCTCCACATAAATTTTAGAATCAGTTTGTCAATATCTTAAAAATAACTTGCTGGGCTTTTGATTGGGATTTCATTGAATTTATAGAACCAAGCTGGGAGGAACTGACATCTGGACAATATTGAGTCTTTCTGTCCATGGACATGGAATATCTCTTCATTCAGCTTTATTATTTTTAAAAAGTTTTATGTTCTACTTTACCTGGCATTTCTAGGTATTTTTTCCTAATTAATTTAAATCTTTTATTTAAAAATAATTATAAATCCCATGCATTTCTAAAAAAATAATGAAAAGAGATCCCATATACATTTGACGTTACTTCCCTCAATGGTAACATCTTGCAAAAGTATAGTATGATGACAGAATCAGGATACTGACATTAATATGGTCAAAATACAGAACATTTTAATCACCACAAGGATCTCTCAAGTTAACCTTTTATAGCTGTACCTTCTTTCTTTCCACCCTCACCTCCTCCTTAATACCTGGCAACTACGAATCTGTTCTCCAATTCTTTAATTTTTGTCATTTTAAGAATACTGTAGTTGGTAACATTTGGAGAATGGCTTTTTTACCTCTGCAATCTCTGTGTTGATTCATTCTGGTTGTTGCATATATCAGTGGTCTTTTCCTTTTATTGCTGTGTTGCATTCCACGGTACGGAAGTACCACAGTTTAACCATTCACTCACCAAAGGGCATCTGAGTTATCTTCACTTTTTGGATATTACCGGTAAAGCTGCTATAAAAATTCACATACAAATTTTAGAGTAAACAAAATATTCATTTCATTTCTCTGGTATAAATGCCCAGGAGTACAACTACCGGGTTGTATGTTTACTTTTTAAAGAAACTGTCTGTTTTTCAGAGCGACTATACCATTTTATATTCCCACCACCAATATATGAGTGATCTGGTCTCTCTGCATCCTTGCCTGCATTTCATATTGTCATGATTTTTTTTTAGCCAAGCTAAGTATGTAATGATATCTCATTGTGATATTAATTTGCACTTCCCTAATACACAGTGATGGTAAGCATCTTTTTTATGTGCTCATTTGCCATATATCTATCCTCTTTACTGAAGCATCTGTTTATGTCTTTTGTTCATTTTCTAACTGGATTATCTGGTTTTTAATTATTGATTTTTAAGATTTATTAATTTAGATACTAGTCCTTTGCCAGATATGTGGTTTGCAGATATATATTTTCCCATTGATCTATGTGTTCATCCCTCTGCCAATACCACAGCTTTGATTAGTAGCTATATAATAAACCTTTATATCAGGTAGACTGATTCCTTCTACTCCATTATTTTTTTTTCAAGATTGTTTTAGCTATTCTAGGGTCTATGCCTTCCCATATAAATTTTAGAATAATATTGTTTTAGAATAATTATTTTAGAATAATCTACAAAAAAATACTGCTAGAATTTTGAGCGAAATTGGGTTTAACCTATAAATCAATCTGGGGAGAACTGAGCTCTTTCCCATGTTGACTCATCCAATCCATGAACACACTTGTCTCTATTAATTTAGATCTTTGATTTTTTCATCAGCACTTTGCAGTGCTCAGCATACAAGTTCTGTAAACGTTTTGTTAGACTTACACCTAAGTATTTAACTTCTTTTGAGTAATTATAAATAGTATTATGTTTTTAATTTCAGTTTCTATGTGCTCATCACTAACAAGAGAAATAAAATAAATTTGTGAATGTTTGTTTCGCATCCTGTGACCTTGCCAAACTCACTTTTTTAGTTCTAGGGGTTATTTTGTAGATTCCTTGGGATTTTCTACATTGAGAAATGTTCTACATTGACAAATAAGGACAGTTTCATTTCTTCTTTTGGATTGGTATGTCTTTTATTTTCTTGCCTTATTGCATTGGGTTGAACCAGAGTGGTAAAAATAGACTTATTACTGATCTTAAGGAGAAACCATAACTATATCGTATATTTTTAACTATAGGTTTTCAGATATTTTTTATCAAGCTGAGGAAGTTCCCTTCCATTTCTATTTTTCTGAGAGTTCCTCATCATGAATCAGTGTTGACTTTTCTCAAAAACGTTTTATGCATCAATTGATATGATCCTATGAATTTTTTCTTCTTTAGCTTGATAACTGAGTAGATTACAGTGACTGACTTTCAAATACTGAACCAGCCTTACATCCCTGAAATCAGCCCCACTTGGTCAGAGTATATAACTCTTCTTATAGATTTCTGAATATTATTTGATAGCATTTTATTAATAATTTTTACATCTATATTTATGTGGAATATTGGTCTGTAGTTTTATTTTTGTATAGTTTTATCTGGTTTTGATATCAGACTAATACTATATTCATAAAATGAATAGGGAAGTATTCTCTCCTCTTCTGTTTTCTGGAAAAAAATTGTTTGGAATTGGCGCAAATTCTTCTTAAATACTTGGTAGAATTCACCAGTAAAACAATCTTGGCCTGAAGATTGTTTGGGGGTCAAGAGTTTTTATATTATGAATTCAATTTCCATAGTAGTTATGGAGCTACGTATCTTCTTCATATTAAGGATATGTTTGGATTTCATAGACCAAAGAAAGTAAGTCCAAAGACAGCAGTGGGGAATTTTTAAAAGCAATTCAGTTTGCTCTGCAGAATTCACAAAAGTCTCCAGAAGAGGCACATGAGATATTTCTGGAAATGGGATAAAGTTGGGGCCAACAACAGTAAAACTGGTTGAAAGTCTGCCTAAGGAGCAGTTAGATTCCCAGCTCCCTTTCCTTACTTTGGCAAAACACTGCACATTATTATCTAAAGAGGGGAAGACAAAAAGTCTCCAGACTGAGAGATAACTTGGTTCAATTAAGGGCAAAGGTACCATACTGAAAATAGGGATTAAATAAAAAATTCATATATTTAGAGCTGAGACCCCAGCTTTCAGCTCCACTTGGTTCCTAGACTGTTGGAATCAAAAGATCCTTGTCTGAGAAGTCAGAGCAGCCCAAAATAAAACACCTAGGACATCATCAGGCAATGAGAAAGACGAACCACACCCCTACAATCAAGCTCACAACACTTTTTCTTAAATATGAATACACAAGGATCACCAGAAATCTTAGAAAAGTCTCTAACATGAGACGTAATGACAAACATGAAATCAAAAACAGTAATTTGGAAGGAACTAAGACTATGTGAGTAAAAGAAAACTTCCTCCTCAAAAAGTCTATTTATATGCTCGGAGATAAAAGAAAACATACTACATCCGGAGAACAGGGACAGAATGCTGTTGTTGTTGTTGTTTTTTAATTCAAGGAATAAAAAAAATCTCAGAAAAGGTAAACAGAGAAATATATATATACAGTACTTAGCAAGCTAGAAAATAATAAGTTTAGGTAAATTTCCCAGAAAATAGGGCAAATGGACAAAGAGAAGAAAATAAAAAGTCTAATATCTGAATAATAAGAGTTTCAACAAAAGAGAATAGAGAAAAATGAAGAGAAGAAATCATCAAAGAAATAACTCATGTCTTAAAGGAGTAAATTTTCATAGTGAGAGAGTCCATGGTGAGTATAATACAGTGGGTGAGAACAGACCCACACCAAGACATAGCATTATGAAATTTCAGAAAAATGGGAGCAGACAAATGCTTTTATAGACATCCAGAGAGGAGGAAAAAAGGATAGGAAATCAGAATGCCTTCAGATTTCACAATAACACCACTCCGTATTGGAAGACAGTGACACTTGAAGATAAATGCCTTTGAGTTTCTAAGGAAAAATCATTTCTACATAATTCTGTATCTGGAAAACCATCCTTCAACTTTGAGAGTAAAATAAAGACATTTTCAGATATCCAGGAAGCTTCTGAAAAATGTACTCCATAAAACAAAGAGGAAGTTATGAGAAGAAAAAAAGAGAGGTGATTAGGGAACAGGAGGTCGAACCCAGGAGAGAGGTAAATGACATACACAGGATGGCAGTAAGATGAGACTCGGGATGCCCTGAGTTCCTAGCTAGAGAGCAGCTAGTTCAACGTAAGGCAGTTAGGAATTCTCCAGGAAAGAAGTCTAAGACACGACGAAAGAGAATGAAAATTAGAAAAATTTGTGAAAATTAGAATAGCTAATTTTTTTTGAATTAGTGATAAAATGTAGAAAACTAAGAAAGCAAGCAAACAAATGAAGAGCCTATTATGGATTCTAGAGGAAAGAAAAATACACTCAGGAAAGGAAAAACAATCATACTATATTACATGACTCAGCTGTGAGTAGTATAAGGATCACAGTCGTAATAATTTAAACATTGAACAGTGGTCTAGCCAAAGTTGCATATGACCCTAGGATGAGGAACTAAAAGTAAGAGAGAGAGTATTTGCATGTGTGTGTGTGTGTGTGTGCGCACGTGCACACGTGCACAAACATACATGCACACTCAGGTAACGAGAGGTGTGAGAGTTGCTAAAATCCTCATCTCCCAAAGTACGAATCTGATAGGTAATGCTTACAACTGAACAATCAAGAAGTTGCAACATAAGCTTTAGAAATTTAGAATAAATATAAAAACAGTTACCCCTGGGGAATGAAATGATGGCAAGTAGGGGATCCAGAGACTTTTCACCTCCAGCCTCGTTGAGCTATTTGGCTCTTCAAACTATATACATGTACCTCTTTGAAAAAAAGAAAGAAACATGCAAAAACCTTTTTTAAAAATCCATATTCCCCAATTTAGCTTTCAATATTCTTCACAAAATGGCCAATGCTTACCTATCTCATGGACCTATACTATAGTCAAGTAGGCTTCTCTTTAATCAATGCCAGGATTTATTAATTCATTTACTTATTTATAAAATAAAATTTGCTAAATTTCCAACATATGTCAGTAGTAACATTGAACATAAGGAGATGAAAGACACAGTCTATGCCACCTAAATTTGGTCTCAGTCGTGGAAACAGAAAAATAAAAGAACACAGTGAAATAAACACTCTTATAAAAATATTCACAAGATCCCATGGAAACATGGAAGAGTTGCACATAACCTAGTAAAGAGTAAGAATTGCCAACAAGTGCTTAAAGGAAGAAATGAGGATTCAGAAGAGTTTTCAAGGTCAACTATGTGTCAACCAGAAAAAGGGGGAAAGGAAGCTGTAGTCAGAAGGAAGAGTTGATAGTGACCAAAAAATGCAAGTTGATAGTGAGCACACATTCAATTACCCATTCAATTAACACTGTTTGGGTGCAAATCACATGTTAGATACTATGTTAGACCTTGGAGTGGTGAAATCTTTGACCTTTTCCTAAAAGGACTCCTATTTTGCCAACAATTTTAAAAAGCACAAAAGAGGAACATCAAAGTTATACCAAGGTGTCAAGATAGGTTTCCTAAATGAGGGTGACCTTGCAAAATCAGTAAGAATTAGCCAGGTATCATACTAAGAAAAAAAAAAGACCCAAAAGCACACAAGATACAATGCAGATGATTAAGACAGTAGACACAGAAAAGGGTCAGGTTTAATGTGAAGGAAAGAATGTAAAGTAAGAAATATGCCATAGGAGCATTTTAAAACTTCATTGGAAGTCAATAAATTGACCTCTCTCTCTCTCTCTCTCTCTCTCTCTCTCTCACACACACACACACACACAAATTCAAGTAGCAAAGATCTTTAAAAATCACCCCCAAATATACAGAAAAAGACAAAAGAGATGAAAGTGATTGGAGAGAACACAATAGAACTGGAAGGCAGACAGAAGTAACTGATGTTCATGCAGGCCAAAACAAAGGGGCAAGGACTAACAGTGAATGACACAATAGAAGAAAAATTTTCCTACAATAAATAAGAATCGAAATCTGCACAACAAAGTATAGCTACTATGTGTCAGGGACAAATAAATTTTTTAAAACACTGAGAGCTAGGGGTGCCTGGGTGGCTCAGTCAGTTAAGCGTCTGCCTTCAGCTCAGGTCATGATCCCAGGGTCCTGGGATCAAGCCCCGCATTGGGGCTCCCTGCTCAGCGGGAAGCCTGCTTCTCCCTCTCCCGCTCCCCCTGCTTGTGTTCCCTCTCTCACTGTCTCTCTGTCAAATAAATAAATAAAATCTTTTAAAAAAAATAAATAAAAGACTGAGAGATAGACACAACCTTATAAAATTCTTGTCTTGATGAAAAAAATTAAGTCTTCTGTAGGCTGCCACACAGAACAAATAGGTTATCTACAAATGAACAAAAAACCTCACCCTGGCCTAAGCACTCTGTGAGCAGCCACAGTATATATACCGAACATGACGGAAAAAGAACCTCTGGGTCTTGAGGAGGAAAATTTCTGTCTCAGGAATTTTATACCTAAATAAGCCACTCACTGTTTATGTGTGAAGACAAGAGAAAGACATTTTCAGATAAATAAGGACTCATAAAGTGTAAGACCCACAGCTTTTTCCTGAAATTAAAAAGGCTATAAAGCCCTGCTGCTTGAAGTGTGGTCTATGGACAAGCAGCATTGACATCACCTGGGAATTTGTTAGAAATGAAAGCTCTTGGGCCCCACTCCAGACCTACTGAATCAAAGTTTATATTTTAACAAGATCCCTAGGTGATTCATAGGCACATTAAAATTCCAGAAGCACAGCTCAAACCATATCCCTGCCAACGAAGTGATGATTCAAAATGAAGAACTAAGAAGACTGATAATGAGCACTGAAATCATGTACGCACACATACACAACGAAGTTTCAACAAAGGTCTGAAATAGGATTATGAAAGAAAAGATACAAAGGAAAATGTGAGTATAAAATCCCAAACAATAATAAAACCTAAGAAGTGGAAATGAAGAGGAAAAGCATAAAATATTCATCATCTTGCATTGGAGCAATCAGAAGAAACTATTTTATTATTGGCATTGGCATTGATAGTTATAAAGTAATTATTAAAATATGGCTTTCAAACATCTTCAATTTAATCATCAGTTAAAAAAAAAAACCCAGATCATATATATAATTTCCAAATTACCAGAGGTAAAATTTCAGAGAAAAACATAAAAGAAAAAAGATTTTAAATAGAAATAGTAATCTGAGCACATATATTGAACTCCTTCCCCCATACAAATGCATACTGAAATGATCAACCAGGTACATTAATAAGTGGACCTCTCTATATCATACCTGGAAATCCAAAGAGGCTAGACACGAGCCAGGAACTTTGAGATATAGTGTAAGCAAGTCTGAATTAAAGGGAGTGTATAAATATACTACTCACTGTACACACAAGGGAAGCCTGCCTTTGAAGTAAGCAAAAGAGATCAGTAGGAGAACCTACCAATACCCAGCCAATTAAAGTGGACAATGGAGCCACAATTCCCGGCAATTAATAGCATGGGGGTGGCTAGCATAAGACAAAAATGTAAAGGCATATAAGATCCCACTGCATGAGGGTCCCTGTGAAATCTCAGTGCCTACATGGGCTACGCTACTCTGGAAGGCTTACATACAGGATAGGTACTGCAGAAACTATCTCCAAATAGAGGAAAGCCACAATCATAGAAAAGAAATTCGTTTAGCAGAAAGGCAAATTCCTTCCCATGAATGCCTTCAATTGTGCTTCCTGTTGACCTCCCAGCATGGAGATACTGACCCAAAGCTGCAGTAGACCCAGAGCAGTGATTCTCACCCAGGCAGAGGGCATTTTTCCCATGGAGATCCAGAACTGAATTAACAAGGGACTTGATCAAATCCTGACTCTAATCCAGACCCCTGGTATTTGGAGTATAAGGACTTGGAGATACACACACACACACACACACACACACACACACACACACACACACGTACACATAGACTTTTTTTTAAAGGTTTATTTATTTATTAGAGAGAGAGAGAGCAGGAGGAGGGGGAGAGGGAGAGAGCATCTTAAGCAGACTCCATGCTGAGTGCAAAGCCCAACATGGAGCTTGATCTCATGATCTCAGGATCATGACCTGAGCTGAAACCAAGAGTCAGACACTTAACCAACCACACCACCCAAGCACCCCACATATATACATATTTTTTTTAAAAAATTAGCTCTTATTGCTTAAATGGAAGCTTTGACCATCAACTGTTTGCAGCCAAGTCTTTCCTAATATATGTATTTTGGGCAATAAACTTACTTGTAAGGATGGATTAAGGTACATCTTCCAAGTTTTGATATAGATGATCCCCCTTTATTTCTGATAATGCTTCTTTCCTTCATTTCTACTTTGACACCAGTATGGCTTCACCAATTTCCTTTTAATTAGTGTCACATGTTATAGCTTCTTCCTACACTTTTATTTTCAGGTGTTCTTACAGGTAACATTTGTCTCTAGTAAACAGCGTGTGATTTTTGTTTTATCCTCTAACAAATTGTATCTTTTAACTAGACTACATAGTCCATAAACAGCTAATGTAACAACCGATATATCTGGGGGTTCAAATCTACCATCTTACCATTTCTTTTCTATTTTCACACTCACTCTACTTCCATTTCCTCTCCTTGAGTTTTCTCTTTCGTGAGTTATTAGGAATTAATTATTTTATCATTATTCTACTTCTCTCTATGATAGTTGGTTGTTAGTTATATAATTTTCTATTATGCTTTTAATGGTAACCCTAAAAATGACAACATCTATCCTTGACTTTGAAAAGTCAAATGTAAGTTAGTTACTTTTATGATTTTCTGGGCAATTCAAAAACCTTAGATCATTTTACCTCCACTTGCCCCCTTCCCAAATTTCATGTCATGGTTTCCTTCTCTTTTTAATTCTACATATACTTAAATCCCACAAAACTTACTATTATTGCTTTAAGTGGTTAATAGTCATTTACATTTCCGTTCTCAATTGCTCTTCATTTCCTCCCGCATTTCCATTCTCCATATGGGAACATCTTCCTTCTACCTGAAGAAATCCTGTTAAAATCTTTTAACACAATTCTGAAGTTTTTGTTTGTCTGAAAACATCTTTATTTCATCTTCCCATATGAAGGCTATTTTTCCTAGATAGAGAATTCTGTTGTAATAGTTATTTTCATTCAAGATGTTAAACAGGTTGTTTCATTATCTTCTAATGAGAATTTATCAGTCAACCTTATTTTTGCTCCTTTGAAGATATCTTTTCTCTGCAACTTCTTTTAAGATTTTGCTATAATGTGTTTATGTACATTTATTCTGTTTGGGGTTTGCTGAGCTTCTTGAATTTGTGGCTTAACATCTCCAGAGCAGTAACTTTTAGAAGTTTTGGAAAATTCTTGGCTACTATCTCTTCAAATAGTGCTTCTACTCTATTCCCTATCTCTTTTCCTTTTAGGACTCCAATTGCACATGCTTTAGACTTTTTCACCTTATACCATATATCCTTTATTCCATTTCCTGTGTTTTTTTCCCTCTATAATTTAGCCAGGATAGTTCTGCAAACCTATACTCTCTTCTGCTATTTCTAATCTACTGTTAACAGCATCTATTTAGTTCTTAATTTTAGTTATCATAGGCTTCTGTTCTCAAATTTCCATTTCATTCTCTTTTATGGATTCCAGTTCTCTGGTAAAATCCTGTATTTTTGTCATCTAGTCTTATAAACATATTTATTACAGGGTTTTTGTTTTGTTATTGTTGTTGTTTTTCACACACAGATCTAACAGCTCCAGTACCTGTTTCTATTGCCTGTTTTTTCTCTTGATCCTATCTCATGGTAAGACTGGTAACGTTTTATTAAATTATGAGCTTGATCTATGAAAATCTGTATAATCCCTGGTTGATGTCATCTTCCATCAGGGTATTTTAGGGTTTTCTTTTTTAAAGCTTCTTGGAGGCAGTTGAAATAGCAACACATTTTATCACTCAAACTAGGGTTGAGCTCATTCAAAACTGGGTTTCAGTCTTAATAACATCTAGTCTATTTAGGACTGTTTTTTTTTTCTCTCCTTTCTCCTAGGGTATAGTCCTTCAGGAATACCAATGTATCACCTGAGGTGTCTACCAGGGCTTTGAACACCAATTTTTATGTTCCAGGACCATGAGACTGTCAATAAATCTGCTTAGCTTCTCAATCTCTTTGTAACTGCTTTCTCCTTGGCTTCTCTGCCTTTCACTGCTTAAGAATCAGTGAATGCCTGGATGAAAAGCATAGCTCAGGTAAAATCACTTTTCTGCATATTGCTTCCTTCAGGGATCTTAGAATCTCAAGTTCTAAGTCCATGACTATGTTTACTTCTCAATTTCTGGCTCCTAGTTGCCCATCACTGAGCTGTTAATATCTTCAATCATTTTTATTAATCCAAAGAGAAGTGAGACAAATAAGAGCAAAAGAGTGGATTTTCATAAAGCTAAATGAATTCAATTTAAAGACAGGTTTTTAGCTGGTGCAACCACTCTGGAAAACAGTATGGAGGTTCCTCAAACAGTTGAAATTAGAGCTACCATTCGATCCAGCAATTGCACTACTGGGTATTTTCCCCAAAGATACAAATGTAGGGACCCGAAGGGGTACGTGCACCCCAATGTTTATAGCAGCAATGTCCACAATAGCCAAACTGTGGAAAGAGCCAAGATGTCCATCGACAGATGAATGGATAAAGAAGATGTGGTATATATACACAATGGAATATTATGCAGCCATCAAAAGGAATGAGATCTTGCCATTTGCAACGACGTGGATGGAACTGGAAGGTGTTATGTTTAGTGAAATAAGTCAATCAGAGAAAGACATGTATCATATGACCTCACTGATATGAGGAATTCTTAATCTCAGGAACCAACTGAGGGTTGCTGGAGTGGTCGGGGGTGGGAGGGATGGGGGTGGCTGGGTGATAGACATTGGGGAGGGTATGTGCTACGGTGAGCGCTGTGAATTGTGCAAGACTGTTGAATCACAGATCTGTACTTCTGAAACAAATAATGCAACATATTTTAGGAAAAAAGAAAAAGAAGAAGATAACAGGAGAGGAAGAAAAGGGGAGT
>NW_027397107.1:3327571-3340101 GCF_003265705.2 Callorhinus ursinus
AAAAAATAAAGACAGGTTTTTAAATCTAAGAGTACATCCTACCTTTAGATGTTGAAATGACAAGATTCCGATTCTAATTCTTTTTTGAAAAGTCTGTGATGGTAGACCACAGTTGAATTTTGTTTGTTCATTTTTATTTTTGTCCTTATTTGACTAAATAATTGACAATCTATATTAATTCCAAATAGGCCTTTTTTTTTTTTTCTAATTTTACTAGTGTGTGAAATTCAAAAGTCTAAGAATCAGATTCTTTACCCTGGCCCACAAATCCACTTTCTTCTTCAATATTGGCCCATTCTGCTGTCTCACTTGTCTGGGGTTCTCCTGGCATAAAAGCCTCTTTTCATTTCCTGCTCTAGCACCTTTATATATGCTTCTCCCACTCTCTGAATTTTTTGTTCCATAACTCTCCCCTATAAGAACTATGAGAGCAGACTCTGTGTTAGTTTAATTCACAACTGTTAAACTCCTTGCATATATTAAGGCATCAAAAGGGTCTGGTGAGAAGATATTTGCAAATGACATATCAGATAAAGGGTTAGCATCCAAAATATATAAAGAACTTATACAACTCAACACCAAAAAACTCCCCAAATAATCCAATTAAAAATGGGCAGAAGACATGAAGAGACATTTCTCCAAAGAAGACCTACAGATGGCCAACAGACACATTAAAGATGCCCAGTATCACTCATCATCATCAGGGAAAGACAAATCAAAACCACAGTGAGATATCACATCATACCTGTCAGAATGGCTAAAATTAAAAACACAAAAAACAACAAATGTTGGCAAGGATGTGGGAAAAAAGGAACCCTCATGCACTGTTGGCAGGAATGCAAACTGGTAGAGCCACCATGGAAAACAGTATGATTTTTTTTTTAATTGAAAATAGAACTACCAAAAGATCCAGTAATTCCATAGTGGGTATTTACCCAAAGAAAATGAAAACACTAATTTAAAAAGATACATGCACCCCTATGTGTATAGCAGCATTATTTACAACAGCCAAATTATGGAAGCAGCCCAAGTGCCCACAACAGATGAATAGATAAAGAAGATGTGTTCACAAGAGAGTATTAGCCGGCCATAAAAAAGAATGAAATCTTGCCATTTGCAACAACCTGGATGGATCTAGAGAGTATAATGCTAAGTGAAATAAGTTAGAGAAAAACAAATACCATTTAGGAGACAAAACAAACAAAGAAAACAAGAAACAAACCAAAAAAACAGACTCTTAAGTATAGAGAACAAACTGATGGTCACCAGAAAGGAGGTGGGTGGGGGCATGGGAGAAACGGGTGAAGGAGATTAAGAATACACTTAAAATGATGAGCACGGAGTAGTGTACAGAATTGCTGAGTCACTACACTATACATCTGAAACTAATCTAACCTGTATGTTAACTATACTAGAAGATGACAGATGATAGAGATAGATAGATAGATAGATAGATAGATAGATAGATAGATAGATAGATAGATAGATAGATGGCTTTATTTTTAAAAGGGTCTGGTGCTGAAGACACCTCAGTAGAGAATTATAAAGAGGAAGGCTTTCTGAAGATTTCTTTGAGAAATGTGTGCTATGAGCCTACTTTTCACTCTGCCCCACCAAGAAAGAAAAGGGATGAGGGCTTCAATCTGCTAACTCCAAATCAAGGGGATGAAATTTTAGGGACATGACTTAAAGAGTTCAATCCGTGTCTCCTGCAGTTGGTTGGTGGCTAGTTCATACCTGAGAAATTTAAGGGCAGAGAGTTTGGTCACAGTGCCTGTGTATGAAGAGTAGGTATTGCTGCAATGAATCCCAGCACTTCAAGAGTTTGTTTAGCAAAGTTCACAGGAGGGTTTCTGGTGAGCCAGAGGCGGGCCACATGTAAAACAGGCAGCATAGAGCTGTCTTAGGAACCTGCCAAGATGACCACTGAGGGGTGAGTAGACATCAACAGGGGGACACCTGGAGTATGCCTAGTTGTCCGAGAGTTAAGGAAAGAACGGTATTACCAAGACAGGATTGTGAACAGCACATTTCAAGGTCACTGCTGGCAAGACATGCCAAGGGACTGGGAGAAAAGAGGAAATAGTGCTTCAGAGAAATCCATCAAAGTGTTCACAACAGAAGGAGACAGCTTTAAACATCTGCCAAACCACAGAGCACCGAGACATGCTCACTAACATCAAGACAGACCTCCTCCTACTGCTGCTCTCCTCATGCCCATATTGCCCTTCCTGATTAGGTGCAGAACAGACAGAAGCACCTTAGCAACTTCCTTCCTTATCCGAAGTGTTTAATGATCAGCTGACCCCCAGTCAGGAAAGAGAAGATGCACATTCATACACACACTAAAATAGATCACTTAGCAAAATCATATTCCAGACAAAATCAAAGTTATTTTTTAATTAACAAAATAACCAATAAATATGTAAGCACTTTGGTTGCATGACAAAATGACAAAAGTGGTCATTCATGGTCTTCAATATATTCATCCAATTCTTTTTAACAAATATAAGTACATACTATTAAAAAAAAGACAAACACAAATAAACCCCACTCCTTTTCCAACTGAACCCCACCACCGACTGCAAATTATTCAGACTCCTCAGATTTGGAGGCCACAGAGTGGTGCTAAAGTCCTACCTTCCGGACACCAGACTCTATGCTGGAAACTTCTCCCCCAAGTGACTGAAGAGCAGTGGGAAATATCTTATTCCACACATGAGAAGTCCCTCCCTGAACCTTGCCCACAGGCACACGGCCCTCCTACTGTAGGCTTCACTGGGATCAATACATGCCAGTACAGCATAATATCCTGTCATCCTTCCACACAGCATGACACACTTAGAGTAAGAGGGTCTTCATTTCCTCCCCAAGGTAACAATATAGGGGAAGCAGGTATACCAATTTTGTCTATGCAAGACTAATCCCTGGATTCAGTTGTGCAACCATTCACTTAGAGCCCAGTGCCCTGAGTTGAAACTCAGCCTGGGGTAATGTCACCAACAGCGCCTCCAACAGCCTCCCCCTGCTGTCCTGCAGTGAACTAAGAGTCCTCCTTCTCAAGGCCACATCACAATCTCCCATCTGTCCCACCGTGCACTGTCTCAATGAAACTGGAGGATGTATGTGGTCACTCTTTAATATCCCATAAAACAGTGACACCAATGAATCCCAACATGAGCTAGACAAAATATGTTCTCCCTGAATTTCTGATCTATACCTTGACACTCTTCAGGAATAATCAACTTACCCTTTTGCTTTACAATATCCCAAATCTGAAGACAGCTGCCATGATCCTGGAGCCTTCCTTTGGTCCAGAACCAGGACATCAGGTTTCATCAACCTGGGGCTCTGTCTTACCTGACAGCAAAGGTAAATTCTTGGCTGGGATTTAAACTGCCCTATGAAGGATTACCTCAAATTGTCCCAAAAGCAATGACAGGTGTGAGCTTCTTACAAACTTATGGGTTTTTTAAGAAGCAGATCTTACATTTTAACACATTATTTAATATAAGCGTACCTAAGATGTGAAAACAGAACTTGCATTACCTTCTTAATCGATGGGTTGCTCAGAGAAAGTGAACAAGAAATGAACTCAAATTGAAATAATTCAAGGGTAGAACCCAGAAGACTTGAGCCATTATCCCTAGTCTTGACAATTTGGGGCAAGTGACTTAACATGCCAGTCTTCCCTCCTGCAAAGCTTAAAGTGTCTAGTGCCCCAGGCTCCTTTGAGCTGGGAGTCTCATGTGGATGGACTATGACCACACTCATGAAAATGGGGCCATTACTATTTAAATATGGTAACTTGAGGATGACTAATATTTATATATAGCAGATGTCATATCACCATCCTAGTACCTTTCCAAAGCCAAGAAGCCAAGCTGTCTCCCCAGACCCACCCTTCAAAGTCACTGACATCCATGGAGAAGAGCAGGTAAAACCACTACTTACCTCCCAGTCAAGCACCTCCGAAGAGAGTATGATGCCCCTCCCCCGCAAGTCCTCGAGCAGTCGCTCCAGCTGCCCCAAGCATCCCAGTTGCTGTCTTTGTCTTCATCGGAACGAGTGTTTCTTGAGGTCTAGAATGAGAAAAAACACAATAAATTATAGACAAATTTGCTAGAACTATCCCCAAGCTTCTCCAGTTTTTCCAGAGTCTTATTCTAAACTGTTCACAGAGGAGAAGGTTGCCTACAGATGTTTTGCTTTGGATTGGCTACATTAAACGCGCATGCACACACACACAGTTTTATATGGAAACTAGTGTCACATAAGTACCCTTCCACTTTATGAAGGTTTTGTCCGGGCAGCTTATAAGCTCAGTTTTAAATCTGAAATTTTATCATTCCAAAATTTAACTAGGCTAAGTTATGTTTTATAACCTATGCAGCAGGGTCCCAGCACGCACCTAAAACTTCTCACCACTGAAATCCTGGCTTGCCCTTCTGTCAGACAGATGGGCGCTAGCTCCAAGGAAATTATTTTGCATGAGATTTGTGGAATCTCCTGAAAAGGGCTCCATCCCAAGGAAACAAAGTAATTAAAGCGTTGGGGATCCAAGAAAATAGAGAAGGGTACACCAATTAAACCACCTAATTAATATGATTTAATTAGTCTTCTGGAATGGCCACTATTGACTTATGTTGGGATACTTTAGGGAAAAGAGGAGGACAGGTATATGTTAAAAATATACAGACAGATATAGATGTAGATATGAGAAGAAATGATGTGTACTACTTACATAAAATTACAAAACTTCACTAAAGGGCCTAGAGTAGGAGAAACGTACATAGTCCTAAATGGGTAGACTCAAAACTATAAAATGTTAATTCTCTCCAAATTAACTTATAAATTTATAACAACTCCAATCAAAATCCCCAAGGGAATTTTTTTTGAACCCAACAAAATGATTCCAAAGTTCATCTGGTGGAGTGGAAGTCTACAAGAGCCAAGAAAAAAACTGTAAAAGAAGGGAAATTGGAGGGAAATTGCCTCAATTAAGGGTAGAGAGCTGGCATAGCGATAAACAGTGAAAATATACTAAATTTAAAAAAAAAAAAGAGTCCAGAAATAGACCCAAGTATAAGGAGGTAGGATGGAACCACAAGTCAGTGTGACGAATGTTTTTAAAAACAAAACAAAAACCAGGGCACCTGGGTGGCTCAGTTGGTTAGGTGTCTGACTCCTGGTTTTGGCTCAGGTCATGATCTCAGAGTCATGAGATCGAGCCTCACGTCAGGGTCCATGCTCAGTGTAGAGTCTGCTTGAGAGTGTCTCTCTGCCTCTCCCCCCACCGAAATAAATAGATTTTTTTAAAAAATAGATGACTTTTTCACAAAATACACCAAAATGATTTCCACATATATTAGAAATTTTTATTTAAAGCACTGAGACCATAAAATAGTAGAAAAATTATAGATTAACAGTCTATAGACTTGACATAGGCAAGACTGTCCTAGATAGGTCAACAAGGTAGAAGCTATAAAGGAAAAGACTAGGAGATTTCCATTAAATTTCCATTTTATTTACATTAAAATAAAAACACACACAACATTTGCTATCTCTTCACCCTTTGGATAAAGGTGCAGGGATCTGAGTTTACACACAAAATGCATACCACAAGGACAAGCATTATGGGCTGGAAGGAGCAACCTGCCTCTGAGAACAGAGGATGTAGGCTAGGAGCAAATGTTGTCCATGACAGAAGGGATGCAAGCTGAATGTTGTAGAGCTCCTCCACCCTCATAAAAATTCTGAAGCCAATATGACAAAATGTTACATCTGATGAAGCCAAGGGGCCCTATAACAGATGTTAGTTTTATCCGAACTTGCATTTTTTTAAATATCTTTTTCAAAAATAATTTTTTTGAAGGAGGGGGTAAAAGACAATTCTTAGAGCACAGGGGAAATCTGCATCACTTTTCATACAGGTAACCATGTATGTGCATTTAGAAAGGAGGGAGTTAATTTAAAATGTTCACCGTGGCAACTTCCAGGTTCAAGGACTCTGAGTGATTTTATCTTCTTTTGTTTTTGTTTCTCTGCACTTTGCAAAAAGAAAAAAATTTTAAAGAAAACACTTTAATTCTTGAATTAAATATTTGTAAGCAAGCAAACAAAGACCACATCCACACAGAGAAAAGTTCAAGTCAGAGAGAATTTAACAGGGAAGCTGCAAGTCAGAGAACAGGAACGTTTATGAAGGAAACCCTAATACTAATAAAACCACAGAGAACGGCTGAACTAGATATTACACGGGCTTCCTTAAGCCCTTAGGCCATGTTACCTCATCCAACCAAAAAGATTTTTTTTTTAAATTAAGAGGGGGATCTGTAAAAAGTACTTTCAAAAGTGAAATGGAATAATGAACCAAGGAGGGATTTTTCAATCATTTCCACCCAAGACTCACCGGTCAGTGGGTTTCATGGCTTCTTGCCAAACTACCTATTTATAGCACAGTGCACGGTCCTGCTTGAGGCAATACTGTAGGAACAGTCAAGCTAAAGGAAGGGATAAATATCTGGCAACTGATCAAATCTGTCATCAGGAATAAGGGCTAATTAAACCCATACTATTTACTGTTCTAATTAGATCACTGTTCAGTTCAATTTTCTACACGAAATGTCACCAAATGGAACTGCGTCCTGTCTATAACATAATATAAAATAAAGTTTTAATTCATAAAAAAACACACAAATTGCACTTTAATACATTCATCTGGACTTCTGGGTTGGTAAGTCCAAATCATTTAAGTAAATGTTTAAAATATACACAGCTGAAATTGATTTTTCATTTTGTCACCCGATCTACCGATAGGTTGAATGTGAGAAGTTGAAAAACATCATCATATATATTTTTAAATGAAAGTTGAGAGTTCTTTACAATATTGCTTTAATTTGTTTTTATTCCCACTATCCCATCTGTTCGGTTTATAGTTAGAGTCGGGTTTCTTTCCATAACTTCTCCACCTTTACTTACAAAAAAAAAAGAATCTTGATTCTAAAATAACTAAAATAGGCATGTTATAAATGCAGGCATTTGGTTTCTCTGGTTGGGTTGGTGAGATATTTCCCCCCCTAAGAAAAGAGAGAAAATTGTATCTCAAGAGGGGCCCCTCGAGTTTTTCTCCTGCCCTTGACCGTGAAGATGAAGATGGGATTTTATTTTGAAACCCTGCTGCCGCCTTCTGCCAGCTGGTTTTCCCTGCCCCCTTCTCACGGACGCTTCTTTACCCAAAGACCAGCAGTAATATCCCCAACATGCACGGGTTCTTGCCTCTCCCCGCTGATGCCAGTAGCATGGAGCGAGGACAGACGGTCAGAGAAAAGCCCCGTGGTGGCAGAAGAAAGCACGCCCAGGGCCATACGACACATGTATATTTGTATGTTCTTCCTGATGGTGACACAGCAGCACGTTTCTGGACCACACCTCTTCCCAGAGCAGGGGACCGCCAGTCTCCACCAGCTTCTGCTAAGAACCCTGCCCTAGCTTTCCCTTCAACAGTCCCAGCTCGTCCATGAATATTTACTCTGAACACACTTAAGTTTGCACGTGTTTAATCTTAAAATGTAGTGTCAAGAATACAACACTGTATCTGAGAATAACACATACCACGCATTGCCCCACACTCCAGGGTTCTTCTGATAACATCTGAGTTTCCTCTTTCCTTCCCTCCTTCCTTTCCTCCCTTCCTTCCTTCTCTCCCATCTTCCTTCCTTCCTTCCCTTCCTCGCTCCTCCCTCCCTCCCCCTCCCTCCTCCCTCTCTTTTTTCCTTCCTTCCTTCCTCCCTACCTTTTTTCTTTCCTTCTCTCCCTCCTTCCTTCCCTTCCTCCCTTCCTTCCCTTCCTCCCTCCTCCCCTCCTTCTTTCCTTTCCCTCCTCCCCTCCCTCCTCCCTCTTTTTTCCTCCCTCCCTTCCTTCCTCCCTCCTTTCCTCCCTCCCTTCCTTCCTCCCTCCCTTCTTTCCTCCCTTCCTTCCTCCCACCTCCCTTCTTCCCTTCCTTCCTCCCTCCCTTCCTCCCTCCCTCCCTCCCTTCTCCCTCCCTTCCTTCCTCCCTCCCTTCCTCCCACCTCCCTTCTTCCCTTTTTTCCTCCCTCCCTCCCTCCCTTCCTTCCTCCCTCTCTCCCTCCCTTCCTTCCTCCCTCTCTTCCTCCCTTCCTCCCTCCCTCTCTCCCTCCCTTCCCTCCTTCCTTCCTTCTCAGGCACACCATTTCTTGGATCCCATCATGGAGGCCATATCACATAATGGTTGAAAGCTATGTGACCCTGGATACATTTCTTAACCTTTCTCAAACTCATCTATAAAATGGAGATGATAACCTTCACCACAGCAGGATTTAAATAAAATAACACATATCTAACAAATCACACATCCTCTCAATAAATGTAATGAGTGAATGTCTCAGTACGTTCAACATAACATCTTTCCCAAAGCAGTGACAGTAGAGCCAGCTCTCTCCCGTTTTTACTTATGCAAGACTTAACATGAATCACTACTGAATTTCCTCTTGTTGGTTTTGGCCCAGAGTGCTGGCCTGTTGAGATCCGTTTGAATCCCGATCCTGTCACCCGTCTATGAGCCACTTCGCTTGGCTTTGCAGCTTCCCTGTTCCCTGATAAACGTGCTGGACATAATTCCCGAATCTTACAGAATTCCATTAATGCATATATCTGCTTTTATTTTTAAGTAGTAAGCAGACCATCATGCCAAATAAGCAGCCAACTAATCAGACCTGGAATCTGTGGACACAGTTTAGTGTTACAATCAAAATATGGAATAATGCCTATCACCATCATCAAATGCTAGGGGGCAGAAGAAGCTGAGGGGAGGGAAGGAACCAGCCATTCAGGGGCCCAGATCAAGCAGGTGGGGTCTATGTTCTTGAGCTGTGGGGTGGCAGGGAGCCTCCCGGGACAAGAGGTATTTGGCAGCCCCACTTTGGCCAGCCCCAGCCCTGAAATCCAGGGACAATAAAAGCTGGCTGATGGGTATCAGCTCGATGTCTGGCCCAAAGGTGACTCTGAAGAGCCAAATTCTAGGCTTGTCAGCTGGGTACAACTGAACCCAGTTCCCTCTTCATGAGCATCTCCATAAGCTGTCTTAATTATTTAAATTCCATGTTATTAGTACTTTATACGTCGTTATCTGAACCCTATTTATAGGTCTTCTCCCCCAAGTCTCAGTCAACCAACATCATGTCACGCCGTGACCTCGCCTCGGTGGGGAGGAAAATCTGAAGGAGCCGCTCGTGCACAAAGCATCTGCTACTGATGCACAGACCGAGCACTGCTTGCCTGTCCTTTTCCTACAGTCATTCTAACCTCAACAAACCCTCGAGCTGCGTCCTACCAGCCCCATTTGACAGGTGAGGAACCGTCACGTCAGGTGTGGGGGGAGCCTCTTTCTGTCTGACCCTGACAAGCCTGCGTGTTCTTCGCTGATGCCCTCCTGCACTTGTGACCAGGAATCCAGCAAAGCCAGCAGCCAACCTATCGTCACTGGCAGGGGGCAATTTGCATCTTGGATGGAACGCACCTGCTGCTGATTCACCTGACCACAACATTCTCCCGGCATCTCAAAGCGGACTTCTCCTTTTTCCTCTCTTTACATTGCAAGCAGAGCTACGCTTCTGTTTTTCAGGTGCATTTGGCTGTATCTAGGTTATTACACGAGGGATACCCATTCTTTGACTGATGCTCACGACCCAGACACATTTGTGAATTTCCCTACACAGGAACAAAGACCAAGGGCTTCTGAAGTTCACGAATTGGTGCCCCAGGGAGGACTGCCCTGGACGGGCTGCAAGACAGCCAGCAGCAGGTGACAGGCGCTGAAGGGACGTGGTGACAAACAATCAGCCGTCGGGCCTTGACAGCGACAGACACAGGGCCCCAGAGCAAGAAGACGCTGACACAGAAGCACCTGCCACCTGGTTAGGAGAGCTTCGTTAGGGATGCACCCTTTCCAAGGACACATCAGTTCTGCTGGAGGTGCAGGTGGGCCCTCACGCATCCCAATCAACCCCTCTCCTGAGATGCGATCGCAGGTGGGGTCTCACTCTTGGTTCATCTCTCTTTTGTAACCGTGATGGAATCAGATGCTTTTCTAGTCTCTTCCCTTTGCTCATGTACAGTTCCCACTTTTATACAATGAACATGTACAGTTTATGCAATAAAACACCCAATAAAAGTTCTTTTTTTTTTTTAAGGAGGAAAAAAAAACACTAAAAGAAAACCTATGGAAACACATTTAGAGAAGCAAAATGCACTTTTTGCTGTTTGGTTAAAACTACCAGCCTTAAAGATCTCTTAGGAAATCATATTTTCCTAAGTTAAGTTCTAGTTGGGGAATATTTTTGGATGAAAAATTCAAAAGAGATATTGTTTACTCATTATACAATAGGACTGGAAAAAGCCAAGAATATTGTAGGAATAAGTGTGTTCACAATCTCATAAAGACTCGAGGACTCCTTGCCTTTCTTGGATCCTCATGCATAAATCAAATCATAAAATATTTTCCTCGCAAGTTCTTAAATCTGTGACTTATAATGACTAGTACAGTTCTACCAGTCTTGCAAAAATGTTAGTAATTAAACACAGATTTCACATATAAGGTCACTTATTGGAAATGCTATATTAACAGCTCCATATTAAAAACAACCCAAAATAAAATAAGTTCCACTGGGATATTACTTCCCAGACATCAAATAAATAAATGTTCATTCCAGTGTTACCACAAAGGTTATTTAAGGAGATCACAAACGACCCAGACTTTGTTGACAGTAAATACATTATTTCAGGTTAATATGACCTTACAGCCTTTAACAACAAAAAATTTAAAAATATATGCATTTGGTAAATGACATAAAAATGTCACTCAAGCTGTCACACAAACTCAACAATCCAATTCAACCAGAATATATTAAATGCAGACATATCTACAGATGTGCGCAAGGCACTATTGAGAGATGCTCCAGACCGCTGGATCTTACCTCTCCCATTTCAGTTCATTGCTCCTCTACTGAAAAGTGTATACAGTAGTCCCCCTTATCCATGGGGGATACGTTCCAAGACCCCCAGTGGAAGCCTCAAACCACAAATAGTACTGAACCCCATATATATATATGATGTTTTTTCCTATACATACATACCTATGATAAAGTTTAATTTATACACTAGGCACAGTAAGAGATGAACAATGGGGCGCCTGGGTAGCTCAGTTGGTTAAGCGTCCAACTTTTGATTTTGGCTCAGGTCATGATCTCAGGGTCGTGAGATCGAGCCCCATGGCAGGCTCCACGCTCAGCACGGAGTCTGCCTGAGATTCTCTCTCTCTCCCTCTTTCTCTGTCCCTTCCCCCACTCACGTGCTCTCTCTCTCTAAAATAAATAAAATCTTAAAAAAAAGGGAGAGATGAACAATAACTCATAATAAAATAGAATGATTATAACAATATATGGAACAGAAATTATGTGAATGCGGTTTCCCTCAAAATATCATGTTGTTCTCACCTCCCCGTCCTCTTGTGAGGATGTGTGATGGCACAAAGTCTATGTGAGGAGATAAAGTAAGTGAAGGACATGGTCATGTGACGGAGCATTAGCTTGCTAGGGACCTCCTGACATTGGGTCAGAAGGAGGATCATCTCCCTCAGGACTGTGGTTGACCTCCAGTAACTGAAACCATGATAAGGAGGATGCCTGGCTATCCACAACTCATGACCCTGATGGTCAATGGCCTCCAGGATTTGGTTGACCCTCTCCAACAATGTGGTCCTGGTTATTTTACCGCCTTCTTAAAACCCTTTACAGATCCCTCAGGACACAGGTTCTATACCTCTTGGCTCTCTGTGACCTGTTCTGCCTCATTCTCCAGCTCCCTTTCTCCAGCTCGGGCTCACACTAACTACATTCCACATCCAAGCACATCATGGCTCAGACTGTTCCCCAAACACAAACACATCTGCCAAGCCCTGCTTCCCATGGCAAACTCCAGAGCGGCACAAAGACCCTCCTCCTGTGGCAGCGATCTGCAGGAGACCAGCAAGTGGAGAGCCAGGCAGGCCCAGCTTCCTTGAGCCCGGGGTAGGTATAGTCCGGGAGAGCTTCTGAAGAAGACTCTTCCTCCTGGATTCTTCCTGCTGGTCCCAACACCTGGGAGGCTGCCCCCAGTTCGGGGATTCCTCACCTCATCTAGTGCCCTTCCTGAGTTAGCCAGGCATGGACTGACCTGATGATGTGCTTTCTACCTACTCATCCATACCCTCTATGCAAACTCCTAATTTGGGGGTTGGCTGGACCTCTTGTTCTAGTAAAAGAAAAATCTCCCACAATTGTTATGAAGATGTCCCAAATCATGGAAACTAAGGTTTTCTCCAAGTCCAGATGAAGGAACACCAACAAAACATTTCCAGACTTCTGAGAGTGAGGCCGACCTTCTGTATACATCAATCCAGTCCACTGTGTTAGGGAGGAGACCTAGGGCCCAGTGGGACACAGAGGGAAGCTTCAGATGGGGACCATTTAAGG
>NW_027397107.1:3355101-3402640 GCF_003265705.2 Callorhinus ursinus
GGGGGTGGGAGGGATGGGGTGGCTGGGTGATAGACATTGGGGAGGGTATGTGCTACGGTGAGCGCTGTGAATTGTGCAAGACTGTTGAATCACAGATCTGTACTTCTGAAACAAATAATGCAACATATTTTAGGAAAAAAGAAAAAGAAGAAGATAACAGGAGAGGAAGAAAAGGGGAGTATGTCAGAGGGGGAGACGAACCATGAGAGATGATGGACTCTGAAAAACAAACTGAGGGTTCTAGAGGGTAGGGGGGTAGGGGTATGGGTTATCCTGGTGATGGGTATTGAGGAGGGCACGTTCTGCATGGAGCACTGGGTGTTATGAACAAACAATGAATCATGGAACACTGCACCAAAAACTAATGATGTAATATATGGTGATTAACATAACAATAAAAAATTTAAAAAAAACTAATGATGTAATGTATGGTGATTAACATAACAATAAAAAATTTAAACAATAAAATTTTCTAGTACCTTTAAAAGATTTAATAAAAAGGTAAAATTAAAAAAAAAAAAAAAGATAGACGCTGAACAGACTGAGCCACCCAGGTGCCCCATAAAAGGTGTTTCTAGGGTTAAAGGAAGCTGGGAGATGCATGAAGAAATGAAGAGTCAAAATAGCAATGGCTAATGTGGGTAAATCTAAATAAAGAGCAACTACATAAAACAGCAATTACAATGGCTTTTGGGGTTTAAAATACGTATATGTAATTAAGCTATGTGACAACAATGGTGTATGAGTCAGAAGAGTGGTGGATAACATTCAAATCCTGAGATCCTTGCACCACCTAGGAAGAAGATAAAAGGACAAATTTATAACTGACTTTCATAAGTCAAGGATACATGTTTTGGTCTCTAGTGTTACCACGAAAAGAAGAGAAAAGAGTTATAATTTCCAAATTAATAGATGAGAAAACATACATTAAGGACACATATTCAGTCAATCCAAAAGAAAGCAAAATGGAGAGAAAAAACATAGATAAGAAGAATACAATTTAAAAGCCCATAGTAAAATGAAAGATTTAAGTGTAAATATATCAATAATTGCAATAAATCCAAATAGAATAAATGTGCCAATTAAAAGATCGTCAGGGTGAAATTTGAAAATTCAATTATATTCTGTTTAAAAGAGACATTGTTTATTTTTTTTTAAGAGGGGGGTGCAGAGGGAGAGGGAGAAAATCTTAAGCAGGCTCCTTCCCTGCAATCCCAGATTTCAAGATATACTACAAAGCTATAGTAATCGGAACAGCATGGTCCCAGCACAAAAGCACAAACATAGATCAATGAAACAGAATAGAGAGTCCAGAAATGAACCCACAATTATACAGTCAATTACTCTTTGACAAAGAAAAAAGAATATCTAATGCAAAAAAGACAGTCTCTTCAACAAATGGTTGGGAAAACTGGACAGCCTCATGCAAAAGAATGAAACTACACCACTTTATAACACCATACACAAAAATAAACTAAAAATGGATTAAAGACCGGGATGCCTGGGTGGCTCAGTCGGTTAAGCGTCTGCCTTTGGCTCAGGTCATGATCCCAGGGTCCTGGGATGGAGTCACACGTTGGGCTCCTTGCTCAGCAGGGAGCCTGCTTCCCCCTCTGCCGGCCATTCCCCCTGCTCATTCTTTCTCCCCCCTCTGTCTGTCAAACAAATAAATAAAATCTTTTAAAAAATGGATTAAAGACCTAAATGTGAGACCTGAAACCATAAAATTCCTAGTAGAAAATATAGGAAATTTGTAGTTTTAAACATACATATTTGAAAAGAAGAAAGTTGAAAAAAATCAATGATCTCAAATTATCTCAAGGCATTAGGAAAATGGCAGCAAATGAAACCCACAGAAAGTAGAAGGAAAATAATAAAGATGTGAACAGCAATTATGAATTAGAAAACAAAAATAGAAAAAAATAGGATCAACAAATCGAAACACTGGTTTACTATAAAGACAAACAAAATTGATAAAGTTCCTTGGCAAGACTATCGAAGAAAGAAGAAAAAGAAAAGTCACAACAATCAACCCCAAGAATGAAATGTGGAGCATCATTACAGAGTCTGAAGGCACTAAAAAAAAGAGGATGGAGGATAATATATGCACACTAATATATTTCAAACTTTAGATGCAGGCCCAGCTCCCTTGCCTTGAGGCAAGACCAATTCTGCAAGGTGATGTATGCTCCAGAGCTCCCGGCAGACCAAGGCGGAGGCTGGGACTCTACCTGAAATCCCACTTTTGCTGTGCTCCTTCCTTTTCCATTCCCTGTCTTGCTTTTCCCACTCCCTTATTAGACTCCACTAGAAATACTTCCCAAATAAATCACTTGGACATGAATCCTCATCTCAGCTCTGCTTCTCAGAACCCTACCCAAGGGCACCTGGGTGGCTCAGTCATTAAGCGTCTGCCTTTGGCTCAGGTCATGATCCCAGGGTCCTGGGATCGTGTCCCACATCGGGCTCCCTGCTCGGCAGGAAGTCTGCTTCTCCCTCTCCCACTCCCCCTGCTTGTGTTCCTGCTCTCGCTCTCTCTCTCTGTCAAATTAATAAATAAAAATTAAAAATCTTTAAAAAAATGAATATTCTTTAAAAAAAAAAGAACCCCACCCAAGAGATTTCTTAAACTATATACATGTAAAATACTGATTAAAAAAATACTGTGACCCAAATATGGCAAACCATTAATATTAGTTAATTCTGGGTGGTGGGTACACATGAGTCTGTTATGTTAGTCTCTGCATTTTTTTTCTTTAGATTTTTGTTCCCTAATTGATGAAAAGGGGGGAACGCTCCTTAGAGGATGTCGATAGGGAGAAATTCTGAGGCATTCATGCAGTAAAAGCAAGTTGCCTGAAAGGGGAAAAGTCTGCCTTCTCCACAGCAACACTTCATGACAGAAGACCAGGGAAGCAATACCTACAGAATTAAAAAAAAAAAAAGTACCATCCAAGAAGATATTACACTCAGCCAAGACATATTCAAGAATAAAGGCACTTCATCAAAATTTAAAACTTTGATGCATCAAAGGACACTATTAACAGAGTAAAAAGATAATACACAGAAAGGGAGGAAATATTTATAAATTATATATCATATAAGGGATTGATATCCAGAATATATTAAGAACAGCTCAACAACCAAAAAAAAAAAAAAAAAAAACCACCCAATTAAAAACTGGGCAAAAGGAAATAAGTCATTCAGAGAAAGACAATATATGATCTCGGGGCACCTGGGTGGCTCGGTCATTAAGCATCTGCCTTCGGCTCAGGGCATGATCTCAGGGTCCTGGGATTGAGCCCCACATCAGGCTCCCTACTCGGCGGGAAGCCTGCTTCTCCCTCTCCCACTCCCCCTGCTTGTGTTCCCTCTCTCACTGTGTCTCTCTCTGTCAAATAAATAAAATCTTTAAAAAAAATCGTATGATCTCACTCATATGGGGAATTTAAGAAACAAAACAAAGGATCATAGGGGAAGGGAGGGAAAAGTAAAACAAGACGGAATCAGAGAGGGAGACAAACCATAAGAGACTCTTAATCACACGAAACAAACTGAGGGTCGCTGGAGGGGAGGGGATGGGGGCTGGGGTAACTGGGTGATGGGCATTAAGGAGGGCACGTGATGGAATGAGCACTGGGTATTATATAAGACTGATGAATCACCGAACTCCACCTCTGAAACCAATAATACACTATACGTTAATTAATTGAATTTAAATAAAAGATTTTAAAAATAAATAAAATAAAATAAATAAAAATTGGGCAAAGGACATGAATCAACATTTCTCCAAAGACGATATACAGATGGCCAATAAACACAAGAAAAGATGCTCAACGTCGCTCATCATTAGGGAAAAAAGGAGAACCACAATGAGATACCACCTTGTACCCATAGAATGACTGTTATTTTTTTATAAAACCAGAAAAAGAAACAAACAAAAAAAAAGTTTGGAAGAGGATGTGGAAAAATGGGAACACTTGTACTTTGCTGGTGGGAAATCAGATAGAATTACCATGGGATCCAGCAATCCTATTTCTGGGTCTATATCCAGGAGAACTGAAAGCAGGGACTCAAACAGATATTTGTACTCCTGTGTCCATAGCAGCATTATTCAAAACAGCCAGAAGACAGAAACAACCCAGATGTCCATTGACGCACGACTGGGTAAACAAAACTTGATATATCTGTACAATGGAATATTATTTGGCCTTAAAAAGAAATGAAATTCCGGCACATGCTACAACATGGATGCAGCCTGAAGACCATTATACTTAGCGAAATAAGCCAGACCAAAAATAAATAAAAAAAAGACAAATACTGTATGATTCCACTTATGAAGTACGAATAGACAATTCATAGAGACAGAAAGTGGAATGGTGGTTGCCAGGGTCTGGGACGGGGAAGGAAAGAATGGGGAAATGTTTTTTTAATGGGGACAGGCTTCTAGTTTTATAAGATGAAAAAGTTCTGGGGATGGGGATGGTTCCATAATGATGTGAATATACTTAAAGCCACTGCACTATACACTTAAAAATGGTTGAGATGGTGAATTTTAGGTCATGTATATTTTACAATAAAATAGAAAGAATAAAGGCAACACTAACATTTTCAAGTGTTTAAAAAAAAAAAAAAGCTCAGAAAATGGAGCCTTTCCTTAAAAAGTCGATGAAGAAATCTAGCCAAGAGATGATTCAAAATTTTAAAAAACAGGATAGTAGAAGTCATATAAAAGGAATGGTGGTGAGTCTTTAATCCACATAAATAAACAACAGGAACGTTAAGGTTGTAGGACCGAACATATACTATATTAAACTAATAAAACTATAATAAAAATTGGGAGGTGAATGGAGGAAAGTCATAGGAAAGTTAAGTAATATGGTCTGAAATTTAATCATGAAGTTTTTAAACACAGTAACTCCAAAGTCCTCATGTTGCTCATAATCTCATTCTTAGGAATGTCTCTGAGGACATGATTTATCCTTCTGTGAAGCATTCAGCCCAGGTTTTGCACGTCCTTCACTTCATTTCTTTGTCATCTATTAAATTCACAGAAATTAAATATTTCTAATTTAAAATGGCATACATCATGTGATAGTGTTTCTATAGAACTACACCAATTTATTTGTCCTATGCAAAATCCTATTTGTATATGTGTTTGAAAATGTCCAGAAATGCTATTTACCGAGTGCAAACACTAGTTATTTCTAGAAAGTGGGATAGGGGTGATTTGTAGTTTTCTTTGTAGATTTCTATACTGCTGGATTTTTTTTTAATACAAGCATAAATTTTTTTAATGTCAATTATTCTGACACATTAATAAATCCAACCTGCATCCAAAGAAGTTGTCCCATTGTGGCTTCAAAACCCAAGGCAATTCAGGGTCTTGATGGCGAGGGGCTGGCATTCCTGTAAGCGGTATTTATGAAAACTGCCTCAGGGCATCTCAAGGCTGATGGAACAAAGGCCTGCAGTCAGATGTTACAGATTATTAACTTGCAGGTCCACACATTGCAACAAATGTTCTAGAACGTTACTTCTCTTCCCGGCAGCTTTGCCTCAAGGGAACACCTGAATATTTTTGGGTATTGAAACTAAGGCAAGGAGGGTGCCAGGGGTGGGGGCCAGGGAGGCTGCTAAACAATCTTCGGTGCCCAGGACAGCCCCCTACCACACAGAATGATCTGACCCAAAATGCTAACAGTGGTGAGATAGAGAAATGCATTCTAGAAGAATGCATGTCCACACAACCAAGATTCTTTATGCTGGTAATGACTTACACTGGTTAAAGTGAAAAGAATTCTTTTATAAACAATGTAACAACAAAGCATCATTAAAATCCTCAACCTTTAGATAGTCTTACAATGCAAACAGCTTTCCTTGCCCTCACCACAATGGAGCAAAGTACCCTGCATTTGCATGATGCTTCTTACAATTTTTTTATTTTATTTTTTAAAGATTTTATTTATTTGACACAGAGAGTGTGAGAGAGTACAAGCAGAGGGAGAGGGAGTGGGAGAGGGAGAAGCAAGCTCCCGCCAAGCTCCCGCTGAGCAGGGAGCCAGACAAGGGGCTCGATCCCAGGACCCTGGGATCATGACCTGAGCCAAAGGCAGACACTTAACCAACTGAGCCACCCAGGCGCCCCCTCCTTACTATTTTAAAGTAGGTCCGTGTAAGCTACTTTATATACTTTCTTGCCCTACATTAAGAACTGCAAAATAGTCTTCAGAAGCTCTTAATTTCAACATACCTCAAACCATATTCAAAGCATTCATATTTGACAGTCCACAGTGGACTTTTCTTTCCAAGGAAAAAATAAGCATAGATTTTCAAGTTTAATGATACCGTTTTAAAAAATTCTTTTTTGACTTTTCTCAGTGATTTCCTTCCATCCACGGTTAGCCATTTCACACAGAAAAACAGAGGTTTTGTGCCAACAACTCATCAAGAATATTACCCAGACCACATTTTAGGGGCATAGGCTTTAAACAAACTCCCACAAGAAATATTATTTGACAGCTACAAAAGTCAGTCATGAAAGAAGCCAGCATGTTGTTTTTATCTCACTCCTTCTGGGATTGGTGGCGGTCTGCATGCTCTGGGCCACCCATGGGTGGCATGTTACCCCAGGTAAAGAGAGAAACTGGGACATTCTGCACATCCATGGCTGGAAGACCTGACAGCAAACTCATAATTCGTTGACTAAAAATGGCAGGAGTGTCTCCCTGGTTAAATGACAATGGCCTTGTGTAGGTCATTGCTAAATGGCTGATGTTCAGATCCACTGAGTTTTCCAGAGTTAGCCAGGGTTTTTGCAGGTTTAGCAATGTAAAGATTCACCAGGCCTGATTTAGTCACTGCCCTCAAGAAGATTAATCTAGTTACAAGAGAAAGGAAAACACATGATTTCAAGGGGATGCGAAGTCCTCAGAGAGAAAGGACAAAAACCCTCAGTGTGGGAAGTGAGGAGTGTTTCCTGAGAAGGTGTTACGTGAGCCGAATCTTGGTGGATGAGCAGGAGTTTATGAAACCCTACCAGTGAGCCAACCTGTGGAAGGAGCCGAGATACCCTTCAACAGATGAATGGATAAAGAAGAGGTGGTTCATATATACAGTGGAATATTACTCAGCCATCAGAAAGAATGAATAACTAGCATTTACATCGAGATGGACAGAACTGGAGGGTATTATGCTAAGTGAAATAAGTCAATCAGAGAAAGGTAATTCTCATATGGTTTCACTCATATGTGGAATATAAGAAAGAGTGCAGAGGATCATAGGGGAAGGGAGGGAAAACTGAATGGGAAAAAATCAGAGAGGGAGACAAACCATGAGAGACTCTTGACTCCAGGAAACAAACTGAGGGCTGTGGAAAGGGAGCTGGGTGTGGGAATGGGGTGACTGGGTGATGGGCATTAAGGAGGGCACGTGATGTGATGAGCATTGGGTGTTATATGCAACTGATGAATCTTTGAACACTACACCAAAAACTAATGCTGTACTGTATGTTGGTTCATTGAATCTAAGCAAAATAGTAAAAAAAGAAACCCTACCCGTGAACATCTAGGCAGAGTCTCTATAATTCATGCAGAAAGGAGGAGATATTTGTATAAATTCTAGTGGGCTGTACATAAAGTAATCAAAGGAATATGGTCACTTGTAGAGATCTGTACCATGTAAGTTAGATTTTTATCTACCTCATAATATGATCGTAACCTTAACACCAGCCACATTGCAAGCACTTGCTGTGCACCCAGGTGGTTACTGGCTACTGCATTAGTGCAAATATAAAAAATTTCCATAATTACAGAAACTTCTATTAGACATCAATGGTATAAATGACTGTTGGAAATATGGTCACAAAGTCAAACAAAGCCAAAAATTTTCTTGGAGAAGAAAACTTATATGTCTGTATGTGCACAAACACACATACACATATGATACAACCTTACATTAAGTCAATCGTTTCTTTGATTTAATCATGTCTGTGATTAACTTAAAAATATCCAGTTGGGGGGGGGGGGGGCGCCTGGTGGCTCAGTCGTTAAGCGTCTGCCTTCAGCTCAGGTCATGATCTCAGGGTCCTGGGATCGAGCCCTGCATCTGGCTCCCTGCTCAGCGGGAAGCCTGCTTCTCCCTCTCCCACTCCCCCTGCTTGTGTTCCCTCTCTCGCTGTGTCTCTTTCTGTCAAATAAATAAATAAAATCATAAAAAAAAATCCAGTGGGTATTTTTAATAGAACTTAAACTTTCAAAATCTCCAGAGACAAGGAATTCAAGCAAAATATGGTCTGTAGAGAAAAGTACCAAAAAATAAAGAAATATACCAAAAATTGAGCCGTACCCAAAAAATATGAATGTGATAAAGGAATAAAGCAAAAAATAACAGAAAGGAGAGTAAGCATAAACAAAACAGAGCATTTTTCATTTCTTTATATTCTGTGTCGTGGATTCAGTTTTCACAACATTCTGTCCATCACACTATCAACATCCTGCTATTACATCATTTGTTTACATATTTGCCTTAACTTTTAAGCCTTTTTCATCTCATCTTGTTATATTCATATACTCAATGTTTTCTTCAATTTCATCATAGCCAAAGCAAATGTAATTTAAACCATATTTGTTTTCCTGCAATAAATTACCTTCTAAATATTCCTTTTTACCTCTTGTAGGATATAGTTGTATGTTAGGATACAGCATCTTTTCACATTTCTCGCGTTATTGTTGTTGGTTTTCATTCACTGTACAAAGAGAGATCTGTTCTAGGCTGGTGTCTGCTCCAAAATGTCGTAGGACAGACTCTTGTTGGGTAGATAGATTCTCGCTTCCCATGGGGACACTAGAGGCACAGTCCTTCCAACTAGGGTTGGCTGATGCTTGTGGAGCAGGTATTGAATCAAGACTGAGATTAGTACCAAAGAGACAATCTCACCTCTGCAATTTCTCCTCTGCATTTATTACAGTTGCTGCTTCTGAGAATGAGGTTTCCATGTGGAGTTTTCTATTCATACCAGTGAGTTTCCTGGCACAGCTGCTCACCTTCTTAGAAGGGACCCGAAACGTCGGGGAAAATCCACACGGGAGAAAAAGCACAAACGCCCAGAGCTTTATGTTTGGTGTGGCCCTGCTTATGCTTGATTTTGCCTGGGCGGAGCTTCCAAATATTGTTAACCCCCAGCGGCCCAGCCAACAAGGCTCCAAGCAGAACCACAGCTGTCCCCCTGCCGTTCGAGACTCAACTTCAAGTCCACTATAAATTTGCCTCTGCTTCTAAACTACTGGATGACCTCCAACACTTGGTTAAGTCAGCATATTGGGTTTTTTCCTTTTCCCATGATAATATAAAATGCCAAAATCTTAATGACCTTGAAATAAATATTCATCACCGACTCAAAGCTGCAACCCCACCTCACCTGGTCACCTGAGTCCACTGAGCTTTCATTCTCCAGAGCACACCTCCATGTCATTTCCTCAGAGGAACCTCCCTGACTTCAGCCTATAATTAGTCTCCGTCCTAACCTGCAGTTTTGCTTTCCACGGTTTCAGTGACCCCGCTCAACCGTGGTCCGGATGCAGGTGATCCTCAGAAGCTCAGTAGTAGCCTAATGCTATGTCCCCACGCCCACGTCCCCCACCTCACGTCATCTTATCAGGTCGGCACCGTATCATTTCATAAGGAGGGTGAGTGCCTAGTTGGAGAGGGAGCACACATTCACATAACTTTCATTACAGTATATTGTTTCATTGTATATTGTTACAATTGTTCTATTTTATTATTGTTGTTGTCAGTTTCTTACTGTGCCTAATTTATACATTAGACTTCATCATAGGTATATATGTATAGGAAAATACATAGTAAAAATGGGGCTCAGTATAACCCTATGCAAGGTTTCAGGTGTCCACTGAGTCTTAGAATGTATACCCTATAGATAAGGGGCAGGGGGTCTACTGTATATAGCAAACCATGTGATTATCTGATTAATGTCTGTCTCATCAACTGGACTGCAAGCTCCACAAAATCTGGTATTTGATCTAGTTTTATCTTTATCTGCCAGTGTATCGCCAGCACTTAGCATAGTACCTGACATACAAAAGGCACTTAATAAAACTATTTACTAAATGAATGCGTGAATTAGTAATTTTGCTAAGGAACAAACACATGCATAGAGTTAATACTTTCAATAATAAATGTGTATGGATAAAAATTCATGTTTTGAGATAATGAATCAAGAAATTAAAAATTTCTCCAACATGGAAAAAATTTCTCTATGGACCATTTTGAAAGCGAAGGGGGCCAGAGTCGTGATCTGTGAGTTTATCTTTTTTTATTGTCTTATTTTTATTCCCTAAATTAGCTTTTGATTCTGGTCACGACACCAAGCTATGCCACAGAGCCCACAAGGGAGAAAGAAACATATCCCACCCAAGTCCTCAACGAGTATGGGCTCACACTGGCTAGTTTCTTTATTGCCAGTGTTAATCCTCTTTTCATTACTATTTAAGCAGAAGCTTAGGTGAAGACATTCCACCTCTGTGCAATAAGGGAAGCTAATTCTGACTTCCGTGGAGCTGGGTTGAGTTACCGGATATGTTATAATTGATTAAGAAACAAACCCCTCAGGCTTGTGATAGCTGACACATGATTCTGGTTCAGCTTGAATCCATAATCCACTGGCTTCAAAATCTGTGTAGAAATGGGATCTGGAAGGCCATGAGTGTGGAAGAAGCAATTTGCCGACAACAGCCCAACCAAAGTTTCCAGAAGGCTGATTTTACACTAAACTAGCCTTCGGCATCTTTCTCAACACAATTAAGGAACACAAATTGATAGATAACTTTACTGTAGAATCAAAAGAGGTTAGAGCTGGAAAGGGACTTTCAGGCTTATCATTTTTACAGATGGTGAAACAGAAGCCCGGAAGCAAAGCTACACAGTCGATTCAGTGAAAGCGGGCTTGGATGAGAGCTCTAATTTCTGCTTGCAACCCAGGACTCTGGTCACTACCCCCAATCCCCGCCTTCACCAATGACTAGTCTACGGCCATTCCCGCCTTCCACATGTTGCCACTACTGTGTACCCTACACATCTAAGCCGGATGTGCCCCTTTAAAACATAGTTTCACATCTGTCACACTCACCTACTGCTCAAACTATTTAGTCCATTCCTGACATCTACGGGACAAAGTTGGAAGTCTTTGGCTTGGCAGGCGAGACAACCCACCTTCTGCCTCCTCCCAGCACGCCCAACACCTCCTGCTGTTTCCATGCAGTGACAGCCACTACCACTGACCATCGTCCTGGCTACATATGTGTTTGCTTATGCCCCTCTCGCTGTGGTGATGCATGGGACGGGGGTGCCCAGAATCCCTGCCAATGAAGCTCCTGTTGCCCTCAGTTGCAAGACCTTGTTATCAAAGAGCTGTCAGCCGTCAGCCTTTTCAGAAGTGAGATGCTGCAGAAAGGCATCTCTCTGGGATCATATCCAGGTGCAGCCTCCATCCAACGACTAAGCCAAACGGAGGTATAAGGGCCCGGCCCTCTCAGTGCAACTTGGGACAACTGTAAAGGCTTCACTTGCTCCAGACCTCCTTGTGGGGTGGGTTGAGGCTGCATTTGGGTTGGCACTACAGCTCAACGTCCCCCTCTGCCTGTCTTCCCCCTCCTTCATGCCTCCCTTCCAACCTTCTCCACCATGGGTGCCCATCCCAAATAAACATCCTGCATGCTGAACTGTCTTTAGAGTCTGCTCCCCGGAAAACCCAGCAGGCAACACTCCCTGCCTCAAAATGCCTTCCTCCATTCTCTTTCACGGTCTGTTCCCCAGGCCACTCTTCTTCGGAAGTTCTGCAGCACATATAGACCATTTCACTTATTTTTTATCAATATGAACCACCCACCCACCCCATACCATTAATTACTTCATAGGTACATGGCGTCAAAAGCGTTCACTGTGCTTTACACCCATTTGTATCCACAAGACCTAGCACGGAAGTGGGTGATGCATGCACGGTAACAATGTTGATGATAATAAAGATGTAACAAATTTCTAATGCACATAATCCATAGACTATAGCTCCCTGAGAGCAGAGGACTGCTCTCCCCCCAGGTTCTTTATAACAGGCACTGAAGAGAACAAAGGACCGTAAGTTTACTTTTGCCTTCTTAGCCATGGGAGAGTAGGTGAGGAGAGAAAGGAAAGCGGAAGAAATGTTTTGTTGAAGGGGAATGACATACAAGGAATGTTGGACAAGGTCTTTTCTCCACGCCTGAATGACTCCGGAAGACACTGAGCAGACACCTGTCGAGCACTGCCACTCTGGGGCCAGCACATCTGCTTCTGCCAGACGCCATGGCTGCCCTCGTCCATCTAGAATGAGCCACATTGTGAAGCAGTAGCCACTTCTCCGCCCTTAAACAGCCAAGCCAAACCATTCCTTTTGTTTTCTTCTTATGGAAAACCATAGATGCTTGGGAGACATGGGTTTGTCTTATTGAAAACAAGACTGGATCACAGTGACTCTTAGGAAGTGGACCAAAAATCAACAAAAACCCACCATGAGCAGTTAGAGCCATGGCTTGAATTCTGTGACATGTGAGCATGTTCTGAAGAGGAACAAGAAATCTCACCCTCCAGGGAAAACTCAAAAGCCGGATACCACCCTCCAGCGAGGGGCACTCCACTTACTGTTCTGAATGGCAAGAGGCACGGCATCCAGCCCTCGTCCTACAGGTGCAGACAGATCTGGCTGGGTACCTGACGGGAAATCGAATGAGGGGGTAATGGAAAAACTTACTGAAAACACTTCTCTTGCCAGAGCAGACACCGTCCGAGGTGGGGACACAACTACTGCCTCGAGGGGCCAAATAACGAAATGTTGTTTCAACACTCTTTCCAAGTGAGGGAAGAGGAAGTGAAAGATGAATGGCAGAAGAAAAGCAAAACAGGAACAGGACACAAGGGGAGGGTCAAGGAAGCAGGAAACCTCAGGAATGGTTAGAACTGGCTCTCGGCGGAATGGATTTCAGGAGCTTGCAGCAAGAGAGCAGCCCAACACTTCCTTATATAATATGTAATTTCCAAATGACACCTAGACCACCACATTCTCTGGGCAGCGTCCTCCGAAACCCAATCTAACCTGTCACTGCTGTTAGCTTTGGACATTTTCTTGGTGTCCGAACAGATAAATAATGAGGCAGTTCCAGAGTCCTTTAATTTCCCCGCAGCAAATCTATGACGAAAATCTTTGCCTTACGTTCCCGGAAATTAATCATTCCATCAGAATGACAGAGAAGGAAATTTCCTATTCTACTTCACTTGGAACAAAATGAGAAACTACTTCAAACCTGAGGTGTACTGTTTTCACCTAAAGCTAGCTTCGTCCTGTGACCGTCATTGTAAATACCATGCATGTTACCCAGTGTCCTTCATAAAATGACCCTGGCTTTCAGCTTAATAGTCAGGGGCGTCAGGGGCATGGGCTTAAGAATGAAATAGACCTAGGTTGATATACTGTCACCCAAGAATTGGTGATTTGGGTCCAATCAAATTGGACCTGAACTTTTCCATGCATACAACAAATACAGGATTTGTCAGACACTAATAGTTGACCCTTGATATCCATACCTTCCTTCTTTTTTGCTGACAGAATCCCAGGTGGTGACAATCTTCTTCCCACTTTCCAGCCTCCCTTGCATTCTGGGTGGCCATGCGACCCAGTTCTGGTCAATGATACATAAGAAGATAATTGTTCTGCGTGTTCTGAGCAAACATTGCTTTTTTTTTTATTAATGGGACATATGTGGTTCTACCCCTCTTCTCTCATTCTTTCCTCCCAGGACCTTAGCATGGTCCGGGCACCTGCAACAGCCAGCTCACAACGACAAGAGGATCAGCCAATGCACTGAGTACAGGCAACAGAAAGGCAAAGTGGATCTCTGATGGTGTCACCAAGCTATGGCACCAGCCCTATTTAAGTAACTATTGGTATGGCCTTATGTTCTCCCAGCTAAAAATACTCACCTGATATAGAGGCTGTTGTGAAGATTAAAAAAGATTTTATTTTAAAGTCATTTGGTGAAGCACTGGCACCTCCTAGGTCTGTCCGACTCCAAAGCTTGCCCTCCTTCCATGACAGCAGGCTACCATAAAATTTACACTGATCTGTAACATATATTGCCCAATGGCATAACCCAAGTGTCACTCTATGTACTTTTTATTCATGTATTAATGCAAATACCTTTATATAATAAACAAACATACCCTTTTGACATTACACAAATGGCTTCTCTAGAAAGACCTATGTGGGGGGGGGGCACCTGGGTGGCTCAGTCGTTAAGCATCTGCCTTCGGCTCAGGTCATGATCCCAGAGTCCTGGGATGGAGCCCCACATAGGGCTCCCTGCTCCGCGGGAGGCCTGCTTCTCCCTCTCCCACTCCCCCTGCTTGTGTTCCCTCTCTCGCTGTCTCTCTGTCAAATAAATAAATAAAATCTTAAAGAAAGAAAGAAAGAAAGAAAGAAAGAAAGGCATACATGGGAAATCCCAAGCACTAAAGTCTTGCAGACAAACCACTCATTCTACCTCACACAAGGTGAGAATGGAGAAAATCATGGAATCGGAAGTATGTCAATTTGAACAAGAATATTTTGGGTGTCCTTGGCCAATATTAAGTCATGGATGTGGTTTAATCTTTCTTATATTGCAATGGTCCACTTTTCTAGGACAATTAGAATGAACTGTGCCACATAAATGAACTTTCCACATAAAGAAAGTTTGCCCCTTTAGGTATTATTTGCATTGAAGAAATATTTTCTTGTTAAATCTATTATTGTTATAAGCATCAATTATGACACTAGATTAAAATATAGCACTTTTAATATTCTCACTTGATCTCCTCATACAACTATTATAAAGCTGTCTATTATATCTTAAGGCACAATGTTAGACTCTAGTAACTCACACCTACCTTTTATTAGTTCCTCCACCTTCCCTGAATGGCATTTCATAATGTCAAAACCATTACAAATATAGATGCTTGTGCAGGGAAAAAAAAAAAGAGTACACCACTCAAAAGGCAAGGGGAAAGCACATTTTTTAAAATATTTGTTAAAATCAAAAAGAAGTAATGTTAGATTCCTGTTTTTGCTCATTTAAATTCAAGGCAAATGGACACAACGGTAGAAGAAATAAAAATGGAATGATTAGGTAATCAATTCTTACCAAAAGGGAGTGGATACAGATGAAGCTAAAATATAAGGACAGTTGTAATATCACAGGAGATTTAAAATGAATATTAGTGGTAGCAAGCAGAAAATAAAGTACATAAATCTGAATCCCATAAGGAACAGGAAATATTAAAGCTTCTCTCAGAATGCAGAAGAAAAGGATAAGAAAATTAAAACAAGATAAGAAATAATACTTGTGGCAATCAAAGAACAGCGTCAACAAATAACCAGTGTTTTTTATTGTAACAGAAAGAAATTTTCTGAAGTCAGATCACACCGAGACTAAAGAGATTCATTTCAGGCAAAATCATTGAAAAGAAATCCTCAAAATAACACATCCAGGCAAAATTTCTGCAAAGATTTATCTTATAAGCTTCCAGACAGGAAAAACATAAGTGATTACAAACTGAGAAAAATCATAGTTGCCAAGGATTATTTTATTGTTTTTATCTGTTATTCTACTTTGTTATTCCTAATTTTGTGTTTTAACATGAGGCTTCTTTTAATTTTTAATTTTAATTATTTTCCAAATAACTTATACTCACAGATCTTATTTCCTCCTTGATCCAAAAATTATTGGCTTAGGAGACAGGCTTACATCAACTTAGAAATGGCTAGATCTACATAATTTCATCTTTTGTTATACACATCTAATTTTAATTGCATTGTGTTAGGAAATGAGGTATACATATCTCTTACTATGGAAAACTTACTGATTTTTCCTTGTGAACTAATATGTGGTAATTTTTTGGCAATTTCTATGTTTTTTTTTAAAGAAAATATGTTTTCTATTTGGAAAGCATTGAGTCCAATATAAATCCATTAGATCAACTGTGTTGAGTATATTTCAACTTTTATCTTGCTGATTTCACCTTTTAGTTCCAACAGTTTTGGAGTTTTCTTAAATGTTTGGATTGATCATAATTTCTTCAAATAATTATAATTCTGTCTCTTTCTTTATAGTCTTTATACCACTTATTGCCTTTTCTTTTCTTATTGCATTGGCTGAGTATTCTAACATAATATTTAAAATTATTGTATGATTCTATTATCCCCTTCTTCATTTCAATAGGATGTTTTAACACTAAGTATCATGCTGATTGATAATACTCATTAAGAAATGTTCCTTACAGTACCACTATGCTTAAAAATTTCTTTATTAGTATTCTATGTTGAATTTTGCCATAGGCCTTCATGACATAGTGAGGCAGTTCTACAATCTGCTAATGATTGAATTTTTAATCTGAAATGACTGCAGTTTAAACTATTCCTTCACCCTAAGAAAAATCACATGTGATTGTGATGTATTAACCTGAAAAGAGAAAAAAAGCTGCTAGATTCCATTAATTAATATTTTATTTAGGATTTCAGCATTTGGTTCATGAGATTGGAATATAATCTTCTTTCTCTGGATTATCTTTGATGTTTTGGTATCCATAACATACTAGCCTTTTAGAGAGCTTTCTAGCTTTTTCTAGGCTCTAGACAGTTTATATTATAGAAAAAAACATAGTCCCTTGAATGGTTGTTAGAATTCACGTGGAAAAATTTCTTGGCCTGATGTCTTTCTAAGTAATAGACAGCTGGTTGCTTTTTCAACCTTTTCTATAAATATTGGTCTATTTATATTTTCTATTATTTATTTTAGAAATTTGGGTTTTATATTGAAATTATCTATTGTATCTAATTTTTCAATTTTGTTATTAATTATACATAGGAGAGGTTGTGTGGCCTATGGAGTTCACTGATAGTTTATCCTCTAGATTTGGGCTCCCTGTCTCCCCTAGTGGTCGTTGGCTTCCTGGAGCATGAGCCTAATTCTCTGGCCCATGTTTCACTTACTGCTACCTAGGAGAAAATACTATTACGATGTACTGATCAGCTCAAACAGGGCACACCCCACTCTTTTCCCACCCCCTTTTTATCTGTTAATTCTACCTTAGGACTTCCACAGAATGGCTTCCATCACAGAATTTCTCTTGAATATATTCTGGGCTACAGTTTCCTACAATCTATAGGAATTACCTTTTTATTTTAGTACTTCCTTAGAATTCCTAGTTTGTTGGTACGACTTTCTCTTCTTTTCCAGGGTTATCATTGAGTTCTTGTTCTTTACAAATCTTTGAGGTCATTTCATGACATTTGCAACATGTCATAAAGTGAATGCAAAATTATTAGCCACCATCTTGATCTAAAGTGTCATGTACTGTCTTAAATTTCTTGTAAAAATGCCTACTATTTCCTTTGACATGGGGGTCTAATATTTTAAATGTAAACATATAATCATTAAATATTCTACATACTCCATGGTACAGCTAATCACTTGGGAGGACCTAAATGCCAAGACTGATGGAAAATCCAATGGAATACCAGCAGAATTTCTAAGGAATGGAAGAGCAGCTTTCCCCTATTTATCAACACTAGCTTATTACCGAGGATGGTATGTTGGATAAACCTGAGGAAAAGTTTTTGCCAATATTGCTAATGTGTGCCTTAGCAATACAGAGTATTACGTTTAGTCAACTTTGCTTCCTCCTGTCCTAAGGATGGCTATTGCAGATCAAGTCAAAATCAAGTATTTGTCCCTTGTTTTCGCCATATGCAGAGCTACCCCAAATCCCTTCTGCCCAGGGATTAGGTCAAGGTATGAGGGACTGAGGCACTTTCCAAATTCACTGGTAACCCATTTCTAGGCACAGATTCCCTCAAATTCTACAGTATGTGTCTTTAAGGTGAGCCTTCCCCTCTAGTCACCAGCAGGTTATGGAAAACCTAAACCCATCTAATTTATGAAGTAGCTGTTGTCACAAATATTGCTCAAGCAGCAAAACAAACCCATCTACTTTTAGTTATTGAGATGCCAAAAATAAATGAAAACATGTCTTAGCTTATTAAAAATCTCCCACTGACCACAAAAATGTCCTTATAAATACTTCTAAGATTCTTAAAGAAGCTTCTAGAACATAATCATTAAAGATATAAATCTGGTAAGAAAGGTTAAGGAAACCCATCATTGGAATTTTTTTTCAAAGCCAAGTATCCTGATCTTTGTGGACTAAAGGCTACTTACTTATAAAAATCAGTAGCTTTTTCATCTTAAAATAAGCAATAGCTGGTTTTGCTCCTGAGAAACCCTGTTAGTTGATCATGTTATGGACCCTGTGAATTATGTAACTGATTGGTTTTCTCCCTCCAAGTCAGCTGCTGGAAAGCTCAGAATCGAACCTGCTCCCATCCTCTAGTAAGTACGTAGAGCTCTGTGGTGTGCATCTTTAGTGCAGTCTTATTCCCGGCTTCATCATGTGCCTTTCTCCTTATCTTTGTCATCTTCACACGGTTTCTTTGTCAGATTTTCAAGCTCTTTACAGGCTACCTTGTTTAAAATGAGATATGACTTTTTTAAAAAATAAAAACTCCCATTCTGACACGTTTGCATAGCGAGGCTACCTCATAGAGTTTTAGTGTCCTTGAGATAGACTAGGATAACTACAGCGAGAGCTCAGAACACAGCATAATCAGATCAGAAAACCAGTACTAGGAGTACAGGCTCCCCACCTTCTGGAGGTTTCCTAAGAGGAGCTGGATGACCGCATATCAGAGATGCAACATCAAGCAGGACACCTCTTACCTTCCCCGCTAGCTGAAGAGTTTAGAAAAAAGATGTTTCCACCCTCTGCAGCCATCGTTCCCAAGGTGAGATAGGAATTACCTGGGGGCAGGCTGAGCCCAGTGCTCCATGGGGGTCTGAAAAGGAGACTCACTTCTCCTTCACTCCAATGATGACTTGTGCCTGCATGGTTTAGAGGAGAAATGTTCTGCTTCCTTTATGCCTGGTGTCCATATCTATAAACCATGAGACTATTTGCTGAGCATCTCCTCCGCCCCCCAAAAGGGCTCCACTTGTACCTGAGCTAGCAGGTGTAAGTCAGCAGAGACAGCTCATCACAAAAGGTGCTGCGATGCTAAAGAGTTACAGCTACTGGGTCATGGAACTCCAATATGACCAGCTCCAGGGACAGGAAACCAGGACTCCATCCCTTGCTTTCCTAGCTCTGTTCTGGTTATGCCCACACCAGTTTAGTGACAGTTTGAGGATGAAAAAAACATATATATATTTTTTAGAGATTAACAAAATGTCATTGTTTGAAATTATTCTTCTCAGTGTCATTAACTGTGGAATAAGTCTCTACAAATCCAGATTAGCATAATAGTGACTCAGTAAAAATCCTTACAATTGCCGTATTCACTCATATCCCCTAAACCCAAGAGGGAATTTTCTTTTTTTTTTTTTTCTTGCATGCAAACCGCAAAATATATGTCGAAGACTTTTTTCCCTCTAAAGAACCCACACAGATGCATCATAAATTGTTGCCATAAAAATTACTATCTGGACTTAATGTTATGAGTTCATACTTTGTATTTTATAGTTAAACTGTTTCAAGCTGTAGAGAATTATTGTAAAACAAAAAAATTAACAATTTCTGTTTCAGAGACTCATTATTCCCTTTATGCTAGGAGGCTCAGCACACTTTCCTCTGGTTTGAATACCAGCCTTTAATTAAATGTCCGCCTGCAACGTCTATTCCTCATATACCATTCCAGATGTCTATCCAGCGGGAAGGAGTCCCTGGGCTGTTTTGTGGTTGATGTCCGAGTCACTTTCCTGCATTTGCTGGGCACTGAGCCAAATAAATGATCTAAAGCATTCAAAATAGATGCCAAAATTAATAAATTTTTACTCGTATGAAATTCAGGACCGTGCACCCTGTTTTATGAAGTATGAGTGCTGTCAACAAACGAGAGGGGATTTTTAAATAAAGTCATCCCCCTGTAAATTTAATCAACACCATTGCTCCCAACAGCAAGACAGCTTCCATCAGACAAAACTTGGCAAGTATGGCACTGTCGTTTGAAAGATTTGCACGAAAATGTGGTATATTACAGAGCAAATTATTTTCCAAGCCTCTAGACCCACAGACTTTTTCTGGTGAGTTAGAATGACATTAAACCCACCCATATAACGTGTGCAGCCCATAAAAATGCCAAAAGACAATGAATTTAGCACTGGTCCCAGAGCTGTAATCACGCTTAGAAGCCATGACTCAGTCTCTCCCACCACCATCCGTACCTAATCTGTAGACACCCGCCATGATACTCTCCTGTCACAGTGTCGTATTAACATTCGTTTTGTCCACTCATTGTCCCTGCTGGACTGTGGACCAGTTGGAAACAGAAACTGTCTTGTTACTCATTTTTCCCCCCGGAGAGCTGGTGTATAGTAGGTGCTCACCTTGCTTGACTGAATGAAAGATTCCGTTCATTTTTGTGTAGGAGGGTGTAAGGAGACATTTTACATTTCCCATTTCACTCTTGTGATTACACCCAGACGGTCAATTTAATGAAACACAGAAAAGGGAATGATGTGGCAGGTTGTAATAAATACCAGTTCAGGAATTCTTTACCAGTATGCTTCCCGATACAATGCAGTATTGTGCTCTTTCCAAGGGCCATAATTTATCCAGCCCGTTTTGACAGATTCTAATGAACCAAATGTCACTAACGACAATATCCATTACCTGTGCTCACTGTAGCCTGACAGGAATTGTATTCAGAGTGACACCATCTCCAAAGCTAAAGAAACATACCCCTTCCACACAAAGCAAGATAAACAGGCATGTGTGATGTTCTGATGAAAATCCAACCCTACATGAGAAGTAGAAAGATAATCTAGCCACAAACGAGGAAAGTTCAATAAATTCCATGAAATGTCAATGGAATACAAATGGTGGTTCTATGGAATATAATCCACCGGTTAAAACAGAGCTGAACGTTGTTTATACAACTTCTAATACAGTCCGAGAGTATTTCTTGTGATTCAAACTCATCAATAAATGTAGATAAATGCAGAAGCAATTCCCCTGGCATATATTGTGCCCATTATTATTCAAACAGGACAGAATTTTCTGGGAAAATCCATTTTTAAGGAATCACGTCGATCCCAACCTGTTCCTTTAAATCCCAGTTATACTCAGGTATGTTTTGATCTGACAAAGGAAGCATCTGTTAGATAAAATACAGTGATGACGCGTTTATCTGACACCATTAGGGAAATTAGTTATTTTCCAAGTAATAAAGGATGCTCCTCCCAAACATCATTTTTAGTTTAACTCTTTTTAAATGGAAAGCATACATGACAGCCTTTAGACAGGGGACCTGGACCATAATGTAACACCTTCTTGGTACTCGGGATCATTTCTGGGAACACCCATTATTGTAAAAGCAATGGGTAAGTTTGTTGTGGTTTTTTTATTTTTTTTCTTGTTATGTTAATCACCATACATCATTACATCATCAGTTCTTGATGTAGTGTTCCATGATTCATTGTTTGTGCATAACACCCAGTGCTCCACGCAGAACGTGCCCTCCTTAACACCCATCACCAGGCTAACCCATCCCCCCACCCCCCTCCCCTCTAGAACCCTCAGTTTGTTTTTCAGAGTCCCTTGTCTCTCATGGTTCGTCTAAGTTTGTTGTGTTTTTCAGTGTTCCCACCCACTAGGCTTCTGAGTCCCTGAGGCTAGTTTTGCTTTGCTCTGAAACTGCTGTGGTTTCTTTGACCCCCGTCTCCAAGCCAGCTTCTGACTGCCCTTTCTCCCTTCCTTCTTCCTTGCCACATGGTGTGACCTGGGTACCACCCCACAGAGGATCCTCCAGTCTCAGTCTGTCTTGGTTCACCATTCCAGGCTTTGTAAGTCATTTCAAATTCAACCCTGCTGGCTTTACTCCTGGAGTCCCCACCTATAAACATCCCTTGTTTTGGCACATTGTAGGTGGCCAAGGCTCCTGGTCTTGTCCTCTAGCACCTCCTCTGGGCAATCGCTCATAAGCAACCCAGTACCTTCTATGAAGTTCCATGTCATCTTTATTTTTTTCAAAGATTTTATTTATTTATTTGAGAGAGAGGGAAAGAGAGTGAGCAGAGGGAGGGGCAAAAGGAGAGGGAGAAACAGACTCCCCACTGAACAGGGAGCCTGATGCAGGACTCCATCCCTGGACCCCAGGGATCACCTGAGCCGAAGACTCAGCATGGAGTCTGCTTGTGGATTCTCTCTGCCCATCGGCCCCTCCCCACCACGCTCTCTTTCTCTCAAATAAATAATCTAAAATAAAATAAAATAAGTATTTAGTCCTGGATGTCTACTCCACCATCCTTTCTATTTATTAAAATTGCCCCCAACCTTCATGGGGGTTGGTCACTTCTCCTGAGTCCTCATCACCCCTTAGAGTATTTATCATGTTTATCATGTTGTCATGATCAACATATTAGATCCACACTTGTAGAAAATCTGAGAAATACATTTAAAAGAAAACGTAAAACATTCATAATTCCACAGTCCAAAGACAACCACTGATAACATTTTGAGGTGTTTCTTGATGTTTTCTTTCTGTCCACATTCGAATAAAATCAGAGACTTGTATGATTTTATGAACTGATCTTTTAACTTATGGATATTATATTAACATTCCCCCATATTATTTCAAAAGTGTAAATGTAATAAAAATTTGTAATATTCCATCTTAATTTACTCAGGCATTTCTTTATAGTTTAAAATTTGGACTGTTTCTGGTTTTCATATATTATAAATAATGATGAGATTAATCAATTTTTTGCATAAAGCATTTTGTTTTGCTTAAATTTTCCCTTGAGAAATTCCCAAGAAAGACATTCTGCTGGATCAAAAAGTAAAGATATTTTTGAGGCTCTTAATACATGTTGCAAAACTGCTTATCAAAAGCCCTGTCCTTACGATTATTCAGGAGCACCTTATATACCTAATCTCTCCCACCACAAAAACCACCACTGGGTTTTCATACTTTCTTCTCTTTAAAGTAATGCTAGGGGTAAAAATGCTATTTGGTCATTGTTTGAATTTACGTTTTATCAAGGATAAGCTGGATCTCTCCATAGAACTGCTAACCACTTGCTTTCCTAATGGAGGAAAAATTATTTTCCTTTAAAATATTCATCTACTATCTTTAATTTTTCTTGCCTATCTGGAAGTCTTTATTTTATATAGTGAGCATTTTAACGTAAGTTCTATTATGTGTTATTTTTCTTTAACTTTCCATTTGAATGTTTTTCGACAAATATCCATTTTAAGCCTTCTAAGTAAGTAGTCCAACCCATCGATACATTTCATTTTTCATTCATTGTAAGTTTCTTATTGTAATTTTGAGAAATTTGAGAAACTTCTACTTTTATGACCTTTTTATATTTTTATGGTTTAATTTTTATTTAACTCTTCAATCCATCTGGAATTTATTTTGGCATATGGTAAAGGTTTAAATTAACTTTCTCTAAATAGTTAACCAATTGTTCCAATACCACTTGTTGAATATATTAAGTGCTTACATTTACTGAAAGTATTTGAGGTAATCTGTTTACTTCTCAACAGAGATTGTAGTTACATTATAACTTTGGAGATAGTCTCACTTTTGTTAGTTCCTACAGAGTGTGTAACTGTATTTTTCATTTCCATATTTGATCAATAATTGTTATAGAAGATTTTAACATTTCTAAATGTTTATAGTTTTTAGCTTAAAACATCTTCCCTAATGTTATTCATATTACTTAGACTCAGAGAGTGTGGCCTGTATTAATTTCCATACCTAAATTTTTTCTATTTCTGCATTTCCTAAATTCTGAGGTGCCACTTCTCATTTTTTTTTTCAATTTTTGAAATGAGAATGCAATGCGTCTTACAATCAACATCCTTAGTGATAGTTTGGGATTTTTTTTTTTTTTTTTGCACAAGCTTTTGGTAAATCAAAGATGTCTTACCACATCTAATTTCCTCTCCTCTTCCGTCTCTCTCCTCTCTGTTTTGAGTACAAAGGTTAGCCCTCTGATATCTATACAACATAGCTACAGTCTCCTTCTCATAAAATTGATCTCCCTGTCCTTTCCCTGTATGACTGACCGGCTGATATTTGTTTGCTCTGCTTCGATTTCCTGCTGAATCCAGAATGCTTGATCCCTCCTGCATCTTGATTTCATTTGAAACGAGGCCTTTCCTTTGTGAGTCTTTGTTCACCTCAGGCCCCCTGAGAGTGTAAGCAGTTTCACAGGGGCAACATCTTCTAAAAAACAAGCAAGGGTCCTAGGTTTCTTAGTTTTTGTTTTGTTTTGTTTTGTTTTAAGATTTTATTTATTTGACAGAGAGAAAGACAGCCAGAGAGGGAACACAAGCAGGGGGAGTGGGAGAGGGAGAAGCAGGCTTCCCGCGGAGCAGGGAGCCCGATGCGGGGCTCGATCCCAGGACCCTGGGATCATGACCTGAGCCGAAGGCAGACGCTTAACGACGGAGCCACCCAGGTGCCCCGGTTTCTTAGTTTTCTTGTAAATCTATTCTGCAGGAAGACAACCCTAAGAGTGTTTCGAGAATTGGAGGTCCCCTTCTCTCAAACCATAAAATCTTTCGTAGGTTCTCTGATATCTCTTGCTTATACTCCTTTAAGAGGTTAATCTATCTGGAATTGGATAATAACTGAGTAGCTGAATTGGGGGTTGGGGAGGGGGATCTCTCAGAGACCCTTGGGGAAAGGGACCTTATTCACCGAAATCCTTTACTAAGGGATCTATGAGTCTGAATCGCCTGTGTATGCATATGGACAATGTGACGGTTGGGTCCAACCCCACTAAATGCTCATGAATGATAAGGCCCACCAGGTGTTTAATGATACTGCTGATCAGATGAACTCTGGTTGTTGGAAACAAGCTTTCCTATGGTGTGTGGCAAGAGTTGACCTAATACATGTAGCATATAGCCATTAAGACCACACATGGCAGACAAAGACAAAGCTGAATGTCAAGGCAACCTCCCAGCTATGCCAAACTGTTCCAATCCCAGGTCCGGTCCACTTTGCTGAATTGAAGAGTATATACGCTGCATCTAAATAAATTAAAACATTAAATATATATATATATATAAATTGCTAACTAAACTGTACAGAAAAAAAATTGTCTATACTTATCTGAACCTAGGAAAGAACAAAGGTTTTCTACCATTAGTTTTTAGGCTTTTTTTCTTTTAAAGATTTTATTTATTTATTTGACAGAGAGAGAGAGAGAGCACAAGTAGGCAGAGTGGCAGGCAGATGGAGAGGGAGAAGCAGGCTCTCCGCTGGGCAGGGAGCCGGATGTGAGGCTCGATCCCAAGACCCCAGGATCATGACCTGAGCCGAAGGCAGATGCTTGACGGACTGAGCCACCCAGGCGCACCAGTTTTTAGGCTCTTATTCTAATATTCTACAGTAAAATCTGGCAAGTTTAATGACGTATTTTTTTTAATTAAAAAATACAAATGGAATACTTTAAGGCTGAAAACGGAGAAAAAACATGCTTTTAAAACATTTTAGCTAAAGGTTTACACTAAGTTCATGGCATTATAAATCCATGTCTTAAAATTGGCTGAATTTGGGACACTTACTTTATAAGAGCATTATCCTATAATGGGACAGGGAATTAAGCTGCTTTAAGTTAGAACACAAAATAGACTCAACTTGTAAAATATGCTAATGATAACACGGGTTTCACTGCCAATAGCAGGGCATGTTTTCTGTCATTAAAATATTTTAGTGCTTAACATAGCTATTCAGAATGTAATGCTCACTGACGCATTCTAACCTTTGTCAGTGCTGACAATCCAAAATACCTTTTGTCACCAACCTCTAAATCAGTACTTCTCAAACATGTTCTGGCATCAGAATGTGTGAAACATCATGGGATGCTTTTACAAGGCCCAATGGGATACTAATAAATTAAACTTTAATTTACTATACTTATAATTTGGGACTAAACTGAAAGCTAGTTCCTATCATATTTCAGTATGACAAAGAGATCAGGGGCCATTTAAGAAATATCTATAGAAGCATCTAATTGTAAAATGTTTTTCTATTTTTTTTCTTGAGAATTTAAGATCTTTTAAATTGTATTATTTAAAAGTGAACATGTTCTCCCTTGAGAAAGACCTGGGTTTGGTGAGGTCATTACCTCCTCCAGAGCTCAACTCCCTTACTAATAATGGAATGACACCACCTCCCAGGAACGTTGGGGTTTGTTTTCTTGTTGTTTGTTCAGTAATTGTTATTGTTTTTACTTTTTATTATGGAAATCTTCAAATGTAAATATAGACAGAATGGTATCATGAACACCCAGCGTCACTCACTCGGCCCCACAATCAGCAACACAAGGCCAATTTTGACCCACCCACTGCCCACCATGCTCCCCCAGTATTTCATGGCAAACGCAAAATATTGTGTCATTCCATCAGTAAATATTTTCATGTACATCTGTGAAAGATACCCTCTTTTTTAACACAATCACATTACTGTTTTCCCAGCTTAAAAATTAGCAACTGACAATAAAATGTTAATTTTCCGATTTTCTTATGTCATCAATGGTATTGTAATTCAGGTTAACTAGTTAGTTAGTTAGTTAGTTAGTTAGTTAGTTAGTTAGTTTCACTGAACATCCAAATAAGACCCATATATTGCAAATGCTTGAGATGTCTTTTAAGTCTCATTTAATTGTTTCGGTTCCCCAGCTTGTCCTTTCTTTCTTTTCCCCTTTACAATTTATTTGTTGAAGAAACTGGGTTGTTTGTCCTGTAAAGTTTCCCACCGTCTGGATTTTGGTGGTTGCAGAGCCATGACTTAATTGAACACATTTCTCTGAATACTGTATTCCTTGTAAATGGGTAGAAGGATCTGGAGCCTTGATTTTTTTTTGGAGGGGTGGGTAGGGACCACAGAGGGCAGGAGTACTCCATAGATGGTATTGTGTTCTTCATCAAGAGACACATAATGTTTAGTTGTCTCTCTTGTGATATTATTAGCAGCTACTGCTATTCTATGCTTAGAACCATCATTTCACTGGGGGCTGCAAAATAGATGATATTCTCACTCTATCATCCTTTCCTTATTAGCTGGAGTATTTCTGTAAAGACAAATTTTCCTCATTTACCATTTGGTCACTCTGTGGTACAATTCATATAGAGAAGGCAAGATAAATATTTGGAGATTTTTCCCTTATTCATTTTCAATATCATGAGTTGATTTCTTAGCACCCACCAACATTAAGACATTTTAGTATCATTATTAATTTAAACACAGTTGATAAATTTAAATCCTTTGCAGTTTTTATTGTTATTGATGCCCAGATTGTCCCATTTTATGTTCATAAGAGTCTCTGCAAGTTGTCCCCTGAGCCCTTGTGATGAGGTTCTAGTAATCCAAAGTTAACCAAAGTTAATTACATGACGTTCCAGTCTAATTGTGCATATTTCTACCCCTGAGCCATTTTCCCATGAGTCCTGGGTTCCTTCTAAGTGGGAAATGATATTTAGAGACCATAATCTGGGCACGAGTGGTGCCGTTCCTGGTAAACTGGTCATTTGGTCACTGTTTTTAGGACTTTTCAGTGAGTGGGGCTAGAAAATACATACTATTTTATTTTTATTTAAGATAAAATACCTCAGGGGTTCTTACAGATACTTACAGTTCAACTTTAGGACTATTATGTTTTTCATTTCTCTTTCACATCTCTGTCTCGTTTCTCCCACACCAAGAATCTCGGTTCTCAAGAATACCAGAAATAAAAAAATGGATGATCACATTTTATTGTTCACTTGCTTTATCCCACATTACCCACAGAGCAGTCTCGGGTAGCATGACGAGTGCTGCCCCCTACAGTAAGATTACTGTAGAACATTTTATAATTTTATTTTTGGTTCTTTTTGTCCTCGGATATACCCGCATACAGTCAAACTAATATGTGTTAAAGGCACTTGGAATAATTCTTTTCTCTGTGTGGTTAATGCTACCAAATGAAAACACAGATTGTTTTTAGTTTTGTTACTTTTTATTTTTAGGGATTATACTTTTTAAATCTAATTTTATTCTATGATTTTATAAAATATTTGCAGGGTTCCAGAGTCAAATGAAAGATGTATGGGAAGAAGTCTGGCTCCCATCCTTCCCTGCTATACCTTATTCTCTCCCTTCCCATATATTAGCTCTTTGGGTTTTTTGTTTGGTTTGGTTTGGTTTGGTTTTTATCAACTCTTCACAAGTTTCATCTCAGGTAGTACAGGGGCCCTGTTAATACTCTCTGTATTGTGAATTTTAGTATATGCACTCCTGCAGCAAACACAGAAGACTGTTTTGAGAAGCAACTGTAATTATAATGCCCATGCAATACGCACGTACATGGAGGTTACTTAAAGGACAGCTATCATCTTCGTCTTATTTGAAAAAGGAAGAGCCCCTTCTTCTCTGGTTTTCAAGATGGGAATTGCAGGAGGCACCCTGGAGACAATTCTATTTCACATTCTCACATCCCACACCCAGCACAGTGCCTGGCACACAACAGAGAGTCAGTCGCTCTTTGCTGAGGTAACTACTGAATCAGAGCCTGAACGCATAATTGCTCCTTTAGACGCTGCTGCTACCAGCTTGGATGTCAAACACCAAGACCTCAGGTCAAGGCATCTCATCTATTGTGGGAACAGTGTGTTCAGGATTAGGTTTGTAAATGGAGCACAGCTGTGCTTAATGCCTCTATTTAACACGTCGCTGCTCTATTCAATAGGTATATATTTCAGTGTGGCATAAACCTAATACAAAGGAAAAGCTTTGAGTCAAAAATCTTGTCTTTTCCTAATCAGAAAGGGAAGTCTGCTCAACCATTTTAAACTTTGCAGAATTGAAAACTTGTCAGCATTAACTCCCAGAGGAAAGGGCTCAAGAAAAGGCATCAGCTAAGTGGACTAGGAGTACTGTCCTTGGTGGCCTGCCATGTGGGAAGAGTGGAGAATTAGAAGCAGAGCAGCTGGTGTCCCCAAACAAACGATCTGATTCTCCAACCAAGCCTCTGGACTCACAGTGTTTGGAAGAAAGAAATACTTTCCTCAGTTTCAGGTAGAGAGTAAAAAACAGAAATGAACACACATACACACAAGAAAAGAAATCAGGGTAGACTCTTTGTTATGACCAAGGAAAATTAACATTTTTGAAAAACTTATTTTACTCCTTCAGGAAAACTCAGAAATGAAGGTATCGTTAGAATTTCGTCAAGTCGTCACCCCTGCAAACAGACCTTCTCTGCTCTGTGTCCACGGGAGACAGAGAAGTCACACAGGCTTGCTCCAGAATTGTTCTCAATTCAACAGAAGAAATAAGACATCCATGTCAATAATTACAGACACAGATGAAACCGTGGGGCCACGAGCAAGGATGAGCTACTGTTCCCCCCCAGAGCAAGAAGTAACCACTCTAGGCTGAGGACCTCCCTGAGAGCTACCTGGAGGTGGATGGAGGAGATGCTACTGAAGCTGGGCATTGCAGGAATCACAGATGTTCAGTGGCGAGCTTAGCATGCCAAGGGGCTGGCACAGGCAAAGGTCTGGGAAAGGCAGGACATCCATTTTGATCAGCGCACTGGGCACATGAAAAGAAATGGGGGATGAGAGAAGCCAGGTAGCCCAGGCCAAGCTGTGTAGGGACGTGAATGCTGTTCGGGGGTTGAGCTATCTCAGAGGAGGGAACAAATGGGACCCACTTAAGGTTTCTGATAAGGGATGCAGCTTTTCGTAAGCCAATGTTCACTGTGCAACTACTATGTGCCAGGCTGTGAGTCAGATCTGAGAGTATGATGATAAAAAGACATAGCCCCTGCCCCTAAGGGGCTCAGAGCCTGTGGGGAGAGTCAGAGGAGGAAATAATCACCGTGTGGGGACCAAGGACAGGGAATCAGTGGAAGAACTTCCAAGGGGGTGAGGGAAGACTGATGGGGAGAGTATTTAATTGGTTCAGCCCAGCTCTGGGAAGGGGGGTGTATGTTAAGGTTACGCTATTTAATTTCTACATAACTCAAATCTGTTCATGTGAGCAGCCACATATTATTAACTTTCAGAAGTGAAAACACAACTGTGCGTGTGCAGAGTGACAAAGAAATTGAAGCAGTTTCTGGGAAAAGGCAATATTAAAGGCCATCAGTCACTGTCCAGGACTATCACTGCTGACCCCAGGGACATGAGGCTCAGCAGAAAGTGCTCCAAACCTCAGATTCTGGACCATGTTTCCTTGGAACAGTTCATGATGCAGCAGCCCCACAGGCTTTGCTATTTGGAGAAATAAGTCACCCAGACTAGCACTAGAGATTCAAATTGACCAAGGGCCCTCTCTGACCACATCCACCTTCTTCTCTCCTCACTCCCTCCCTCGCCACCCAGGAAGGTCATGTTCTGCTCAGGAGGGAGGAAGTGATGTAAGAAAATAATTCCCAGGCACCTGGATGGCTCAGTCGTTAAGCATCTGCCTTCGGCTCAGGTCATGATCCCGGGGTCCTGGGATCGAGCCCCGCGTCGGGCTCCCTGCTCCGCGGGAAGCCCGCTTCTCCCTCTCCCACTCCCCCTGCTTGTGTTCCCTCTCTCGCGGTGTCTCTCTCTGTCAAACAAATAAACAAACAAACAAACAAACAAATCAAAATAATTCCCGAGAAGCTAAAGGAAGGAGCCAGCTGGCAAGCAGACTGAGTCTCACCTGGGTAGGAAGTGAAGGTGAGGACGGCATCAGGGGACTTTCCTGACGAAGTAATAATTGAGCTGGAAGATAAACAAGGCTCAGCAGAAATGACAGGGGAGGGGCAGGGGGTATAAGAAGCAGAGGGCGATGTTCCAAGAACCGGGACAGTTTGTGCAGAGCCTGCCGTTGGAGAAGAGCCACGTGAAAGGACATGCGAAAGCTTCATTAATAAAACCAGGCCTGGAAATCCACTGGAAGGCAGTGCCCAGAGGACATCCAAGTGGGGCACCCTGAACAGCTACACACGTGCCCCCTACTTGCCCTTGGAATGTCCTACCAAGCACGGTAGCCAGCAGCACCCCACCTCAGAGCTACCCAATCCCCTTCAGTCACCACAGCCCAAGAGTGGACAGTGAAGTCCAGGATGGAAATTTAGATGACCAACCGTCCCCGTTCACCTGGACCATCTCAGTCCTGACAAAACCAGGACGGTTGGCCACCCTACAAAAGCTCCCATAAGGCTCATATTAACGGGGTTATAAAAGATAACTCAATATAGAGAGTAACACAACAGACCCTTTCAAGATACTTCTCCACCTGGCCCCAGGCATCCACACGGCAGCACCATTTTCCCACCACCCGAGCCCTCGAGGATGCCTTGGCTCCCCCAAGTCCAGATCCAAGAAAAATCCGGTCAGAGAGATAAAGCTCCACGTGGGAGCAGACGAAAGTGTCCACGGAATGACACAAGCCCCACAGAGCTCTAGTCCGTCAGGAGCCTCCTTGCAAGCCATGCCTGCGCTTTTGTGATGTAGGCCAGAATTGGCCCAACAAAAGGAAACGTTTCCAAACTCCAAATAAGCCAATCAAAACATAATGCTTGAAATCCCTCATGATAGGGAATAAATTCCATTATTGCCTTTACACCCAGCCCTTCCAATTCCAGCTTGGAGAGGACCAGCAATGTCTTTTCCTGCCTGACCTGGCTCTCTCTCCCCGGGCCAGCAAATCAACTCACCTTTGTTTTGTGGCTCTTTCAACCTCTGTTACTTCTGCTTCACAAAAGAAAGACATGACATGGCTCCATCCAGCCTCCACCCGCCATTATTCCCCATCCTCGTGGCCATGCTGCAAGTCCAGTTCCCTGTCCTAAGCCCTGCACTTTCCCCAAGATGGCAGACACTCATGAAAGCACTCCCTTTGCTACGCCACAGCGGAATATAAGCCCTGGTGTGCGCTGCAGGGGAACACATGTTCGGTAGCAGAGAAGAGAGGTTGAGAGGTGAGCGCACTTGCTTTCATCCGAGGAGTGCGGATGACACAGTTAGGGTTGCTTGCAGTGACCTAGTCTCAAAGTGCTTGAAGATGGAGCATCTCTGAGCAGGGACTGGCCTGATGTCAGACAGAAGGGATGTCTGAGCACAGGCAGCAAGGGCTTTGTCAGGATGGGACCAGGCTCTGGGCACTCATGACTTGTAGGGGAAGCTGCATCAGGGACGGCTGATCTTCACCACCCTGTAGGCACCATTCAACTCACCCGGTGAAAGTGATTTAAAAAAAAATCACACAGTATCCCTGAAAAAGGAGTCCAGGAAGACAGCATTAGGAGAGGAAAGTGTCTGCATACTTCAAAAGATGGATACTGAGTCTCCAATAACAGACCCTATTCTTTTATGCTTGAAAAATAGCTGATTTGCAGAAAGCTCAATGATAATGAAATTCAGAGTTTGCCTGTGCCAAAGCCGATCAGAACAGCACGTACTGCTGCATATACAATGGTCATGTATTTGCTCTGGGCCTGAACTGAGAACAGACTACACGTTATTCCACTTAACGTATTCTTGTCTTCTAACAGACCATGAGCTCGCTTTCTCATTAGATCGCTAAATCTTTGGAATATTTAAGGAGCATAACTACATTTGACCAAGATTACTCACTAACAAAGGAATGAGCTATTCAAGCTCAAATGGCGTGCTGCTTAAAAACATTATAAACACAGGCCAGAAACAACACAGAAACTCGCCTATCTGGAGAATACGTGAGCGCTCGTCTCAATCGGCGGGGGGGGCGGGGGGGGAGCTGACAATACCCTATACATTCAATGGCTATGTCCGTCTTCCTCCACCCGAAATTTCAGAAGTTGGTATATACTTCCCAAGTTAAAAACTATTACATAAATAACTTGGAAATGTCAAGTGATATTTCTGAGGCCTGCCAACAGTTTAACCGCAATGAAGCTCCTCGCCAAGATATTCATGAAAAGTTCAGAAGAAGTTACTTTGAGAAAGATGTACTCACAGCAAAGAGATTTCTCCTCCTTAGAAAAAAAATGCATAAATCAATAGTTACAATAAGGAAAGGGAAAATTAGGTTTGTCGTAATAGTAGAAGAAAACAGACTTTTAAGAGAACTTTAGAAAATGAGACTACACAAAGACTTCATTATTAATATATTACTGTTACTACTAGTATTAAAAATTCATTCAAACATTTCTCTCATACTTTTCCTTGCCACAGATTAGATGTAAAAATGTCTTAACTGAGCTTAAGGGCAAAGAACAGACACTTGGCTTTGGTACCGCCTGGCTGTGTGATCTTGGGTAAGACCCTGTTCCTCTCTGGGGCTCGGATTCCTCACCTGAAAAAACAGAATCCCTGAACATCCTTCCAACTCTGACTTGCTGCAATTCCAGATGCCTGTCAGGGCCACAGACCCAGTCCTCTGCCTCCCTGGCAATGGAAAGAGTAGAGAAAAAAACCAATTGGGGAGGCATTTTGAAAGGAGAAAGCACACAAATAGGCAGTCAGTGGCCCAGGGAAGGCAAGAGAAGAGTCAACTGTGGCTCCGACCAGAGCGTCATAGTGCCTTAGGATTTTACAAAGACAGGATTTTATAAACATGGAATGAATCACGTAGGAGTCTGGATTTGACTTCAGGGACAGTAACTGAAATTCTTAAAAAGGACGCCTGTCTGAGGTGAGGCTGGGGCAGGGGGAGGTAGGTACTGGAAGTCAGATTTTAATAAAAGCTAAAATGAGTAGGAGAAAGTAGCAGGAGACGATAAGAATTTGAACATCAAGTGGGCACTGAAAGCAACAGTAGATCCGAGTGCAGGTAACAGAGTTTCTAACTTGGAAAAAAACCTTGAATCCACTTAAACGTGGGCAGTAAGAGACAAAACGTATGCCAGATAAGGCAGGGGCTCCTTCTCTGGAGTCCAAGGGAGATAGAAGGTGACGGGGAGAAGGGATGATGGGTACAAACAGGTGTATGAGAACCTCTGCAACATGAAATCAAGGTGTTCTCTAACTGGCTGCAAGCTTACATCAGAATTTACCCTCGGTTAATTTTAGGAAAGTCAGAACCCACCACTAACCGAACACGCAGCCTTGTCCCGCATGCCTAAGTCCAAGTGATTAAAGTTTGGTTCTGCCTTTCGGTGTTCTGTAAGTCTAAAGCTGGTAAGGTAGACTTTATACCACCATGTACACAACAATGAACACGGGCGCTCATTTCTAAGTGTGCTTAACCTCCTTCTATCCCACTATGGCTGCCCATAAGAGGAAGCGTATTCCAGCAAATCCACATGGTCTGGGAAGACGCACCTTCTACATTTCCCTGCACCTAACAAACACCAAAAAAATAGAACACAAAAATAAAAGACTATTTGTGCAAAACAAGGAGTTTCACTAACATTTTTTTTAAAGATTTTATTTATTTGAGAGAGAGAGCACGAGCTGGGGGTGGGGGTGCAGAGGGAGAGGGAGAAGCAGGCTCCCCACTGAGCAGGGAGCCCGATGCGGGACTCGATCCCAGGACCCTGGGATCATGACCTGAGCTGAAGGCAGATGCTTAACCGACTGAGCCACCCAGACACCCTGAGTTTTGCTAACTTAAAAAAAAAAAAAAAAAAGAAATGACTTCTAATCAAGAAAGGCTAAGCCTAGAACAGACTTTTACATCAGTCCCCATAATAAACTTCTGAGGCCCCAAGTTGAAAGCTTCAGTGAACTAGAGGTGAGGATGGAAAGACTCACCACCTTCTTTCCCAGAAAAAGACGCAGGCCGAGAGTTGACTGCCTGCCCCCATAGGCTACGGAGCAAGAACAAACTGCAGAATTCAAGACTCTGCTTCCTAGAACTGGCCGACATTCAGCTGTTTGCTGTGAACAGGTCCTCTGCGGGATCCACTCCAAAACCCACCATGAGAAAGGACAAAGCAATTTACCCCAGAGGCTGGCTGGCTATCAGGTCTTTGGACCACAAGCCCTTCTCTCGTTGTCCCAAACTAACACGTGTCTACTACCTTGTACGTCTGAAGCAACCAAATGTCAGGATGCTGCCCCTGTGGGGACACGTTCGCTAAACGGGAAGTCCGCGCCATTTTAACTTGAGCTGCCATGTTCCACCCAGACTTTGAAAAAAACATCATTCCTAGTGCGACAGAGAATAGGAAATCCTTCCCTTGGGTCTACCAAGGTCTCCAAGACTCTGTTGACGCCAACGGTGGAAGCAGGATTTTTAGGAAAGGAGATAATCTTCTGGGTGATTCTCTTGAGAGAAGGAGCTAGGTGCCTGAGGTCAGAGTGCCACAGTCTTCATTGTTTCAAACAACTGTCTGGCTGTCCTTGAGTTGGTCACTTGCACATGCAGAGTCTCTGGTTTTGTTTTGTTTTTTTTTGACTCATAAAATGAGGCGTTTGGGCCAAGGTCTATACCAGCTGTAAAATTCTATGATTCTCTAAGTAACGGTTTACTGCATGGCTGGCAAGACCGCCTCGATCATCAGAATGATCCAATTAACACTCTGCAATGTAGGCTATTCCATCTGTAGTTTCAAAAAAAAAAAAAAAAACACACACACACCAGACTGTGTCAGAGTGGGAGGCTTTCAGATCATGAAACCCGGTCACTTTGCTTTTCAAAACAAATGGAGAATCTGAGGTCCAAAGATGTTGAAAACCTTTGTTAAATTACAAGCTAATTAGTAGCAGAAGCAAGGCGAAGACTGTCTGACAGGTCCTGTTTGCACTGAGCCGTGCTGTTAACCCCGCCGGCTTCAGCCCTACCGTCGGCAGCAGCAGCTGCCTGGGCCCCTGCACCTTTTATGTGACTCATTAAACCGCCTACATCACAACTGTGCTTTCCTGGCCTTGGGGTTATTAGTTTTCCAGACACCTAACCTAGGAGACATTGGAAGAGTGACCTGAAAGGTCTTCGCGAAAGTAGGCCAGGATAAAATACTCTAGAAAGTCCTACGAGCTCTGTTGAAGACAGCAAGTATCTCTGCTGCACCTGCTGGCTTCCGATTTTGCAGGCAGGAGAATCGTTGGCGGCCAGTCCTCAGCCTATAACTTCAGGAACCAGACGGCCCCCTCGACAGCACACTCTCTCTGTCTCCCTGGCTTCAGGTGGCTGCGCAAATCTGCAAAGGCCTCAGGTAGGTACCTGGCCCCAGGCGGCCACTCCCACAGACCTGGCCCTGTTTCTGGCCAGGCTGGGATCTGTGGATTCCAGCAGCCGCTGGACGTGACAGGGCAACACCAGACAACTGTCCCCACTGCGCTCTGGATGTGGACTGCAGAGGGACAGCACTGAAAAACTTTTAGGGACACTCTGGGAACTTCCATGTGGGGAACAATGCCACATCCCACCCAGCCCGCTGCCTTGTCCAATCTCTCAGACATAACGCTGTCTGAGAGAGGCCAGACACCTATAGGTATGTGCGGTGCGACCCCATTTATGTAAAATCAAAAATATAAAGCACAACTAGGATAGTGACACAAGTCAGAAGGGGTGATACTTCTTCAGTGGGGACACAAGGAGCTTCCCAGGAGTTGGACATGCTCAGTTTCTTGATCTGGGTTTCTGTAGTCGGGTGATTCCAAACATAAAAAGGTATTTAAAAGTTCAGATATGTGTGTACTTTACTATACACATGCTAACGCTCCATAAAAAATTATTGTGTGAGGTCCCCGATGTCAGTGGAGAACACGCTTCTTCCTTTCCTTCAGCACAAGGATATCTGAGATTCTCTGAATGGGGTCTTTGTAAATTGTATGAGTCATAACAACAGCTAGATCACATGCTTACGTGCAGCAGGCCCTAGGCAGAGAGACTACACGAATGGCCTCCTTTAATCCCTAAAGCATTTCCATGGGGTGGACACCATCCAGGTCTCCACTTCACACCGGAAGCATGAAGTTGCTTCAGGAAGTAAGGTGAAGCAGCGTGCCCAGCGTTACCCAGGAAGTCAAGCATCAGAACAGCGATTCAAAACCAATGCAGTCTGACTCCAGAGCTTGGGAGACAGAGAGAGAGAGAACACGAGCAGGGGGAGACGAAGGGCAGGAAGCAGGTTCCCCACTGAGCAGGGAGCCTGATGCAGGACTCCATCCCAGGACCCTGGGACCATGACCTGAGCCGAAGGCAGACGCTTAACAACTGGAGCCACCCAGGCGTCCCCAGAGCCTCTGTTCTTAACTGATCTTCACATTTCATTGTGTGCTGCAGGACCCGGGGATTTTTCAAGCTGGGTTTCCCTCTGCCTGAGAGGCTCCTGCCGGTACCACGTGGTCTGCACGCTCAGCATTAAGAGGAAAGAGGACCGAGGCCTGGGGTGTCGGATTCTCTCTAGCGGAGCACGTTCTAGAGTTCGTTCAGGAGACACACCTAGTTGGGTACAAAGGCCTGTGTAGCCTGTTTTCTTTGCTTCTGCCAGTAGAAAGCAGGTGCTATTACTGACTTCCTATAGTCTGACCTGATTCCTTCCCCTTGAGAGAAACGCACAGTGGGGGCAACACAGAATGTTTCCACATGCTGTTCGCTGGGGCTTTTTGGAACACCGTGTCTTAGGACAAGATTTCCACGGCGTGCCACACACTTTTAAGATCTGCTTTAGGCCTTTTGAAAAGGCTAAGGGGGCTTATTTTCCTCTTTTTCCAGCCTGCATATTGTTATTATATTAAACATAAATACAACGTATCCGTAGAACCTGGAGAAGGCATGAATCACTCTTTAATTAAACAGTACCTGGCTCATGATTTTCCAGACACCCTCTTTTATCCTCTACTGCCTTCTCAATTAGCTCCCTGAAGTTCTCACACAAAAACCTGTTGGATCATTGATTTCTCGATTCAAAGCCACCATAAATTACAGGCCCTATAAAAATCCACCGGGGAGAAGGGTAAAAAGCAACTTAATGATAGCTTAGACCCCATTAGCAGCCAGGCCCCAACGCCCATCGGAAGTGTTAACTGGGCTACCCTACGTGAACGTGGGATGATCCCCTGCTGGCCCCTGCCCCCCACAGCAATGACTCACATACGCACTTTACAAGACACGTGGAAAACCGATTGCATGTTGAGATTTTTTATTAAACAATCGGTCTCCTTTTACCACTGTTCCTGAGCACCAGGGTAGCTCCCTGCCCACAGCTGGGACCCGGGGTTCACAGCCTGCCCCTCACCCCAACCCCAGGTGCAGAGCCACACGTCCCAAGTGCAGGCCATTCAGCAGCAGCCTGGCAGATGGAAATGAATGGGGCCTCCCCCCGAGCTGGGATGCAGGGTGCTGGGGTCAGACCGCCACTCCTGCCACCCTCGGCACCTGACTCGCCCTCCCTCCCCAGCCTGGTCACTCTCCCGCCTCATGTTCAGTGCTCTGCCTGCCCGGCCTGCTCCCCGTTGTCACATCCCACATCTGTGCACGCTGCCACGGCAACCGTCCCAGAGCAGCTGCTCCCGAGAAGCACCACCCACTCCCTAACTAGCATGCTGCCATCAGGCCCGAACTTGCTATGTGGCCTTGACCACACAGAAGAGGACACCTCGGTCACTGGCCCATCTTGCTCTGCCCCATTGTGTGTCCCGAGAAGACATTCTCACCCCATTCCACATCTGCACCTGACCCTGCAGGTGCCAGGCTCTGCCAGGTCCACCCAAGGCCTCCATCACCTTCAGTCCCACCCAAACACCCCCTGAACTCCAGCCCCACTAGCTAGAAACCTCTGCATTTGGCAGAGTGGACACGTTCTGCTTCCAATGAGTGGTGAGTGATTTCAGAGACACGTGCGACCCTTCACGCTGTTAAGGCGTCAACGTGAGCTGGGAGTGGAAGGGAGTCGGTCCTGAGTACCCAGCTTCCATGCCTCAGCCAAGCACAGCCTTGTTCTCAGCGAGCTGCCATGAAGGAACTGAAACACACACACACACACACGTGCATGAGTGCGCGAGGAGGCACGCCTGCCCTGTTCCCTTCCGCAAAATGGGCAAAAAGATCAATGTTGGCACTGGTGAAAGAAAGGGAGTAAAGGCCAGGAGGGCAAAGAGAGGGAGGCTTAATCAGAAAACAGTACTCTTGGATAATTTCAGATAATAAATAAATAAATTTGGTGATCACTAAAATGAACGAATCTACCACAGATTTCCGATAAAAGTAAGAAAAAGTGACTCAAGCCGACACCCCGACCCGAGCAATAACCACACACTGGGTAGGAAATGGTCTGTGCAAGCGTGGGCAGCCCAGAGGTCTTGGGATCCTTCCAGAGAGTCAATGGCTTATTGAACTAGTTGTGCCAAGGGGAAGAAAACATGATTATTTTGAAGCTGTTTTTGAGAAACCGTTTCCGGCCCATTGGTGGATGGCAAAGCCAAAGGGAGGCTCTTTCAGGAGGTTCTTACCTGGTCATCATAGCGGTATGTGAGGAACTGCTCCCCTGTTGTGTCTTCGAGAAAACTTCCCTGGGGGGAGAGTGCAAACTCAGGAAGGAAGTAGGCTCCGGGGGACTTCTCGGCTGTGGCCTGAAAGGTAAGGTCACCTGGTTACAAATAAGGCCCCGTGAGGACCCCCTGACAGGTAGTCCCCGAAGCAGCGTGATTCCCAGAGCACCCACCCGCTAACGGCTGTCCTCACAAGGGAAGTGACCTTGCTTAGTAAAGGCCAAGGTGAGACACACCAGGAGTCTCTGTGAGGCGCTGTTGGGCTAGGACACCCCACTGGTCCACCTCAAACTGGCGCACACATTATTGATTGCCTGACACCTGCTCCCTCCCCACTGCCCACAACCTTCCAGCGATTCAGCTACAGTACAGTTAACTTAAGGGCTGTTGTTGCAAATCCACTGTTTTCTAGGACTCTCTTCCTTTCCCATCCTTCCCTCCTTCTTTCCTTCCTTCCTGTTTTTGTTTGGTGAAAGAGTGACATACAAAATTTTTTCCGCACTTCAAAAGAAACGCATGTTCACCGTAGAAAACTTTGAAGATACCGATGAACACAAAAGAAGATATAAATCACCCCATAAATCCCTCCAACCTATAATCACCACTTCTAATTGTTTTGGCATATTTCCTTTGAGACTTTTTTTTTCTCATAATGCTCTGGATGTTTATATAAAAATCCAAGATGAAATAAACATGGCTTTTACAGGAAGACTCCATTTGGTTCAAGGGAAGCCCATAAGCTAGCATCTGAATCATTAGATGTAAGCCCCGTTGTCAGGGTTAAGGGGAGTCAGGAAGGAGGACATCATTTGTGGGAGACTACGGGCGGGTCCAACGGCCCGGGGGACTTGCCGCCATCACTTGCCATCACCTCCAGCCCATCCAAGAAAAGGTGGAGTGTGCCGAGTGCTTATCATGATCCCCGCTTTGACGGGTTGACAAGGAGGAAAGAGATAGAGGAGATGGAGCCCCCACCCCGTGTACAGCCCCCCCTAGTCCGGGCACACAGATCAACACCTCTGCCTCCAACAGGATACCTCACTCCGCCTGCTTGGGAAGGAGTAAGAATCCAAGAAAGAGGCCACAGGTGCTACGCTGAGGAAAACACTCTGTGCAAACAGAAAGAGTGGGGAATGAAAGTACCCCTCAAATACCTCTGCTCCTCCAATGGTCACATTCTCAAACTGCAGCAGGAACTTTGGTTAAAGCAAAAGATCCGTGTGAATGCTGCACTTTAAAAAAGAGCAATCAGTAGGTGATAGCTTTGGGAAGGCACAGAGAACAGATAACTCTGTGTTTTGGTTGGCACTAGACTGTTCCAAAAACTTCAGAAGTTTCTTATGAAATTTCATTCACACAAGGTTTTCAGCCCAGTGAGCAACAGGAGTCTTCCCAGAGCCATGCAGCCCCCCATCTCCCTTGCCTTCCTTCAGAGCGGCTTGCCAGAGTCTGGATTCCTCTGATCTGAAGTGAGGAAAACAGGACAATCACGCGCAAGAGTTCAGTGTGGTGAGCAGCGAGGCCTGCCTTGACACAGGCCCGTCACCTCACTGTGTTTGGGCAGGTTTTCTCTAGTATGCCGCCTTCTGTGGGGGCGGCTTTGCTCCATAAGTTACGGAGAGGGGGGGTCCCCTGCAGCTTGCCGCAGTGCCAGGGGGTCAAGAGTCTGGCAGGGAAGTCTGGCCAGGCCCCGTCAAAGGTGCAGAATGCGTCCATCACACCTGGCCAGCCGGCGCTCTGATGGTTGCTGAAGGTTATTGCCATAAGTTGCCTGGGAAGGAAAAGGGAGAGGAGCTAATACCACAGACCCCACAGAGACAACTGGCTCTCACATGTTTTAGTGCCGCTTTATGGATCTCAACATGAAACCCTAGAAAAAGCAAAAAATCTCCCCAGTATTCATGTTTTCACTCCTTGGTGGTTATTTGCGTAGGGGGAAAAAAATCACAGACTCTCTGGCTTGACTGTAGCTACAGCTGATTACCTTCTGCTTTCTGACCTGCTGTTCCAATGTGTAAATTTTAACAGGCTTAAAAAAAAAAAAAAAAGTAAGACAGGAATGAAAATGTCCATGTGAAAGTATGAGGTGAACTTAATGATAAGATTTCTTACTTCTGTGTATATTTCCTAGGCAGTTTGAGTATGTATCAAAGTCCAGTTATTCTCACCAAAGACAAACACATCTAGGGAAACCTCAGGAAAATCCTACATGACCGCAAGACAACAATGGGTTTCATCTCAAGACAGTTCCTATAAACTGATCACCAACATGCCTAGCAAACGGTCCATAACATTTCATTGCTGTAGTTGTGATTTGCTTCTGTTGCTTTTAGAATTCATAAAATCGCAATTTTAAATGCCTAAGGAGACTTGCCAGACACCACAGAGCAGAAGCCAGGCCTGGAGCCCATGAGCGACCATATGCAAAGACACAGATCCAGTTACAAAAGAGTGGGGGCTGGGAGCAGCCTAGGGTCGTCACCTGAAGACAGCTCCCTGAATACAGTGCTTTATATTTAGCTGACCACACATGCCACATGTATTTACTGAGCACCTACTATATGCCTGGAACCATTCTAAGAGCCACGGGTACGATGAGGAACAAGAAAGGTAAGGTCCTCAAATTTATGGAGGTTTCATTCTAATGGAGACCCAGAATAAGTAAATAAATTCGTAAACAAGAGAATTAAAGTTCTAAGTCATATAAAGGAAATAAATAGGGTGATATGGGGTAAGTTGAGTCTGCAGAAAGGAGGGGTCAGTGAGGCTAATCCAGGTGGACAAGGAAGAGAGCAGAGAGAGAGGAAGAAAACGGAGAATGGGAGAGGTAGGACATGCAGAGCACTGTGGGCCCAGGCAAGGGGTTAGAGAACCACCAGGTATATCTCAAACCTTGACTGCTTCATGGAGAATGGGTTAGCAGGGGGCAGGAATGGAACCATAAAGACCAGCCGGAAGGCTATTGCACTAATCCAGGAGAGAAGGGACAATTCCTTGGACAAGGATGATGGTGGAGAAGGGGAGAACTGAACGGACGAGAAGCAGAACCTACAAGACTTGCTGATGGGTGAGAAGGGATGAATCAAGGACAATTTCTGGGGTTTAGGCACGAGCAACAGGCTATAAAGGAATGCCATGGATGGGCAGCCCTGGCAGGAAGAGAGGGCAGGGAGGCAATAATTCTGTTTGAGGCATGTGAAGTCTGAGATGCCTAGGGGACACCCATGCAGAGAGCTTGAGGCGGCCATCCATTTAATATGCAAGTCTGGAGCTCAGAAGGGCAGTCTAAGGCTGAAGACAGAGATTTTGGAAACCATCGTTGACATTTTCATACATACATACACTCACATGTTCACAGTCATCCTACCTGAAAGAACCCTCCCTAGAGCAAGAGTGTGACAAACTACAGGGCTTTGTCTGGGGCCCGCGATAATGCTAATGTCTGAAGGTAAGGAGAGAAGGAGCAAGCCCAAGAGGTTAAAACTGGTAACCACTTAGAGAAGAATAAACGAAAAAAGAGAAATACTGGGTCATGGAAGGATTCAGCATCAAAGAGAGGGGCCAACTACCTTCAATGTCCCCGAGATATTGAATAAAAGGAGGCCGGAGAAGGGTCCACTGGGTGTGGCAACAAGGAGGTCATCGCTGACATTGACAAGATAGGTACAATGGAGTGGCAGGGAGCACGGTAATGGGTTTGGGGACCAGAGGGGGGAAGACGAAGAGACCAGTAGAGGACACTTTGAACAAGGCAATGGTGAGAGGGAATATGGAAGTATGGGCAGAATTTTTAAAGATTGGAGAAATGGGAGCATGTGTGCTTGGTTATGGTAATCATCGAGCGGTAAGAGAGACCATGGAGGAGACGAGAGAGATAATTGCAGGAGTCGAGCCCTTGAGAAGACAGAGGAATGGCGTCCAAACTGCACGTGGAGAGCCTGGCTTTCATAAAGATGATGGCCCTTGGTCCGTGTGTGTCTACACCACACCACACCCACCGGCAGACCCCTGACTTTGACCCTCCATCTTCCTTGTGCCTACTCCTAGACACCCTTCTCCAGGGTCCCAAGATCATCCACCTGTGTCCAGCACCCCACTTCCCAATTAAGCTTTCTTACCTCCCAGCTGGCTCTCTCCTGGGCCCCTCGGCAACTGCCCTACAGCCAGAAGAGCGGGCCGCCCGCATTTTCTCCCAAACCGCTGCCTTCTGCAGCAGGGTGGGACGGTCCTAAGCCTGCTGTGTGTGGACTCTTCTGAAGGTTCCTTTTGTCACACCACTGAACACTTCTCTGTGATCAGAGGATTCATGACTCTGTTTCCACACTATTAAAAACATCTACATTTAATTAGCTCCAATGAGCTTTCTCTTCTCTGCTTAAATTCGGATGGGGTAAAATGAGGCACGTTTGCCCTATGTCTGATTCCTGTCCCAGGCTTCTGCCTCTCCTCCCAGGCCCACTGAGGTGTTGCATTTTGGAGGAAGTTCCCTAAGGCTGAGAACAGCGTCTCTATCACGTCTGCCCGTCCCCCACCGCAGGTGTGTGGGCAATAAGGAAGGAAGACTGGTGGGCTGCACTACCTGACCTAAGCAGGACAGGGTGCTTCCTCAGCAACCCCACCTGTGCGGTCCCAGGTCACTAGTCCCTGGGCAACAGCAGATTCTCTCCACCCCTCATCCCACTCATTACCGTTAAACAATGAAGACTTTATACTTAGCTCTTTTTGTCAAAATCTTTACTCCTGAGTAAATTTCTGATCATTCAAGAGTTGATTCTAAAGCCCCGCTTGCAATCCAAGTCCTTTCCCTCGATAGCGGCAAGGGTGCACCAAGGTCACAGTGCACCACCATGGCTGTCTGAAATTTGAAAGTGCGTGCTGTGGCATCCCACGATTATGAAAGCCCAGCACTTGAAAAGCCCCTCAGTCACCTAATCCAGTCTGTCTACCTCAAAATTCCTGCCAGATGCCCTACAGCCTCTACTTGAATACCTTTAGTGATGGGGAGCTCACTCCCTTAGAAGGCAACGGGGATCTGTCAGAAACTAGCAAGTTCACAGACACCAAACTGGTCAGAAGTGGCCCACTGCTCCCCAGTTGAGGTCTGAGGTGCCCCAGCCGCCAGCACCGCTCTTCTAGCATCCTCTCCCACAGCCCCCCCCCGCCCCTCCCTCCACAAACACATACATTCTAAGGTGAATTCCAGAGTCTGAGCCCAGTAAGCATCTGAGTCCCAGGATTACAGAATGCAAGAAACTTCAGAGACACTCGAATCCCCACCCCTCTCCTGGAGCAGGCATTTCTCCTGCAACACCTCCAACCGCCCAACAGAGGAGTCTTGAGAGGCCCTCTGGAGAGAAAGCTGGAGAAGAAGGCAATCAAGCTGTGAGGTGATATTTGTGAAAACGGTCTCATTTCATCTCATTTTGAGGTGGGTTCCGCTTGTCTCATTTCAAGACACAGGAGGGCAGGTGATTTGACCAGGGGCACATGAGCTTCCAGCAGCTGAGTGCAAAGTCACCTCTGTTCCGTTCCCCTGCCTCCATCAGTGGGAAACAGTCTGAGAAGAACCGGGCCTTCCTTTGGGAGAACTGGCTGAGTTCACTGGGGGCTTCCGAAAGCAAGTGCCATGCCGGTAACAGGCCTCCGAGAACAAGCGCCGACATCCTCACCCAGATGGGAGCAGACTCCCTACGTGTCAGGGAGGTGGCGTGCTCGGCTCCTGGCAGGGTGAGGTGACCCAAGAGGTCAGGTCCTGGAGTAGCAAGAGTGGAAGGGAAGGCAGGGGGGAGGAAAGCTGGGCCAGGAAGTGTGCACTCTTCCCAGGGCACAGATCCAGGGCCCAAAGAGACGCTGCCAAAATGCATCATCCCCCCACCCCCACCCCCCAGCCCCTGTCCGCAGCTGCCGAGTCACCAGGGAAGGGGTCAGGAGGAATCCAAACAGCCCCTCCAGGGACCATGAATCTGAGACCTGGGGATGCAGCTGCATGTCCAGCTCCCGTTCCAGCTGAAGACTTTGACTCTGGCAGGAGGAAATAACCATATGATGCCAATTTGAGGACAAGATTTCAGTGTCCCAGGCCTCGATCTGTACCCCATAAGGATGGAGAAGGCCTACCAGGACTGAGCAAAAGGCTTGGCTGATATAATGGAAGGAGAGAGAAACAGGGGCAAAGAGGGTGTCCCTATAGTAGAGAAGGGGGCCCCTTGTGCCTCGAAGGTCAGGCAGTGACCAGTTAAGAAAAAAATACAATGTGATCCCCACTGAAATTCAACAGGCCGGGTTACAGACTTCTCCCAGCTTGGTCTGAGCACACCCGTGGAGCACGCACCTCCCTCCAGAGTGTGAACGCAGCCAAACACCACCCTGCTAACCTCTACAGACTTGCGGTCAGTGAAGGCCACCCAGTCTTTTCCCCATGTGCCACCACAAAGCCATGTCTCTGCACGCTGAGAACCAGACTGCACTGATCCCCATCCTCTAGACCTGGCCCATCACTCCAGCCTGTCAAGACTTTGGATCCCAACTCTGTCTCCCAGTATACACATCACTGTCCAGTCACTGTATACAGCAGCCCAAATTTGAGCAGCATGCCCTCTATCCGCATCCTTGCACCACCACGAATACTGAGCAGGAGCAGGGCTGAGACCTGGGTCCTTTACCAAGCCAAGAAGAGCCCGTCTCCAGGCTGATGGTGACTTTACCCAATCACAGTCCCCTCATTTCAGATGTCTGCATGTTGGCCACTTGGGGATTCAAGAAACACCTTGCCAGATGCTTCACATCTGCAGTGACACAGACAAGGCATGAAGATGCGAGACAGGAGAACTGAGATCCCAAGAGATCTTAGTAGGTTGGGACAGAAGCTAAACGCATGAAGGCAAGGTCCAGAGGCACTAAGGAAGAACTCCTCCTCCTGACACCAGCGCTTAGCAGGCAACTGTTAAGGTTCCCATCTGGAACATTAATGCCCAGGAAGCCAATCTTGACTCATAGCAACCAAGATCCATAGGGGCGAATTCACTATATGGGTGCGAGGTTGGGACCACTCCTCCAAATGGTAATATTGGATGAGTCTAGAAGTGTGCCTTGCATGCAGAGCAGGCAGAACACACAGGTCCTGGGAACAGTCTGCAAGGACCATATTCTCTGGAGGGTCCTGAGGGTCGTTCCTCCTGGCCTGGCTAGCACACAGAACCTTACAGTGTGCACTTGCCAGAGCCCATAGGGGAAAATCAAGTTAATCAATATTATTTAAAATCAGCATACCAACCACATTTTTGCTCCCAAAAGTATGATGTGCATTTTGTCTCTTGAACCTGCAATGGTTGTTTAAAAATTAAAAAAAAAAAAAGCCCTTCCATTTGTTTTTTCAAGTAGGATGTCATCACTCCAAGACTTTTTACAATTTATATACGTGAAACCCATATATATGTATAGCATACACACACACACACATATACTTTGGCAAGATTGGAAAAGTGGGCCAAAAGAAAATCAGTTTTCACGTTTTTTTTGTTAGTTTTTAAAAATTTATGCTAGGGATTTAAGATTTGTCTTCCCTATTTACCATCAACTAATTAATATGTTCTCTTGATACTGTTAGGTTGAAAGACTGAATATTTGGATAAATATCTAAGTATGCCTTGCCCAAAATACCATGTAGTTTCAAACTTCAGCTTCAACTCTGAGTCACATTTTCAAAAGAAATATGAGCGGCAGACCCTTCTGGATCCTTCCTAGAGCTGTGAGGTGGAGTGTGCCTTGTGGGCATGCATATTCAGAACGAGCTGTTCCACACAGAAGGTCCTTCCCTGAATTTGTCACATTAAGACTCTCTTTAGCAAACTGGAATCTGGATCCAATAAACATCATTCATAGTACTAGTCTGCCTGCCACTAAACACGTACTCTCTCTCTCATTTTCTCTCTTCCTCTCCTTCCCTCCCTTGTCCCCCTACACACACACACACACACACACACACACACACACACACACACACACA
>NW_027397107.1:3402650-3416817 GCF_003265705.2 Callorhinus ursinus
ACACACACACACACACACACACACACACACACACACACACACACACACACTGGCGAACACATCTTTAATCAGCACCAAGAAGAACCAAGAGTCATGGGTGAAAAGATCTTGCTGGAACAGATTTCATCATTCAGTTTCCTGAAAAGAGAAAAGCTGAGAATGGAGTCATAATACCTCCCTACATCTCTGAACCTTCTTCAGGGCTCAGCGCTGGGCTTTGTGCACGGAAGACATTCACCAATTCCCTTTCTTTCCCAGACAAAGCCGCATGGGTCGCCCCCGCCGCCCCCACAGAGCCCTGCATGACTGATGCCTGAATATTCTGTCCGCCACAGAGAGACCAAAACACTCTGGCTGAATATACCACACTGGCATTTCACAAGGGGGTTCTTTAAAAACTCCACTATTGCTCTGAATGGGGAGAGGAACGGAAGTCTTCCCCTGCCAATATACGCAATACAGATCCTTTTTTGCTGGACCCACCCCCCCCCAAAAAAATTTTACTTAAGAGTTCATTTTTCAAGACCTTGAAGTAAGCTGACCCACTGGAACCAGCCTCAATTAGCAAAATGTCACATGGAAATAACTCTACCTTAAAATACCTCAGGGGAAAAACACTGAATATTGTATCCCCTGAACAGGGCTCTATTGGTAAAGAAAAAAACTAGATGGATGGTCACCTCAAACCTGACTAGACGGCAAACTCACTAACCCAGGCCGTCCCTCTCCCCCCCAGTTCCTCCTCCCGGTCCGGTCCAACTGGGCAGGCAGCGCCCCAGAAGTCAGAAGTGGGGACCCCCGGTTTCTGAGGACCCTGAGCTGCTGGTGAGGATGCTGTGAGCGGAAACCGCTCTGGGCCGTCCCTGCGACCTTCCCCCCACCACTCCGCGATGGGGCTTCGGGGCTCAGGGAGGAATACTCTCAGGCGCAGCGTGGGCACAGGAATCTGCACTTTGATCCGAAAGTGAAGGATGTATTTTTCCCACAGCCTCTGCACCACTAACACTCATGATTATCTCTCTGGCAGAGAAAACACATCTTTGCTTTTTAAATCGAGTACAAACAAGTATTTTATTTTACCAAAGTGGTGGTGAGGGGAGATCCCCAGAGCCTGGCGTGTCCAAGCAACTCTTGGGTTTGTGGCACCTATATCCGGTTACTCGGTCCACATGTGTTTATTAAGCACCTACTACACACCAAGGCTGTTTTTGACACACAGAATTCAGCAGTCAACAAAACAGACTAGAATCACTTTTCCCAAGGAGCTTACAGTCTTAACGAGGGGAAGCAGAAAATGAACAGAAGAGAGACGTAAAATGTATACTACATCACATGGGAAAAGAATTGGGAGAGGGGACAAATTGCAGTTCTAAACAGAGCGGTCAGCACGTGACATCATGAGCACTGGGCGTTATACACAACTAACGAATCATTGCACATTACATCAAAAACTAATGATGTATTATATTTTCGCTAATTGAATTTAAATTAAAAAAATAAAATAAACAGAGAGGTCAGGGTAGGCCCAGGTAGATCAAGGTGCCTTGTGGAATCACTTCTTTTTTTTCTTTTTCTGATTTTCCAAACTGACAAGTTGGAGCCTGCCATTTTTCTTGGATGTTTCGAAATGTCGGCATTGTCTGAAACCCCAGCTGGGATCCGCAGGGCTCTGGACCCATCTGCTCCTACCTACAGCAGCGGTGTGACCCTTTGCTCCTTGGCCCCGAGTGCCCCTCTGCCTTCACAGCCAACCAACTCCAGCCCGGCCAGGCCCCAGTGCTCCAGTGCTCCTCCCTGGTTGTTCCAACATCTCCTGCTTCCAGTGAGCCACAGCCCGACCTGCCCGGGCCCCAATAACACGAGCACAATAAAGGGTGCCGAAAACCCCACTCGTTGACAACTGATTACTTATGTGGGCATGCTCTCTCTCTGTTGTCAACCTCAGAGCCCATTCCTGGGTATCAAGCAAATCTGTGTGTGTACCTCATGCATGAATTTGCATTAATTCAGTAGCAAGAAAGAAATCAAGAAAGAAGAGAAGAAAGAGAAAGAAATAAAGTAAAGAAAAAGGGAAAGAAAAAAAGAAAAAGCATTACCAGCTCTTCCTGATTTGGCAATGAGACACCACCCAACCTGACACAGTCCAGAAACACGCTGGGGACATATTCATGTTTATTCAAGATTTTTCTCACCCCCACAGCTTTATTTCTTTCAGGAAACAGCTCGTCTGTGTGGCTGAAATCATGCAGGCTTTCAAAATGCAGCCTTCCAAGAGAAGAAAAAGACAGAAATGTGCTGTTTGCACATACTCTGAAAAACATTTATATTCATCATAAGCCGGTTTGTTTTTCTAAGCTTAGCAGGGCAGGAAGTCTTCAGTACTAACACATCAGCAGAACTGCCAAATGTGCTGTGGGGATGCTCCTGCCTTTCGGAATTCTTAAACAAGCAAGACGATAGGAAGATAGTGATTTAGAGGCAGGGTGTCTTTGGTCCATGTGTATAAAGTGGCATCACGCTAATTTCCACAAACTACACAAAAACTGGAGGTTTTTCACATAAAATGCTAAGGACATCTTGAAAACAAAAGGTGATGCTTTTATAAAATTAGGAGGCTAACGAGGCACCAGGGTGGCTAAGTCAGTTAAGCATCCGACTCTTGGTTTTGGCTCAGGTCGTGATCTCAGGGTCGTGAGATGGAGCCCCACGTTGGGCTCCACACTCAGAGGGGAGTCTGCTTGAGACTCTCTCCCTCTCTCTCTCTCTGCCCCTCTGCCTCTCCCCCTGCTCACATGTGCTCTGTTTCTCTCTCAAATAAATAAATCCTTTTTAAAAAATTAAGATGATAACATCCACCCCAGTGGTAACAGAGTCATACTGGAACCATAAATCAGCAGAAGAAATTATTACAAATGCATTACCTTTTGTTACAAAAGGAAAAGAGAGAGAGAGAGAGAGAGAGAAACTATAATCTTTGACCTAAGTGAAGTGTTGCTGAGATACAGGTTTATGTATTTAAGTTGATATATTTTAAGGTCCAGTTTGTTTCTTAATGATACATGGAGTGATAAGTCATTTCTTTTGAGTGCTTAAAACATCACCATACCATTCCATATTTGTTTGACATGAAAACACCACATCCTTTTCAGTCCTAAGTAAACATAGGATTAGTTTTACTAATGGCACCAGATACGTGGAGAATCACATTCATACACCAGCCACACTTGGAGACACTGGACACCTGTTACGATCGGTGATAGATGCTCAAGTTTAGAAAGGGGACTGGATTTGCAGCTGGGAGATCAGGCTCCAGCCCACCTCCACAGGAGACCGTGCAGTTCCTGGGACAGGCTTCCGGTCTCCAGGTCCTGCTCACCACATCGTTAAACAGGAGGACTGGCCTCAGTGAGCTCCAAAATTCCCCACAACTGGAGGAAAACCAGGCAAGGAGATGAAGGTGTGGTAATTTTGTTTGTTTACTGTATTTTGTAATTTATAAAAGGAATATTGTTGGTATGACTTTAGAAAGTCTCCTGCACACACACACACACACACACAAAATACCCAGCAGTCAAAGCAAAACTCTAGCATCCTTCTTAATGAGAGTCATTGCATTTTCTTAAACCAAAAGCAGGCCCAGGAGAGAAGAGCAGAGTGACTCCTTTAGTGACTCAAAGGCCCCTAAGATACAGCCTCATGAAGCCCAGCATTAAAAGAAAAACACAGAATAATTTCAGGATAAAAGAGTGAATGCTGTGGACACTAACCTTTTTCTCTGCCCCCCGCCGCCCCTGCCACTAGGGAGAGGGAGCTTACATAAGGTGCATTTGTGCCGTCCAAGACTCGGTTTCCTCACCTGTAAAATGGAGGTGAAAACCGTACACCTTCCCTAACTACTTAATAAAATAATGCAAATGGTGGTGCTCTTTAAATTGTTAGGAAGCTGCACAGTGTCTATTACCATGATTGTTATTATCACAAAGTCCCCAAAACACGTTTTTAATGGAAGCATTAACACAAGCATGTCCCGAGTCCCTCCGCTGTGCATGCACTGTGCTAGGCATCAGAGACCCCCACAAGGCACAGTCCATGCCCTTGGGAGCTCTCCGTCTTGGGCTGGGTGTGGGCTCAGAATGCTGTGGGAACATATAAGAGGGACAAGGCGGAGGAGGAAGGAGGGAGGTCACAGAATGCATCGTGAACACAAGAGCCACCACGCTGAGAGGCAAAGAACAAAGAGGAATTAGGATAATGGAGAGAAGAATGGGGGAACAGAGGCTTCTAGAATAACGCGGGCATGACAAACAGTGTGGACAAACCAGGAGACTGGAAAGAACAGGGCAGGTTGGATGTGGCCCTGTGTGGCTGGAGCACAGAAGAGGAGAGAAGCCGGAGGAAGCCGGAGGAAGCCGGAGGGCTGGTGAAGGGGGTCTGGTGGCACAGATCCAGAAATCTGTGCTTTTCCTTGGGAAGCACTGGAGGGGTGTTAAGTAGACACGTGAGACTATGATTACGGAGACTGGATAGGAAGGGATGAGACAGAAGGCCAGGAGGCCAGCAGGCTACTATAATACCCAGCAGAGAACCAACGGTGGCAATGAGGACAAAGACGGGAATGAGCCCTAACAAGATAACGTATCTCAGAACTTAAGGAAACAATTACGCCAATATGTTTCACATATTAGGGAGACATGAAAATGTTTTAGAAACAAAAATCTAAATGATGAAAATGGACTCTTGGAAAAAAAAAAAACGGAAAATCTCAATGGTCTTTAACCATTAAAGAAATAGATTCAGCTCAGGAAACAAACTGAGGGTTGCTGGAGTGGTTGGGGGTGGGAGGGATGGGGTGGCTGGGTGATAGACATTGGGGAGGGTATGTGCTACGGTGAGCGCTGTGAATTGTGCAAGACTGTTGAATCACAGATCTGTACTTCTGAAACAAATAACGCAACATATTTTAAGAAAAAAGAAAAAGAAGAAGATAACAGGAGAGGAAGAAAAGGGGAGTATGTCAGAGGGGGAGACGAACCATGAGAGATGATGGACTCTGAAAAACAAACTGAGGGTTCTAGAGGGTAGGGGGGTAGGGGTATGGGTTATCCTGGTGATGGGTATTGAGGAGGGCACGTTCTGCATGGAGCACTGGGTGTTATGAACAAACAATGAATCATGGAACACTGCACCAAAAACTAATGATGTAATATATGGTGATTAACATAACAATAAAAAATTAAAAAAAAAAGAAATAGATTCAGTATTTAACATTCTTCCCATGGAGGAAACAATACATCTGGAAGGTTTTAGAGGTGAGCTCTACAAAACACTTGAAGTATAAATAATTCCAATCTGAACAACAACAAAAAAAATCTTTTAAAAAAGAGAAAAAGAGAAACCCTCAATAATTCATTTCATGAGATTATCACCTTGATAACAAAACCAGGCAAGAACAATGCAACAAAGAAATTACATCTCAACCTCACTCTTAAAATGAATGCAAAGTTCCTAAATAAAATATAAGCAAAATAAAGCTCACACTGTATAAAAAGAAACCATCCAGGGAAGGGCGGATCAATCAGTCGTGGCGTATTTGTGCCCTGGAACACAATAGAGCAGGAAAAAGGAATGATCTCAGCTTCACACATCGACAGAGATGAAATTTCAAACCACAACATGGAGCAGAATAGACACAGTATGATTTCATTTGTATACAATTCAGAAATGGTGTCACATAATCTGTGATTTAGAGATACAGACTCAAGAGGCTAGAGGCAATACAGACACAAAGTTCACTTTTTGCTATGGTTACTTCTGAGCACACAGGAGGATGTGACAAGAAAGGGATACACAAGTAGCTTCAGGGCTACTGATAATGTGGCATTTCATAAGCTCCATGGTGAGTACTGTTTATTACATCATTGTTCCTGGGCCATCTCCTGTGTGGTTGTGCAAGTCGAGTACTGCATACTGGCATATGGCCATCCTCCTTTAAAAATCATGTTATGGGAGGGCGCCTCGGTGGCTCAGTCTGGGCATTGTCTGCCTTCGGCTCAGGCCATGATCCCAGGGTCCTGGGATCGAGCCCCGCATCGGGCTCCCTGCTCGGCGGGAAGCCTGCTTCTTCTCCCTCTCCCACTCCCCCTGCTTGTGTTCCCTCTCTTGCTGTGTCTCCCTCTTGTCAAATAAATAAAATCTTTTAAAAAAATTAAAAAAATAAAAACCATGTTATGCGGGCACCTGGGTGGCTCAGTCAGTTAAACAGCTGACTCTGGATTTTGGCTCAGGTCATGATCTCAGGGTCATGAGATCAAGCCCCATGTCACTCTCCATGCTCAGCAAGGAGTCTGCTTGAGATTCTCCCTCTCCCTCTGCCTCTGCTTCTCCCCCCCCCAATAAACAACTCTTTTAAAAAATCATGTTATGAACTTAGAGTGGAAATCATTTCACAATACATGTAAGTCAAACCATGATGCTAAGCACCTTAAACCTATACAGTAATATGTCAGTTACATCTCAATAAAATTAGAAAAAAACATGTTATATAAATTGCCTTTATATATATTACCTATATTTATTATTTATAGATAATAAAAAAAGTTTTAAGTTAGACTTTTCATATATGCATGTTTATATTTCCCACTTATATCAATGGGAAAGTGGTGACTCATTCAAGAAATTCTTCAGGACAACAGGTAAGTTAGGAAGAAAAAAGGGCAAATTCAGATCCCTCCTCAATCAAGGCACCAAAATCAATTCCATGTGAAAACAAATATGAAGGCTAAAACATATATATATTATATTATACTATATTACATACAGTATAATACATGACATATCATATAGATATCACATATATATCCACTATTTTATAGAATCAAGAATCATGGAAGAAAAGTCTGCTATCCACCTGCCTTCCCATGTGAGTTACTTTTTCTTCCACCCAGAATTTGTGAACGTACATAGGCTAGCTGATGTAAGTAAATGTCTACAAATGTGGCTTCCTAAAAAGACCGTTTCTATTGACTTTCTTTCCGTGTGTGCAGGCCACACTTCCCTGTTGGTTTGTGTTGCACATTTTTTTGTTGAAAACTAGACATTTCAAAGACCAGAATGTGGCAACTCAGGAAAGCTTTCCATCTTGAACCTTAGAAGTCAGACACTTTACCAGAATATGGGTACGTCTCCGCTTGTGTCTTTTTGCACCGGTCCCGACTACGACCCTGACAGGCTCAGGCTGGTGCTCATTCAAGGACGCTTTGTAGTCAGAGCTGCTTCACTGCAGCCTCCTCCCCAGCCACTCCTCTCTCTCCATCCCCTGCTGCTCCTGCTGCTGCTGTTTGCACACTAGGTCCCCCCCCCCCCCGCCCCCCATCTGCTCCCCGCGGCTCTCAGCATTTCCCTCGTGACCGGCACTTTGTGGTTCTCCACTGTGTTCCACGGTCTTCCGTCCCCTTGCATTGCTTTCAACTCCTCCACTGCATTTTTGCTCGGAAAGCCCCATTTCTTTTCAGCTTAAGAAAGCCGCTTGGGTGTGTGGTGGAAGCTCCTTGAGGACCCTTCCTGATTTGGGACTAAATGTGCCGTCTCTGTGCTCTCACGTACACGATGCTGCTCAAAGCTGCTCCGAGAGGCCACCATGTCAGCCACGGCAAGAAGCAGGCACGACCAAGGCCCCAGGAGGCCCCCAGAGAACCCGCTGGCTGCAAGACCTCTCCTAGGACACCAGGAGAACTCCCCTCTGCCCCTAATCCCCATTCTCTTCCCAGACAGAGAAAAGCTCTGAGCCTTTATCCTAATGCACAGTCTCCATAGGAGCTGGTAGAGCCTGAATCCTCTCTCCAGACCGGCCTGCCTGTCAGCCCCAGAACCAACCCTTTACCAGAGGGGCGGCTGGCTTTAGATAGCTTTAGAGGGGAGAGTAGCATGAACCAATTCAATTTGCTATCACCATAGGACTGCATGACCTTAAATGATTCTGATATAGCAACTGTACAGAATAAAATATATTTAATGCATATCAGATCTAGGTGTGGGAAAACTCTTCAGGAGCACATCAAAGGCAGAACCCATAAAAATATTTATAAAGTTAATACCAAAATTAAATTTTTAAATACAATTTAAAAGTGAATACCAAAAAATGAATAATCCAATTAACAAATGGGCAGAAGACATGAATAGACATTTTCCCAAAGAAGACATACGAATGACCAACAGACACATGAAAAGATGCTCAACATCACTCATCATCAGAGAAATACAAATCAAAACCACAAGGAGATATCACTTCACACCTGTCAGAATGGCTAAAATCAACAACACAGGAAACAACAGGTGTTGGCAAGGATATGGAGAAAGGGGAACTCTCTTACACTGTTGGTGGGAATGCAAACTGGTGCAGCCGCTGTGGAAAACATTATGGAGGTTCCTCAAAAAGTTAAAAATACAACTACCCTACAACCCAGCAACTGCACTACTAGGTATTTACCCAAATATAAAAATACTAATTTGAAGGGATACATGCACCCTGATGTTTATAGCAGCATTATCTACAATAGTCAAATTATGGAAAGAGCCCAAGTGTCCATCAACTGATGAATGGATAAAGAAAATGTGATATATATATATATATATATCACAGACACACACACACTCTATCTCTCTCTCAATGAAATATTACTTGGCCATCAAAAAGAATGAAATCTTGCCATCTGCAATGACATGGATGGCACTAGACAGTATTATGCTCAGTGAAATAAGTCAGAGAAAGACAAATACCATATGATTTCACTCATATGTGGAATTTAAGAAATAAAACAAAGAAGCATAGAGGGAAAAAAAGAGGAAAATGAAGAAACAGACTCTTAACTATAAGGAACAAACTGCTGGTTACCAGAGGTGAGGTGGGTGGGGATGGGGAAAACAGGTGCTGGGGATGAGGAAGGACACTTGTGCTGATGAGAGCCAGGTGTTGTATGGAAGTATCAGATCACGAACTGTACACCTGAAACTAATATTACCCTGTACGTGAACTAACTGGAATTTAAATAAAAACTTTTAAAAAATCCTTTCAAAGAAAAAAATTTTAAGTGAATAATAAAACATTAAAATATTTTAAACATAAGTAACACACAAAAGGTTACTAACTTCAGTGTATAATAATACCGTTTAAAAAATCAGCAAGAAGATGAGGAAGAGATTAATAGAAACACAGGCAAAGACATGAGTAGGAAACCCATAAAAGAAGACATGAACACAGCTATTAAACTTATGGATATCACTAGCAATAAAAAATAAATTTCAAACACTTATCAGATTGGCAAAGACTCTTTAAAATACTACCCACAGCCGGCAAGGGTCACAATTGAAACACACTGTAGCAAACTAGACTTTCAAATGTTTAAATTCAAATAAAGAACACACTGCAGGGAGGGCGGAGCAAGACGGCGGAGGAGTAGGAGACCTGGATTTCGTCTGGTCTCAGGAATTCAGCTGAATAGGGATCAAACCATTCTGAACACCGACGAACTCAACAGGAGATCGAAGAGGAGAGTAGCAACAACTCTCTGAACAGAGAAGCGACCACTTTCTGGAAGGTAGGACGTGCGGAGAAGTGAATCCGAGGCGATATTCTGGAGGATAGACGGCGGGGGAGGGGGCCTCCGTCGGCCGCTTCTGGCAAGTGCTAGAGCCGCGGAGCACAAAATCGGACCTTTTAGAAGTTGGCTCCGTGGAGGGACGTCGCTCCAGTGGCTAAGCGGGGGGTGGAATCCTCGCGGGACAGTGTGGTCTCCGGACCCTCGGGATCACAGAAAGACCGGGGGTGCCTGAGTGCGGCAGAGATACCGGGTATCGGAGCGGGGAAGCCGGCTGCAGAGACGGAGCCGAGGCGCGGGCTCTCAGCTCGGAGTGGCCATAAACTGTGATCCGCGGCCCAGTCGGGCCACTGCTCCTCCAGCAGGGACCCAACAAGCGGCAGAGCCGGGGAGACTCTACTTCCTCCCCCAGGAGGAGCGGCGCAGGAGCGCACCGCAGGGATCTGCTGGGTTTGGAGACTCCACACGGGTCGGGTGCCAGAGATAGCAACGCTCGGTCACAGGCCGGGTGAGCGCGGAGTGCGGCCGGAGACCGGGGAAACCGGAGTGACTGCTTTTCTCTGGGGGCGCACTGAGGAGCGGGGCCCCGAGGTCTCAGCTCCTCCGGGTGGAGATGGGGAGGCCACCATTTGTGCCCTGGTCCTCCAAAGCTGTACCGAGAGCTTGCAGAGAACAAAAGCTCCTGAGAGCAAACCCGAGCAGCTTCCTTAGCCCGGACCGACAAGGGCGGGGCAATTCAGCCTCCGGCAAAGACATTTGGGAACCACGGCAACAGGCCCCTCCCCCAGAAGATCAGCAAGAACAGCCAGCAAGCCAAGACCAAGTTTACCGATCAAGGAGAACGGGAGAACTCCAGCGCTAGGGGAATACTGCACATAGAATTTCATGGTTTTTTTTACCATGATTCATTAGTTCATCAAAGTTAATTTTTGTTAACTGTTTTTTATTTTTCTTTTTCCCTTTTTCAAACAACATCTTATCAATCCCTTTTTTAAAAAAAAAACATTTTTTATTTTTCATTTTTAGAGTCATATTTTATCCCTTCATAGTAGTTACCCTTATTTCTGGCATATATATATAAGTTGTTCTCTCTTTAAAATTTTGAGATACAGTTTCTTCTAACAGATCAAAATATACCCCAAATCATTAGTGTATGGCTTTGTTCTAGTCTCCTGCCTATCACATTCTCTTCCTTTTTCCTTTTTTTTTTCCTTCTTAAATCTTCTCCTTTCTTTTTTGAAACAACTTCTTATCTTATCAAGTCCTTTTATAAAATCTTTTATAATTTTCATCTTTACAGTCATCTTCCATCCCTTCATTGTATCAACCCTTATGTTGTACTTATATGTCTTTATTCCTTTAAAATTTTAGGAGGCACTTTTTTCTAACAGACCAAAATACGCCCAAAATCTAGTGTGTGGCACTGATCTATGCACTAGCCTCATCATATTTGATCATATTCTGCTTTTTTTGTATTATTCTGTTTTTATCTTTTTTTCTTTTTTTTTCTGTTTCTTTTTTCTTTCTTTCTTTTCCCCTGGTTTCAGGTCTTTTCTGATTTGTATACACAATATTTGCTGGAGACGTTGTAAACCTGTTAGCATTTTGTTCTCTCATCTATTCTCCTCTGGACAAAATGACAAGATGAAAAAAATCACCTCAGCAAAAAGAAGAAGAGGTAGTACCGTCAGCCAGGGACATACTCAATACGGGCATTAGTACGATGTCAGACCTAGAGTTCAGAATCATGACTTTAAAGATACTAGCTGGGCTTGAAAAAAGCGTGGAAGTTATTAGAGAAACCCTTTCTGGAGAAATAAAAGAACTAAAATCTAACCAAATCGAAATCAAAAACGCTATTGATGAGGTGCAATCAAAAATGGGGGCACTAACTGCTAGGATAAATGAGGCAGAAGAGAGAATCAGCGATATAGAAGACCAAATGAAGGAAAATAAAGAGGCTGAGAAAAAGAGAAAAACAACTACAGGATCACGAGGGCAGAATTCGAGAGATAAGCGATACGATAAGATGAAACAACATTAGAATCATTGGGATCCCAGAAGAAGAAGAGAGAGAGAGAGGGGCAGAAGGTATATTGGAGCAAATAATAGCAGAGAACTTCCCTAATGTGAAGAAGGAAACAGGCATCAAAATCCAGGAGGCACAGAGAACTCCTCTCAAAATCAATAATAGGTCAACACTCCGACAACTAATAGTCAAACTTACGAGTCTCAGAGACAAAGAGAAAATCCTGAAAGCAGCTCGGGAGAAGAGATATGTAACCTACAATGGTAGAAACATTAGATTGGCAACAGACCTATCCACAGAGACCTGGCAGGCCAGACAGGACTGGCAAGATATCTTCAGAGCACTAAACGAGAAAAATATGCAGCCAAGAATACTATATCAAGCTAGGCTGCCATTGAAAATAGAAGGAGAGATAAAAAGCTTCCAAAAAAACAAAAACTAAAGGAATGTGCAAACACAAAACCACCGCTCCAAGAAATATTGAAAGGGGTCCTCTAAGCAAAGAGAGAGCCTAAAAGCAGCAAAGATCAGAAAGGAACACAGACAACATACAGTAACAGTAACCTTACAGGCAATACAATGGCACTAAATTCATATCTTTCAATAGTTACCCAGAATGTAAATGGGCTAAATGCCCCAATCAAAAGACACAGGCTATCAGATTGGATTAAAAAACAAGACCCATCAATATGCTGTCTGCAAGAGACTCATTTTAGACCCAAAGGCACCCCCAGATTGAAAGTGAGGGGGTGGAAAACCATTTACCATGCTAATGGACACCAAAAGAAAGCTGGGGTGGCAATCCTTATATCAGAAAAACTAGATTTTAAAACAAAGACTGTAAGAAGAGATGAGGAAGGACACTATATCCTACTTAAAGGGTCTATCCAACAAGAAGATCTAACAATTGTAAATATCTATGCCCCAAAAATGGGAGCAGCCAATTATATAAGCCAATTAACAACAAAAGCAAAGAAACACATTGACAACAATACAATAATAGTGGGGGACTTTAACACTCCCCTCACTGAAAGGGACAGATCATCTAAGCAAAAGATCAACAAGGAAATAAAGACTTTAAACGACACACTGGACCAAATGGACTTCACAGACATATTCAGAACATTCCATTCCAAAGCAACAGAATACACATTCATCTCTAGTGCCCATGGAACATTCTCCAGAATAGATCACATCCTAGGTCACAAATCAGGTCTCAACCGGTACCAAAAGATTGGGATCATTCCCTGCATATTTTCAGACCACAATGCTTTGAAACTAGAACTCAATCACAAGAGGAAAGTTGGAAAGAACTCAAATACATGGAGGCTAAAGAGCATCCTACGAAAGAATGAATGGGTCAACCAGGAAATTAAAGAAGAATTAAAAAAATTCATGGAAACCAATGAAAATGAAAACACAACTGTTCAAAATCTTTGGGATACAGCAAAGGCAGCCCTGAGAGGAAAGTATATAGCAATACAAGCCTTTCTCAAGAAACAAGAAAGGTCTCAAATACACAACCTAACTCTACACCTAAAGGAGCTGGAGAAAGAACAGCAATAAAAGCCTAAACCCAGCAGGAGAAGAGAAATACTAAATATGAGAGCAGAAATCAATGAACTAGAAACCAAAAGCACAGTAAAACAGATCAACGAAACTAGGAGCTGGTACTTTGAAAGAATTCACAAGATTGATAAACTCCTGGCCAGACTTATCAAAAAGAAAAGAGAAATGACCCAAATCAACAAAATCATGAATGAAAGAGGAGAGATCACAACCAACACCAAAGAAATACAAACAATTATAAGAACATATTATAAGCAACTCTATGCCAGCAAATTAGATAACCTGGAAGAAATGGGTGCATTCCTAGAGATGTATCAACTACCAAAATTGAACCAGGAAGAAATAGAAAACCTGAACAGACCTATAACCACTAAGGAAATTGAAGCAGTCATCAAAAATCTCCCAACAAACAAAAGCCCAGGGCCAGATGGCTTCCCAGGGGAATTCTATCAGACATTTCAAGAAGAATTAATACCTATTCTCCTGAAACTGTTCCAAAAAATAGAAATGGAAGGAAAACTTCTGAACTCATTTATGAGGCCAGCATTACCTTGATCCCAAAACCAGACAAAGACCCCATCAAAAAGGAGAATTACAGACCAATATCCTTGATGAACATGGATGCAAAAATTCTCACCAAAATACTAGCCAATAGGATCCAACAGTACATTCAAAGGATTCTTCACGACGACCAAGTGGGATTTATCCCTGGGCTGCAAGGTTGGTTCAACATCCGCAAATCAATCAACGTGATACAATACATTAACAAAAGAAAGAACAAGAATCATATGATCCTCTCAATAGATGCAGAAAAAGCATTTGACAAAGTACAGCATCCTTTCTTGATCAAAACTCTTCAGAGTATAGGGATAGAGGGTAAATACCTCAATATCATAAAAGCCATCTATGAAAAACCTACAGCCAATATCATTCTCAATGGGGAAAAGCTGAGAGCTTTCCCCCTAAGGTCAGGAAC
>NW_027397107.1:3416827-3435249 GCF_003265705.2 Callorhinus ursinus
ACCCCAAAACTGCTAGAACTCATACAGGAATTCAGTAAAGTGGCAGGCTATAAAATCAGTGCACAGAAATCAGTGGCATTCCTATACACCAACAACAAGACAGAAGAGAGACAAATAAAGGAGTCGATCCCATTTACAATTGCACCCAAAACCATAAGATACCTAGGCATAAATCTAACCAAAGAGGCAAAGAATCTGTACTCAGAAAACTATAAAATACTCATGAAAGAAATTAAGGAAGACACAAAGAAATGGAAAAACGTTCCATGCTCATGGATTGGAAGAACGAATATTGTGAAGCTGTCAATGCTACCTAGAGCAATCTACACATTCAATGCAATCCCTATCAAAATACCATCCACCTTTATCAAAGAAATGGCACAAATAATCCTAAAATTTGTATGGAAACAGAAAAGACCCCGAATAGCCAGAGGAATGTTGAAATAGAAAAGCAAAGCTGGCGGCATCACAATTCCAGACCTCAAGCTCTATTACAAAGCTGTCATCATTAAGACAGTATGGTACTGGTACAAAAACAGACACAAAGATCAATGGAACAGAATAGTGGGCCCAGAAATGGACCCTCACCTCTATGGTCAACTAATCTTTGACAAAGCAGGAAAGAATGTCCAATGGAAAAAAGTCTCTTCAACAAATGGTGTTGGGAAAATTGGACAGCCACATGCAGAAGAATGAAACTGGACCATTTCCTTACACCACACACAAAAACAGACTCCAAATGGTTGAAAGACCTCCGTGTGAGACAGGAGTCCATCAAAATCCTAAAGGAGAACACAGGCAGCAACCTCTTCGACCTCAGCCGCAGCAACTTCTTCCTAGAAACATCGCCAAAGGCAACGGAAGCAAGGGCAAAAATGAACTATTGGGACCTCATCAAGATAAAAAGCTTTTGCACAGCAAAAGAAACAGTCAACAAAACCAAAAGACAACCGACAGAATGGCAGAAGATATTTGCAAATGACATATCAGATAAAGGGCTAGTATCCAAAATCTATAAAGAACTTAAACTCAACACCCAAAGAACAAATGATCCAATCAAGAAATGGGTAGAAAACATGAACAGACATTTTTCCAAAGAAGACATCCAAATGGCCAACAGACACATGGAAAAGTGTTCAACATCGCTCGGCAACAGGGAAATCCAAATCAAAACCTCAATGAGGTATCACCTCACACCAGTCAGAATGGCTAAAATTAACAAGTCAGGAAACGACAGATGTTGGCGGCGATGCGGAGAAAGGGGAACCCTCCAACACTGTTGGTGGGAATGCAAGCTGGTGCAACCCCTCTGGAAAACAGTAGGGAGGTTCCTCAAAAAAAAGTTGAAAATAGAGCTGCCCTACAATCCAGCAATTGCACTACTGTGTATTTACCCCAAAGGTATAAATGTAGGGATCCGAAGGGGAACGTGCACTCCGATGTTTATAGCAGCAATGTCCACAAGCCAAACTGTGGAAAGAGCAAAGATGTCCATCGACAGATGAATGGATAAAGAAGAGGTGGTATATATACACAATGGAATATTATGCAGCCATCAAAAGGAATTAGATCTTGCCATTGGCAACGACGTGGATGGAACTGGAGGGTGTTATGCTGAGTGAAATAAGTCAATCAGAGAAAGTCATGTATCATATGACCTCGCTGATATGAGGAATTCTTAATCTCAGGAAACAAACTGAGGGTTGCTGGAGTGGTGGGGGGTGGGAGGGATGGGGTGGCTGGGTGATAGACATTGGGGAGGTTATGTGCAATGGTGAGCGCTGTGAATTGTGTTAAGACTGTTGAATCACAGACCTGTACCTCTGAAACAAATAATATATTATATGTTAAAAAAGAAGAAGAAGAAGAAGAAGATAGCAGGAGGAGAAGATAAAGGGGAGTAAATCGGAGGGGGAGACGAACTATGAGAGACGATGGACTCTGAAAAATAATCTGAGGGTTCTAGAGGGGAGGGGGGTGGGGGGATGGGTTAGCCTGGTGACGGGTATTAAAGAAGGCACGATATGCATGGAGCACTGGGTGTTATACACAAATAATGAATCATGGAACACTACATCAAAAACTAATGATGTAATGTATGGTGATTAACATAACATAATAAAAAAAACCTTTCATCCAATTTAAAAAAAAAGAACACACTGCAAACTTCACTTTAAAAATCTGCACCAAAAGTGCTGTCTCCCAAATATAATCTCAGAACAAATCCATGTTTAAAAGCTGAACTGAATACGGGCGCCGGGTGGCTCAGTTGGTTAGGCATCTGTCTGTGGCTCAGGTCATGATCCCAGGGTCCTGGAATCAGGCCCCGCATCAGGCTCCCTGCTCAGCGAGGAGACTGCTTCTCCCTCTGCCCCTCCCCCTGCTTGTGCTCTCATTCTCTCTCTCTCTCTCTCTCTCTCTGTCAAATAAAATAAATAAAATCTTTAAACAGAAAAGCTGAACTGGATAAAACTACAATACCAGAGAGGATGCTGGGGACATAAAACACCTCAGCACAGCCGTGTATGCCTTCCTTCAGTACCACTGAGCAGCAGGTCTATGCCAGACCACATGGAGGCACCAACGACAGTGGTAAAAGTCCCAGACACAATTCTGCCCTCAAGGAATTTATATTCTCAAGAAAGTATCACAAGAACATTTCAAACCAATTTTACTAATTTTAAAATACGCAAATTATATGCTTGCTTGACCTCCCAATCTAAGAACTACCATTGAGGAATGGGGAAACATCACTCCAGACTACATAAAGCATCACCTCCACCCTGGTTATCTCCCTGCAAGGAGAAGAGAACACAGAAAGTTAGCTGGGTGTGGTCTGCGCGATGCAGGAAAGATGGGACCCAAGGCATGCTGGTTCCCACCTCTTCCCAAGGAGTCCTGCTGTCCAATCCAGGAGCCACTGGGCAACACGGCAACTGAGCGTTCGAAACATGACCACAGCAGTCCCCCCAGGGGATGTCTGAAACCACAGATCGTACTAAACCCTAGACAGCCTATGTTTTCTCCTATCCATACCTGTCTACGATCAAGTTTGATGTATAAATCAGGCACAGTAAGAGATTAACAACCCAGAACCAGGAATAAAATAGAAACTGTAAAAATATACTGTACTCAAAGTTAAGTGAATGTGGTCTCTCTGTCTCTCAAAATATCCTACTGCTCTGTATTAAGGCTCCTTCTTCTTGGGAGAATGCAAGATGACACAGAGGAGACTACATGAGGTGGGGGACGCAGGCACGGGGACATTGCGTCAGGCAGCTAGTGACCTTCTGAGGAAGCGTCAGAAGGAGGGTCACCTGCTTCAGGGCTGCAGGTGATCCCAGGTAACTGGAACTGTGGGAAAGGAAGCCGTGAATAAGGGGGACTACTGTGTTCTGAATTGAGGGTGGGAAATAAACACCTGTCTTCAAATACTCCGTATGACAGAAGGCATGGTAAAGCACCTCAGTGAGAAATTTTTATACTGATTACATGTTGAAATGATAATACTTGGGAATTTGGGGTAAAATGAAATATATTGCTAAGACTGATCTTGTTTCTTTTCACTTCTTTTAACATGGGTCCAAGAAACTGTAAGGTGTCATCTGTGGCTCGTATTGCATTGCTATTGAACAACACGATACGGGGTTCTGGGGTAGTTCTTACTTCGCTGCAAGTTTTGAGAAGGAAGCCCCCTTGTCTAAAACAGGTGGGCGTCTCCAGTGCTCCGTACTCACCAAGATGCAGTCTTGGCGTCAAGACTAAGCACATGACAGGTTAAGGGGCTTCAGAAAGGAATAATCCAGGCCTCACAGCCCTGCAGACTCCATGCCTAAGGAGTCTCCACCCGCAGCTCAGTTATTGGCTCTGGTGAGAATGGCCATCAGTTGCAAATCAGCATGAAGGAGCTTAACTGCAAGAACACACCTCAAAAATCCCACATTCCAACGCCACAGTGAAGTCGAACCACTAGATTCAACGTGATTCTCAAACACGAAGTGAAGCAAGGGAGGTAAAGTACTATTATATGAGGGAGAAATCTTAAATGTTTTTCCAAACAGCAGAATGAGAAAACACAAATCAAAGAGGTAGAATAAATGGTCTCAGGCTGTCAAAGGCAAAGTCAGGTCTTCTGGATGTCTCAGGGCCAAGGCTGCTCCATAGGAGAGGCTCAAGTTTTGAATGTAATGGGGTGAATGTGGAAAAGGCCCCAGACTGGCAGGGACAAGGGACACTCTCCCGAACTCGGTGAGGGCCCAGGAGAAGCACAGAGTGCAGTGCTGGATGGACTGGGGGTCTGGCTGGATCGGACCAGAAGGCTTCAACAGGACCCATTCTCTACTTTTCACGTTATCTACTTGTCTCCCCAACTCAATATGAACGTCTTCCAAAGCAGAGAGTATGTCATCAAATGAGTCCTCACAGTGTCCAGGGAGCTGCGCTAGACTGCGAGACCAAAGGGAAAGCAGACATAGACCCCAGGGAACGCGGGAGAAAAGTCAAATGTGAAGTCCAATGGGAGAGAAAAGACATGAATAGAAACAAGTTGGTTACCAGGTGGGACACAGTAAGGGAGAGCTTTATGGCAGGGAGAGGGCTGCGGAAGACTCTGAATGTTTTGCATCTTGAATTAAGAACAGGGGCAAGAGGAGAAAGGAATGAGCAGGGGAGGATGAGCAGAGGAAAGCATGAGCAATAGTTTGGCTTGACTAGGGCAAGGATACACAATCAGCCCACTGTTTGGAGGAAACAATGAGTCACGTACAAAGACAGCGAGAACTCAGAGATGTCTATCTTGAGGACCACAAATAGAAGGTCTGAGCAAGGATCTACTTACTTTCATTCTTCCCACTGATTTCCTCTTGGCTCAAAGGGATGACCGGTTTTATTGAGCCAATACCTGAATATGTGGCCTAAGTCCAAATATTTCCAAGTGAATTTCCTTGTACTCCCAAACCCCTGATAAATGAGGCAAGCTCTCAAGGCCTGCTTGGGATGTCTTCCTCTACCTCCACACCATGAAGGCAGTCTGGTCCACCTGACAACGGGCTGGGTAATGACCCAGTGAGAAAAGTGGATGGGAAGCAATCAGGATACATTTACATTTCTTTACAAGTTATAAACAACACATTTTTGTAACTGAAGAAATAAACATAGCTCACTTCTAAGAAAGCAAACAGTTTTAGGAAAGTCATTTGATGACATCTGCTCTCTGATGGAAAATTTAAGGAAAACAGCATGATTCAGGCCAAGCCAACAGAAAGCCAAATTAGCATTATTTAGACTACAGCACTATCATGCTTCCTTGTACAATAAACAAATACGGAATCTCTCTACCCTTTCACACCAATGTTCTCCAACGACACCCCAAATGCTTCCTTCTTCCAACACACAGTCAGTAATCTCTTCCATACGTGGTGCCAACGGTAAGGAGGAGCTGTACTAGTAGGCTCCTCTGGCAGACCTAACACGTAAGGAGGGAGAAGGGTAAAATGGTTGGAATAGAAGAGCAAACAGTGAGGAAGCACAGAAAAAGAAGTAAAGGAAGATGTGCCTAAGGTAGTGGCAGGTACAGTGACTCAACCACTAGCCACTGGCACTGATGCCATAGGTTGTCCAGAGCAAGACATCAAGTGGACTAGAGAAGTGGGTCTAGTCCTAGTTCTGACCCTCACCTGTTCTGAGACCTTGGTTAGGTTGGTTTTGGGCTCCCCGATCGTTGGTGTTCTGTTCATCCTGCCCCTGAGTTTTTAAACACACCGGACCTACCACATATGACACCACAGGGAATGCAGAGAAGCCTGCTACAATGCTGAGCCCATCCCAAGAGCCACAGGGTCAAAATGTCAGCATTCGGGTAATGGAGGTGACCAAGTTCCCCTACCCAGAAACTGTCTAAAATGACCAAAGATAAACAGACCTTAGGAATATCAATACTTCTGAAGCATAGTCTTGAAATGATGCCAGTCATATGATATAAAGTCAAAGGATTTTTTTTTATCAAGTATAGGCAGGACCACATAAAGAATAAGTCACTAAGGGCAGATTTTTAAATGTCCATTCTTAGGAAAGCAGTGCATAGGAACATTATGGGAATAAGTAAGCAAAATTCTAGAATAACTTCTAGATGTGGAGGGTTTCCCAGCTGGAAACCATGACAAAGCACAGGGGAGGCAGGAACAACTTGAAGTCTCTAACCTTGCATCAAAGTCAAAGGTAGCAGGGAAAGCAAGGGGCCACATCAAAAGGAGTCTGTAGATAGGGCCATGATCCCAGTTCCCACAATCAGACCTTTATGGTGCTGGATGAATAAAGCTGCAATGAAAAAAAAAAAAAAAACCCCATACGATCAAGAATGATATTTAAAGTATGTAACAACTAGTAAGTCAGAGGTATGAGCCAATCAGATGTCAGCTCTAACTACTGATATGGCCAGATTGGCAGGTACTTGCTTAACTCTTCCTACATCCGCTCCTCACAATCTTCAAGATGGATTTCTAGGGTACATGAGCAAACTAGGGGGGATCTATGGTAGCCATTAGTGCACATTCCCATCCCTTTGGAAGTTAGGTGTGGCCATGTGACTTACTTTGGCTAACAGAATGTGAGTGATTATGTGTCACTTCTATTCAGAAGCTTTAAAACTAGTTCCTGACTTGCCACATTTTCTATTTTCCTCTGCAATGTCAACCAGCAATGTTTCAGATAGCAACGGAACTGAGAAGAAATGTGACCAATATGCAATGAATGAGGAGAAAGCCTTCCATGTATTATGCTGCTGCAATTTTTTTGAATGTTACTGCAGCATGCTCTAGCCTATACTGACTGATACCAAGACAAATGTGCCTCACTGGTTTTGGGAATAATACATATGGTGACAGGGTCATCGCAAATGTTCATTCGAGGACAAGTGAATGGAATTAAACCAACTTGGAAACTACAAACATCTATAGCATAAAAAGAAATAACGTAACATGCAAGAGATAAATTTTCAGAAAGAAGTTTTATTCTAGGAAACAATTTTAGATAGCATTTGCTTTGAATATTTAAAGAAACTAAAGTAAATGTGAACTTTGAGAAACAAGAATAGGAAAGATGGGTTGGTAAAACAACAGTTTCAAATGAAAAAGAAGCCAGCATATGGAAATAATGTCTGAAAGCATTAGGTAGATTAAAGAGAGAAATTAGTTATAGAAAATTGAGAGTCTGTGAAGTAGCAGACAAGCATGAGAATTGGGAAGGAAAAGAAAAATGCTAGAATTATAATAGAAGATGATAGGCAAGGAGAATAGACAAAGGAGATCCCATAAGGATAATTCATGTTCTTAAAGGAGACAACAGAAAAACTGGAACAGAAAAAGAAATGTAAAGATATACTGAAAGAAAACTCCCCAGTCCAAAGAAAATAGCTAAACCGTGTGGATCAAAATCAGAACCTAGTCATATCCTAGTGAAAATACTGAATTCCTCAAAGATAAAAAAAAAAAAATGCTGGATTATAAACAAAATGGTGTAGAGTCATGTGTCCCTACTCCCCCTGCTAAGTATAACTAAAAACCCTGGACATAATGAAGCAAACAATCATAACAAGCCTAGTGAAAATACTGAATTCCTCAAAGATCAAAAAAATGCTGGATTATAAACAAAACGTTGTAGACTCATGTGTCCCTACTCCCCCTGCTAAGTATAACTAAAAACCCTGGACATAATAAAGCAAACAATCATAACAAGACTCAGAAAGGAGAAAAGAAGAGGTCTGATAGGCTAGGGACCTCAGGGCTTGAGGAACAAGATAGTAGTGCGTTCCCTGGGTTTTCCTTTTACGTTCCATATATTCTGGATAGCGTGCAGACAACTGCAACACAGAAAACCAGTAAGGAAAGACACCCACCCCGTAAAAGTCCCAATAGAAGTTTATTCTCTCTAGTCAAAGGAGCAGGAGACAGCCCAGCAGGACAGAAATCCTTTTAACGATAACCACCTTGCCCTAGCCAAAGAGCATGGATAGACCCCCCCCACCACCAGCAGTGCCAGCAAGGAATGAGTAGAATGAGTGGAGAGCCTGGCCTTCCACTTCTGGACTATCTCACTGGACAGTCTGGACATGCTACCTTCCCCTAGCTGATGGCCTGGTATCACCAAAGACCAGGTGGGGATCCTGGACTCCCTTCCCTACCCCCCAGCAATAGTGGGCAGCCCAAGGTGACACTTCCCCCACTGATGCACATCACCTGCTGAGACCAAGTGGGGAGCCTGGACTCCCACCCCCCGCCCAGCAGGGGCAGGTGACCTTCCTCCCCGTCCCAAGTAGAATGAGGGGGTGGGTCAAAGCTTAGAAGAGCTTAGATACCTTAGAAGGGTAGCTAGAGAAAGGGAATTTTTAAACTTGCATATAAAGTCCTAAGCAAACCCTTAACCTAGCCACAAATGAAACTGACCAGTATTAACAGTATAAAAGGTTTGGGACTTGAACCAGAGTGTGGAATATCACAGCACATAAATGAAGCAAACCAGAATACCACTGCAAGGGCTCTAAAAATTGAACTGTCATTATAATTATGGCCCACAAAAGCAGACAAGGACCTGTATGCTAAACTAAACAGGGTGACTATATGCTATAACAGAATATAGATTTAAGTAGATTCCAGAGTCTTATAATACCAAAAGTGTTTAGAATAAAAAAATTACTTGTTATACTAAGAACCAAACCAGGAAAATCACAACTTAAATGAGACAAGACAACCAACAGATGCCAACACTGAGATGACTCAGATGTCTGAATTATCTGACAAGGATATTAAAGCAGCCATCATAAAAATTCTTCAGTAACCAATTATGAATCCTCTTGAAACAAAATCACAAAAAAGAAATACAAGACATGACAAAGAAAGAAACAAACAGAAATTGCAGAACTGAAAATACAACAACTTAAATTTTAAACTCACCGGATGCAGTTTTTTAGCATATTGAGATGACAGAGCTTGAAGGAGAAGAGAAATAGTATGGGGGGGGGAGTATATTTGAAGAAATAATGGCCAAAATTTTCCCAATTTGGGAAAAAGCATAAACCCAAAGATCCATGAATCTGTATCCTTAAACAGAATAACCCCAAAGAAATACACAACAGGACACATCATAATCAAACATCTGAAATTTAAGGACAAACAAAAATTCAAAAATCAGCTAGAGAAAAACAATGCAGCGCCTACAGGGGAACAATCTGAAAGACAGTGGATTTCTCATCTGAAACCAAAGCAGTCAGAAGGAAGTAGCACATGTTTCAAGTGCTGAAAGATCAGTTAGACCAGAATTCTATACCCAGCAAAAATGCCCTTCAGGAATAAAAGGGAAATGAAAACATTCTCAGGTACAGGAAAATGAGGAATCTGTCACCAGAAGACCTACCCTTAAAGAAAGGAAAAAAGAAGTGCTCCAGAGAGACGGAAAATGATAACAGAAAGAGGCTTGGAATTTCAAGTAGGAAGAAAGAACCAAGTAATGGATAAAAATAGATAACGGAATAATGAGTTGTGTTTTTTTTTAAATTTTTTTTAAAAAATGTTAGACAGTTAAAACAAAAATTGTATCACCTGCTACGGCATTCGATGTACAAAAAGAACATATTTAAGACAGTTACCATATTAAAAGTGGGGAGGGGTAAAAGAACCTACATGGAGGTAAAGTTTCTATGTATCACTTGAGATATCACATATCATATGTGATAAGACAGAGCAATCACGATGTGGGGGGCAGGGAGAATCAAGAGACATTAAAAATCTCTATAAATAAATGAACATGGAGTTCTAAAAAATGTTCAAGTAGCCCACAGGAAGGCAAGAAAAGGGAAACAGAGGAAACAAAAAGAAAAAAAATAGCAGGCTAAAGTCCTAACATAACATATAATTGTAACATATCAATAATTACATTAAATGTAAATGATCAAAATACACCAAATACATCAGTATACCAGGGAAAGACTGGCAGGATGGATTAGAGACACACACACAGCTCAACTATATGCTCTCTATAAGAAACTCACTTCAGATATAATAGTATAGATCAGTTGAAAGTAAAAGAATACTAAAGTAAAGGGAAATTTTATATTATGTGAATATTATATTTAATGGCAGTTTTTAAAAAGGAGTGGCTACATTAATATCAGATAAACTCTAGAGCGAAGAAAATTTCCAGGGACATAAAGGAACATTCCACTAAGCAAACACAGGAATTTTAAATGAGCATGCACCAAACAAGAGAGCTTCAAAATACGTGAAGCAAGAACTGACAAAATTGAAAGGAAAAATGACAAATTCACAATTACGGTTGGGGATTTCAACACCCCTCTCTCAGCAATTGACTGAATAACTAGAGAGAAAATCGGCAAAGATAGAGAAGTAAACAATATCGTCAACCAACCAAACCTAATTGATTTTAAAGAACACTCCACCCAGCAACAGCAGAATAACATTCTTTTCACGTGCCAATGGAACAATCACCAAGAGAGGCCACATTCTGGGACATAAAACAAACCTCAATAAAGCACACAGATTGAAAAGGAAGAAATAAAGCTATCCTTATTTGTAGATGACGTGACTGTTTAATCACCTCCAAGTCACCCCCCTGACAAGGGAGGGATTCTCCCTTGGGTTATAGGAATGGTCAGACACCTGACACCTGACGCTGAACTGATGAGACAGACAGCAGTTTATTAACTACATACTCCCAGCCCAGGAAAAGAGGGCACTGCATGCCATGCAGGGCCACATGGGGGTTTCACTTGGGAACAGAATAAACAAGCAAGGACAGAGGCAGGCAGGTAGTATCAAGACGTGGCCTCTGGTTCCTTAAGGAGGATGTGATTGGCTTGTTTGAATTCTGTAGTCTGGCAAGGAACTGAAACCCACTTTCAGGTATAAGCAGGAACCTTGCCTGGTCCCCCAGATAAGGAAGGTTGTTTGGCTAGGGGACCATATCTATGGGAACAGAGTGGAGAAAGGAACCTGCAGTGAGGCCATTCTAGACCCTCCTAGTTTCACCAGACGTCAAGGCAGCCCACAATACCGGTCCTTAATTTTAGGCTTAATCCACATGGTCTATATACAGAATCCTAAGGAATACACACACACACACACACACACACACACACACACACACACACCCTCACCCTCCTAGAAATAATATATGAGTTTAGAGAGGCTACAGGGCACAAGAGCAATCCACAAAAATCAATTGTTTTCCTATGTATTAGCAACTAACATGTGGATAATGAAATGGAAACCCCAACACCATTTACAGCCATTCCAAAAAAGTACGAACTATTTAGGTACAAATCTAAGAGACATGTTCAAAATTTTACAAAACACTTACAAAAGAAGTCAAAATCTATGTAAACAATAAAAAGTCAGACCATGTTCATGGATTGGAAGACTCAACATAATTAAGATGTTAATCCTTCCTCAAACTGACCAATAGGTTTAACACAATTCCTATCAAAATTCCAGCAAGTGAGTTAAATAAGTCAATCAGAGAAAGACATGTATCATATGACCTCACTGATATGAGGAATTCTTAATCTCAGGAAACAAACTGAGGGTTGCTGGAGTGGGGGTGGGGTGGGAGGGATGGGGTGGCTGGGTGACAGACATTGGGGAGGGTATGTGCTATGGTAAGCACTGTGAATTGTATAAGACTGATGAATCACAGAGCTGTACCTCTGAAACAAATGCAATATATGTTAAGAAAAAAGAAGAAGAGGGGCGCCTGGGTGGCTCATATGGTTAAGCGTCTGCCTTCGGCTCAGGTCATGATCCCAGCATCCTGGGATCGAGTCCCACATCGGGCTCCCTGCTCCTTGGGAGCCTGCTTCTCCCTCTGCCCCTCTCTCTCTCTCATGAATAAATAAAAATCTTTAAAAAAAAAAAGAAAAAAGAAAAAAGAAGAAGATAGCAGGAGGGGAAGAATGAAGGGGGGGAAGTCGGAGGGGGAGACAAACCGTGAGACACGATGGACTCTGAAAAACAAACTGAGGGTTCTAGAGGGGAGGGGGGTGGGGGGATGGATTAGCCTGGAGATGGGTATTAAAGAGGGCACGTTCTGCGTGGAGCACTGGGTGTTATACACAAACAATGAATCATGGAACACTGCATCAAAAACTAATAATGTAATGTATGGTGACTAACATAACAATAAAGAATTTAAAGAAAAAGAACAACAACAAAAAAATTCCAGCAAGATTTTTTTGTATATATAGACAAGCTTATCCAAAATTTATATGAAAATGCAAAGGAACTAGAATAACTTAAATAATCGTGATAAAGAAGAATAAAGTAGGAAGGAGCACTGTACTCAATTTCAATACTTGTTATATAGCTACAGTAACACAAGTAGTGTCTTATTGGAGGAGGGATAGATATATAGCTCAATGGAACAAAATATAGTCTGGAAGTAAACCCACACAGATATTCCCAATTGATTTCTGACAAAGGAGCAAAAGTAATTCAGCAGAAGGAGAGTTTTTCCAACAAATGACGCGGGAGCATTTGGATATCTATAGGCAAAAGTAAGTCTTAGCCTTAACCTCATACCTTATACAAAAATTAATTCAAAATGAAACACAAATTTAAACACAAAGTGTAAAAATATAAAACTTCTAGAAGAAAGCATAGGAGAAAATCTTCAGAACCTAGAGCTGTGCGGAGTTCTTAGCCACACCACCAAACACCATGATCCACAAATGAAAAAAAAGTGATAAACTGAACTTCAGCAAAATTAAAAACTTTTGGTCTACAAAAGACCCTAATTAAGAGGCTTTTAAGAAATCAAGCTACAGACCAGGAGAAAATACTTGCAAACATACCCCACAGAGGGAATTCTAGCGTACCACAGAAGCTACAACTCCTTTGTATAGGATAACTCAACTTTGTATAGGATAACTGTATATATAACTCAACTTACTACTAAAGAGAAAGCAGAGAAGAATCTCTGAATTCTAACTGCTGAACGCAGATTAGGACTACACATGCACTTCTACTGCCAACTCCGGTCTCGTAGTAATTTCCATTGAGCTCTTTCCTTCTTGATCTCATCAGGGATTGTCAGTCAGTAGATTGTTAATTGAATCTCGGAATGATGTGCTAATCCCACAGTCTTACATTAAAGAACAGAGCTCTGAGCTCAGTGAGTACTTCCACATGAGCTACAGAAAGATGCCCATGTCCTGGGTGCCATGTGTCTTTTGAAGGACAAGCTTCCCTTGGTTATTACTAGAATGGAAAAATCTGTTAATTCCCTCCAGGAAACCACTCAAGGGCTAGCCAAGGGAGAACTCTGGGAGCCAAGGCTGGCTTGAAACACCTGTGTCCTGGGGTGGGCACCAAAGTGGATCAGCAGGCAGCATAGAAAAAAATCAGAATGAGGCCAGAAAGGACAGAGACTCTGGCCTGTCACTCTCCAGGGATTCACCAACGCCCCACTGAGGAAGGACCGAGGGCTGCATCAGCACACCATCTGTGTTGCTGTGCGCACACACATGTGCATGAGCCTATTTATTAGTTTCATCAATTAGCTACGTAATAAACCATAGCTAGCTCATTCCACAGCATTGGGTTGGGCTCTTCCCTCCCCCCACCCCAAATCTTTCCATTGTCTGTTAAAGTGTCAGGTTGCTAAGTACGTTGCTAAGGACCTACCAGGCACCAGCAGTCAGCACCCAGGTACACAGTGGGCACCAGCCAGGTAAGCAGCCTCCTCACATCGGGGCCTGAACAGAACCCACCAGAGCATGGCCGCCTGCCACTCCATGCGTTCCTTCCCTACTCTGTGCACCGAAAGCTTTCCTGGCTCTCACAAGGGCAATTGCTAATGCATCCCAGAAAGTGTTTACAGAGTGTGCAGCATAAGTGCTCCACCCCCAAAGCAGTGAACATTGATGCCTGCCACATGCTGGACCTCCCAAGGATAGAAAGGAGGGTTTGAAGGTCAGCGTAAAGCCACTGGGCTTCCTCCAAGATGCAAGGCCACAAAGCCCAACCTGAAGCATGAGGCAAAGCATGAGACCTCGACCAGGGTCTGGGAAGGTCTTCTTTCATCAGAGGGCCATGGAGGAGGGAGTATTAAGGGCCATGGTTCCTGTGACCACTGCTCCATGGAAAGAAAGCTCTACATTTTACATGTAAAGTGTGCCTTGAAAGGAATTTGCTTTAACTAGCCACAGGGTATTGGACCTGCTTCAATCTGGCCATCCCACACATTTCCCCCTCTCTCCCCTCCCAACCCGAGCTTAGTATGACCAAAAGTTATTGCCAACAAATGGGCAACCTTCCTCCAGAAGGACAGCTATGCCCCTCACCCCTGGGCTGGCTTCTTACCATCAGTTCCTTCAATCTTCAGTCCCGGCAAATGGGCAATCATCCAAGCCAACAAACAGAAGCAAACAAGCAGAAGGCAGTCTTCACAAGCCCTACCTTCACCCCAGTGGAAAATTCTGACAGTGCTTTCTTCTTTCCAGACTCATCTGGAGTCCCAGAAGTCCAGATCCCACTAAGCAACCACAAGTTTTGCTCGTAATTTTATCCACACACACCCCTAACTTATGAGTACCTTATTTTTGGACTTTAACAGTATGGGCCCCTTTTTTTCATAAATTATAAACTCCTACTAGTTTATTCATTTTCTAACATAGCTTAATATGTACCCCTAAATGAGCTACATCAACCCTCAGAATTCCAGGCTCTGAAAACCAAGGTGGCCACTTCCATCTAGATTTAAGGGTGATGAAGTTTAAAATGAAACAGACAACATTTTTTAGTGAGTGTATGGTGACATGGGCAATCTCCCAGGGAAACTCATGGGAGTGTGAACTGGCACAAATGGGTAATTAAAATATTTGTGTACCAAAATGTTGAAGATTTCATTATGGATAATATTGGAAAAACTAAAAAAACAACCGGGAGGCCAAGATCATCAGCAAATGGGGAAGCAGAATTCAATTTTACCCAACAGCTGGACCCATTGTTCCTCTCAAGGAGAGAACTATCTCTGTTTATGAAAATAGCGAGACAAGCACTTGGAGGGGGGAACGGGGGGCTCCTGAAGACAAAGATCAGCAGGAGACAAGAAGAAAATAGGTCGACTGCTCCTCTCCAGGGCTCAGTAGGACTCAGTGTAGGGAGTGAGTTAACAGCAGATGAGAAGGATCAGAAGAAAGACAGGGGATAATAGAACAGCATCCCCTAATCCAGGGAATATAATTTATAGTCAACTACCCATGGAAATTTAGAAAAACGTCAAAATGGCAGCTATCCTTGCCACATTCGTGAAATCGAGCACTTCAAAAGTCAGCATTTCAAAACTTAAAATGTAAAGACTCTGTTCAGTGAAGAAAAAAGTCAGAAATGAAAGCAAAATTTTAAAAAATTTTGAAAATGACAAAATACCTCCCTCTGCCCCACAACAGTTTTAATTTTTGATGAAACAGAAAGTTTCTAGGGAAAGGTACATCACCAAAATTGATTAAAGACATAGGAGAAAACCTGAATAATCCAATAATCATATAGAAAGTAAAAAAAAGCTGTCAGAGAATAGTCTCCCAAAAAAGGTTCTGTGCCCCATTTACTATCAAGTTCTTTCACATCTTCAAGGAACAGGTTATTCCTGTGCTATTTAAGCTGATCCAGAAAAGAAAAGAAAATGATGGAAAATGCTCCAACACATTTTTTGAAGTTAACAAAAATCCTGATATAAAAACCTGAAAAATATAGTACTCACCAACATCACTTATGAATACAGATGTAGTAGTTTTCAACAAACTATTTGGAAACCAAATCCAGTTGAATATTAAAAAGATAATATATCATGGCCAAGTACGGTTAATGCTAGGAACACAAGGATAATTCAATATTAGGGATCCCATTAATATGATTCATTGTGTTAGTAGGTCAGGGAAGTCAAAGAATATGGTCATCTAGATCTCTCTGAAGAGCCCTGATAACCAAGCATGCTGGCTATTACAGCTTTATGTGTATACCACTGGCAACAGTCAGTTCAGCAGGGGAACATGACGCCCCAGGAGATCAGAGCTACTCTAGGTGATGGCCAGCCAGAATCTGGGAGTTGTGCTGGGAGTCTGTCTCATTTATCAACCCTCTCCCTCCAGCCAAGTATCACAGAATATGGAGGTCTATTAACCAGGGCAGTGTCTTCTCAAACTGTAAATATAGCCCATTAGTGGGTTATGAAATTAATCTATTGGGTTTTAACCAGCCATTTTTTTTCATGGGATCAATTTGAATGGAATGGGTAAAAAAGCAATTATCGCAATGAATCCTTCATAGAAATGATAAGCATTGTTTCTTGAAACTTTTGTTCCAGTAACATGAATACATGTACACATATTGTAAAATGTACTTCTTCCTGGCTGGCTTTACATCGTTGAAGTGAAACTTTGCTACAATTTCCCAATTCAGTAATATTTGCTTCCGATGAGGGTGTAAGTGTAGTGATTAAAGGATGCTCTCCAGAGCTCTACTACCTTCACTGAAAAGCTTGGCATTGTGTCCACTGATTGACGAATGGATAAAGATGTCACACACACGCACACACATGCACGCACGCACTCCCTGGAATATTACTCAGCCATAAAAAAGAATGAATCTTTCCATTTGCAGTGACATGGGCAGAGCTAGCGAGTATAATGCTAAGCAAAATGGGTCATTCAGAAAAAGACAAATATCATATGATTTCACTCATATGTGGAATTTAAGAAACAAAACAAATGAACAAAGGCGGGGGAGAGAGAGAGAGAGAGATGAACCAAGAAACAGACTTAAGTATAGAGAACAAACTGATGGCTACCAGGGGGGGGGGGGGGGGGGGGGGTGGAAGAAATAGGGGATGGGGATTAAGGAGGGCACCTGTCGTGATGCACACTGGGTGATGTATGGAAGTGTTGAATCACTATATTGTACACCTGAAACTAATATCACACTGTATGTTAACTGGAGTTAAAATAAAAACTTTTAAAAAAAGAAAAGCCTGGATTTGCCAGATCAAATTAGAGTACTTGAAAATATTCACTCCTACCCCTCCCCCCCACACACAAACACATACCCACATAATCTCTATGGGAAGAGCACACTTGCCCACTCCAGTGATTTGGGGCTCGGCCTTTTAACTTTGCCCTGACTTCACAGTAGGTAAAGGTACTTCCCTACCCCCTGACCATGGCTTCAGCTATGTGAGTTGCTTTGGCCAATGGGATGTTAGCAAAAATGACTCAAGTAGAAGGCACAAGAAAGACCCTTGTGCATTTGGACCTATTCTCATGTGTGTCTGTTATCATCAAGAGAAGAACATACCCTGGCTAGCCGGCTAGCCAAACCAAGGAGAAAGAAAAAAAGATGGAGCAGAGCCCCATTACCAAAAAAAAAAAAAAAAAAAAAAAATCCCTATCAGAACGGAACCCTCACAAGATCAATGAATACAATTTTAAAAATAGAAACATAAGCAAAAAATAAAAATAGAAACATAAGCAAATGTAGTCAATGAACATGTATGAACATGTATCACTAGATAAATTTCTCAAAACAACAGTCACAGATAAATGATCTCTCTTTCAAAAAGCTCAGGTGGAAATATAAAAGTATAAAGAAAACACTTGACAACAGAAAAGTGAGCTTAGAAAAAGAATGGCAAAAATTAAAAAATAAAAACATTACAAATTTGAAGACCACACTAAAAACCTTTCCTGAACACACAACACACACTTACGAAGAGAAAAAAAAAAAACTATTTACAACAAAATAATTTACATCACGTCTAGATGAAAATTTAAGACAGAATAAAGAAGAAATCATGTTAGATATCATGGCAGACAAAGTGAGGCACGTACAAGGGGAAAAAATCAGTATTGGCCACAGAGTTCTCTTCAGTAATACTCAATGCCGAAAGGTCCAGAATCGATATTTACAAAGACCTCAGGAAAAAGGTGAGAAAAGTTTTCTTTAATTGTATCATTGAATTTTTTGTGTTTTGTTCTTTTTAAGAGATATTAACTATACGTATGTTGGATCCCCTCATCATTTTTCTATTATCATTTTTTTATTATTATTATGTTATGTTAATCACCATACATTACATCATTAGTTTTTGATGTAGCGTTCCATGATTCATTGTTTGTGCATAACACACAGTGCTCCACGCAAAACGTGCCCTCCTTAATACCCATCACCGGGCTAACCCATCCCCCCACACCCCTCCCCTCTAGAACCCTCAGTTTGTTTTCCAGAGTCCATCGTCTCTCATGGTTCGTCTCCCCCTCCGATATCCCCCCCTTCATTCTTCCCCTCCTGCTATCTTCTTTTTTTTTTTTAATCATATAATGTATTATTTGTTTCAGAGGTACAGGTCTGTGATTCAACAGTCTT
>NW_027397107.1:3435349-3506849 GCF_003265705.2 Callorhinus ursinus
CCCCTCCGATATCCCCCCCTTCATTCTTCCCCTCCTGCTATCTTCTTTTTTTTTTTTTAATCATATAATGTATTATTTGTTTCAGAGGTACAGGTCTGTGATTCAACAGTCTTACACAATTCACAGGATGGAACTGGAGGATATCATTTATTTGTTTGTTTATATTTCATCTTGTAGAATACCCACTCTGTCTGGCACGTTCCCAGTTCCTTAGACATTGTGTCTGTGTCATTCCTCACAGGGCCGGCTGCTGCTGAAGAACAGCAGAAGGATGTGAGTACAAGACCGAATGAACTAGAGCAATCCAGCACTTCAATTCTCCTTTGGCGTCTGGCTCATCCTCTTACTAACTAAGCTCTTTCCTTGTCTCTAGAGCAACATCTTTCTTTTATTGTCAACACTGGAAAGTCAATGAGGTCCACAGGAAGCCCCTTAACCCACAGCTCTTCGTTCTGGAAAGTACTGCTCCCTCTCCCCACCTTCTCCCCTTCACCTTCAGCAGCCTCTCTCTGCAGAAGGTCACCTTGAGCACCTAGACCAAAAAAACTGTGTCAACAATTTTCCCCTTCAACTTTGGGTTGCTTACCATTTTTGGTGTCAGGTAAGACCTCTTCGGGGACAATACCCACTTCTTTCGAGTCCCATCAGGGCCCCCAATTTCACTGTTCTTACCAAACGTTTATTAGACAGGCACAATTTGTGACAGTCACCCTTAGGGAAATCTCTGTCCTGCTCACAATCCAAGGAGACACATAGCCACCTTCAGGATCCTCTCTCTCACATCTACGTTCAACAGTACTCAAAAAAAAAAAATACTTCATAGTTTGTGTTGGGGGGCTAGTACCATTTCTTTATTTCACTGAAGATAAACTTGTTCTTTTTGTTGTTTGTCTTGTGTAGTTTTGAGCGAAAGAACTCTGGTAACTTCCCCATTATGCCAAATCCCTTTTAAAAAAAAAACAGGATTTTTGTTCTTGGAACTTGACCAAATCATTTGAAAGACCTTCTGGATTAGTCAAAACTATAATAATGAAGAGAGGTCTTGCCTTAATAGTTACTGAACACGCTACAAAGCTACAGTAAAGTAGCTTGTTTAAAAATATGATATTAGCACAGGAAGAGACCAGCAGAATAAATAAATAAATACATTCTAAAATTAAAATGTTAATGATCTTTTAAAAAGACTAGAAGAAGACACATATAAGCATATATTTCCTCTCAGTATGATGTTATTTCTAAGCATGGGGCAGAGGCAAAGAGCTCTTAAATTAAGAGACTCCCAGAGTAGATGGCTTGAACATTGTAAATGTCAGTGTATCCAAAACATAGATAAAAATAAAATATTCATGACAAAATGGGAAAATTATTTGCAACATATGAAAGACAAAAGGTTAATATTCTTTATATATAAAGAACAGAACACTTACAAATTAATAAAAAGTTCTCAATAGAAAAAAATTGGCAAAAATAGGAATATAAAATCTGTTATACTATTTCTAATGTCTTAAGGAAACCTTACACAAAACCAGTAATAGAAATGGCCCAAAAGTATTTTTAAGAATCTCTCACTACTAAGACTTCCTTAAACCTTATATTGCCAACTACTGCAAAGTAAGCGTACACATTGAGAGAAGCTTTCTGAAAGAGAACCTGATAGTGTAAATTTAAGGTCTTAAAACTGCACACAGCTTTTGACCACCTCCCCAGATTATGTCTCAACTAATACATTTTCTAGAAATGTTTTCAAAGAAAATGATCACAAATGTGAGCAAGGACGGATATGCATGCATTTTTGTAGCAGCATTATTTGTAACAGCAAAAAACTGATCGACCTAAAGTTTTAGCAGTAAAGAATTACTTAATAAAAATGATGCAGTACTAGGAAGACCTTATATATTATTAGAGGAAAAATATTTAAGGACATATGGAAATATTCCTCACATTGTTAAATCTTTAAAAAATTATAACCAAAATACAGTATAATGACTTTTTTAAAGATGCATATATGTTAATATTCTAGGAAGAATATTAGGAATACATATATACAACAAAATCCTAACAATTGGTAGAATTAAAGATTATTTTTGCATCTTTATCTTTCCATGCTTTCCACATTTTTTAATAAATATATTTTATGTTTTTAAAGCAGGAAAAACACACAATGGAAATTTGAAAAGAGAGTAAAGAGAATTTGAAGAGTCCTTTAATACTGTAAATGAGTTTTATTAATAAAATAGGTATTCTTCCTTTTTCTAAATTGTTTTCAAAATAAAAGGCTACTATATTTATAAATGAAGCCTTGGAGGACAAATGCATTTCTGAGTATTTGACCACAATAATTTATAGCATACATTGGCTGGAGCTGTTCAGTGATGACAAATTCCAGAAAGTAATGGCATAAAATACTTGGGAGAGGAAATTGCTTTATGCTTCCATGCTATTTACGGAAATTAGCATCTTTGTAAAAATAAACTGCAAGCAATCACAATCATAAACCTTGAAATGTGGTTTCTATAAGATGTTACCTCCGGTGCTTTAAGATCCATTAGCAAGGCAGTGGGGGAACGTGGCCCACTTTTCTGTTACGCAGCAATTACATATAAGTGGTTTTTTTCCTCTTGTATCTTAAATCCTTTCCTTTCTCCTGGATGCTTCCCTGTGGAGTACATATATACTGAACTGTTCACCTTGCCCAGAACAACCTTGCTAATGACCCCGCTTCCGTCTCAAAGAGCATCACACATTTCCTTTCTCAGTGCCTCAGCTTCTGTAACCCACATCTTGCCCTGAAACTGCGCCTTCAAACATCAGCATTTCACAAGATCAGGGTCAACTTTCACGTTCACTCGTCCCTAAAACTTGTTCAAAACCAAAAACTTGTTCCCTCTCTCTCATTCTCAACCCCACGGTAATCACTTGTCAGGATCTGCCTCCTCAGGCTCTAAAATGGTTTCCCTACTCACCCTCTTGCCTACGGCTAACTCCCACCCGTGCGCTCTTGTGAACTGAGTTGAAGGTCTCATTATTACCAGCCTGGACCAGGGCTAGCTGCCTTCCAAGTATGCTCTGCTCAAGGGCATCACCAGCGGTCCAGTGGAGATGCCTTCACGGTGCCTCCCATCACCTCCTGAACACCCACAGGACTCCATGCTGCCCCTTGAATAAAGTTCTCTTTGTTATTGACTTACATAGCATGCTCGCTGAGGTCCTCTCCAGTATAACCACAAACTGCCTTTGCCCATCCTGATTTCATACCCCGTGCCACCATGGACCTTACCCTTCAAACATATGGTATCCGTGGAAGCAGAGGGGTGGACACAGATTTAAGAAATGAGTTCTAAGATGGCACAAATACAAGTTAGTGACAGAATGGGTACAGGGCAGGGCAACAAAGAAGGATGCAGCTAGAGAGAGCCCAGGATTCTGGCTCAACTGACCAGGTGAGGGAGAATCTAAGCATTGAGATGGAGTTGGGGGCAGGGGGGATGACGACTTCCGTTTGGGAAGTATTGTGTTTGAGCCCCCACCCCCCATCGGGAGTAGCCTAGAGGAGGTGGCTAGTAGCTCCTGGATATGCTGACGTGCAGCTCTTGGAAGAGGCAGACAGAAGCCTATCAGAGATACGGGGGGGCCTCTTCCATTTGGAGAGGTTTTTGAGTTTCGAAAAGAAAGAAAGAAAAACCAAAACAGACTTATCAAAATTGTGTTTTATTTCCAATGTTTATGTTTAGACGTTAGAGTAAAATAGAAGACATCTTTTTATCTTTTCGGTGTATGTAGAACCTTCCTGGAAGAGAACATTTCAAGGCGTGGATGACTGTGAGATCTGGATCCCCCTGGTGATAAATCCCAGGCAGAAGCCGCTGGAAAGAAAACCAGAGGAGTGACGGGAGGTGCCTGGAGAGAGCGTGGGAAGAGAGAAAGAACAGGCCAAGTGCAGAACTCTGGAACTGAGCAGCTTTTTTAAAAAGCCAGAGACGGGAAGGTCAGAGAGGCAGAAAGAGAAAGGAGTCAGGTGTCACCTATGACAAACAAGGACAGGGCTCCCCTTCATCCTTCCACTGGATTTTCATGGGATCTACCCAGTGACTCCATCCTGCAGTTACAGGCCTCAGGGGCAACTTGGTAGTAAGGTGGACCCTGCCTCCAGGACAGGCTGAGGTCTTTCCACTCAGGCTCCCTTATGAGCGTCCCACACAGTGTGGAATCTGCATCCAAAATCACTGTGGAGGGGGAGGTTACTCAGAGAGTACCTTTAAGACATAAAACCGAAAGCTCTGGAAGAACTCTACCTAGAATAAAACTGGACGAAGAGAAAAAGGCCCACAAGGGTGTGTCAAATGTGTAGCAAAGCACAGCCAACTAAGGAAAAAGTTATTTTAAGGAATATTCATATAAGTAACAAAGATGTGAGCATCAGATGTTCATTACAGGTGGCTGATGGCAAACACCAGTGAACGAACCATCCTAGAAACAACCGAAATGTCAAATGAAGAAATAATGTGCTTCAACAAATTATGGTATCATGGGATATCCATAAGAACAGTGAACATAGCCATTTCCCTTGTAATATATATACTGACATGTGAAGATATTCACGATACACTGACTGAAAATGATGTGTAGCAGTATCTTTAGCGTGATCCCATGTATCAAAACATAACACATGTATTTATATCATATTTATGCACAGAACAAGTCTGGAAGATTACACATGAAAACACTAATAGTTACTATCTGGGTGGGAGTAGCAAGGTCAATTTTCCATTTTGCTTTTCCTTCAATTAATCCAGATCTCCTCTTTTTCTACCATTGAAGCGTCTCTGTGCATAACTTACCCGCTAGTGGTCAGTGCTGCTAGACACGGAAGGTCAAGCTATGGCAAGGAGGTCAATCAGTTCACTGTCATTCTCTGAAACCTCTTGTCTAGATGGGGGGCCAGCAGGAACAGGGTCACAGAGCTTGGCTGGGGAGTTCTGAAGATGGGGGATCATGCAGAGGAGAGTAAGGAGATGAGAAGCGGTTGTACCAGGACCTCACCAGTGTGGCAGAACTCACTCTGTGAAGAGGGACTACAAGGTGTTGACGGCTCTCTAACCGCTGCTCACGCACGACCCAAGTCACTCGAGAGGACACCGACCTGGGCTGCCGTCTGAGTCCGCCACCCTCCTTCTCCCACGTCAGGAGAGTGGTTCTGAGGAGGTGGTGGATTTCTGCACCTCGTGACAACCGCCCACACTTGGATTCTGCCTCCTGATATAAAGGGGATGGGGTGAAAGCTAAAAGGTCGGGACGAACGTCTGTGGTGTCAGAAGGGGAGAACCACTGCCAAGGCCAGACCCAACACCAGGACGAGAACTACGAAAACCAGCACCTCCACCAGGACGACAGCCACCCAGACAACACTGCCGTCAAGACCCGAGCCACCCAAATATCCAGAATCACCGAGACCAGAACCCCTCCCGATTCCAGAACTGAGGAAACCAGAATGATGGCTACAGACCGGAAATTACACCAGGACCAAAAACGATGCCAGAGAGAACCCCTGAGACCAGAACCACCAAGAACCACCTGAAACAGCAACCCTTAAAACTTCCGAGCAGAACCACTGAAATCGAATCACTGAGACCACAATTCCCAGCAACACTAGCCCTGGCCCTAAGCCTAGAGCTGGGGCGTCGAACTTTACGTCACAATACTCAACGGGCCCTTTGCCAGCGGGACCTTTCCCAGCACCGAAACACTGGCCATCGGTGACGGAGAGGCGCCAAGCACCCCACATTCTAAAGAGAGTGACCAACATCAGGCAGACACCCGCCTCAGAGCAGGGAGTGGGGAACTGAAGGGGCCTGGCAGCCCGAGAGAGGAGGTGGCGTGGAGAATCCGATGCCTCCACTATCCGCACAGCAAGGACGCGTGCACTTCCTACGGATCGAGTGGACAACGCCAAAGGGAGTTGGGGCGTCTGTTTCTAATTGAAGTGTGGTTGACACACGATGCTACCGTCGTTTCGGCCGCACCACACGTGATGTGGCGAGTCTGTATGTGATGCTATGGATCAGGGTTTAAACCACCTTGCTGGTACCCGAGCCCACGGAGTTGCATGCTGGGCAAGAGGAGCCCAGCTGCGACAGGCAGGCGGGGCTGCACCCCCTGCTCCAGCAAAGGGAGGTCCCTCAGAGCCCCCCGAGGAAGCCGCACATGCCACCTGAGGGCACGAGAGTCCGCGAGAGCCAGACGCACAGCGGCGTCCGCCAGAGAGAGGCATCCAGTTAAACAGGAAGCTCTTTGCTCTTGTCCCCGTTCCCTCTGCTGTTGCCAATGCCAGGACGGCTGCACCCGGAATAACTAAAAGGAAGAAGTGTCCCAGAGCCAGTCCTCACCGCTGGTTGAGGTGGGAAGAGAAGAGACCCCAGCACAACCCCGTTCCACATACCCGGAGCCCCGGGTCAGCCCTACACGACACAGAAGGGAGGGGAGATTTAAATCAAAGTGGGACATAAGCTAGAGCACGGAGGACCACAGGGGGAGGGAGGGAAGTCCGAAGGGGGAAAATCAGAGAGGGAGACAAACCATGAGAGACTCTGGACCCCGGGAAACAATCTGAGGGTTTCAGAGGGGAGGGGGCAACAGAGCGATGGGCATTGAGGAGGGCACGTGCTGTGATGAGCACTGGGTGATACATGCAACTGATGAATCCCTGAACACTACACCAAAACCTAATGATGGACTATACAGTGGCTAACTGAACATAACTAAAAACAAATAAATAAATCAAAGTGGGGAATCAAAATTTTAAACCGGACTGGACTTTTTTTTAAAGTGAAAAAAATGAAAGTGAATCCGCCCAGGATTTCGCTAAGGAAGGCAGCTGCCTTCTCGGGGAAGACCAGGGTCCCCAAGGAGAGGATCTGGAGCCACGGGGAGCTTCCAGGGCCCGTGACACAGGAAGGGTGAGGGAAAGAGCAAGCTCCTCCAGAAACGCTCAAGAACAAGCTAGAAAAACACAAGACTGCCGACCTCATGCTTTGCTCTGCAATCCATCACGGTTACTTGTGGTCAGTGAGTATAAGAGGTTAAGTTGTCTGCTGATGTATTAAAGGAAATCTAGCTTTTATTAAAGGAGTTGGCACACCCCCGCTCCCTGCGGCTCAGCCTCGTGCCTTTTAATTCTCTACCAGCCACCTAGTGGCAGCACGTACAAGGCCAGGGGAGAGAGATACTGAGGAACATCTGAAGGCGCCCAAACGCCAAAGTCCCAATATACCCCAGAGGGGCAGCTTTGAATCAAACCCAGGCTGATCCTAGGCAGACGACCACGTGTCCATCCCATGAGCAGGGTCTCAGGACTGACCGACCCTTCACTAGAACATTCTCCCACGACCCATGGGGAGACTGCCCTGGCCAATCCCCCTCACCTGCGGGAACTCCCCTGAGAAGATGGGGCCCCACCTCCTCCTCCGAGCTGGTGCAGCACCGTCTGTTCCGCTGATGCCTCCCGAGCGCCCCCTACGGTACCACAACAGAAACTACAGGCACCGCTCCAGTTTTAAACCACGATAAAGGCGGCGACCGCAGCGGAGAGCTCAAGTCCGTTGCATACGCCTTACGTGCAGACACTGTTTTGTTTTGTCTGCTCCTTTCTTCCACTTGCAGGGCATGAACTCCTCCAAACAATTCTATGAGGTAGCTCCCCCTCTCTACGCATGCCGAAACCGATGCAGACGAGTTAGTGCGACAGGTCAGGAAGCAGGGGCGCTGGGATTCAAGCAGTGGGCAGTGTGGATGATAGGGTGGTCTGAACCCTCCTTTTACGATCTCCCGCACACACTGCCCCATACAGGGAAAAAAAGTTGCCAGAGGCACACAGATATGGAAAAATCCAAAAGAGGTCACTGAGTGATTCAAGCTGGGCAAACACTGCCCTTGGCCAAAGGTCAACAGACTGCCTCAAAGCACATTTAAATTTTATAAGGTGCAAGAAGACAAAATGAAACGCGGAGCCTTGAAACCTCAGCCCCAGTTGACCAGCAATAAAGCCTGGTTCAGATCTGCTGATGGGACAGAAAAGCAAGTCTCCACCACCTGCCACCACACTGCACCTCACTGACGAGAGAAACCCTAAAATCATCCTGCAAATACTTACCAAAAGACATCTATTAGAATGTGCTTATGGAGCAGCGTCAATAAAATGGGATGATGGGGGAGAAACCGAACCTCAACAACCAGTTTTCATGAGCCACCGAAATCATGGGGCACTGGAGTTGGAAAAGGCTCAGAAACAGTGTCCAAGAAAGTGAACTGAGAGAGGCAGCCTGGTTAATCGATCCCATGGTGTGTGTCTTTATTCAAGTGTGCATCCTCGCTGAACAGACATTAAAGCCCTTCCAGCCCATATGCCCAAGAAATTATGTCTGAAGAGAGGGGTTGCCTTGTTCTAATTCCCACAAGGGGCTGTCCTGGGCTAGCAGCAGCCCTGGCGACACGACACTAAGATGTGCTCCGCACCTTGAGACTGACCGAGGGCTAGAAACTGCTTGGCTAAATCCAGGCTGCAAACGCCTTTGTCTGGCTTTCAGTGCTTTCAAAACTGGGAGGTTTCATAGGAAATCTGGATGGTCCAGCTATCTTGACAAATTAGATGATATGGCAATCCCGGGCTTGGGTTCCCACTTGGTAATGACCAGCTGGAGGTGAGTAGAGGCTGCTCTAACCACATAGAGCATGTGCCATCCACTTTGCCGCTGTCTCCACCACTCCCTATCGTCTCTCGGGCAATACTATCTTCACTCCTTTATTTCAGTCTGCCCTGTTGGCAAATAAGGATGCCAGAGATGAGCTGCCCCCTACCCAGGCTAGTGGGAAAGACAGCAGTCTAAAGAAAGGACTGCAAAATAGTGTGATATGTGTTGACGGAAGTAAACTCGGAATACTTACTTAGTTACTTAGTGGCTGAGCTAATGCCAGAACCTGGGCTCTGCCCCATTCATTGCGTCCTGGCCTCTGGCAGCCTCACCTCTCCTGGGCACATGCAGATAGCCATTCTAGACTGAAAAGACAGGGTCCACCACATCCCCAAGTCATTGCTGGTACGTGGTATCCAAGGGGCATCCAGGCCCTGATCAGGACTCAGAGAGGGTCCAAGGAATTTGAATCATTCTTACAGCTAAGACAACCAGAAATACCGTTTGCTGGAGGTTAAGAGAGAAAATCAGATTCTCTTTGGTATGGGATTAACACAAATCATACCACATCTTAGGTGATCTACAATAATGTTCCTAAGCAAGCGGAGGGATGCCTGCCATTCTTCTTCTCCTCCATATTACCTGCAGGAGGGCAGAGTGCATGAAGACCATCCATATCAGCAGCCACCAGGAGCTCTGCCAGGAAGCCATGGGGTCCAGCCTCCTGGGGATCTCTCTTGAGCCTACAAAAGAAGAAAAAGTTGGTTTCCAACCTGCTCTGCGACCAGTGGCAGCACCCATTACTTAAGAGACCAATCAGAGGGAGGGATCCTGAGCCTCCCATAATGTCTTGAAAAGGTTTGTGTAGGTCCAGGATGTGGAGGGCAGAGGGACCTGCCTCCCATGTGCAACCCACACCTCCAGCCCTTCAGAAGCTGAGACATCTCTGCACCAGCCACTTTCCAGCTCATGTGTCAGCAGCAGGGTGTGGCTACTGGCATCTTACTCAGGAAGCCAGCCTGGAGCCAAGGATTAGGGCACCTGCCAGCTTCTTCGACTTCAGGCAAAAATAAATCTCAGACCAACCAAGCCAGCCCAGAGAGGGGAAGGGACCTGCCTAAGGTCACACAGCAAGATGGTGACTGCTCTGGGACTGGAACGCATGTCTTGCGATAGTTCAAGGCCTTCCCCAGCAGATGACACCGTGTACTGTCCGAACCCCAGACCTGCAGCCGGAGGGGTCTGAGAGCTGAGTCTGGGGAGGTCCAGAGGGCACAGCCTCAGCGCCGGCCCAACACAACCTCCCAAAAGTAGGTGAGGGCGAACCACTGGAGGCCCCCGTGCGCCCAGGAGGGCCGCGGGGCGGGGGGGGGGGGAGGGTTCTGCAGAGTTCTCCTGACAGTTTACGGGGAAATCAGTATGAGTCGAGACTGGAAAAGCCGAGGTCACACTCGCCTCTCGCTTCGCCTCGCGGGCGCCTTGGCGGAGCCGGTGTCCGGGGGCGGGTCGGTGGCTTCTCTCCATCTGGAGAAAGCATTAAGGGCCTGGCCTAATGCGATCCGCAAATGTGCTGCTGTTACCGACCTGAGGCGGCGACTCTGGGCCGAAGGGAGGCGGCCGGTGCCGGGCCCCGGGACCGCGCGCCCCCCTCGCCGGCTCGCCCCGGCCGCCCCGCCGCACACCCCGCGGTCTGCCCGCCCGCTGCCCGCCGCCCGCCGCCCGCCGCCCGTTGGTGGCTCCTGCGTCCGCGCGTCCCCGGCACCGTACGCTCGCTTTCCCCGCGGGCGCGTCGCCGCGGCCCCTGGCGCTCCAGGCTCTCGAGACCCACCGGCCAGGCGGCGGGACCTTCCGACGCTCGCTGCTCCTGGCGGCTGTCAGTGCGTTTTCCGCCTGGGAAGCCCAACCCCGAAAGCCCCCACTCTCCGGGGTTCCCCCACAAGTGAGAGACACCCCCGCCCGCGGAGAGCCCCGCACGTCCCTCCCCGAATGCTCCAGGACCCCGCGGAGCGTGCGGACCCGAGGTCTCCGAGCCGCGGCGAGGGTCAGCGCCCCGGTCGTGGAAGACGCCGGGACCAGCGAAGTAACCCCCTCCTGCTCGGCGGCCGCTGCCCCGAGTCTTACTCCCCCCGCCCCGGGGGGCCAGCCTGCCCGCGACGCCCGCGCGGAGCTCGCGACACCCACCTTGCGCCGTGGACGCTTCTGGGACGTGCAGCCCGGGCGGCGCGGGCCCGGCGCGCGCGGCGGAGAGGCGGGCGGGATTGGCCCCGTCAACACCTCGTGCGGAATCCGGGACCAGAACGTTCCCCGACGCCGGCCTCCAGCCCGCGGCGCCGCAGTCGCTGCCGCCGCCGAGCAGTTAAATGGGGCTGGGACGGGGGCCGCCCCGCCTCTCCCGCCCCCTCCGGGCGCGGAGCGCAGCGCTGGCAGGGGCCCAGCGGCGGAGGGCGCGCGCCGCCACCTGCACCGCCCGGCAAGTGCACGGCGCGCCCGGCCGCCCGGCCGCCCTCCGCCCGAGCCGGGGGGCGCCGGGGCACGAGGGGAGCGCGGGAGGGGCCGGGCCCGGGCCGCTCGGAGCGCGCGGGGGCCTCGGCGACGGCGAGACGCGGCTGGAACGCTCCTCCGCCCGCTTCCTGGAAGCCACTCCTCGCCCTGGGCCGGCCGCCAGGCGTGGTGCCAAGAGCCGGGATTGCCGACGCCGCCACCGCCGGCAGGCGCGCTGGGGAGAGGCGGCCGCGGCCTCGCGAGCCAGCGCGGGGCGCCCCGCCTCAGTCGGAGCCGGGAGGAGGGCTGCCGTCGCCCCCCGCCGCCCCGAGCCTCCAGCCGCCCCCTCCCGGGCCGGACGCCGCCGCTGCTCGGGCTGGCCCAGCGGCCACACGGAGGGGTGCCCGGAGCCGCCGGCTCGTGCCCGCGGGCCTCAGGCGCCCGCGGCCGGTGCGGACCTAAGTGGAGTGCAGGGGGCGCCTCCAGGCCAGGTACCGGCAGCCACTTCGTGGGAGCTGGGCTTGTTTGAGCTGCGCACACAATGGGGTGCCAGGCCCGAGGTTAAGGGTGAAGGGGTGTCAAGACCGGGGACAGGGATGACTTTCTTTGTGGACTTCTGGAAGTGAAGAGAATTTAGACGCAAAGTTTGTCCCTGGCTTTGGCCTAATCTCGGAGGTATAAAGGCAGGGGCCGGGGAATTGCTCAGAAAGGCTGCCCCCACCTTATGCCCCGACCTAAGTACGACCACAGGCATCATTTCCTTGGGTGCCGATGTGTGCCAGCTAATCTTCACAACGCCCAGTGGCGTTGGTTAGGGTCATTATTCCCATTTCACAGTGAGGAAGCTGAGGCCCAGGGAATAAAGTACCTTGCACCCAGTGAGTTGCACAGCCCGGGATGAAGCCCGTCTCCTCCCCTCTCTAAAGTTCCTCTGCTGTTCATCCCCGAGGTCGCTCGCCTGCCTGTTCTGTAGTTGGTACATTCAGGTGGTGGTAGAGCAGAGGAGCTCGCCCTCCTCCCTGGTCTTACCTTCCCGGCCCTGGGGACGCCCCTGGCCAAGAGGAGGCTCTCCAGACTGTCTCCCCGCTCCATGTGAAATGGCTAGAATCTCATGGGAAAAATGAGCAGAGCATACGCAGTGTGAAGGGGGCAGAAGAGCAGGGTGCAGGGGGAGACTACTCAGTCCAGGGTCGGGAGCGCTGGGCAGAACCACAAAGAATGCACCAACCTACAGTTCTCCATAGTTATGTTCTTACACAGTCAAGGGAACAATGACGTTGTGAATACTGAGCCTCTGAAATACAGAGTTAGGTCCCTGCCAGCCCCCGGTCCCGTCCGTCAACCAATCAAGACACAACTTCATTTTATCTGTGGTTCTCATTAAAACATACATTATCGCTTCATGGACATTGAACCCACCCACGGCCACCAGCAGTACAACTCCTGCCCTAACGCACCACATCCCACCGAGGATATGCTACCAAGCACTCCAGCACTGTACTCCCGGGCCCTGTTAAACAGCGAAGTCACCAACAAAGAAGACAAAAATGTAGACAGTGGTACTGCACAGACCCTAAAAGGACAACTTGTTTACAGTGTGAAAGCTGATGCCAGAAGGCAGAGGAGTGCCTCCCTGTTCCACCTTCGCTGGGAACGTGCGGAGCAGGCGATCCACAATTTCCACCCCTTTGCCAACTGACCATGAACTGCAAGTATTGATTTGCGAATTCCAAATAAATCTTTGCAAGGAGGTGAATTCACAAACATGGAAGCTGCAAGTAATGAGGACCGACCGTAGGTGCTTCTCATATCGGGGTAATAGTAGGGGGATAACAACAACATTTCAGAACATCCGTGGTGCACCAGGCACTGTTCCAGGCACTTCACACGTATTAACTCAGCCATCACACCAGCCTGTGGGGGAGGCGTTGTTTTTATTCCATTTTACCAATGAGGAGACTGATGTGGGAAGGTTGAACCGCACGTTCTTAGCAACTAGAATGTGCCAGTTTTCACGTCATTCATATTCCAAAACCAGCCCTGATGTTTCGTGGAGTCTATTGCAAGAAGCACATGAATATTCAAGATGAAATGGAGAATTCAAAGAGATATTATGCCCCATGCAGCTGGGGTGAGCTGAGCTGCCCATGCCCGCAGTTCAGGAAGGCACCAAGAAGGCCTCTGGAGCAGAAGGTGTGCTGGGAACACTGGAGTCGCTCTGCTCCAGGTATTAATGCCCCCGCAGGACTTCCTGTCTCATTTTCCCCTGGGCACTCTTGATTCCAGAGCCGGCCTCCAGGGAGAGCCCCACGTCAAGTGTAGAGGCCAGGCTGAGCCTCTCTCTCCCACGGGCTACATCTCCTACCAGGCCAGCCCCTCAAGAAATAGTGGTCAGGAGTGAAAAAGAGAAGAGCAAACATTCCCGGCTCCCTGAGTGCAGTTCTGCCTTCCTGTTCCTCCAGCAGATCAAGCCATCCTGTTTGTGACTACAGCACTGTGAGTTAGGGTGACAAAGAGCCATGAAGGGCTGACTCCACCTAGGGAGGACCGGCGGGACCTCACAGGCCCTGTCCCCACATTCTTACCTAACTGCCCCCATTAGGACTCTGCTTCACCACTCTGCCCAAGTGTAGACCCAAAACCTTCCCTCAGTCACGCACCCACGCTCCCCTCTGCCCTGCACTCCCTCCACTCAGATCTGGCCAAAATGTTTAAACAAGACATTTTTTTTTAAAGATTTTATTTATTTATTCGACAGAGAGCACAAGCAGGCAGGGTGGCAGGCAGAGGGAGAGGGAGAAGCAGGCTTCCCGCCGAGCAGGGAGCCGGACGTGGGGCTCGATCCCAGGACCCCGGGATCATGACCCGAGCCGAAGGCAGCCGCTTAACCGACTGAGCCACCCAGGCGCCCCCATTGCCGAAGAAGTAGGAGAAGATGGGGGTGTGGGAAGAAGAGAAGGGAATGAACCCCCCAAAAGCCAGTCTGTTGGATTGGGCCACTGGGTGCAGAGATGCCCACCCAACCCATCTCTGAGGGCTCAGGCCCTAGACTACCTCTCCCCGCCCCAAGAGAATCCTCACCGCCTGAGGACAAGGGCAGCAGCATCAGCCCTGAGTGGTCTAAGAAACCGAGTTCCGCTTCCTCCCAAGGATCCATCTTCCTGAGTTCCGGTTTCCATTACGAGTCACAGGATCTGCTTCTTCCCTGGAAGAGACTCAGGGATCCCCAGCTCTACTCCTAGCATAGCCTACTAACCCCAACCAGATAGGCAGACAAGCACAACTATGCAACACTTGTGTGAGAGGCGTGCACAGGGGAAGTTAATATCAATGGTGCTGGTGTGGGAGTAAGTGCATTTTACCCTAAGAGAGAGAGAGGACATCCCTCCCGGGCATCAGCCGAATTTGTTCTTGATACAGAATTGTTCTTTCAGCTTGCAGGACTTCTGAGATGGGTTTGAGAAGCACACCCAAGGAGATGACACTGGAGGCTTGGAGAAAAGTATTTGGGGGCAAATGCTATAGAAGTTGCCGTTGACTGTAATAGGCACCAATCATAGGCTGTCAGCCAAAGCCACCAGGAGATAAGAGGCAGGGACTGCTCGGTGAACACCGGGTCTGAGGGCTGTGAGGTTGTCAAGAGCATGCTCTTACAGGAAAAAAATGAAAGGGAGTAGAGAGCAGGACAGGAAACGGGGGAGAGCAGAGCAAACCTGGGGCCCAGGTGCAGTCTCGCCTTTGCTTGATCCTTAGGGTCCCTGGAGTGGGAGCTTCACCACAGACTTGCCCAGTCTTAAGGCAACAGGCCTGGGTTGTGGTACCACATCAGTCAGTCCTCGCCTCCCCTAGAGTTGGGTGGTGGCGCGACATCCCAGGCAGCTCCCATAAACCAAAGACAGTGCTCCAGAGAAGCTCTCAGGCATGAGCCCTTGGCAGACGTGCTCTCTTCAGCTGGGGGACGGGTCCACCTGCCAGTATTGGGGATCCGGACAAAGCGTCCACACTGACAGCATCGACTGCACATGATTTTTCAAGTCTCCTTAGCCCCATATGAGAAACACGCTCAGCTAGTGGTTATAGTTCTCCGCCTGTCCAGGGTGGGGCCCCTCTTTGGAATAGAAATTTGTTTTATTATAAAATGTGTTCAAGTCTTCTGCCTCCTCAGCAAAAAAAAAAAAAAAAAAAGCCCTTGGGAGGAGGGGTGACAGGAAGTGGTTCTACTTGGTGAGGGGCTCCGTGCTTTGGCACACCCTCATTCTTGGTGTCTCCTCTCATCCTGCACTGAGATCCCCAGAGAGCACCTCAGGGTGCCAGATTGGTGACTTCTTGGAGGGGCATGATTTCAAGTCAGGAGCTTAGGAATTAGGATTGCTGCAGCTCCAGAGCTCTGAGCCAATCAGAATCTCTGTCAGGATGAATGGATGAAGAAGATGTGGTATATATACACAATGGAATATTATGTAGCCATCAAAAGGAATGAGATCTTGCCATTTGCAACAACGTGGATGGAGCTGGAGGGTGTTATGCTGAGTGAAATAAGTCAATCAGAGGAAGACATGTATCGTATGACCTCACTGATATGAGGAATTCTTAATCTCAGGAAACAAACTGAGGGTTGCTGGAGTGGTGGGGGGTGGGAGGGGGGGGGTGGCTGGGTGATAGACATTGGGGAGGGTATGTGCTATGGTGAGCGCTGTGAATTGTGCAAGACTGTTGAATCACAGACCTGTACCTCTGAAACAAATAATGCAATATGTGTTACGAAAAAGAAAAAAGAAGAAGATAGCAGGAGGGGAAGAATGAAGGGGGGGTATCGGAGGGGGAGACGAACCATGAGAGACGATGGACTCTGAAAAACAAACTGAGGGTCCTAGAGGGGAGGGGGGTGGGAGGATGGGTTAGCCTGGTGATGGGTATTGACGGCACGTTCTGCGTGGAGCACTGGGTGTTATGCACAAACAGTGAATCATGGAACACTACATCAAAAACTAATGATGTAATGTATGGTGATTAACAATAATAAAAAAATTTAAAGAAAAAAAGAATCTCTGTCAGGAGGGTGGGGTTGGACAGACTTTTCTGGAAAGCTTCAAATCCTTAGGGGTGTGATAAGGAGGGCTAGAGTCCCCTAAAGTGTTGGAAACGAACAGAGCTGGGATCTGATGACCTTCCATGCCTCAAACCAAGCCTGGTTCCCACATGGCCTCTAGGACTAGGAAGGTACTGACCTGACTTGGTTTTGTGTGATCTTATGCTCTGATAATCTCACACACACACACACACACACACACACACACACACACACACACACACGTCCACATAGACTCTACTGTGGAACGGGAGCAAAACACAGATGTCCTGGGATGAATGGATTTGCTAGTCCAGGGATGAATGGATTTGCTCCGCCCCTGACAACCCTTGTCCTCCCCTCAGAGGCACAAGGTGAGCGGGGAACACTGAAACTATTATCAGGAAACACACTACTGAGGTCCAGGATTGGCCACAAATTGGGGGATTTGGGGCAAGTCACTTCACCTCTCTGAGCATCAGCTTTCCCTGCTACATAGCAGGCAATAGATGCTTCCAGGGTAATGTCCAAAATTGTTTTTATACTCTGCTCATATAATATAGCAACAGCTTCCTAAACTACGACTTAGCCACATCAATCTGTGGCTCTAACCCCAACCAGAACAGAAAAGGCCTCTGAGTGTTCACCTGACATCAGATTTAAGCATATTATGTCTCAGCAAACACTTGGGTCTCACTCAAACTTTTGATTCTTTGTTTGCACATAGTTCCAACGTGTTTGTTCATCTGGCTTTCAAGAGTAACTTAGAGGCTCTAAATTTGAAAGGAAAAGAAAGCCTGCTAAGAAAAGGGATACTAACAGCAAAAAGTCACTATAGAAGAACAATAAAAGGCACAAGAGAAGTGGGAGAAAAAACCCACCATAGTCTGGGACAGTTTTATTCCCCTCAGAAGGCCTGAGAAAATCACTATGTGATGCCACAGTACTGTGTTTATGTTCACGTTCATGTTCACCAATCCAGATGATTTATGAGTGCATTTGTTAATCAGACTCTGCTTATGGATGTATCGAAGTACATGCTACATTTTAGAAAAACATTCACTCACAAAAGGGTTAAATTGAAGAAAAAGAAAACAAAACCAAGCACGATATATTCCTTTACCTCTTCGCTCTTAGCTTTCTGAAAAATATCGCATCTAGAATGTCACCTCTGACAACTCTAGGAGACCAAGACTTTATTCTGGGATTGATCAATTTGCACAAAAAAGAACAGAGTGCAAAGTACTCTGTACACACTCTTTTTTTTTTCTGTACCCACTATTGTTTCAAATTGTGATAACAGTTTTCTTCCAAGTCGTCAAGAAGAACTTATTCCTTATGTCATATTGCACGTCACTTACCTTCCCCACAAAATGAGACCTGCCTGTTCAGTTGGCTTCCCCACATGTTCCTTACTCTGCCAGCTTGGCAATATTTGGGTTGGAAACACCTCTAAGAAATACTTGAAAAGTCTTTCTTCATATGTAAGTTCAACAAAAAACATTTCTACGTATTAAGTTTGCAAAACACACTTACTGTGGGATGGTTTTGATAGCCCATTAGGCACTTTTTTAAAGGTTTTATTTATTTATTTGACAGAGAGAGAGACAGTGAGAGAGGAAACATAAGCAGGGGCAGAGGGAGAGGGAGAAGCAAACTCCCTGCTGAGCAGAGAGCCCGACTCGAGGCTCGATCCCAGGACCCTGAGATCATGACCAGAGCCAAAGGCAGACGCTTAGCCAACTGAGCCATCCAGGTGCCCCTCATCAGGTATTTTTATTCCTTCTTTACCAAGACGCAGGCAAAAATGTTACTAGGATGAGTGTGAAGAACCAATTTCCTTCAGATCCCACCATCCACAACCGGTCAGCTTCAGATCCGAAGAAAAATTCATTTCAATGCAGTGAAATGCCATGTATATTAAGTGACAATCTACTTTGTGCCAGGCATGGGCTAGGTCCTGGGAACCCAAGGGCATGATAAGATATTACTCCATCCCTGAAGGAGCAAATGAGATAGGGTATGAGAAATGTTCCCAGAGGTGTCAGAACAGAGAGCTATAAAAGAACTGGGTAGGATGGCAATTAATTCAGTCATGGGGGTGTTAGAGATTCTTAGGAGAAGTGATGTTCCAGTTGATAGCTAACGTTTACGAACAGGCACAGGATCTTCTTGTTTAAAATAAAATCGGAAATCTACTCTCCTTCTCTACTTTTCTCCAATGAAAACCAATCTACTATCCCAAATAGGCATTTTAGAATAATAAAAATGGCTGGGGTGGGGGTCAGATCTAGGAAAGAATAAGTAAATTCATCACATGCTCTAGAACAAATCCTATCTGACCATATAACACACATGTGAGTTATGTGTGCATCTTAAGACTAATAAGGAATTGAGGGAACATTTAGAGTATCTGCAGTAGACATATCCTAACGGGCCCCCCCCCGCCGCAGTGATCCTGTCTCCTGGTATTCACACCACTGTGTGATCCCCTCCCCTTGAGTGTGGACAGGATCTGTGACTTACTTCTAGCAATAAAATATGACAAAGGTCTCTCTTCCTTGGTGCTGCATGCAGAGGTGGCAGCCATCTCCTGCTTGGCATCATGGCCACCTCAGACCTCTGACGAAGCCCAAGATCATTAAAAAAAGGACCAAGAAGCTCATCCAGCACCAGTCAGACCCATATGTCAAAATTAAGCACCACTGGCAGAAACCCAAAGGCATTGACAATAGGGTACATAGAAGATTCGAGGGCCAGATCTTGATGCCCAACACTGGTTACAGGAGCAACAAGGAAACAGAGCACATGCCTCCCAGTGGTTTCCAGAAGTTCCTAGTCCACAGCATCAAGGAGCTTGAAGTGCTGCTGGTGTGCAAGAAATCTTACTGTACAGAGATTGCTCACAGTGTCTCCCCCAAGAACCACAGAACCACTGTAGAAAGAGCAGCGCAGCTGGCCATCAGAGTCAGCAAGCCCAATGTCAGACTGTGCAGCAAAAAAAATGAATAGACAACTTGTGTGCCCATATTTGTGTTGATAAAACCATAAAACTACACACACACACACACACACACACACACACACACACACACAGAATTTGACAAAGGCAATGGGACAGCACTTTTTTTTATTATGTTATATAACACTGGAACTTCCCTCTTGCCAGGAGACTCCCTTGTTTGATATGATCAAGGGAGCCAATAATAGAGAGACCCATGTGGCAAGGCACTAAGGACCTCCAGCAGAAAACCATCATAAAACCTGAATTCTGCCATCAACCACATGAACTTGGCAGTGCATCCCTCCTCAGTCAAGCCTCAGATAAGACCTCAGCCCTGGCCGACCCTTTAACCGCAGTCTCGTGAAAGACTCTGAAACAGGGGATCCAGGTAAGCCCTGCCTAGATTTCTGAAATACAGAACCTGCAAGATACGTGTGTTGTTTTAGCCACCAGGTTTGTGATACTTTGTTACATAATAATAGATAATACAGGGTTGACAACTTTATTACAGTAAAAAATATAAAATAAAGAATTAAGGGGGTGCCTGGGTGGCTTAGTGGATTAAGCGTCTGACTCTTGATTTCAGCTCAGGTCATGATCTCAGGGTTGTGAGATCGAGTCCCACGTTGGGCTGGGTGTTGAGCCTGTTTAAGATTCTCTCTGTTCCTCTCCCTCTGCTCCCCCTCCACCACTCATGCTCTCTCTCCCTCTCTTAAAAAAAAAAAAAAGAAAAAATTAAGAAATAGTTCATCTGTTACTTGTTCATCTCATTTCTCTCTTCCATATCAGCTGTGAAATGGGCTGGATATCACATCAGGTCCAGAACTAGAGATATGGATGCTCATTGACTTAGAACCAATCATCTAAACATAACTTCTTTTTATCACACAGGGAGATATGAAAATCTACATAAATAAACATTTTGATTTGATTTGAAAATCCAACTTAAAGGGATGGAACTTAGCTCTCATTTTAAGGATGCCAGTTAAAAGCCAGCTTCTAGAATACTGTTCCAGCTTTCAGAATCCTGAGGAAGAGGTTCCAGCCTAGCATTCCCATGCATTCCTCCACAAAAATAGGTCTGGGCAGGAATTATTCATGAAGAAGGTTTGGGTGTGAATTAAGATTTCCAGACAAAAAGGAAAACGTGCAAAGGCCCAAGGATGAAAGTTCCAATTTAACAACCACGTGCCTTTCAAATGTTTGGTGTGGCAGAGAAAATGTTGCACGTTCGCCAAATCCCTTCTTATAGGCCTCCTCCTTGGAGGCTACAATTCCCAGCTTTCTGGCAGAGCCATGTGACTTATTCTGGCCAATGAAATAAGAGTGGAATTGCTGTGTAGCTCTTCCGAGTCAAGGCAGTGGAAAGCTCCCGCGGCTTCTCCAGTGCCTTTCTTCCCCTTGGGCAGTTAACACAGATGCTGTGTGTTGGCATGGTGAGCCACACGTCAAAGGATCCTGGATTGCTGACCCATGAATTCATGGACGGATGGCTTGGAGAGTCATCCAACCTATGCTGGGATTTGTATGAACAAGCAATTACCTTTTATCTGTTGAACCTCTGATGTTTTACAGTTATTTGTTACTGTAGCATAAACCAGTCTATGCAGACGAATACATTTGGGGCACAAAGTGAAAATGGCATTTGCTCAAGTTCAATGGACAGAAAGTGGGCAGGGGTCAGGTTTGTGAAGGGCACACATGCTGCCATGCTATGGGGTTTTGGACTTTAAGCTCAAGGGCTTGCTTAGTGTAATATCTGGCAGAGCCATGGCACGGTGAGATTGGAGTGATTACTCTGACTGTATGTTTAATAACCCAAGCGAGGGTCCTACTAGCATACCCCGGCACAAGCAGTCATGGACATAGGAGGAAATCGATGGATTTGACAGTTGTCAGAGAGAGAGGATTGATACGACTTGGTGAATGACTTAAAAGGTAGGGGACCAAGGAGAGATGAGTCAAGGCCAGCTCCCTGATTTTTGACGTGGACCCTGTGTCATCCACCAACATAGAGAACATAAGAGGCAGAGGAACATACTGGTTTCTGATTTTGATTTCTGCCTTTGTCTTCATCATTTGCTCGTATGGCTCGGAGGCTCAGGCTTGAAGCATGTTTTCTCAACTCTGTTCTTTTGCTCTTCCATTGTGAGCGTCAGCCTGAAAGGTATACGCAGAAGCCCCCGAGTCCTCCAAGGCAAGTATGACATTCAGTCCTAGCCTGGGTTCCTGGTTTACCATCAAAGCAAGAGTGGGACTTACATGGCATTCCCCATGAAATTGCTAAATGCTATTTCATTAAATATGTGCCAGAGCAGTGTACTTTTATTGTTGTTTTTGAAAACCAAGAAAGAAACCAAAAGACTGCATGAAATAAATGTTCCTCAGTTCGTGTATGTAGTCAGGAAAACTGAGAACACAATGTTCTATGTTCTGCAAAGCATAAATAAAGAAATTGGAAAAGAAAATTAAAAAAGCAAAACAAAACAAAAACCCTGGTATTGACATGAAATTTCAGGTCAGGTAGAGACTTCTGATCCAAGAAGATGGTTTGAGCTCAATTTTTTTACTCAAACCACCTAACCATAACCACTAAATAGATATGACATAAAAGTCTACATTAGTACTGGAAACCGGGGAAGAAAATCATCCCCATAGCTGAGACATGGAGGGCTGATGACATACAGCAGTAAGCCTTGCTCTACCAACAAGGGCCCTCATGACGAGGGAGAGAGCTACGCGCTGCCCACCTTCAATGTCGTCCTTCGGCTCTGCCGGGAAGGCAGGAAGGCTGCTCTGGAAGTAAATGGGGTGACAAGCACAAAAGAAAAAGTAATGATGCAGGTTGGCAATATTGCTTTACCCCTCTGCCTTTAAAGATAGACTGATTCTGGAGCGCCTGGGTGGCTCAGTGGGTTAAGTATCTGCCTTTGGCTCAGGTCATGATCCCAGGGTCCCAGGATCGAGTCGGGCTCCCTGCCCAGCGGGGAATCTGCTTCTCCTTTTGCCCCTCCCCCCTGCTCATGCACGCTCTCTCTCTTGCTCTCTCTCTCTCTCTGTGTCACATCCTCGCTCTCTCTCTCAAATAAATAAATAAATAAATAAAATCTTTGAAAAAAAAAAAAGATGGACTGATTCTTTTTCTGCTCAATCAGCTGGGAGACTTCTCCTGGGTTTGGAAAGAATCAGAAGAATGTCTACTAATAAATTATATGCAGTGACCCAGAGAAGAGAGGATCCAGGGGGAGGGCAAAGGAGAGCAGTGTGCAGAGTTTGAGAGATGAGAAGACGTGGGGAGAGGTTGCTGGGGTGACTGGGGCTTTGGGGGAGAGAAAGAGCAGCTTGAAGAAGGCGGGATGCACGTTGTCCAACACACTTCTGGATGTGAAACCATGCTGACGGGGAGCCTCAAGGCACAAGCACACGATCCAGTTTTCTTTCCAGTAGTTGATTGGAAGTGGATTGTTGTCAACCCAGTGCCAGGAGCCAGGTTAGGGATGCTATCTGCCGGCCTTCTGCATGTCGGGGGGGGGGCGGGGTGGAGGGGTCTCCCCTGTGTGGTAGCTTCCTGACTGCCTCTTATCAGCCTCCTCCTTTAGCTTCCTCTTGGCTAGGTAGACCAGAGACCATGGTTTTAAAAAGTATTCAGTTTAAGGTTAAGCAAGAGGGGTCATCTTCCCAGCCAAGGTTCTGAGGGAGCACTAACCCCTCCATCTTTGAAATCCCAAGAGTCACAGGGCCCCAGAGAAGGGTCATGTCCCGAGTTGCAGATGCACCAGGAGATCCAAGAGCGAGGCAGCCTTGTGTCCCCATCTCTCACCGTTCCTATGTCTCCGTGCCACAGTGATAAACGCATCCATATGGACTGGATAAATACGTAGCTGAAATAGGACAGAATGGTAGGAGAATAACCATCAGCTAGCTTAAAACTAGAAATAATACGGTAAGTGTGAGTGTGCAAGGAGCCTGTGAACAGCACCTGTTTCTCTGCCCAAATCTTGAGCAGCAAGCCAGAAGGGGAACGCATGGGCAGACCCCATCCCGCGGCTGCGGAGCATCTGTGCGCCCTCTGCAGGTGAGCTGCTCCCAGGAAGGGGAAGGGAGGGGCGTAGCTTATGTCTGCCCTGCCCCTCAGTCCCTTTTCCCAAACTCGCCCTCGGATTCTGCTTCCCTCTGGACCCAGGGCTCAGGAACTAGAGGACGTACAGAGGGTAGGAAAGTCACACTAACAGAGCTGCTTCTCGGTGGAGGAAATATCGAAGCAGAGAAGGAGGATCGGCCACCAGCCCCAACGCCGGCATTCCTGGGGGGTTCTTCCGTTAGTCTCTTGGGCTCAGCCCGTCTCAGAACACCACTGCCCGTCTTCATGAGGCCACTACTGTAATATCCCCATGGACAGGGCAAATGTTCCCCTACAGGACGTGAGTTAAAACAGTGCAAGAATTGAATTAACTCCAAGGCCACTCCATTAGCTTTCCGGGGCTGCTGTAACAATAATATGCTAACATAAATATGCCCCAAATCTGGATATAAAATTTCTTCCATTACCAAATTCCCAAGAGGAAATGACTATATTGTGCTCCGGTCCTGATGCTAGGCACGAGAGCTGCTGGTGACTCACCCCGGGCCCCTTGGTGGTTCTGAAAGTGTTATCGAGTCCCCCTCACAAAACCTGGGCTTTCCCCTGAAGACACAGTCAGCCTCCATGACGGTAATCACGGCCAGTTCCTCATCTCCCTCGAAAAATGCAGATGCACAGGGATCCAGGTCTGCCTCCTGGGCAGATTTCCGGGGTCTGAGACCAGCATCTATTCCTGACCTTGTCCTTCTACGTTTTACCTGCCACATTTCCTAAAAACCCAACATTCCCATCAAATTTTGAATTTCACTCAGTGTATCACGTTCTATATCCCTTCCAATCCGGCTGAGTTGCCCTGCTAACCAGGTGAGTTACGAACTGTTGTTTGCCTGCAACATGGACACTTACGTGATGTAACCATAACACTGTCTGGCTTATAGGATTCTGTGGTTGTTTCAGAGAAATCTATGGAGGACCTAAGGAAAAGAATTCGTCAGAGGAAGTGGTTGCCACTGACTTGCCCTTGTAAGACTGCCCCCTGGAGGCAGCTGGGGGGATAGGTGGCCTGACCAGACACCAGTAATCAGCTCCCTAAATCAAGTACTGATTTCTAAGTGCCTACGCTTCCATAGCAGAACGGACTTTTCCTATAGACCAAGGAATGACAAGAGGCAAATACCCAGGCATTTGCTCTCTCCAGGATGTTTTGGCTAGGCCAACAGCGTATTACAGGGTTTTTTGAGAGACCAAAAGTATATCCAACATGAGGTGAGGTCGAAGCTGGTGTCGGCCATTGGCACGTGATGCCCGCGGCAGCTGTTGTTCCTCAGCTCAGACCCAGTGTTTTCATGAACACATGGGACTGAGGTCAGGCTGGCTCTCTCAGATTCACAAGACATCCCTGGAGCCCTAATCCACTTACCTTGGACCCATCCTGATCTACCATCCTCCTTCTCGAGCAGAAGTGAACTTCCACGTAGGACACTGGAAACTAATCCAATTGTGCCTTTTCTCCCCATTTCCCTTCAATCCTACCTTTCTTAACATCCTAAATAGATGTCTAATCAATTTCTGATCTTGCCCCAGTGATGTGGATTTCAATATCCTGGACTAATCTATCACTCAGCACATCTTCGATGGCTTCGTTCTTATGTCTAGGGACGCGGTAACCTTGGGCAGATATTTAGAAGCCTCGGGACACAACCGTCCATGCCCATTGCCTATTTTCCTGTAGGTATGCAGCTCTAAACTACTGTTTCTTTTTCAGAAATGATCACTAGAACCTATTTGCTACAAATTAGGTTGTAAATGTCTTAGCCCTAGACCCCACATTTGCTCATGTCTCCGGGAAGATACCTTATTCAGTAGGCTATAATTCTAAGTCTCTTTGGTACCGGCCAAGAGCCGGTCCCTGATAATGACTAATGACGTTGAGTACCTTCTCAGGTGCTTATTGGGTATTTATATGCCCTCTTTTGTGAAGTGTCTCTTCAAATCTTTGGGCCATTTTTAACTGCTTATTATTGACTTGTGAGAATTCTTTACATAGTCTGAAAATAAGTCTATAGTCAGAGATAATATGTATTGGGACTATTTTCTTCCAGATATGTATTGTGAATACTTCCATCTGTGGTTTGTCTTTTTATTACTTTTTTAAATGGCGCTCTTAGATGAGCAGAAATTTAAAAAAAAAAAATTTTTTTAAGTAGGCTCCATGCCCAGTGTGGAGCCCAATGCAGGGCTTGAACTCATGACCATGGATTAAGACCAGAGCCAAGATCAAGAGTTGGACATTTAACTGATTGAGCCACCCAGGCACCCCAGAAATTTTTTATTTTAATGAAGTCTAATTTATCAGTTTTGTTTTTGGGGGTTAGTGCTTTATTCTGACCTAAGAAATTATGCCCACTTTCAGGTTATGAAGATATTTTCCTATGTCTTCTTCTTTTTTTAAAAGATTTATTTGAGAGAGAGAGAGAGAGAGAGAGCATGAGCAGAGGGAGGGGCAGAGAGAGAAGGAGAGAGAGAATCCCAGACTCCATGCCCAGCACAGAACCTGATGCAGGGCTCAATCCCATGACCCTGAGATCATGACCTGAGCTGAAACCCAGAGTCAGACGCTTAACCGACTGAGCCACCCAGGTGCCCTGAGAACAGAATTTTAACCAGCTCTGTCCATTTATTAGATCTTCGATTTTTATATGCAAAGTCGTGTAGTTCTCAGTGTCAAGGTCTTGCATACCTTTTGTTCAAATACTTTCTTAGTATTTTGTACTTTCTGCTGCTCTTATAAATGACATTTTTTCATTATTAAATCTAACATTTAATAATTGCTTCCAGTAAATAGAAACATATTGATTTTTGTATGCTATCTCATGATCTTGATAAATTTGCAGTATACATATTATTATATATACTACTATATATGTTAATATATATATGTATTAGTTCTACATTTTTTGTAGATTAAGAATTTTTTACATATTCAATCTTGCTTTCTGCAGAAAAAAGAGTTTTATTTCTTGCTTTTCAATCTCTAGGCCATTTTTTTCCCTTGCTTTATTGTATGGTTATAAACTCATTTTAAAAACCGTTATAAAGGATATTTCTTATAAATACTCCATTTTCCCTTTTATATAGGTCTGTCTGGCCTTCTGATAACATTGAGTCTTCTTTGAACCATGCTCATCTTCATTCCCCAGATAGAAATAAATACCTTTTCTCCATTCTCCCAGTTTCAATGAGGAGCGATTTTCTCCAAATAATCCTGGCTAGTTGAGTTACCGTGCTTGTGAATTTGGGTTAGGAACCGGGCCCAAGTATCATAGCCCCTCCTCGGAAGCTGGCCTGCATGCGGGGAATGTGCATCCTTGACCGTTGGCAGCCACGGCTAAAGGCTCTGTCCCTCTAAGAGCAGGTGACGACAGTCCACCCCTCCCAGACTGGACTAGGTGAGTATGTCTGATCCCCTTGGGGCTCTGTTAGCAGATGCTTTTGCTCTCATCCTAAGCTACATATTCTGAATCAGCCTTTTATGACGCAGGTTACATACTGGCTCTTACCTGTTTTAACCCTTGAATAATGCCCCAATTTAGAACTCACAAGGGAAAGAGGGGAGCCATTTACTGAAACCTCACAAGACCCCCCACCCCGTCTATAACTGCAGTTACAGTTAGTGCAGTTACTGCAATTAGTTTATTTCCCAAACAAGACATGGAAGCATACTGCAGGCATTGGGAATGGCTCTGGACTTCTCTTTGACCAATTTCAAATACGGCAGCTGGCGACGGAAAGCGGACGGAGTATAAAAAGCTACTTCGTGGGGCACCTGGGTGGCTCAGATGGTTAAGCGTCTGCCTTCGGCTCAGGTCACGATGCCAGGGTCCTGGGATCGAGCCCCGCATCGGGCTCCCTGCTCGGCGGGAGGCCTGCTTCTCCCTCTCCCCCTCCCCCTGCCCGTGTTCCCTCTCTCGCTGTGTCTGTCAAATAAATAAAAAAATCTTTAAAAAAAATAAAAAAATAGAAAGCTACTTCGTGAGTATGTGGGGGCAAACACATAGGATAAGAGGTAGCATGGGAGAGAGGTGAACACAGACACGGGAGGGAGACTCCCTAGGTCAGGAGCCCAGCTCTGGCATTTCGCGACCACGTGACCGTGGACGGATTACTCAGCCTTGCTGCATCTCAGTTCTCTTATCTGCAAAATGGGTTGTTATGAGGATTGAGTTTATTCATTTAAATGCTTACAGTAGCACCTGGCACATAGTAAGCACTCAATAAATGTTAGTCATTATTATTATTTTATTATGGACGCTATATATACAACTGCTTTAGAGGAGATGTCGGGGAAGGGAGCTGGTGGGAAAAGAGAGGAGGAAAAATGTCCAGGATGTTGTTGTGACTCTACTGAGGTACCAAGGACCCAGAAGACTGAGAAGTCTGGTTTTGGTCACCTTAAACCAACCTGACCGCTGGGCATTTGTTACTAATGTCCGTGAAAAGCAAGGTCCCGCCAGGTGATCTCAGTGGGCACCTCAGCGGGCAGTGGGGTGCAGTTCAAACTCCGCCTCTCACACCACAGGCTCTTGGATCCTGGGCAAGCCGTCCGATGGGTCTCCGTCTCTGTGGAAGGAAAAAGGGTACCCGCCCCTATGAGTGCTGTGGCACCCCCCGGATCCAAGTCCATGATGAGTGCATACTCCGAGCGAGGCCAGGGGCTGGCTCTCTGAACCCAAGCGGTCTTATTGCCGTGCACTCAACCTGACTCCTGACCCTGCTCCCTCCTGAGCATGCCAACAGGACCTGCGTGAAATGCCTACCCAATGATGGGCAGCAGCAGAAGCAGAAGCTTGTGTTAAGCTCTCTTTAAATAAACCTGACAGTGCATGGAAGAGTCTTCTATCCCTGAATTGGAAGGAGGGTGTGCTGTGTTCGAATCGGGGGACAGTGAAGGCCCACTCTCAGACCTGCTGACTCAGGAAGAAGCATCCACACATCCACACTGGCGCTTAGAAGTCCATTCAACATCAAGAATAACCAAGGCTTTTTGCCAACATGGTATGGTGTGTCATATTTATTGGGCGATTCACAGTCAGCTAAAACATAAGGAAAGACCAGATGACATCAGAAATGTCAGGAAACAAAATATTTAGCATTTCTTAAGTTTCAAATTTTGCATTCCGTTGCCACTGAGGGATATAAACGGGCAATTCATGGACATAACGGCAATTTATTTTTAGCAACAAGAAGCACATTCATTTATTCAACCGATGACTTTTAGGACAATAAGCAAAAAAAAAAAAAAGAAAAGAAAAGAAAAAGAAAAAAGAAAACTACAGTTCCATCATGTAGCTAAGACAGAAAATCATTTATACAAGTGAAACGGATACAAAATACATTATAAAGAGAACGCACGTACAAAAGTCATTAAGTTGGGTCCGAGAACAAGGATGTCACAGACACTGAGACAACACCGGTGTGAATTCACTGCAGTTAGGAAGGTATGTCCGGAGTGTGAGTTACACATTTACTGAGGTAAAGGCATGATCACTTCAACATAATTAATGGGGAAGAACCCAGATTCCCCGTGTAGCAGCCCTTCGTACCAGTTTTCATCGATTTGATTGGTTAATGTAATGAGGTCCCCTTCTTTAAATCTGAGTTCTCCTTGGTTTTCTGGCTCAAAATCATAGAGACCACGACAGCAGGGCTGGTCCATGGGAACGTTAGAACCTGTCCACGTCAGATGGAGACAAAAAGTACGGGTCAACATGACACACTATCCCTGGAGGAGCGGGGAACCTGTCCACGTCAGATGGAGACAGAAAGTATGGGTCAACATGACACACTATCCCTGCAGGAGCGGGGAGCTGGAGAGGTCAGGAACAGCGGGCCCCCGCCTTCCTCCCCACAAGGCGGGCTGGGCCCCGCTCCCCGGTGCTGGGCTCACGGTGTCTGCCCCAGCCTCCCCTAGCCAAAGGACACCCTCGCTGACCTCCTGGGCCCACGGCTTTTGGCTTTTCCCTTTGGTACTCCCTTCCTTCCGGAGGAGTCAGGCCCAGCCCACCTCCCTGAAAGCCCGGAGCCCGAGGGGGACACCGAATTCCAAGGCCCGAGCCCCGCCCTCAGGGAGCTGCTGGTTTGTGTGTGGACACCGGACAATGCGTGTGCAACATTCCAAGGGCACAGACGAGGTGGAGAATCACTTAAATCACTTATATGGCTCAGAAGCTCGGAGCAGGGAGAAGCAGGAAAGGCCTGGGTGGTCGGGATGTCTTCCCGGAGCCGGTGACCAGGAGCTGGAATGAGGCAGGTGTGACACGGGAGATGGGCCAGCTAATCACAGCCCAGCCTCGCGTGCTGGGCTTACTCTACGAAGCCAGGCATTCTTGGAATAACGTTCTTCAAATAGTTATTTTTTAATTTCAAAGCTAAAACCTGGCAAGAGTAAGAAAGGGATGGAGGAGGGAAGGGAGGAAGGCGAGGGGGAAGGGAGGAGAAAAGTGTGCAAAACTGCAAAGTCAGAGATAACCCACTAACCCAGAGACAACCAATGTTAAATTAATGTTTTGGTGGACAAGCTTCCAGATGTCTTGGTGAACGCATCTGCGTACGTATTTACATTATATATTCTCATCAAAGAACATTCCTATACATATTATTGTGACTCTCTTTCCAGAACACTTTTAATTGCCCACCAGCCGTCAGCTCGCTCAGTATGACATAATTTCTTTAACCCACTTCCTATATCGCTGGATAGATAAGGTCCTTCCTCCCCTTCTCTCTCTCTCCCTCTCTCTCTCCTCTTCTCTTGCTTTTGTTCTCTTTAGGCTTTCCTAGAGAACTCTTTGAAAAACATCCTAATTCACGTTTATATACAAACATGCACAATCAGTACCTGAAGGTAAACTTCAGAAGGGGATTTACTATTCATAGGACACAAATTTTTCCAAGACTTTTAACTCTTACTGTCAATTTATTTGTCTATTGTTTTTTGCCTTAAAAGTTGTAGAAGCCCCTTAGAAAATGTCAAAAATATTTTTTATATTTATCATGTTTTCTTCCATTTGTTTTTGGAGCGTGTCCTGGGGATGGGGCAGGGAAGGGGGTTTCTGGCGCACATAGAAAACACATGCAGAAATTTTAATCAGCACAGTCAAGCTCATCCACCTAACCATCCCTATTTTCTCCTCCATATATATATATATATGGAGAAGAAATATATATATATGTATATACATATATTTTTTCAACTAAGTGCATCCCAGGAATGATTTAATTTTTTCATGTGAAAATTTTTACTCTTAATTCCATTGAGTTTTGGCAAACAGAGGCATTATTGATTTTTGATGATGCTGAAGCAGTTATCTCAAGACAACTTATCAAAGGATCCATTCTTCCTCCACTGACTTCAAATATTACTTCTATCTTCATCATATATTTATTGATCATGTTTACTTGGGTGTATTTCAGGATGTTCTATTTTTTCCACTGATGCATTTAGGTAACTGTAATGATGTATCATTTTAAATATTGTAGCTTTAAAGTAAGTGTTAATAATTAATAAGGTAAGTTCTTCATTTCCTATTCTCATGAAATCATTCCACCAGATAAGCTTCAGTATCAATGTATTGAGTTTCTCCCCATAAAAATCTCATCTGGGGGGCACCTGGCTGGCTCAATTGGTACAACATACAGCTCTTGATTTCGGGCGGTGAGTTTAAGCCCCACATTGGGCACAGAGATTACTTAAAAACTAAATCTCATTTTGGATCATATTTTTGATTTTAACTGGATATTTTTTTAATATTAAGATTAGTTTTATAATATTTTTTTCCATAGATGTATTTATTTATTTGCGTAGGCAGGGGGAGAGGCAGAAGGAGAGAGAAAGTCCTCAAGCAGACTCCCCGCCTAGCGTGGAGCCTGACATGGGGCTCGATCCCAGGACCCTGAGATCAGGACCTGAGCCGAAATCCAGAGTCAGCTGCTTAACTGCCTGAGCTACGCAGGCAGCCCTAGAATATTCTTAATGAGTGATTCCCACCTCAGGCCCTAGAGGAACCACTTACTCGCGGGTGATACCTTTATCCTAGAGCTAGACTGGGTTTGTTACCATTTAAGAATTTTGCCTCTGTATTTTAAAAGTGAAATTACTCCCGTTTTATATTCTGGTCAGGCTTTGATATCAGAGCATGTCAGCTTTATAAAATAGACCTTTTTTTCTATTTTCTAAAATCTTCGAGCTTGAAGATTTGAAAAAACTTGCCCCCAATTATCTTGGCTTATGGATTTCTGAATGTAGAATGCTTTCTCCGACAGTTTATGATAGTGACATAAGAGTGCCTGGGAAGGAGAGGGGGTCATCCCAGTCCAGGTCACCACAGCCTCTCACGGGGACGGGTGGCCTCAGTGGTTCTCATGTTCCAAGCCGAGGCAGGAGGATGAGGAACCCAAGAGGCTACCCTGGCCAGGGGAGGTGATGCCCGACCCAGAGAGGTCAAGGGCATGGACCACTGGTGAGTTCAGAGCAGACACAACTGTCCCAGGGAAGATGGAGCTGGAAGGAAGCCAAGCCCCACCCTATGAAGACGATGTACGCTGTCTACCCAGCAACCACCCCACGGGCAGAGGCCACCGCCAGAAGGCAGAACAGGCCATCCAGAAGGAGACCGGGGAGGCCTCCACACCACCCACAGCCAACTCTTCACGGCCCCATTTCTTTCGTCACGCCAGCAGAGCTAGGTCTGCAAAGGTGCGAGACAGTGTCCCCGGGGCAAGACCACGCCAGGTGCATGGTCCAAGTCCTTTAAGACGAGCTGAATCCCCACACAGGACTGAAATATCCGTGTACGTCATCTTACCTCTGCCATCCTATTTTATGCTTTCTGTTCCTACTGCCTTTTTCTGTGATTACGAAACATCCTTCTTTCTTTCTCTCTCTCGACTTTGAGAGTCGAAAGAAGTTCTGCTAAAGATTATGTTCCTCCCTCACCAAATCTTTCATGTCCCCGTAAAGAGAATATAAATTTGGGTGTTTCTCTGGTTGGTCAAGTGAGAAGCCCCTCCTGGGCAGCAAATCCCTGCGTGGGGCCCGTTTGTCTCTCTGACGGACGGGGAGGCCCTCCTTCAGTGCCAGCCCCGCTCCTGACCTTGCCAGCACTCTGTCCACACCCGGGTGGGAGTGGAAGCCAGGCACTCCTTCACTTGCGGGCTGTTTATCAGTGAAGTTCCCCAGTGGGGCTGAGATGGCCCCACTGTCTTCCTGTCACCGTGGCTCTCACCAGGGCGGCAGACTAAAAAGCCGGGGCCAATTAAATCAGAAGCTCTGGTGATGGGACCTGGGCCTCAGAATTCTTAAAATTTCTCAGGTCTCTCCAATGTCCAAGGGAGGTTGTGAATCACCCGCCGAACGGCCTTCCCTTCCCTCTGCTTTCTTCAGCCAGAGCTCGGGAATGTCGAGGAGTTTCAGCTGGTAGGGAAAGGAAGGAGACCCACGTCTCCCTCTCCGGGGAAGAAGCTCCTTCCCATGTGGTAACTTACAGGTAGGTGAGCCTTTTAGAACCTAAATTCACATGCACTATAGTCTCTAGAACGTATGTGATGTTTCTGGCATTTGGATGGCTCCTTCCATGACATACCTCCATCCCACCCCGACTTGGTATATTCCATTTGTCCTAATGATGGCCGTGGAAGGACTTCAACACGGAGGTCCAGTTCATTATCTTGAATTTGAACAGAACGACATTCAGTTGCTTCCGAGCACTGGGAAACTGAGTGTTTAGCATGCAGAACTTTTCATTTTCCTTTGGAAATGCAATGCCTAGCTGGGAGGGTTGGGGGTACTGAAAGTCCATACCAACTTGGGCTGTTGAGTCAAAGTCAACTTTATTAACGAATACCTGTTTTAATGTGGTCTATAAAAGTGATTACTATCCTTTTAGCATGTCTTGCACTCCCAGCGCACTGAAGAGGGAGGTGGAGTCAGGTGCCAAACCACACAGTCATCTTGGAAAGCATTTCCATGAACGTGAAATATTAGTGCTATGAGGGTAATGGTGTTCTTCCATGGACCGTTCTCTTTTTGAAGAAGAAGAGGCAGTGATACCTCCAAGAGGTCATAACAGTCCGGCCCCAGGACTAATGGCAAAGCCAGAACCAGACACCAGGGCTCCCAGCCTGGGATCTATCCTGCTGATGTCACCTCCTACATGATCTGTGATGCCACTAAGGGTTGCCAAGACATTTTATGGGCTATCACACTGACTACGGGTCTAACTACATCTATTCTTTCCTCCCATTGACTCTGCAAGCTACCTGCAGTGACTAAAATAAATGCTGGATGGCAGGCACGCACTCACCCTACCCACCAGCTACATGTACATCCGTGTGCACTCCCAGCACACACACTGAACAAATCAGGGAAAAGACACATTACTCACTTTGCACTTCATTTATTCTAGGCAAGGGACCACTGCCACATTGCCCACTTTGATTTTCTAAGAGCTGGAAAGCGACCAGCACTCATATCACACTCCATCAGCAAGTGAACCCAAAACATGGCGTCTCTCCCGAGAGGCGGTGGGGTGGCGTAATGATGCAGGCCAAAGTTCCTTGACTCAGGTTAAGGCGTGAGCACCTGCCTCTCCGGCCACCTCTGCACGGCCCCCAGCACTGAACGCGGTTCTAACAACACAGGCCACCAGGTAAACCCCCACTGACCAGAGCTCGGGCTGGCTGTCCTGAACTCTGCAATGAGGACGATATCCTGGAATATCACCCAGGATTGCATTTGTCAAGCTGGCTCATTTCTGCTGCCGGGGGCCTTCAGCCCAAGGAGCTGTGGCCTCCCTTACTTTAGGGAGAGAGGAGAGTCTGCACATGAACAATGCAGTCAATGTTATAACTTCTAGGTTCCAAAATCATGCCATTTCAGCTGCGAACTGGTGTCAAAGCCAAGGTTTACAGGCTTTCAGGCCCGTGCCAGAGCCAGGTAGGCTTTTAAGAGATTTAAGAGGCAGAGAGAGAGACAGACAGACAGGCTGACTTCTGGAGTCCAAGGAACCAGGATCTGAAGAACGCGGAGCATGGAAATTTTATTTCAAGCCGTGTAGAGGGAAGGGCTGTTTCCTGCCACCCGAGAAGACATACAAGCTCTTTCTAGACGTGGGAAGGGGCTGGAGTGAGAAGAGGGTGGGCAAGAAGGTTGAAATGCTCCCCCGATTCCACCCTGGGGTAGGGGGGCGTTCTCAGGCCCCACTTCCCCCTGGAACTCTGGGAGTAGGCGGGTCCCCCAAGTGCTCTGAACCAACATGGTGGGGTGGTGTAATTATGCAGGGAGGGGCCTGAGGGAGCCACCCCTGGCTCCCCATGACCTGTGAACAAATCTCAAGTTCCCCCAGGAAGTGAGGAGGTGCTGGGGAGGGGGCAGCTGGACCAGAGATGGCCTGGGGGCAGGCACACAGGATGCAGAGACCCCACAAGCCAGAGCTAGAGGCTTGGACCACGGAGCCGGGCCTGGAGTGACAAGTTATCTCAGCTGTGTGAGCAGTTCAGACTCCTCGATTGCCACCGTGCCATCCGGGCAACGTCCCGACAGCCGGGCAACGTCTTGGGGGAGAGGCGTGCAGAGGAGAGGGTCTGTGAGAAAGACCAACAGTCCTGACAGGGAGTCTCAGTGGAACTGACTGGGTTTAAGTCTTAAATTGACCAAGTAATAAATGTATAGTCTACTTTCTCTTGAAAGAGACCGAGTTACCTTGAAATGGCAAGATTATGGTTTTTTTCCACCATTAGAAGAGATGGAAAAAAGATTAATTTTTTTTTCTTTTTCTTTTTTTTTTTTGGCCAACAGTAGAAATGGAAAAAAGATTAACTTGTTTCCGCCACTGGTCTAAATGGAGACTCATAAGCAAGTTCAGTTCACTTGAAGAGAAGTAAAGCTTCTGCCCCCCGAAGTGATCACGGAGGAAGCTTCCCTCTCCACAAGAGAGAAGAAGTCAGAGTCAGCATGGACGGAGCCCACAGGGCCAGGCAGAACAGGCTGCATCTCCTCGGTGGGGTCTTGCACGCCAGACCAGACACAAACACCTGCATGGTGCCCGGGGGCCCAGTTTCCCACGATCGGAAGCCAGCACCTCCGCGGAAACCTTCCCGTAAGGAAAGATGGGTCCTACCCAGTGTCCCATCTTTGGGGACAACTCGTTCTTTTAGTCCCCTGGGGTCTTGCAGCTGTTGCCCCTTGACCGCCCGCGCACCTGGCTGGCCGATGAGGAGGCGCGTGCTGTCCGGTGTGACCCCCCCCAGCCCCAGCCTGGGCCGCCCAGGAAGGACGCTGCCTCCACCCGCCCGCCCTGGCCGAGTGGCCCATGTTTATTTTCTCTTACTCCTGAGACCTGGCTTAACGTAACATGAGAGTGGAGGTGGGAAAAACACAGTCTTCCTTGTTAAAGCACCGAAACAAAGATTATTTTAACAGAGAAAAGGGAGTGTCCCTGTTGAATATTTATTATTCAAGTTCTGATCCACACCATTAGGAGAAAAAAAGAAACAACGGAGACCAGAACGCAAGAGTTTCAAGGGGGCTGGTTGAGTAAGTACTGCATCAGGAATGCACAGTGGGTAGGGAAATCATGTTCTCCCTAAAACATGCTTCCTTTCCCTCTTGGCAATAATGTGGCCCAGCTCCTAACAATATTGGGTCCCCCTTACTATTTTTACAACACTAAAATTCTGGGGAGTGCCCTCCCCACCCCACCTTCTGTTTCCCCAAGTCCCTGATGCAGAGGGCTACTCACTCATACAGAGATGCCTCACACATCTCATCCCGGTGGTGGTCCCGTGGTCCTCAGCCCCCGTCAGCGACAGGGATGACATCATAACCCTCAATGCCAGGACAAAATTCTAAGTGCCTCACTGACATCAGTGGATTTACTTCGGTACCGTTATTCCCCCCAATTTGAGGGATGGAGAAATTAAGGCATATACAGGTTCAAAGCAGTTCAGCAACGAGGCTGAGACTTGCCCTCCATCTGGGCCCAGAGTCTGCTCTTGATCTGAAAATCATTAGCTTGTGAGTTCATCCCCCCTCAGTTTCTGAGCCAACCCCAAGCCAGGGGTGGGGGTGAGGGTGGGGAGCGGGGTGTATCAGTTGGGCTTGGTGAGCCTGTGCATCCTCAGCTTGGCACGCTCTGGGAAGCTCCCAGGCCCTGGAATGCTCTTTGGGAGCATTCTCCCCTAAATCCCTCCCTGGTCCTCAAAGCTCTACCCAGGTCCCACATACTCTAGGCATGTCCTTTGGGTACTTATTCTCTGTCCTGTTTTCTTCTGCCTGAGCCCCTGTTTCAAAGTGAGCAGCTCAGGCTTCAATTAAAAAAAAAAAAAAAAACAAAAAAAACAAAGCAAATTACAGGAGTAGACTCGGGTGGTGCATTAGCCACCAGAGTAGATGTGGCATCTGATGGGCCTGGCGTTTCTGCAGCCCGGTCTACTCCTGTGCTCTCTCCCCCTTCCTTTGCCACATGCCGGGATCTGGGGGCCGGTTCTCCAGGGCTGGATTTCTCCTCCTGGCGCTGACTGCCACGAACAGGGAGAGGCGGGGAGTGGTCGGCGCGACAGGGGGCATCCTTCTCTCGGTAGCATGAAAACATTGCCACTCTTTTGCTGGACTTGAACTTGGGTCCCTTTCAGACCCTCAAAGGAGCCCCCTGCTCACTCTTCTCTGCCGGCCCTGACTCTGGGGATTTCATTGCCTGGAGGGACCCGGGGCAGAGCATCCCCACTGAAAGGCAAGCTATGATGCCCCCTCACTCCCCCACTCCTGTTTTTTGGAAGGGAAAGGGGACAGAGTAGTGATTCATAAACTGTTGTCCACGGGCGTGCCTATCAGGGAACGAGGTATGGCGTCTGCAGAAGCTACTGACCTGAGGAGGCTCTTTGTCTTTTAGTAAATGCCCCAGACTGCTGTGCCTTTTGACTTTTTGTTCCTGCTGTTTTGTTTTTTTAGTCTTTCTCTTGCCTCCCTTGTCGCTGGGCTGCGACCTGTCACTTTTCTGCCGTCAGTGGGCCTTCCCGAAGCAGTCCCTCGGCCTTCCTAATCTGCTGCTTCCAGTCTGCTGTAGGCTAAGAAATCAGATAACCAGTTAGGTAACACGAACAGCCACCGTGGGGTGGGCTCTTGCTCGGTGGCAAGCACCGTGTGTGCCCAGCACCTCTGATCGACATGATCTTAGAATAACCCCGTGTGGTCAGGGTGATAATTCCTGTTCTCTCGAGGGGGAAACTGAGACCCAGAAGGAGGGAGTGAGAGCCAGGGCCTGGGCCTCCCTGCGACCCCACACAGCCCACCTAATGGTGAGGCCGGCAGGTGACACCCATCTGGGCCGGGTAGGCTCACATTCTGCCCACTCCCCGCTCTGAAGTCTGAAAGTTCACGCGCCCGTGAGGCTGCCGAGGAGCAGAGAGGCAGGTTCCTGTTAACGGGTGGGGTTACCCCCACCGGGAATGGGACCCAAGCCTCCCTCTGGAAGGAGACCTGGCTGTGCCTGCACCATAGGGTGACGGGGTAGTTCACCTCTTCACACACCGGGGCACAGAACGCATCCAAACTTTCCAATTTATTTCCGGTGCAGACTCCTCTCAGACACTCAATGAGTGCGTACTCCCTCCCAGCCGGGCACCCCGCTCAACCTAGGAGATACCATCTTTTTTGAATTAGAATGAACATTTTTCGTTCAAATTGTAATTTCTCTTTTCCCAATCTAAAATCTCAAGCACTCGCAGAAAAATTCTTTGGAAGCTAAACACCTTCCCTTCAGCTGACCCAGACACAGCGCTGGTGCGGAATTGTGATAAACACCACGAAAGCCATTTTGTTCACCACCTCTAACATGCTATTTTTGTCCACTGGTAATAAACTACATGGGAACTCCAGATCCCTGGTTTCTAACTCTGGATTAGGTCACCCCTGGGCCCTGATTTTCTTACCTGCAAATTTTATGCCTTAATCTGTGGTTAGTGCTACAGATTGAATATCTGCATCCCCTCCGAATTCGTACGTCGAAGCCCTAATCCCCAGGGCAGTGGCATGTGGGGCTTCCGGAAGGTGATTAGGTCATGAGGGTGACCCTCGTGAATGGAACAATGCTGCCACATCAGAACACAAGAAGATAGCCCTCCGTAAACCAGGAAGCAGACCCTCACCAGACACAGCATCTGGTGGCACTTTGATCTCGGGTCTCCCGGCCCCAGCACTGGGAGAAATAAGTGTTTGTTGGTCGAGCCCCCCGGTCTGTGGTATTCTGTTATAGCCTCCCAAGCTAACTACGACAAGTAAAGTAGCAAATTACTAAGAAAAGTCTAGCGGAAGTCTACAAACTGTCTTTCTAGAAACAGGAACACTTTATGTGTCCACAGGAGATGTGTTTTATTGAAATCCCTTGTCAGGGAAACTCAAGCTTCATCATTATACTGTAATCTATAAAAATAAGCATGTGTGATTTGTTTTAACCTGAATTCCAATCCTCCACAACTTACACAGGCTGCAGGAGATGGGTGTGAGCAGTAAGCTTTGCGCCCCCCCCCCCCGCCTTGCACAGCCTTGCTTGTCCCAAGACGTTATCTCAAAAGCTTCCTGGGATCCCTAGGTCCCGTGTTTATGGGCTGTCTTTGGCGCTCCGAGGGAAGGGAGAGCAGAAGACACACGGTGGCCTTAATCAGAGGTGGCTTCCGGGCCAATGGCGTGGAGTTCAAGCTCACAGATGGGTTTGTTTTTTTTTTTAAGATTTTACTTATTTATTTGAAAGAGAGAATGAGATAGAGAGAGAGAGCATGAGAAGGGGGAGGGTCCGAGGGAGAAGCAGACTCCCTGCTGAGCAGGGAGCCTGATGCGGGACTCGATCCCAGGACTCCGGGATCATGACCTGAGCCGAAGGCAGTCGCTTAACCAACTGAGCCACCCAGGCGCCCTCACAGATGGGTTTTGTTTGGCCTGCTCCTTGCTCCATACAGTGTGGCTTGGTTACCAATATCTAAAAGTCAGGAGATTGCACGTAAACAAATATATCATTTCTGGCTTCTCTTAAAACATCAGAAAGGTTGGCTCCTCTGGGCCCATATTCCTAGGCAACAAACAGCTGCACCTGACAGCCGGTGCCCCTTTGGACGGGGCAAGTATTCGGCACTTGGCTATAGACTCACCTCTTCCCTTTTGTGCACCTGTCGTGGAGGTCCAGTGACAGCCACCTGGTGCCAGGTCTGACCTGGCACTGCTCTCTTACGCTTCCCCAGTGTTTCTCAACCCCCTAATCTCACATTGGGGTTTACAGCTGGGGCCACACCCATGGGACAACTCCAGGGGGGTCATTCTTGTGGACTCAAACATAAAGTCCTCTGGGACTGTGCCCTATAACTGTCCTACGTGTTATCCCTGGAAACATCGACTTTTATACTATTTTTAAAAAACATAAGTACCTATATTAATATTTAGATGATGGCATTTCAAATTTTAGCCTAAAGACCAAATGCATCATCACTGCAGAGTATCAAAATTTTTAAATAGGCGGCATTTGAGATAATAAAATCATGCCATCATTTCAGCCATGTGGTATTAAAGTTCCCACTGCAAAATCAGAAGTTATGCCTTACGCTTTCCGAAAATTCTTTTTACAGACTGTTTAAAAGAATTACAGAAAGCCGGGATGCCTGGGTGGCTCAGTCGGTTAAGCGTCTGCCTTCGGCTCAAGTCATGATTCCAGCGTCCTGGGATCGAGTCCCAAGGAGCCCGCTTCTCCCTCTGCCTGCCTCTGTCTTTCTCTCTCTGATAAATAAATAAAATCTTCAAAAAAAAAAAAAAAAGAATTACAGAAAGCCATTCCCTGCAGTGAGAAAGCCTTTCCCTCTAAAGCTTCCTTGGGATGAAAAATAAGAGAGGGACTCGTTCCCCCTTCCTGAATTAGTGGCTGATGAGCAACAATAAGAATCATAGCTCACATTTCATCGATTTAAAGAAATATTTTTTTAAACAGAGAACATAAAAAATGTTCAATCGGTGCACTTCTCAAGTTTTTAAGTATGCTAAATACTCATAAAGTAGAACTGCAGCAGCCACAGCATTGGGAGGGGAAGAAACTTGCAATGTGTTCAGTCCAATCATTTCATTTAGGGACAAGTTCAAACCCGCCCAGAGAAGTTAAGAAACTCACCCAAAGTCACACAGCTAATGAGTACCAGATTCTGCGCTACACCGCAGGACTCCTGTTTCGTGGTTTCTCTCTTGTCAGTAGCACTGACCGGCCCGCCGGCTGATAAGGTACAGAAATGCATACAGGGGGCGGGCTGGTGAGAGCAAAACAAACCAGAAAGCTATGGGAAGGAAAGAAGGAAAAGCAAGAAACCTGGCCACTGAGCAGTCATTGCTGTCCCTGCTGAGTGAAAATTTTAATTTCCTCTTCGGAAATCTAGGTTAAAAAAAAAATGCATATATTTCTATTTGCAAAGTGCTCATCTCCTTCAAGTTTCGAACTTCACACTTGACTTTTGAATAAATGTTTATTTCTAATGTAATCCCAGAGATTTTTGCTCTGATGAGGGGAACGACTCAGACTCTAGACATTATTTCCAAGCCCCCTTAGCACTGTCAAGAACTTTATAAAAGTCTCTTTTACACCTGGAGGGAGTGAGAATGTCTTCATAGAAGCCATTTGAGAGATTTATTTTGCCTCGCTCTGAAATGCCCATAGCGTGCACTTGGAACCCACACGTGTTCACTACCCTCAGCCTTCCATATTTTCAAAGTCGACCTCAAGCTGGAGTGTATTAACCCTAAGTTGTAATTATATAAAGTGACACCCTCTTTAAGAACTTAAATGGGGAAAAAAAAAACCCTCATAAATAAAGGAGTTGATAAAAAATGCAAAGTATGCTTTTTCTAATTCCGTAAGTGACAATGAGGGGCCAGATGCCCATGAGCCAGTGCGGGGAAAACATGTGAGCCTAGGCTGCAAACTCCTCCACTATTTTCTTCAAAACCGAGGGTTTTCCGGGAACAACGCAGGCACACATCTCAGTCTGGGGGACTTTTCTTGGCCCTGTCATCTCTTTGGGGACACGGGAGCAGCACATGCTGAGGAAGCGTGGTGACCCCACACGCCTGGGCTTGGACGGGCTGTGCTTCCTCCAAGCCAGGGCTGAACTTGGTTCTGCCTGCAATCCATCATCTCAAGATGTGACTTCCACCACCCCCACCCCCTTCCCTGCTCCTGGCTCACTTTATTCTTTCTCTTAGGCAGCGAGAAGTGTATTATCAAAGATTCCATCTCAGTCCCACAATGGATTCTGCTTAATTGACCTGCATCCTTTCATCTCCCTCTTTTCTGTTTCTTTAGAAAGAAATGATGAAGAAAATGTTCTTGGAATGCGTTCCTGGCACAGTCCCGTGAGCTTTGCTTTAAATTGTTAGTGAAATGCTTGACATTTTTCCTTTACTTTATAAACATTATGTGCAAATCAGTCAGAATCCTAATGGAAAGTAATTTCCCATTAATACAGGCTATAAAATGCCATTTTCTTTTGAAACCGTGCCCCAAAAACAAACAGTACAGGACCCCTTTACCCTCGCAAATTCCACCCACAAATCACCGCAGCCCGATGCTGGAGTCAGGGGCTAAAGCTACTGCCAAGGGCAATTTCAGAGAGGCCTCCTGGGAAGGACAGTGGTGGAGAGTCCAGCCATTGGACACAAAGCCTTCGGAAGAGCCGTCTTTTGCACATCTGTGATCTCTGGCTGACCATCGCTCTTCTAACAACTTAATCTGCCCAGGGACCTAGCTACTGGCCAAGGAGGAGGGGGCAAAAGCACTGACATGCACAGTCTGGATGGGAAAGCCAAAGAACTCACTGTCCTATCAGCATTTTAGATGCGGACTCCCTTTGCAACCACTTGCTGGCTACAGATTCCCTGCGATCAAGAATCTTGGAAATACATCATTCCCAATGCTCTTGGACATTTTAAATGTTCCCCAGTATTCCTTCTTAAGGATATAAAGTGTAAGATCCAGAAGGTAAAGGGTCCAGCTCTGCTACTTACGGCCTCTGTGGTCTTGAGAAAATCTCACTTAACCTCTATGAGCCTCCACTTACTCATCCGTAAAACGGGCGTAATAACCACATGAGAAATGTGTAGGAAGCCTTTAGTACATTAGCTGACCGGTAGTAAGTGCAACTGCTATATTGCATTACAAAAATAACATTATTATTTGTTACTATTTTATTTTCTACTGTTACTACTTCCTTGCAATATTGTTATGGCCGTGAAATGAGATATATATATATATATCATCATCAAATAATATATACCTGGCATATTTTTGGCACTCAAATGCTACGTCCTTATGCCCTTAAGAGATACTTTAGTTAAAACACTTCTTCACTATTAATAGAGTGCCACACTTTCCACACTGCCAGTCTGAGAGGCCAAAGTTACTAACGTTACAGGTGGATGAGCACGCCCTTTATCAAAGAAGAGCCGAGTTTTCCCTCGATGAGAGCATGGCAGCTTGGGAGCTGGACCCTCGGTTCCGGGGTCGGCTAGTGTGCTCCACTCAGATACAACAGAGTGCGGGGAGGGTGGGTGATGGGCTGCCTGGGGTTGGATGCATTTTCAAAGTTTTTACTTAGTTTGTTTTTCTATCCAGCTTCTTTCCAAACAGAAATTTTGAAGTGGCTTACAATAATACACATATTCAGAATATGGTGTTTCTGGACCAGAAGTCGAAAAGCAAAGCCACAAACGCTAGGGAAACAATAGATTTTCATCTAAACAAGAGAACTTTTAAGAGTAAAAGGGGGGCATTATTAAAAACTAAACTAAAGCGACAGACACGGGACTGTCTTGGGGCAGTTCCCTTGCGCCTTTGCCAAGCAAATGAGCATACACAGTGGCCCTGACGTAAGGGGAGGAGAGGCGTGTGAGGCAGCTGCATGCATGTCAAAGGTCCCTGTGCTGGTCCTTCGCATCTGGCACTGAGCTTCCTGGGGGCCGGGAAAAACAGGGAACAAAATGTGGTGCACAGGGGCGCCTGGGTGGCTCAGTCGTTAAGCGTCTGCCTTCGGCTCAGGTCATGATCCCCAGGACCCTGGGATGGAGCCCCACATCAGGCTCCCTGCTCGGCGGGAGGCCTGCTTCTCCCTCTCCCACTCCCCCTGCTGGTGTTCTCTCTCTCTCTCTCTCTCTCTCTCTCTCTCTCTCTCTGAAAAATAAATAAAATCTAAAAAAAAATGTGGTGCACAATTTCTTTAAAGAAGGAAGTATACCTTTTCTTGAGGGCCATCAATTTTCCCATTATGAAATATACCTTTTATTCAAATATTAAAGAATATCTTGAAAACAGGAAAATATCACCCATAACCCTACTACCCTTTAACCTGGTCTACACGCAGATGTTGATTTGCAAAATTATCAGCACACTGTACTTACACCTTGGTGTCTTTCTTTTCCACTCAACCATCATACCACAAACATTTTTGTTTCTACACAATTTCCATGTGAATGCATCTGAAGAGCTGCATAATATCCCATTTGATGCACCATTATCTACTTAACCAGTATCCTACTATTGACAAATATATATAAACAAACACCGGTCATTAGGTTATTTTCACTTCTGACTTTTCATGTCTCTAGACAGCGCTGTAACAGATGGACGAATAGGCTATTGCTTAAATTACTTCCTTAGGATACATTTCTGGGAATGAAGCCACTGAGAATGCATAAATATTTTTATTAATTTCGATAGATACTGCTAAATGGATTTCCCAGTGAGTCACCCCAGGGCTCGGCAAACTATGTATGGCCTGAAGGCCAAATAATGTTTTAATGGAACACAGCCTTGCCCATTCATTTTCAGATTGTCTGTGGCCGCTTCTAACTGAGTCACATGGCTACAATAGAGGCCCCAGAGCCCACGAAGCCTAAAGGATTTACCACTTCACCCCCGACAGAAGACATCTGCCAACTCCTAAGTTACCTTAATATGCATTCCCACTAGCAGTGTGGGCATGGGCGTGGGCCACACTCTAATGGAAATGAATTATGTGGGACCCTACAGAGAGGTCAGTGGGAGACAGAACAGATGTTTTCTTCCTCAACAAACATGTAGTAGATGTCTGCGGTAGAAGCCACAAGCTAACCACCAAAACCCAAGCTTGCTTTCTTCCCCAGGAATATGGACACAGGTAGGATGCGGCTCTCCAGCTTCCCTCCCCCTCCCCAGCCTTTGCAGCCAGGTATGGCCATCACACTCTGCTCTTGCCAGGCTGGGAGTGGGAGTGATGTGAGCCACTTAGGGCTCATTTCCTAAAGAGGAATCTCCAGCCTGGGCTCCCACTCTTAATTTCTACCTTTTGAACCACTGTTTTTTGGAGTCTCTGTGGAACATTAACTACTCTTACCTAACACAACCTAGTGCCAGAAGTGGGGTGTTCTCACCATCAAGTTTGGGGTGCTCACTCGGTGGGCAGCCAGTGATGAGGAAGCAGCAGGTATAACAGGCGTGAAAGCCGCTGACCCTCGTCAGGTCATGGCAAAACATTTGGTGAAACTGTTGCCTATGATACCTTTGAAAGCATATTGCTTACCAGTAGCTCTAAAGAAAAAAGCTGGATAAAATAAAATGTTAGTGTACATGAGCCCTTCTTGGTGCATCCAGCAAATTATTATAAGAAAGACAAGAACTGCCTGGTTTGTAAGCAAAGATACAAGGGAAGAGAGAAAGATCAGAGGTGGGGTCCCAGCACGCTGAGAAAACCTAACCGCTTCTCTGTCCCAAAGAACGGAAGACAAGCCGGCTGTTATTCCAAATCATTGAGACTCTCTAAGCCAAATGAAAGACCCAGCTCTGCAGCAAAGATTAAATGAAAGGCATCACCTCCCCACTCCCACTCACCTACTGACTGAGACGGCCTCGAGGGAGCCTCCGTACCGTAAGGAAGGCTAGGCAGGAAGAGCAAGAAAGAAGATGGACTTCAGAGCTCCATCTGAGGACGGGACCTGGGGTACGGTTACCAGACCAGGAGCTGGAGATCGGAAGCGTGGTAGGTTTCTGAAGGCACCGTGTAAAAGGAAACACAAGCCTAACCTGAACACATCTGCATCCCTTCAGCCTTGACAGGCCCTCAAGGACCCCAGGCAACCGTAAGGACAAGTCCCCCAGGGGGCAGCTTTCCAAAGCCTACTTCCTCCAACGTGCAGTGAAGACACAGAAGATATGAAGGACTCCTGAGCAGGCAAATCTAGGGACCCCGGGGACAAAGGGCAAGGGAGGTCCCCTGCACCCTCCAGAGAGCAGAACCACGGTCTAATCGAGGAGCCTCGACCATGGCCAAGGGGCCTTGCCATTCCTGTCCAGCAGAATTCCATCTCTCTACACACTAGCACCTGGCTGTGTGCTTCCCATTGGCCCTGCTATGGCTGCCCAACCAGTGACCGCATCCCCCACTCGGCCACCACCCATGGTCCTCTGATTCCGTTCTCATCCCTGCTTGTGAGACTATCACTTCTGTCTTGCTGGCTTAAGAGGAAATGTCTAGCCTGGACCACTGTTCTTTCTCCCCTTCCTGCTGGCTGGCGTGGTGACGGCCAGGACAACATGGAAGCCACATGATGAAGCTGGAAGAGCTGCCATCGGCCCAGGCCCAAGTGACTCCACGGACACTGGGAGCACCACCCATCGTGGACTGCTGCATGAGTGAGAAAATCCTATTTTGTTGAGCACTGGTTACACTTTGGGGTCTTTAAAAAAAAAAAGACAGAAACGGGTATTATCCTAATACGATACAAAAGAACTCTCCAGGGTACTATGCCTGGGTGTGCTCTTGACAATATTTTAAGGAAGTCAATTTTATTCAAATAACGTCAAAGAATTTTTTTTGAGAGAGAAAAAGAGAGAGCAAATAACTTTAAATGAAATGTTACATCAAAGATGTAAATTGAAAACTAGTGCCACATGCCATAGAGACTGTAACCAGGGGACTAATTATGATGGAAAATACACAATTTTTTTTTTTTGAGAGAAAGAGCACGTGTGCGCACAACTGGGGGAAGGGCAGAGGGAGAGGGAGAATCCTCAAGCAGACTCCACGTCCACTGTAGAGCCAGATGCAGGACTCAATCCCTCGACCCTGAGATCACCACCTGAGCCGAAATCAGAAGTCAGACACTTAACTGACTGAGCCACCCAGGCACCCCTAAAATAGACAATTTTAGTAAATTCAAGCTGGGTACTCTTGCCTGCAAAAGGCTTTCAGGCCAAGGCCTATCTTCTCTGCTAAAAACCTGACGTTAAAAATATTCCAGTCCAAAACTGTGGCTTTACCTCCTTGAAATCAGAATGATGAAAAAATAATTGAGAAAAGAATCATTGTCCTATGATATAAGGTTCATTATGTCTATAGTCACTCGGCATCCAAAGCCACCTTGGGCGACAAACAGCAGAGAGACGCGTCCAGGGGGACACACACGCTGAAGGACCTGAGGGGGGTTCCTGCTGACACCACAGACTGAGTACAAGACTGCAGCCTTCCTTTCAATCTCGAATCACCATCAATTATAAAATAGGTATTTTTAAAATTTCCCAAGTGACGTTGGGAAACAAGAATGAACACGCTGGCAGACCAGAAATCGTGAAGAATGTGAGAAATAGCTGGAAAGTGGATGCGGCAGATGGAAGAAATGAAGCCCAGAATGGTTCTCGAAGATGCTCCAGAAGCGGGCCCTGAGGACACCCAAAGCCTAGAGTTGGTATGGACTGGAAGCTGGATGACTGGCTGGCGTTCCGGGAAAAGAATGGCCAGATGAGTCCTCCCATCCCAGGTCTCCACCAAGCACTGGGGAGCCCAGGCATCTGCCTCCAGGAAGGAGACATGAGGGCAGGGACCTGAACTACAAAGTCAGGGCAATGAGGACGCAAACACCCAGAAAACCAGAAACCAATGCACCTCCCTCAGCAGAGCATCCCTTATTCCCTCACAACCAGGGGAGGTGGGCAGTGGTAACAAGACACACACATAGAAAGTATGATTAATATTCTTAGAGGGACATGAAGAATCTAATGACTTCTCAAACTGCACGTTAAAATTTAAAAATCTGGCTATTGGTGCGATAAGCAGAGTAATAACCATCTCCCCACTCCCCACCCCAGATGTCCACACCCCAGCACCTGTGGATCCTTTCTTTATGTGGCAGAAGGGGATCTGCAGATGTGATGAAATTATAGATCTCGAGACGGAACGGTAACTCTGAATGATGTGGGTGGGCCCAATTTTATCACCACGTAATCACAAGGGACCTTAGAAGAGGAAGGCAGGAGAGTGACAGTCAGAGAAGGAGGTAGGACACTGCAAGCAGAAGTCAGACAGCTTGGAAGATGGTCCACTGCTGGCTTTGAACATGGAACGAGGGGCCACAAGCCACAGAATGCAGGCAGCCTCTAGAAGGTAGATGAGACAAGGTAAGAGATTCTTCCCCAGAGCCTCCTGAAAAAAACACCAACACCTTGATGTTAGGACTTCTAACCTCCAGAACCTTAAGACAGACAATAAATTTGTGTTATTTTAAGTTTATTCAATTGGAAAAAGAAATTCAATAGATGGGCGAAATAAATGAACGGGTACAAGCAAAAAAAAAAATACAGAAGGTGAAATTTTCTCAGAGAACAAAGTAAAAAGAACAAAAATCTAGAAAGCAAGAAGGAAAAGAGGAGCCAAAGAGAACGAGACGGAAGTTTCAGCATCTAATAGGATTTTAAAAAGAAAAAAATGAGAGAGAATAGATCAGGATACTTAAAGCATTAAAAAAAAAATTTCCCGTCATTAAAAACAGTATGAGTTATCAAATTTAACAATGAGAACAAAGGGAGGGGAGGGGCATATAACCGATCTTCCCATAATTCTGATAGAACTGCCATAATTCTGATAGAATTCTGAAAGAACAGGAAGAGACAACTTCATAATTACAGTCAGAGATCTCAATACCCCTTGCCTGAAAACTAATAGAAAAGACTAGACAAAATATCTACAAAGTACAGGTAACTTGAACTATGTTATCAAACAATTTGACCAAATTGGCCTTTGTAGAACCCTTCACCCAACAAGAACAGAATACATGTGCATTTCAAGCAATGAACATTTACTAAGATGGATTGTATCCTGGGTCATAAAAAGGAAGTTTCAAAAAATTTTAAAGGGTACAAGTCATTTGGAGTATGTTATCCAAGAAAAATGGAATTAATTGGAAATCTAAAACAGAAAGATAGGGAAAATCCCCCCAAATATATGGAAACTAAATAACATACCTCAAAATAAACCATAGGTTAAAGAGGATATCAAACATGAAACTAGAAACTATTTTTAAGAGGATGAAAGTGAAGGCAACATACCAAGATCTATGGGGCACTGCTAAAGCAGTACTTCGAGGGAAAAACCAGCACTAAACACACAGATTAGGATGGAAGAAAGGACTCAGTGACCTCAGCCTCAACCTTAAGAAATTAGATGAAGAAGAGCAAATGAAATCCAAAGAAGAAATGAAATGATAAAGATCAAAGTGCAACTCAATGAACTAGAAAACAGTAAACAATAGAGAATCAACGCAACAGAAAACTGGTTGTTTGAGACTGATACATCTATACACAGAGAAGACACAAATTTCCTATCAGAAAAGAGAGCCGTGACATCACTACAAAGTCTATATATAATCTTACAAGGAAAATAAGGGAATATATTAACAACTTTATCCCAATAAATCTGGCAACTTAGATGAAATGGACAAATGCCATGAAAGACACAAACTACCAAAACTCACTCAAAAAGAAACAGATAACTTCAATAGCCTCACATCTATAAGGAAATTTAATTTGTAATTAAAAACCTTTGCACAGGGAAATATTTTAAAGAGTAACTTTACAGAGAAAGCTGACAAATACTGCCTCAGCCAGGTGGTCAGCAAAAGCATCGATTACAATTAACATGAATAGTAATATTTCATGTTGATACCCTGAGAATGGCACTTGGCCTCTGTGGTCTTCCAATTTCATATCCCCAATTCCATATCACCAGTCTCATCATGAAAAAAAATATCAGACAAATCTCAACTGAGGGACATTCTACAAAATACCTGAACACTGCTCCCCAGAGCTGCCAAGCTCTTAAAAACAAAGAAAGTCTTAGAAACCATCATAGCCAAGAGGAGTCTAAGCAGATATCATGACTAAATGTAATGCACTGTCTTGGATGGGATGTTGGAACAGAAAAAGGACATTAGGTAAAAATTAAGGAAATCTGAATATAATAATGTAGCAATACAGGTTCACTAGGTGTCCCAAACTCCTAAGATGTTAATAATAAGGGAAAAAAATAATAAGGGAACAGTTTTGCGTATATAGGAATGGTGCGTACTATCTCTGCAAATTTGCTATAAATCTAAAACTATTCTAAAATTAACTGTCTTTAAAAAAAACTTTCTCACAAAGGGTTTATCCCATGAATATGATTGCTTTAATTAATTTAACAAAACTCACCTTGTTAACAAACTAAAAGAAAAAACATATTATCATTTCCATAGATGGCCAAAAAAATTCATTCCTGATAAAAACTCTCAGCAAACTATGACTGGAAGGGAATTCTATCTGATAGAAGGCATCTATGAAAAACCTACAGCTAACATCGGACTTAATTATGAGATACAGAATGTTACCCTTCTCACATCAAAAACAAGGCAAGCAGGTCCACACCAACTATTCTATTCAACATTATACTGGAGGGTCTAGCAGGTACAAAAAGGCAAGAAAAACAAATAAAAGGCATCTTAACATCCAGTAAATCTTTATTTGTAGATGACATGATCATCTATATGGAAAAACTACAGGATCTACAAAAAAGCTGCTGAAACTAATAAGTGAATTTAGCAACATGGCAGGACACAAGGCGAATATATAAAAATCAACTGTATGTCCATACATAGCAATAAAAAGTCGGTCATTGAAATTTTATAAAAATGATGTTTAAAGTCATGAAAAATATGAAGTATTGAGAGACTGATTTAAAAGTGTATAAGACTTATCTGCTGAAAACAGCAAAACATGGCAGAAAGAAATTAAGAAAACTGATGTGGAAAATAGACTATGTTCAAGACTGGAAAACTCCATGTTGTTAAGCTACAAATCCCCACTGAATTGATTCATAGATTCAACCTCAACCAAATCAAAATCTGAGCATGATCTCTTTCATAGAAATCAAAGAGCTTTGAAAAAGACCAACGTTAGAGGACTTAGCACCACCCAGCTTCAAGACTTAGGATGAAGCTAGAGTAACCAACAATAAAAAGTTGAATGACAGTGGAAACGTAATGATAGTACACTGTGTGATACAGCTGTGAATATTATTTTAATGCTCATAACATTGTAAATATTGATACAGGATATAAAAATGGAAGTTACCGCTGCGGCTTCAGAACTGTTAAAAAACAAAAATGGACGTGCAGGAGACTGCCATGTAGAAACTGCAAACACACAGACCAAATTAGAAGAGATAGGAAACTAGTTTTCACGACTCTTCATCCCAACCTTATCTATGCTATAGATGGGTCAGGAGATGGAGATCAGAAAGGGTTTTTAGAGAAATTTCTGGAGAGTCTGAAGAGGGGGGTGTGTGTTTACGTTCTTCCTAGTTCACATCAAGTCAAGGGAGACATTTAAAAAGACCCGTAAGAGGGGCGCCTGGGTGGCTCAGTCATTAAGCGTCTGCCTTCGGCTCAGGTCACGATCTCAGGATCCTGGGATCGAGCCCCGCATCGGGCTCCCTGCTCCACTGGAAGCCTGCTTCTCCCTCTCCCACTCCCCCTGCTCGTGTTCCCTCTCTCACTGTGTCTTTCTCTGTCAAATAAACAAATAAAACCTACAAAATAAAAATAAAAAGACCTATAAGAGAGCTTGAAATATGTTCCCTGGAGTTTTAAGAACAGAAGTGGTAGATGGAAAAAGAGAGGAGAAGCCAACTACAATCCCTTTGCTGACACCAGTCTTTGCCCTACAATAGGCCAGAGCTTGAGGAGGGGGAGCCCAGCTTCAAATCAAGATCCTGCATCCACACACTCAAGTGAGAGGAGGACTTACGTTACCCAAGAAGAGCCAGGTAAGTCACGGGGCTGCCCACGTCTTGACCAAGAAGTAGAGGCAATGACATTTAACACACCAGCGTGGAGTGGGGCCTTGCGCATGGTCAAAGTGATGGCGACAGGATGAAAACAGTGATTATGAGTAACTTGGAAGGAGGAAAGAGGAGGTGGGGAGAGCAGCACACGGGAGGCTGAGGACAGGGAGCGCAGTCTTCATCTGCCATATCAGGAAACCACAGACAGTATCCCAAACCACAAAATCAAGAACTAGCAATAGAAGCATATCATTTAGAACAATGGAGCTAAATACCAAACAAAGAGCCGAAAGTGGGTTCTTCTGAGAGCAGGAAATGAAGATGGGGAGAGGGTAGAAAGGGAGAGATCTGCTTTTTATTAAAGGTCTGGTAGCACCATTTTCTTTTGAGAACTATATACACAGATTAGTCCCATCATTTTTATTTTTTAATTGAAAAAGAAATCTTAAAGGATAGCAATAGTGTTGGAAGAAAATCCCACGGACGGGTGTGCTATGGAGAGGTAGTTTGAAATCCATGGGCAAATAAGTGAACTTCGACTTCAGCCTCATACAAAAATTAACTCAGAGTGGCCCATGGACTGAAATGTAACTGTGTACAACTCTGGGGAAAAAGCACAGGAGAACTTGTTCAGTCAGAGAAAGCTCAGACTTGACACCAAAAGCACGATCTTAAAAGGAAGAAATGAGAAATTACTTCACCACAATTAAAAACTTTTGATCTGTCAAAAACCCTGTTAGAAGAATAAAAAGAAGCTACAGAGTGAAAGAAAATATTTACAAACCACACATTCGTCAAAGGACTTATATTCAGAATATATAAGGAACTCTAAAATCGCAACAACAGGGGCCCCCGGCTGGCTCAGTTAGAAGAGCATCTGACTCTTGAGCTCGAGGTCATGAGTTTAAGCCCCATGTTGGGTGCAGAGATCACTTAAATTAATAAAACTTAAAAAAAAAAAAACGCAACAATAAACTGGGGAAAAAACCTATTAACAGCCCCATACGTAAAGAATGCGTATGAATCAATAAGGCAAAGTAAACAACCTAAAGGAAAAAGAATAAATTACACGAACACACAGTTCAGACCTAAGAAAATACAAATGGCAAACTGAACTACAGGGTGGGGGGAAAGTTCAGCTTCACTAGTTACCACAGAAAGGCAAAGTAAGATTGAATGCTCTTTTTAACCCATGAATGCTTAGCAAAAATGGAAGTCAAAAGACCCGGGTATGGGGAGACAGGCATTACTACATCAAGAGTAGGGTGCCCGTTTGGGAAGGTCATTTGGCAGTAGCTACTGTCATTTAACATATGCATTCACTCTAACTTAGCAATTTCACTTCCAAGGAAGACTTGCCCATCAGCACATGGAAGCAGATACAGTGTATTGCTTTTAGCAAACAACTGGAAACAACCGTAGGGTCCATTAATAGGGAAATGGTATAAATAATGGAAAGCTATGAAGCCATTAAAAAATAGGGGGACAGAGGTAGATCTATATGCATGACATGGGAATAACTCCAAGAGAAAGCAAACTGCAGAACACCACACCCGGTATGACCTTGTATTTGAAAAACAGAAAATAGTGCGAGAAACTACAGCACGACTTATACCAACTGAATGTTGTTTTTCTCCTTCAGATCATCTTATCCGAGGATGTAGCTGTGTCATGCATCTAACGAGAAAATAATGATGCAGCACTTAAGACAGTGCCTAGCATCCAGCAGGTGCCCAAGAAATGCTCGTTCAAACTTGTTTTTAAAAAAACTAGTGAAATATTTTGAACTCTTTCAAAATGTAAATACAGAGAACCAGGAAGCTCTCTGGTGCCCTGGCCAGGGTTTTAACATATCAGAAGGCAGTAAGTGGTGGAATTCTTCCTGGGGCTGGTTTTTGAAACTTGACGTTAAGTATCCAAAACCAGGAAGCAGGAAAAGGAGCATTCCTGAGAGGAAAGGGGGGTGGCAATAACCAAACAACCAAAGAAAAAAATTCAGGGTCTCACAGCAAATACAGCAGTAAGCAAAGGCCCCCGTCCGGAGCACACTGAGCCCCACAGAATGATCATCCTACCTGCTGTCTTTGCCGATGAGGTGGTGGACACCCCATTGAGCTCACTAGGACTCCTTTTGATGGGCCGTGGCTTATACTCTCGTCTGGGGACACTGGATGCAGCTGATATTCTGAAACACACATTTTAAGATCATCAGATGAAGAAAGCCGTGCTTCCAAATGTACGTTTGCACTGCCTTGGGGAGCCTACGAACTTGGGGGAGAGGTGGTGGTTGTGAATGGGGTAATTTTTACGCATGGGTTCCTAAGTAGCTCAAAGTGATAGGGGTGATATCCCCGGCATAGTTTTCCGCTATGTATTTGAAAGTGTGGGTCTCTCACAGAGTCTCTGTGGCCCCTGTCAGGTGCCAGGTTATACGGGGCGCCCAGCAACGTTAGCTGCCTTTTCTCCCCTTCTGCTCATGCAGAGAGAGAAATACACAAACGTGACCAGGTGGGCACTGCATGCATGCCTCCCCCCTCCCCCCCGCAAAGAAGTGGATGCTTCAGAGACCGGCCACACCTGAGAATTCTGCCACTGATTTAAGCAAACATCCCTCCAAATGTATTCATTATCATCCCACGTAAAACAATATTCGGTTACCAAACCTGGTCAAGAATGGGGTAGGTGTTTTTAACCCACTATATTAATTAATAGGGTTACTGGGCCTACTACATGTGATATTACTAATTTTCAGAGAAATATAGAATACATCATCATTAAAACCTAAGGGGAACAGCCATCTTCCTTTGATCATTCAGAAGGCATTTTTGACTCTTTCAGTACCTCTCTGAGTCGGTATTACAAACGTGGCCTGCTATCTGTACTGGTGAAATAGAAACACATCTTTTTTCCAGATATTTACACACTTTCTGCATAACATCGCACACTTCTCCACATCCCTACACGTTGGCAAGGAGGTACGTGCCATCACCACCCCGGCTTAAGCTCTCAAATCAGCAATGAAGCCGGGACAGCTCTGTCGGGTGAGCAGCTCCATCGGGTTGCCCTGAACACAGGTCATGGAAAAGGGCTTTCATGAAACAAAAAAGGAAAAAAGCTGCCAGATTGCTTTTCCCAGCTCTGTCCCTTTGGCCAGAGCCATGTACTTATTACTTCAGTGCTATCGACACCCAACCAACCCAACCATGAAAGCCAGCTAAGAAAATTCAAAACAGAATGGGGCGGTGGGAAGGGGCAGACGGAGGGACAGGCAGACAGAGGGACTGATTCAGATGGAGTTTACTCTGCAGCCCCGGGCTGGCAGGGCACGTGAAGGCTCTTACCGCATCTGCAGATTGCTCTGTAACTCCTGCAGGATCTCCGTGGACTGTTTGTGATAGTCTAAAGCTGCCTCTATAAACACAGCCAACTGGCTGACTTGTTCTACCTGCAGCAAAAGTGGACAATTATCCCAAGGTCTGTGTAATATTCAGAGAGAGAGAGAAAGAGAGAAAGAGAGAGAAAGAGAGAGAGAGAGAGAGAGAGAGAGAGAGAGAGAGAGGCGGGACCAGCAACAAAGACCCAGCTTCGCAGGGAAGCCCCGCGTCTTCCCCGGCTCTGGTCCATTTCATTTCCTTACACCACGTCATCATCACGCGGGTGGCAGTAGAAAGCTGTATATTCTGGAAAACCATGTTCAAATTTATTTGTGATTAAAATTTGCTTTAGCTCAATGGAAGCTGGTTTTCCCAATTAGATGACACCCTCAGGAGATTTTTGTGCTCTAAAGCTCATGGATCTGAACACAGAGATAAAGCTTTCCAATGACATGGGAAGCCAGCACTGAGTAAATGAACCTCTTCCTCAGTGAAACGTCTCTTCGGGCATCTTCTAGCTAAGTCAAATCAGGGAGCTAAGTAAATTAAGCTGTTCTCACCTAAGAACGGAAACCAGGGGAGGGTGGGCACCAGGGCAAACACTTGCCAGCTCCCTGTGTCTCGCTGCTGTCCACACAAAATCATGGCCATGAAACGTAACAGCCGAAAGGAATGAACTCTACAGCCTCTTGTATCTCTCAGTCCCTTGAATCAAGACATTTATGAAATGAATGACCAAATCTCAGTGGATGGAAAAACTAAAGTAGAAAAGTTCTATAACGTAAGAAAGGCTGGAAGACCAGGGGATGCATGGGTTGAGGGAGAGGCGTCCCCTGTGGGAGCTTCCCCCGCTTCCCCCATGCGTCTGAACAGCTGCCCCAGAAAAGCGGGATTCATGACGCTGATGTCGGCAAGCCTCGGACGCAGGACCTCTGGGTTGAGGTGATAAGGACCCCCAGCAAGAGCCCCGTGACCCCCATATCTGGAGAAGGTCACAAACCAAAATCAATCCCCCCTCTTCCAAAGCTTCCCCAAAGCCTATGCATCATTCCCACATGCTAAGCAGCTTGAGGGCGGCGTCTGCCCTGCTTATTCACCCCGTAAAAGCAACCATGGATTGGTCCACCTTCAAAGACCCAAGCTGCTTCCATTTGTTGCTACAGACCCTGCTTTGGCTGCCCTACACTCGCTTTCCCTATGCACGCATAAACACGGGCTCAGTGCACACCTAAGACACCCACGGCATTCCACTGGTGCCCCGCTGTGCTCCGCATCCAAACAAGGAAATCCCATCGTGTTACAGTCGCTTTGCTGCGCCTGGGGCCAGAAAAGCACCAAGCCTAGCCTTAAATTTCCCAAAACCCAATAAACAAAATAAAGACAGCTGGCCCCTCAGAAATTCTAAGGATTTCTTAAGTTTCACCTCTCTGGCTTTCACGTTTAAACACGTCCAGTGCCACGGCCCAACTCGACCACAGCAGAATCTGCCGAAGCAGGAACTGTGCTCCCCAGTGGGGCGGGAGCGGCGGGTCTGGTCCGATCTGTGTCACACCTCACTGCCTTCAGTAAAGTTAACTTCTATTTTAATCCCCACTTTGAGATATGTTTGACATTTCTCTTTTCAAAGGAGCAGTGAAAAAAATGAGTATTCCTGGAAACATACAGGGGGCGGGGAGAGAGGGAGGGAAAGAGCACCAGATCTCCTGTCTGCTTGGCTCAGACAAGTTATGTAATCTAGAGATGCATCTGTCACTATTCGTTGGATGGCTGACTTTGGGAAGGAAATGAATCCCAAGGCCCCTTGGGAGAGAACAGCGGTGCTGCATGGTGCCTGCATACAGTAGGTGCTCAATGCAAACTACTGGAGAGGCGGTACTGCAAAGTTCTTGCTGGCAGGGAAGCCACGTGGTGCCACAAGGGGCTTATGTGCCTCCCCGTGCCAGAAAACGGAGGCTTCCGGTTATTCCCGGGCCATAAGCAGCAAGGTGCGTGCGGGGGGTCTCTGCCTCCCAAACCCCAGGTAGGATTCAACACCTGGACAGGCAGAACCAAGGTAGCAATAAAGCCAGACCTCGCAAGTACCTGTCCGGAAGGTAAAGCGTTTCTTCCACTGGCCACACCACTCAATCTGCCAAATCCACCTGTTGACTCCGGGAAGGTCGCCTGGGATAAGACAGGTATAACTCTACTTCCGGCTGAGACCAACACTGCCCCTCTCTGGTGGCACTTTGCGAGTGAAGTGTGACCACGCACCACAGACACAGAGCTCCCGGCTCCGAGTAAAGCGCGTTCACCGTCAGGGTGGGTCACACCTGGCCAGGTGCCTGAAGCAAGAAACTCAGACTTCCCAGTAAGCTATAGGAGAAGGAGGGAGGGTCCAGGTACGGGCCACGGTGCTGGCAGATGGTGGGGCGAGGACTAGGAAGGCACCCGGGGCAAAGGAACCAGAAAGAGCTTGTGGTGGAGAGAAAAATGGCCCCCAAAGACACCCAAGCCCATCTCCCCAAAGCTGTGACTATGTCACCCTCCCGGGCAAAAGGGACTCTGTGGGTGTGATTGAGTTAAGGGTCTTGAACTAGAGGATGACCTGGGTTATCTGGGTGGCCCAGTGTCATCACAGGGTCCTAGAAGAGGGAGGCAGGAGGGTCAGAGTCGAAGAAGGAGGTACACAGGGGGAGCAGAGGCAGAGCACGAGGTGTGAAGATGCCTCATGCGGGCTTCACGGCCGATGGCACCCCACTCCACGCGTCCCCGCTCCCTCCCCCGGGGCAAGACTCGGTGTATCTCCGGGGTGTCGCCCGTGGACGCACTCTCCTTCAAAACCCTCTCGTCATGTGCAAACCAAGGGCTGATTATAAGCACATGAGGTTGTTGGGGGTACTGAGCCCTGGGGATGGAGGCAGAGCACTGACGTCCCCATACTACTGTGGACTACAAATACAAGAAGTCCCCGGGCCGTGGCCCCAGGGACACTTGAATTGGACCTGAGCCACTGGGGTGACCTGCAGACCAAGTGCCAAGGATCTGGGCTGAACCCAAAGGCAGGATGGCTCCAAGGACTGCACCTTGTAGTAAGTAAGATTAGCACTCTGCAGAAGGTGATGGACACAGCGGCCAAGTAGGAGCCGGGCTGTGACCTCTCCTCCTCAGACCCTTCAGCAACTAGTTACCACAGGACTGGTTAGCAGCCGGGTAAGTGGGTGGAGAGGCACACCCCGAAGACCACGGCACGAGGAGGGATGACAGGGATGTCAGTAGGTAACGCCCTGCACCCTCCAGATGCCTGGAATCTGCAGCGAGCCTGGCATGCAAGAATAAGGAAATGCACCTCTTCTGGAATGTGACAAGCCATGCCCTTTCACAACTGAAAATGGCATATTTCCAATGGAGAGAGCATCTTCGATCTGAATTGCGGTTATCCAAGTGATCTCTTGCTCCATCGTATCAAAGACCTCCACTCCTTCTGGACTCCCCGGAGAAGCTAGAGGAGTCCGATCTTAAACAGACGACTTTGCTAATGGGGCGAGAGCTTTACTGAGAGTTTCTGAGAAAGTCTGAGCAAGGCAATGAACTTAGTAGCCGAAATAACAGCCCCTTATGCTTCCATTCTCCACTTCAGATTCCCAAAGGGTTTCTGGCATGTAGTTGCTCACGTCGTGCCTGACATGTGTAGGTCAAGGTGACTTTCCAGGGGCAAACAGTTGAGCAGAAGTGAAACCAGAATCAGATTTCAGGTGGTTCGCTCCTTGTTGGGTGTGCCTTTCCTTCCGCGAGCCCAGTTTTTCCTAATGTACCTTGTGCCACCTGTCACCAGTCCCTTGAAACGACAGCAATAATAACAATGATGTGGAAGGTCAAACAAGTTTGAGGAACTCCCCGGTGTGCCCTGCCTTAGGAATCTCTTCGAGACCAATTTTTCACATTATCATATAAAGACTGAAAAGTCTTGGATTCAAGAAAACCTGCTTAGTTTTGTCCGCGTGAGGGTTTGGCAAACTCATTGGAGCGTAGAGACATTATTAGTGCAACCTACTACAGCCTGTGGAATGAATTTAGGAAAATGCCACCCCGGACCAAAGGAAAGAACCCAGGAATCTGCAATCCGGTAACCCCACTTATTGCAGGAGCCCACGGATGGAGGGAGGACCCGCAGGCAGGAGATGTGGACCAGGAGAGCTAGAGAAAAGTGCAGGTGTCTGGCCTCACGGGCCTGGAATGGGGATATTCTAGGTGCTCTCTCTGGCCCTTGCCAAAGTCAAAGACCTACATTCCATGATGTCAAGGGGTGAGGAATAGACTTCTCTGCAAAGACAGAAGGAGAGTGTTAACAGGCCATTCCCAAGAAATGGCGAAGGCGGGCAACCAACCTGCTCAATTTCCCGCACCCCTACCTCAGAGCGAATTGCAATGGGCACAGGGGCCCCTCTCCTAGGGGGAGCCCCGCCAGGCCTAACCCTCGGGGCTCCCGGGAAAGCTGGTGGACCAAAACACCTCCGGGCTTGCATCTGTGCACGGAATAATGATGCTAACTCCACAAGCAAGAGGTGAAGAGATGCCCAAGGTCTCCAATCCAGCTCCGACTGACAAGACAACCAAGGACTCCAGTGTGGGGCCAAAGGAGACTTCTCTTTGGTTCTCCCACTCACAACTCTGCCAAATTCAGACAGGAAAATAGACGTCAGTTTCCTTGGGAATGTCGGAGTGACCGATTCGGGTCCCTCACACCACCCCTCCCTTCTTTCCACATCACAGGTACAGGGGTGCTCTGTCTGACTGAGGAGGTCGGGGGGCCCCCAACAACCAGGGTGTCGGCACCCAGCACTGAACAGGCGATAAGTGGAGCCTGACTCTGAGGCCTGTATTCTTTAAGAATGTGGGTTTGCCAAGATCTGCCTTTCTGCTCTGCCCGCCTCACTCCCCCTACGGGCCCCAAGGTCTAGACTTCAGTCCTGGGGTAGGTAGTTAGAGTCCTATTGTGGGCCCAGGCCCAAGCTGCCCACATGGATTTCCAGAAGGTCCCATCCTCTGAGCAAGGGGCCAGTATGTGACCCTTGTTCAGCTGTCCCTGTTTGTTTCTCAGTTGGGAGAATTGAGATGTGAGGACAGATGAGCAACCAGTCCCTGGAAAGCCCCACAAATGGTCCGTTGGCCAGAAAATCCTAGGCAAGGGTTACATAATCTGCATTTGGAGATTGCAGAAAAAAACAACTCTGTGCGTCTCAGTCGGGGCTCTCCTCAAACCAGGCAGATCTCTGGCGTTATCTGGTGAAGCTTTTCTTGTGTCTTAGCCATGGCTACAAGATGTGAGGGCTGAACAAGATACCCCCCCTCCCCGTCCCCTGGAGAGTGAGACTCTGGGGTTTGAACCGTCAGTGCCAGGCAGAGATGGGCGGGTGGCGCCAGGCCACGGACACACCACCGCCCCCTTCATTCACACCACTCTGCTTATGTGACTCCTCCAGTCCCTCTTCACTCCTGCCGGGGAGGAGATCAGGGAACGTTCCTTAATTAGCAGGATGGCTTATTCTGCCCCCAAAGCCAGCTTTGCATGACCAGAGGCCCCATGTCTCAGAGTGTGTCTGGAGAGCCGAGCAGGGTGGCTTTGGTCAACTGAGAACAGAAGGAGCAGAAGTCCTAGCTGGACATGCGTAGGTCCGTGCCATCCCCTCCAGCACCACTGCCCAGGAGGCCCATAGGGTATAACTACTGGGTGTTCTCATCAGTGAAAAGGGCGGCCCCTTGGTTCCAACCTGGCTTCTGCGTCCGTTCCTCACCTAGAACGCAAAGGGGTGGCCAGCTCTGACTGACAGCCCCAAATCTCTAGCTCACGATGGTACCAGCATCTCCCACCTGTGTCTGGAGGAAGCGCCAGGCCCTCGGCTGTCTGCCACCACATCCCCGGGGAGCAGGCACGCACCTGGATGGTGGCAGGTGCCACTTCAGGTGCAAGCGCAGTCCAAGCCCCTGGACAAAGGCGGGGCCAACAGACCCACCGTGTTTACCTGGGAATTAAGACCCCAGCCATCTTTAGTGGCAGGATCGGTTCCTGGAAGAAACCCCAGCCGTCCTGAAGCATCACTCCTCTTCCTGAGCCTCCTCACCCAGAAAGACAGCAGCCAGAGATAGAAGGGGCCAAGTGGCAAAGGTTGGACAGGAGCTGGTGACGCACAGAGAGCAGGAAGTCAGGGTGCTGTGGGCTCCAGGGCCCTGGGGCTGGCCTGGGTGTAGAGAAGGGCAAGGGCGGGGCTGGGAGCTCCGTGAAAGCGTCCTCCCCCCACGCACCGCTTCTTTGTCTTCCCCACCCAGGCACCTGCTGCTGATCCCCAAACACCAGCCACCTCCGCATCCGCCTATCAGGTCCGAGGGCTGAGGTGGAGAAGATTTTCTAGACCGTGCCTCATCCACAGGACCGCCAGGCCACCCGGGTATGACCCAGACACACCGACACAGAAAAGGTCAAGACAGCCCTTCTGGGCCTGATTGCTGTTGCCCCAAGAACAGAAGAAGGCAGGCAGCCTTCTGGAGCCTACACGGCAACTTGCGAGCGTCCTCAACCATAAGCCCAGGAAGGGGAAACAGTGAAAGCAGGCGTGCCATGCTAGAGGGGCCGCCCCCAGCACCCCCTCAGGCTCCAGCATGAGTCACTCAGCACATGGCCCTTTGCCACTGTCACCATCGTCCCTGTCATCACCACTAACCGCTTTGGCACTGCTATGGCCATGCCCGCAGGAATCAGCAGGCAGAGCACCCGGGTGAGCCCCGCGGTTAAAGACGGCACGAGGAGACGAGACCAGAGAAAGGGAAGGAGCCTAGGCGGCTCAAAAGTCCTTAGCTGTCGTCTGATCTCCGTCTCCTCCCACCTGCGTGGCTGGTTTCCAGGGGCTTCTGTCAGAGGGCAGAAGCAACAGGCCATCCGTGAAACGAGCCAGCACCACCTGCCGGAACTGAGGGAGCAACTCAGGCTCCCCAGAGGTGAACGGGGGTGCCCTGCACCCAGGACACCTCAGGGGACACACTGCAGTTCCCCTGCAGGGCTGGAGTTAAGACCTAGCTCTTACTCGTGCCGGGGCGGGGTGGGAGGCAGTCCATGCATTTGCGAATACGGTCACTGTCAGCCAAGGGACAAGTGACCGAGTTTCCATACGGAAGGGATCATTCCTGACTTCTGCTTGACCTTGAAGGGAAAACATGTCAATTGGGGGAACTGGCAGAGACAGAGAAACTGAAGGAGACCCCTAAGGAGGGCTTTGCAAAAAGCCCATCATCATCGTGCTTCATGAATGAAAAAGCACACGGGGCAGGCAGCCCGTGTGACACACGAGATTCAACCTCAGAGTTTAAATCCGCCACTACCAGGCGCAGGACCGGAAGGACGACGTTTGCCATGGCCTGGTAAGGATCAGACGCATCCGATACGTCACACTCCAAAACCACGTGCTGAATACTTCAAAAGATTAAATACGGCAATCTGAGACAAAACAAAACCAAAATTGCCGATGGCTTCGGGACAATTTCAAGAGAAAATCGATATTTTTAAGGGAAAATAAACAAATAATGGTTTATTATGGTTACACCTCTTCCCATTTCCCATAAGATGTAAAAAACCTGATAAACTATTGAAAGGAGAAGCATAATGGAGTGTACTTTTCAGCACTCAGGTTTTGTGGGCGTGGGGATTTTCAAATCATTTTCTCCAGGATCAGTGTCCTGTCAACACTGAACATAATTCCCCCACACATCACCGCAGCAAATAAAAGCTGCTCAGTACATTTTGTTTGACTTAACTTGAAAATGCAAGACCCTGATATACCTTTTAATGAACCATTGGAAGTGGAACATGGTTTTGCAGATAAATAAATCCTCCAACTTGTCTCCACAGGTTTGAAAGGTCAACAAATAGGGTACAAAGCTAAGGCTGGGCCAGAACAGCACAGGGCACTGCCAAGGCCAAGTTTAGGACAGGGATGCCAGAGACACGCAGGTGGCAGAAGGCTCTTCCAATCGGGCAGCCACAAACACCGAAGGCCTCATCACCGAGGCAAAGGAGGGAAGCCTTCAGCCTCCATGATGCGCAGGAGGGGGTGACCATGCCTCTTCGGTACGTTGAATCTAGCTTCCCTTGGACAAATAAAATATAAGCGGGTAGGAATCACAGTATGACAGAATATTTTGCATTTCTGAGGGATCTGTGTCGAGGCCTTCACGATCCCCAAGCTCACGAGCGCCACCACGCAAGTACCGCTGAACAGTGCAGGTCATGCTCTGCTATCTGAACGTTCCCGATGACAAGTGAAGGCATCAGAGAGCTGCCCCTCCTCAAACATCTGCCTTACATGGTGCTTCTCTCAGTCTCAGCCAAACCGCAAAGACCCCACGATACGGGCTTTCCATTCTCCCACAGAACCACCACGCTCTGGCCTCCAATACGAAGGCCGGTCCGCTATCTAACTCCGCAAACAACCCCCCTCCCCGGGGCCACCAGGAGCACACCTCGGGGGCAATCCTGGGATGAAAAGGATTTCTCGAGACCGGAGGTCTGAGTTGGGGCTTGCCAAATGTCCGAAGCCATTTCTGAGGCAGGAGATAGATAATGGCTACAGAAAATTCTGGAAGCTTTTGTAAACTGAGGCTCCAGAGCGTCTCCACATGTTGGTCCTAGTCATATATTCAGTGTTTTTAATCACATTAAAGTCTCCTGTTTGGTTTAAATACTTACATCGTTTTCTAAAAAATTAAACATGCTTCTTTCAGCCAACTCCTTTGACTCTTCAAATTTTTCTACTGCTTGTCTGACTTCTTCATCTGGTATCTTACCTACTCGCTTCTTTTTATAATCATAATCCAGGCGGCGGCCTTCCAGCTTTTTCAGGTGGTGCTAAACAAGACAAAGGAGTCCTTCAGAGAACTGTACACTCAGAACACGGGGCAAAGAAACCTTTGTTGTTTCCGTGAAAATAGCCATTGCTTTGTGTCCGCCTACACTCTAGGGGCAAGGACACATCCTACATGTCTGTGTGCCCTCAGCATCCACTTGAGGCCACCTTTACTGCAGACCCTCAAGGAATATCTTTGTGTGGATGGATGGATGGGAGGGTGGGCGGATGGGTGGGTTAGTGGGTAGGTGGGTGGATGGATGGGTGGCTGGATGGGCAGGTGGGTGGGTAAGCAGATGGGTGGGTGGATGGGTGGGCGGGCGGATGGGTGGGTTAGTGGGTAGGTGGGTGGATGGATGGGTGGCTGGATGGGCAGGTGGGTGGGTAGGCAGACGGATGGATGGATGGGTGGGCGGGCGGATGGGTAGGTGGGTGTGTAGGTGGATGGATGGGTGGCTGAGTCATTGGTTGGGTGGGTGGTTGATTGGGTGGGTGGGTTGGTGGGCAGCTGGGCGGCAGATGGAAGACGGGTAGATGGGTGGGTGGATGGATGGTTGGATGGATTGGTAGACGTGTGGGTGGGTGGATGGATGGCAGAGTGAATGAGTATCTATATGGAACATGAGGACACAGTATCAGCACTCAGATTCCATTTTCCAAAGTTCTTTATAGGACCCCTCACTTAAGCTCTTTTAATGTCCAGATAAGGTCCAACTAAATTACACCAAAAATAAGCACATTTCCTTTGGCACTACTGTCAAGTCCTAAGAGCTAGATTATAAAAGCAGAAATTTTTCTAGTAGCCCCTAGAATACTTATGCATATCCCATAAAGTTCCCAATTATAGAACACGTTCAATAAATGCCATCGATGAATATGTATACAGAGTACAAACATTTACAACCTCTGAAAGGTGAGATTGCTTTAAAGAAAAATAGGATCTCTTTAACAAAATGTAACAATTGTAAATATTCGATCTGTCCACTCATGGAATGGGCTGCCTTGTGTGGTAGTAAACTCCCCATCACAGTCTGTGTTCAAGCAGAGGGATCCCGTGTCAGAAATGCTGGAGACAGCTCAGCTGTATAGGGCAAGGGAGAGGCCTGGAAGAGTTTACACCTGTAATCCTTGGAAAACAGGTATTTGCTATTGAATGTATCCACAAAACCAGCCCATCCCACTGAAGCATGCAGGTAACGTTACTATGCATTTTAGTGAACAGCACTGGTTCTACTTCCATAATGAACCGGCAAAAACAGCATACGGGATAAAAAGCCAGAAGCATCTTTCCTGTATGTTCTGTGACTCTGGACAAATCTGGCATTCCCTCTGGGCCTCTGTGTGTGGTTATAAAATGGGAATGGGGAGGGCCAGCCTGGCTGCTTATGGGCCAAGAAATGTTTGGAATCCATTAACCCTTTACAGGTATAAGTCAGCTGGTCTTAAATGAGCAGGTTCTCCACTCCCGGCGTCTGAAACGCAGAAACACAGTGGAGACCGTGAACGCTTCTGAACAGACTCTGAACTCTTGATCATCGCATGACTGAGGTATAGACTGAAGTGTAGGTTTACAGTGTTTCTGTATCAAACAGCAGCTGAGGAACGAGATGCCCCTTAGGATATTATTTTGTTGCACAGGGAGGGCCGACACTGAAGTACAGGTGTGTTCTGCACATTTGTCTGGTCCACACTTGTGTCCACAGCCAGCTCTCAAGCCGGTCCAGTGGAAGAGCTACGTTGCCCAGAGGACTCTGGGTTTTCCTCAAGGACAACAGCACAAGAAGAAACGGCGTATTATATATTTCAGCCAAGGGGGTCTCTGATTTTAAGGTTTTGCATTTGGGAAGGCTGTTCTGGTATCCCCAGGTCCCCCAGAACGTCCCTTCTCCCCAGGTCATCTGTTCTTTGATAATTTGCAAGCACAAACCCCGTCCTGAGTCTGTGGTCCCACAAGTGAACAAAGCAGGACTCCTCACCCCGAGGCGCTTACTGCCCAACAACAGAGGAGTAGAAGCAGGGAGGCTCAAGGCACAGGGGAACACAGGAGCACCTGATCAAACCAGGAGAGAGCAAAGGCTTCCCAAAACAAAGAGCATCTGAGATCTGAGAGGTGAGTGACTAAGCCGGGAGGGGAGGGGAGGGGAGGGGGAGAAAGTGAACAGAGCTATCCCCGGGGGCTGCAAGTATTGCAGGGAGGCTGGGCAGCACTGGGAAGGGGCCAGGGACCAGACCCCAGAGGGAAGGAGAGGCCAGAGAATCAGGGCTAAGGTGGCGGATCTGGAAGCGGCCACCAGTGGGCAGCTCCGGAGGGTCTCCATCTAAGGCCACGCTGGGCGTGGTGTGGACAGTGCGCTGGAAGGGGCAAGGCATGAGGCCTCGAGTCCAGGGCTGCCGAGCTCAAGCTTCTAGATGTTAATGCAAGAAGCCAAGAGCTAGAAAGGGAAGAACGGAGATTCAGGAGACAGGACAATGGCCATGGATGGCCATGGCCTCCAGGGCCCAGTGGAGGCCTGGCTTCAGAGGGCAGGAAGGACACTGTCTCCCCGACATGGACGGGAAAGAGGACCCGGCAAGTAGGGGATGAAAGGCATACTAGGGAGCAGGGTTGCTGAATGTTCCAGGAGTCCCTGAATGGTTGCTTTTGGTTTTCATTCAACCTCCCTGAAGTCCCCTCCACACCCTCTGGTTTCCGTGCAGATTCTAATGCCCATACAGGCATCTAGGACTTCCCGTTCGGGAAATCTGGAAGACGGCTCAAGTATTTGCCTTTGTCACATGTGATGCTGATGCTGCTGGTCCAGGGGTCCCCCCACAAGAACTGCTGGGCCTGAAGAAAGGAAATGGGACATCTCCCAGGTTCAAATGACTTCCAAGCTGGCCTGGGCTTGCATTCGGATCACTCCTGAAGGTGCCTGGAGGCAGGTCCTCAGGGCAGCTCCCTAACAGGGTCAGAAGTCAGCACAGGCTGCCCCTCCAGAGTAGAAGTCCCGGCGGGGTAGAACTCTCAAGTCTGTTTTTGCACATATACAAAAACACCATCAAGCAAGTGGCATGTGATCACCGACAGGTCCCTGAGAGCTCCCATGTGTGCTCTCCAAGGCCATTGCTAACAGTTTTCCAAATGTAAAATGTCAATTCCCAGATACTGATTTCCTTGAGAGGCAGTAACAAATCATGACTACGGGTCTGGTGCAAAGTGTCAAAAGATAGGACTACTACGGGATGCTTTTGATTACAAAAATCCTACTATGGAGTTATGGGGTCATTTTGTTAGGTGAGAAATGGTTGTGGAAATATGCTTCTTTCATCTCGGCTTTCAGCTAGCTGGCTTCAATAAAATACAGAAGAAAGGGCTAAGAGGTTCTGGGCCTTTTTCCCAGTGAGCCAGGTAAATATGGATGATTCTTCCAGCACCCATGATAAGATGATGCTTTCACTGAATCCTTACAGAAGCATTCTAATGATTTTTCAATATAGACATTGTTTTAAGGAGCAATGGGTAGATTTATAGCCTGGAAGACTTACCCCAATCTCTTTTAGATCTTTGTCTTGGAGTAACTGAAGTGGGTCAATAAAAGTTTGCTTTACGTTAATATCAAGAGAGTCTTTCACCTCAGCCATTAGCTTCATGGATTCCCCAACTTCTATCAATGCATTGCCTTGAATAGAAAATGCAAATAAGAAAAGTTTCTTTAGCAGAGTCCTTGAGGAAAATGGTGGTATTTATTTAATTCCTTCCCAAAAGTTTGTGGATGACGGTGCAAAAAGGTCCTCCCCCCGGGACTGGTGAATCCTGACTCAGAAAAAAAAAAAAAGAAGAAGAAGAAGAACGCGAGAAAGAAAGTCTCCTTAAGGTCTGTATTTTCCTCTACCTTCTGTTTTCTCTCCACTATATAAAATAAAGGTTGGACGCTGAGAGAGACCAAAGCATTTCCCATTTTGGCCACTAGATGGGGATAAAGCTCCTCTTTAAAAACTGGTACAGGTATCCCCCGCTTTTCGAAAGTTCACGCTGAACCCCATCACCTTTACAAAAGACCTACATTAGTACTTGGTTTTGCTAACTGAAAAAAATCCAAAGAGGATTTTTGCTTTCACTAAAAAAAAAAAAAAAGGCAAAATGAGAATAACATTCAGCCTTTGTTTTGCAGCAAGTTATTAGAGAGGTGATGTGTACCCCAAGTCATGAGAACAGCACACGGTACCCCAGCATCCAGCCGCCACGGCTTTGAGCTGTGTCTGTGAACATCTGTGCTCTGTCTCGACTTATTCTGTGCATGCACAAGCAAGACTAAGGTATGAGAAAAGCCTAGGAGAGGTTATTTTGGGGGTCTGGTAACACCCCCAAATTTTTCCACATAAATTAATAGTAATTTCTTCTTTGCTTTACACCATTTTGGTTTATAAAAGGACTCGTAGGAATGCTCTACTTTCAGAGAGCAGGGAAATTTCCAGTTTTGTGAACTGGCACCTAGGGTTCCTTAGAAGTTCGGGAACAAAATCCCTCTTTGTAAACTATAAAAGGATTCATTCATCAGGGCTAAGTATCAACCAAGAAAGGTTACAATAGAAATAAATGAAAAAAACCTCCTGTCAGCTTCTAGCTACTAGATCTTGAGGTCACTCACCATCTCCTTTAGATGGTTCTAAGACTCCTGACCCTTTCTGATGTCAAAGAAAGCCTGGCAGGGTCACATGGGACAGCCTTTCAGCAGGATGGGCAAGGTTTGCTCCTACAATGAGGCCCGGGCCAGCCACGCTCGGGCTTGGGCAGTGCTGGGCAACTTTTGCTGGATTAAGCCCTGGTATCTCGGTGCCAACTAATCCACAGGAATTTGCAAGCGGGAGTCCTGGTGGCTGAGCAGAACGAGGGCTGCAGTTTCTCTCAAAGGTATCTCTGGGATGTGATGCACCAGACCAAACTATTTTTCCTGTATTGGAGTTTTCCAAATTGACCTCATAAACATGTAGAGCATGGCATCTCTCAACTCTCAGGCTAGAAAAAGACCTTAAGAGGCAGCCCAACAATCTGCATTTCTAGTAAATTTTGACCTTCAAGTTGTTGCACCTACTAGTCCAGCCATGCACAGTTTATTCACCTGCAAAAAAGCGATAGCAATGAAGACTCATCTCACTTTTTTAAAAATAAACTAGATAGTGCATGGTATAGGACCTCGCAAAATAGAAGTGGAAACTCTTATTCTAAACTATGGCTGGCCAGGACTCCATTTTGACCCACTGGTAGCTTCATTCCCCCTAAATGTCCTTAACTCACTCTCGAGTCCAAATCATTCCAAGATAAAGATGAGACATCCCTCCCCAGCCTGGGGACTCTTTCTTGCCCAACTGATCAGAAACGGAAGCTACTGTTTCTGACCCCTCTGCCACCAGGACCCACGCCCCGAAATGTCAAATTCGACTTTGACAGAAACATTTCCAAATATTTCTCTGGAGATTCCAAAAATTAATTCTGAATATTGGCCATCACTTCCATGGACCTGACATTCCTCCCCCTTGCTCAGGCTTAGTGCTACGGATTCCACAAGGACATGGGGCTCAGCCTCCACCCACTGAGGCTTCTGCACTTCAAGAAGGTTCTACCATGTGGCCCTGAAAGGAAAGCATCCGATAGTACAGTCTCTTCCTCAGAACGGCAAGCAACCTATCCGCTCCTGATGCCCCCTGACATCAGCTCTCCTCCTTAACACAAGTTCCCTTACGTTGCTAGGGACCTGGGAAGCCATCAAACTGTCTGCCCATCCAGCCCCCTGCCCAGTCACCATGGCAGGTGCACTGCAGGACTGGCCTTGGCTGTGAGGCCCTGCCCGGCACCCTCACCTGTCCCCTCAACGAGTCTGCCTTCAGGATAAGGAATAGGCCATCTTGTCCACATTCACCCATGGAATAAAATAAAATTCACCTTCTATTGCTCTGAAAGATATTGTTACCCTCTGTGACTAATGAATGTTTTAGCAGGGAGTCTGCTTGAGGATTCTCTCTCCTTCTCCCTCTGCACGCCGCCCCCACCCTGCACTCTAAGTAAATAAATAAATGGTTAAAAAAAAAAAAAAAAAAAAAGGTGGCATTGTGCATCTCGGCCGGGCAGGAGGTGCTCGCCGCTGATCCAGGCGCTGTGCACACTCACCGAACGCGGAGCCTTCGCCCAGCTCCTTCCCGTACTTCAGCATACAGTCGCCCAGCAAGCCTTCCGTCTGGGGGTAGCCGGTGGTTTTCACCTGTCCTCGAATCTTCGACACAGTGTTCAGCATTCCCAGCTTAGCTCTGTATGCTTAAAAACATTGTCATTTGTAATTCCTTAAAATGACAAGGCAGAGCCACAGGTCCGTCGCATTGAACAAATGACGGCAAAACAGAGGCCACCTGGCGTACAACCTGCAGGAGGCCTGGAGCGAGGGACAGGGCGGGGTGTGACAGACTCCGTCTCTCACAGGATTTCCTAGACTCTTTTACGGGGGGGTGGGGAGGTGCTAACCGCACCTCTGCACAGCCAGGATGGAACGCAGGGACGGTGCACGCTCCGTGGACTGCAAACACAGGACCTGGGCTACCCCAGCCCACGTGCAGGGTGATCTACTGAGAGGCCTGCCGTGGCCCACACCCCGAGTCAGGTGCAGACACCTGGACAGGCACTCCTTCCCGGGGCCCCATGGGTCACTAAGAACAGACCTGCTGAGGTGGATGTTTCAAACCACCATCGGGCCGTGAACACCCTCCCCGTGCCCCAAGAATGTATTCCATCTGACTGTATCCAATATCGTGATGAAGGGCTGCTCATTCCTCTTAGGAAGCAGAGCCAATAGGAGGAAACGGATCCCCCCGCCCCCCACCCCCCAAGGGAACATGAGTCTGTGTGTGGATGGTCCCTTAGGGAAATAATGGGTGGCCACGCTCTTGAACCTCTTCTCTCCGACTCAGGCAAGGAGTGTTTACTGATCCCGGCTCTGTGGGACAGCCCATGCCAAGTACTGGGGCTCCAGAGAGACCCAGGCCGCACCGGCCCTAACGGATCTCAGGGTTTGGACTACTACTAAGGCAGAATATGCAAGATGTACTTTGTAGATAAAGTTGGGGATGATGTCAGAAAAATGAAACCATAGCAATACTGCTAGATAAGGTTGGAAAGATGCCCCCAAAAAAGGCAGAAATCTTATCAATAAAGTGTGGAAGAGGAATGCTTATGGTCTATAACCAACAGATAAAAGGCAGGCAGGCTTGACCTAAACAGAAATTAAAACAGGACAAATCAGGAGATATCTATGGGAAAATATGACTATGAAGTGAATCCCAAGCTAAGGATTTGGGATTTTATCCTACAGGCCAGAGAGTGAAATCACATACTAGCTTGTGGTGTTTGAGATAACTTTAGGAAGTAATGGGATAGACTTTTATTTTCTTTGACTTTAATAATTACATGTTTGTTTTCATGTATTCTAGACCAGTGCCTCTCAAACTGTAATGCGCATACAGATTGCCCAAGGATCCTGTTAAAATGCAAAGGCTGATTCAGGCAGTTTGAGCTGAGCCCAAGATTCTGCATTTCCCACAGTCTCTCAGGTAATGCTGGTCCTGCTTTAGCATTCCCCTGTGTCAGCCTTTTTGAAACTTGCCCACCTCAGCTTCAAAGCAGTTTGCCTCCTGGTCCCTGCACAAAATCTTCACTCTCCTACAAAACACACACACACACACACACACACACACACACACACACACACACACA
>NW_027397107.1:3506859-3526971 GCF_003265705.2 Callorhinus ursinus
CACACACACACACACACACACACACACACACACACACACACACACACTCGGTTCCTCCTTCCCACTGTCAGGGTAGAAACCGGGAGGTACCAGGCATGTGACTGATAGACATTAAACTGGAAATAACCAGAGGCCTCTGTCCAAGGGGACACTTCCATTGTTGGCCCACCCCATTCCTAACCCCTTCCAACGTCAATTCTTTGAGGATGGGATCTTGGTCCAACTTTGGAGTAACCCAGGATCCAGGAAAACCCTTCGCCAAGAGTAAGCTCTTGCTGAGTCATGTGCTGACTGATTTATCAGGAAAAGGAACTTACGTGGCTCATCTCAATCATTAAGGAGGCCAGGGAAGAGATACTATTTCTTACAGTTCTTAAAATTCTAATCATCTATACAATTCTAAAGACGTCTACACCCACCAACGTCCCTGGACATAATTTTGATAAAATTTATGTTTTTTTAATTTTTACTGCCTAGATTTTCAGATGGTTGGGTCTGTGCTGATTGCTACAGCCAAGGGAATCACAATCGCTATGTGCAAATACTAAATTCCTAAAAAGGAAAGGCAGTTTTGGAGATGCACAGAATTTGAGGCTTGGATGCCCTGCCCTGTGTCAGTTTCTGTACTTCACAACCCAGGAAAAACTCATCAAGGGGTACTGCTTCCCGACCTCGGAATTAAAATCCTACTGTGGAAGCAATTTCAAGTGAATATATCCTTTTGAGCAGGATGACAGAATTTTTTTTTCTAAAAGAGGAGATTCCTCAATAAGAAAACATATACAAAACGCTTAGTGGCTCTCTGAAGCATCTCCTAAAAAATGTCTTTGCTTAGCAGTGCCTTGCGGCTGAGCCCAAGCCTCCATCCAAATGACATCACTGTAGTTCACAGAATTGTCTACTAGAATTCACTGAAACTACCTCCGGTCCCTGAAGGCTTGACTTTAAAAAAACTGAATTTTATTATGTGGATGCAAAAGACATTGTTTCTAAATTATGTCAGCCATGTGTCAAGTAAACATGGGTTAGTGATCTGTGACAGTGAAAGAGCATGGGACTATTTCAAGACATTTTTTAACTTTACCTGGATTTGGCTGAAGATATTCTGTGGCTTTCGAAATAATTTCTGCAACAGCTTTATTGGTAATGTCTATTTTCTTTAAAAGAAAAACACATAAAAATGTTGGTAAATGACACTGAATTCACAGAAAAAGAAAAGTAACATGCATTAATTTAATACACATTATTATGGTGATTTTAACCTAAATGAATTTTAGCATTTTGGGGGAGAAGCAATTAATTTCTCACTTTGATTTTGGGACAGCTCTTTCTCCCCATGATGATGGAGAACATTCATTTCTTTTCCTTTTTAACATTAAAGTGAGTATTCATGTAATATTTAGAAAACTTGGACAAGTCATTACGCTCCTCTAGATTACTAGATACACTTGAAGGTCTCTCAAACCAACACTAGGCATGTCTGAGCCAAACTTTCCTTATCTGCTGGGTGAACTTGATGTCTATACTCACATAAGGATGCCCTGATAATGATTCACATTAGAAACTACCACAGTAAATCAACAATGATTCATTCTCACTAGCATATCACTAACATAAACACCCATGTGTTCTGTCTGTCATTTGTTAAGACTGAATCTTTCCTTCCACAAAACCATTCCTGGACACTGGCTGCTGGTTAGCCAGACACCCGAATGTGAGAACAGACAATAAAGTTAAATATGCACATTACAATAGCTTTATTTCATACCATCAATAACCTGAAAGAAAATATAAGGGAAAAGGAGATCCCATTCATAAGAGCAATTTAAAAATACGCAACAATAAGAAACAAATATAATGAGAAATGTACAATAGCTATTTCAAAAAACATATTCCTAAATGGGAAAGTTTAATTGTACAAAGATGTAAATCCTCTCCCAAATTAACATGTAAAATTAATTCAAATCTCATCTCAATTTTAATTTTTTTTCTTTTCTTTGTTACAACTTGGCAAATAATAAAGTTAGGTTCATGCCTCACACTACCTACTGGATGACAAATATAGACCTAAAAACAAAGTGTAAAGGTACTAAATTATTCATGAGCACATTTTGAAATATGGGGATGGGAAGACTCTTCTAAGCATGACCCAAAATCCAAATGTCATAAGTGAAAAGACTAAAATTCTGACCCTATAAAATTAAAGACTGAACAGTGAAAAGATATAGTACATGAAGTCCAACAAAAGTGGCAAAATTAAAGAGAAAGAAAACCGTACAAGGGACACGCGCTTAGTATCCGTAATACACAGAACTCCCATTTAAAAAACAAAAAAATTTAAAAAAGAGTCAACCCAACTAGAAGGGACAAGAACATAAACTGGCAATCCACAAACTAGGAAAAATACAAGTTCAAACACTTGACAAAATAGTCAGAAAAAAATGTAAATTAAAAAGGAGATACTTTCTGCTCACCAGATTGACCCCCCCAATTTTTTTTAATTGATTTGACCCAATATTAGGTATTATACAGATGTGGAGGAGCGGGCCCTTTCACACACGGAGTGCAAAACAGATACAACTTCTGGAGATCAAGGTAAAGGACTTATGAATGGGCCTATTAGTGCCACTCTCAGACTTCCAGCAATTTATCATCTGGAAACACGCCAGCAACGTGCAATGATGTAAAAGGATGTCAGACCATTTTATGTCGTATTAAAAATTGAAACCAACTTGAATGATAAGTGACAAGAGATTGACTGGACAAATCGTGAAACATCCAAATAAGGAAATACTCAAATCATCAGAGAGAAAATACGAGGAAGCTCCATACGTACTGGGAAGATGCCCATAGCGCATCGTCAGGGAAAGAGAGAAAGTCGTAGAGTGATTTGTAATACAAGAAATTCATTTTTGTAATTGAAAAAAACAACGATCTGGTCAGGGTCAGAAGCTTTCAACCAAGCTAGCTCAACCAGCCTGAAACTGTATGTGTTCCCCTTAGCTGAATGCCTAAATTCAGGGCCCCAGGAAGCTTTAAACAACAGTACGTATATGATGAAGCAATGAATCACACCTGTATTACCGATGCCCACGTGCAGCTGTGTGTGAGGCGTGTGTGTGTATGTGCATCTGGCCTTGTGACCGGTTCTGTAAGGTCTGAACTCTCTTCATTGTGTTCGACGGTTTATGAAGATCGTTGAAATGTTTAAGAGAATAGGATCACCTAAATGTTTATGTTTTACTAGAGTTTCAAGAAATTTAAGTACTTAGGGAAACTCTGTTTTAAATTTGATGTGACGTTGAAGCGAATTCCATACGTCGCATTTGTGATTCTAGACATGTGAAATGTCTAAGGGAATCTGCTTAATTATGTAACTGGAGATAAATGTTTAAGGATTTGATCTGTTAAGCCTATGACTTAAGGGAACCTAAAATGAAGATTAACTGAAAATGATCATCGTTTTTACACCAAAATTACTAAATTTATAAATAAGATTCAGCAGTTCAGTTTAAGCTAAAGAAAAACGAGGTTTTAGATTTTAAACTTTCCTAAGTTTCATATTAATTAAGACACAGCTTAGAGTGTTCCTTTCCACGTATCCAACCTTCCTTAGACATGAAAAGCCACCAGGAAGCTAGGCATCATCTCTGAAGGGTGACAGTGAGATCTGTGGCAGGGGTACTTTCTACTTTAGATCCTTCTCTATCTTTTGGGGGGGAAAAGCCAAGAGACAAATGGCCAAAACTCACAGCCTAGTGTGCACAGACTAGAGCAGCTTCCAGAACATCCCGAACAATCGAAACTGGGAACCGACCCCTTACAAAATGAAGGAGATGCCCACCATGTTGTCAGATATGGGCAATCAAGATCAACACTGAAAAAATAACCAATGTAGTTTAAAAACAAAACAAAAAATAAAACAAAAAATAAAACAAAGCCTCCCTTCTAGAAAACTGGGGATATTGTGGGCAGGGGGAGATGTTCAGGTTAACAAAATTCTATGCAATGTCCGCTGCAAACCATCAGGACAAACAGGAGAAAAGTACAGAGGTAAAAGTTATTTTTTGTAAAGTCTATTTGGTATGAAGGCATCTTTGTCCATTGATTAAATCTGGATTTCCTTCAAATGTTGGCACCCTACCCCTGCAGTGCCCCCAAAGCCCATGCCACTGACTCATCCAGGCCTCAGCCTGAGCTGGAGAGCTGCTAGCAGCCCTGGTTTCTGGTGGCTGTTCACAGTATTCTATTTTTTATTATTATTTTTAAAAAGAATCCATAAAGGAAAGAATCCATACCTGTCACTATATCATCTTACTCCTTATGTAATTTATTTCTGCTTACCCTTCTCCCTTTCTTTGTCATACTTGGTAGAGGTGGCTTTTTGGGAAAAAAAAAAGTTCTTGTTTTTATTCATTGATTCTACCTTTTTGTTGTTACTGTTTCCTATTTTATTAATCCCTCATTTATCTGTATTGATTCCTTCCTTCCTCTAAAGTGATTTAATTTGTTGTTATTTTCCTAGCTTCTTGGCTTAAGTGATTTATTCATTTTCTTCAAACATTTATTTTCTATTAAGTGTACTTAAGATGTAGCTATATACCACAGGTTCTGATATATAGAATTCTGTCTCTCATGACTAAATGATTTTTTATTTTACTTTTCATTTCTTCTTTAAGAATAATTTTTACACACTTTAATATTTCCAAACATCCAGAATTGGGAAGGTATACCTTCCTTGTAATCCTTGTATTCTATGATTTTACACTGGGAATTTTTTTTTAGTTTCTTCTGGAGCCTAGCATATGATTCTTTTAATTGTTCTAAAGGGACTTAAAAAGAATACAGATTCTCAATTTGAGAAATGCAGATATCTATCTATTTATAATCAAAGCTATTAATCATATTTTATACTAATTGTCTATGAGCCAATCTATTATTGTCAACTTAATCTGTGATTTTATGAGAGGTATGTGAAATCTTCTACTCTGGACTTTGTCGATTTTCCATGTATTTCTGACAACTTTTACCTTATGTATTTAGATGCCATGTTATAGGGTGCATAATGGTTCATAACTATCACAATTTTCTGATAGACTACATGACGGCATCCTTTTTTATAATTTTTTAAAAGATTCATTTATTTCGGGCAGAGAGTGCAAGCAGGGGGAGGGGCAGAGAGAGAAGGAGAGAGAGGATCCTCAAGCAGACTCCCGACTAAGTGCAGAGCCGGATGAGGGGCCCAATCCCAAGACCCTGAGATCATGACCTGAGCTGAAATGAAGAGTCAGATGCTTTAACCGACTGAGCCACCCAGGTGCCCCCCTTTTTATAACTTTTTCCATTTAGTGGGTTTTGGTGTGTGTTTTTGTTTTGTTTTGTTTTGTTGCAACAAATTTTACTTTGACATTACTATTGGTCCTCCACTTCCATATGGCTAGGATTTGTCATGGAATATCTCCATTCCTTTGTCATTTCTCTGTCATGTTTTAAGTAGATCTGATACTATCTAATTAATCTCTTCCAGAAAGTCCTTAAAATCCTGGTCACATATTAGGTATTTCCATGCTTTTCACTGCTGTAAGATAACAAATAGATTTTATTTTTATATTTCTTCTGTCATTCACTGGGGCTTTAGGAAGAAAAGGAAGTAAACAAGAGGGATCTCAGTCCACCAGCTGGAACTAAAATTGCTGAAATGTGTTTTTCAATTTAACATTTAAGCTGAATCATTTTGTTAGTAAGAAAGTTACACATGATATCTTTATATACCAAGGGATTTTTAAAAGTAACTTCAGGTATGCCAATGATATTAAAAATATTTCCATGTTTTTCAATTTTCAGAAATTAAGTTTTTTCAAAAGCAAAACAAAATGAGCTTTTCCTCTCAAAGCATTAACATTTCTAGAAACTTAATAGCGCTCATCCAGAAAATAAGGAGCTCCCTGGAGGACAGTCTGGCCAGGGCCAGGGTATCCTGACAATAGGAACCCTTCAAGCCATAGCCAGGGATGGGACTTCCTCCCCCGCATCTGATGATAGCTCTACAACCTGCTATATACTGTATCCTTGATGCTACATCTGAGGAGAGATGCTTTGCTTTCTCTCTGCCCTCTCTCATCTGGGGAGTCTAGTTATTAAAACAAGGCTATGTTTAAAGGGCCCAAGACCAAGGGGAAGGCAACTGAGAAAGTTGGTAATTACTTGTGGTCCCAGTTCTACCTCCGCCTAGACTATTCCACATAGCTGACCAGGAAACAGGTTAAGGGACAGAGATTCTACAATCTTCCTTAGGAGCATGTTACAATCATTTCTGTCACAAGCTCATCCTATTTTTCTAAATGCTTTCATACACATTAATTTTTTTGCATAATTATCCCAGCATCCATGTGAGGCAAGCAGGGTGCACATTATCAAACTTGTGTCACCGGTCAGAAAAGATGAAAGAGCTTATCCAAGTTCACACTGCTAGTTCTAGTGACAGAACCCAGATAAACGTTATTTGTCACGCAGCTTCTGCAACACATGGGATCAGAGACAGAGTCTTTCACACAGTCAATCAATCTTTATGTATTTGAAGGACCTCATCCCAGGAATACATTTTGGTTTTCCAGATACATCATCACAATTACTTTGGTCTTTTCCTTGCAATAACTGTTTGCCAAGATTGACCATCTTTTGAGCATTGTGACTTTTGTCCACTAGAGGGAACCAACTAGCCATATTCCACCTCCACGTTAGAGGAGGGTCTTTACATCCCAGATTCCCACTAATATCCTTTACGTTATCAGTACATCTCCTATCACAACGAAAATCAAATTTGTGAAACAACTGACATTAACATGCTCTTACCCTCTCCATGTCAAGAAATTCATCATCTAGTTTCGTTCCTTCGACGCCACTTATTTTTTCACTGAATAGCTGCAGAAATAAACAGAAGTTAACTGCATTGTACAATGTTACCATAATTTCTGACTCAAATTATTACAAACAAAAACAAAAACTCATGTTCAGCTTGTTGCGTTTTTTTTTTTTTTTTTACTAAGTCCTCTAAAGAAAATTGTTGGAACGAGTAACTGAATCAAAGGACATGGGAATATGTATATTTCTCACTCACTCAACAGATATTAATTATGCACCTACTGTAGAAAGTACACAGTAGGTGTTCTAGTAGAAACACAGATAAATAAGAACCTTATCATCCAGGAACCTAGAGTTCAGCAGAAGAGTTAATACACGCACACTCAATTGAAATACAGGGGAGGAAAAATCTGAACAAAGTAGTGCTGGGTACAAATTATTGTAAACATACCAAGTAATAAGCATTTCAGTGATTCACAGGATTCTGGGAGCCCACAGTACAGGAGAGGAGGGGGCACATCAGGACCTGTTACCTACAAGGCTTGGCATTTGAGCTGCCCATTTAAGGATAAGGGACATTTCAACAGGCAGCACTGAATGAGCCTCGCAGCATGAGGCAGCACGGAAAAATACCCAGAGACAGCAACGTGTAGGATGGGGTTTTTCCACCTTGCCACTCTGGTATGTAGACCAGATAATTCTCTGTTGCGGGAGGCTGTCCTGTGCATTGTAGGATGCTTAACATCATCCCTGGCCTCTACCCACTCAATGCCCACAGCATGCACATACCCACGCAGGGACAACCAGAAACATCTCCGGATGGTGAAGAATCACTGGTAGAGGGCAAATGTGTTCAAGCAACAGTAAGAAATTTGGTTTGACTACAAGGAATAGTGATCGAGGGAGAATGGAGGAAAATAAATGCTGAACATTAGAGAGGGCAGATCACACAAGTTCTCAAACGCCAAGCTAAAAGGTATGACTGAGAAGTCCCTAGATTGTTTGTCCAACACCGTGTACTCAGAGAAACCTTTTAGCAAAGCAACTCTGGTTCCAGTGTGGGCTGCATTAGAGAACAAGGAAGGAAAGTAAGTTAAATCGCTTTCTTTAGAAAAGTACATCATCGTAATTTGTTTATACCTTTAACATATTTATGTGACTTTAAAAAAATCAGTCGTACAGTGGGGGAGGGGTGTGCCATCAATTAATGGTCAAAGGACTGCAGGTTCTTTTATGTAAGCGTGACTTTCTGCTACTATTTACACTGTGAGGGCAACTACAGCATTACTCTTTAATAGGAGGAATGTAGGCGTAGACAATAGGTAACTTACATTCGAGGTGTGCGGAGGAATTACTTGGACAGAGTAGACAGGGGAAGAATACACAATGGCCGTGATTTTTTTATCTCCCCTGTAGCGATGTCTTTGCAGCTCCTCCTGGCCAGAGTTGGAGTTTACCTACCCCCCGCCCCCACCCCCCGCAGTGAATCCGGGCTGGACTTGACACTTGTTTTGAACTGCAGACAGAAGCGTAGGCCTTAGCAGATCTCGCATACTTTCAGTCATTCTCTTGAAACCCTGCTGCCACAATGTGAACAGGCCTGGGCTAATTTGCTGGGTGGTGAGAGACAAGTGGCCCAAACACCCTCCTCAGGACAACCAGGCAATGCCCAGGATCAGAGCCCCTGGTTGACCTGCAGCCAACTTCAGGCACGGGAGAAAGCCATGGAAACAGGAGTTGAATAGATGGTGGGTGTTTTACACGAAACATTGGAGTGCTTTGTTACTCAACCAAAGCTAGCTGATACACTACACAATAGGTCTTGGTTTTCAGGCTCAGTATAGATGTCAGAGGGGATTCTCCTAAAGCCCTGATACAAGGTATTAACCTTCCAACAGAAACAATGCAGAATCCCAGGGCCGCTCCAAACCAAGCAGTGTTTACACGGAAGTATCCATCAATAAGGTATCCCCCCATCCCCGAACAAAAAAACACCTTTTTGTTCAGTCATGAAACCATTTAAAATATTAGTTCTTAACTTTGGAGGTAATACTCCGAGACTCCAATGAAAGTTACACAACCACACCCCAGGAAAAAACATTCATTTTGTTGCATGGTAGATTGCAAAAATGGCCACAATGCCTTGTAGCTCCTCCCACTAAGAGGTGCAGTCTATTTCTCTCCCCGGTGACTAACTTTTGTCAGTAGAATAGAGAGTAAGCAGCACCGCATGAGTACTGAGTTCAGGCCTTATAGGTATGTTATAGCAATAAAGCGGCCATGTAGACACTCCTGCTCCCCCTCTGAGCTCCGCTGTAACCATCTCCACATGAGTAAACCTGAGCTAGCATGCTGGAGAATGAAAGCCCACTCAGAGCAGAGATGAGCCTTCCAAGCTGAGTCCTCTCAGAGCACCAAACCTCCAGCTGACTTGGCAGCTGACCTCCGACAGATGAATAAGCTCAGCCCCCATTGAGATCAGCCAGACCAACAGACCTCCCCAGTGGGCCTGGCCCAAATTACAAACCCATAAAATTGTGAATAAATAGTTTTTGCTTTTGAGTCACTAAGTTTTGAGGTGGTTTGTTCTACAGCAAAAAAACTGATTGATACAGTTGCCTATAATTTCAGAGGGTTACCGTAACCCCTCTGCAGAAGCCCATGCCTAGATCCCTGTTTTAAAATACCCATTTGAAAAGCTCCTTAGCACTGATAGGCAGACCAGAAATGTCCTTAACTGGAATCCATTCTTACTGGTTCAGGTTATACCTGTTCTATTTTCAAAAAGCAGAATGTCTAATAGAAGGAGGAATGTTTCCACTTTTAAGAACAAAAAATAGTGAGATTAACATTCCTTTCTTGTTTGAAAAGAGACAATAATATAGGACGGTTTTCAACATGAATCACAGGGTAAGAGTCATGATCATTCTTCTGCTTTTTCTGAATTCCCCCAGTGAGGTTCAGTTGTTTTGAGACAGTAAGAAATAAATATACATTTGATATCAGCTCCTTAGACCATCTGATGATATTTGATACTTCATCACTCAAAGAATAAGGCTGAGCATCTATCTACTATGTACAAAGCACCACAATTAGTATATGGACATAAAGATGAAAAAGACAAGCATGATCCCTAAGGGTTCGTGACCTCATTAAAGAGTTACAGAAACTGCAGTTCTATTTCTTGTAAGTGTTGGAAGCTAAATATAAATACTCAAGCTCCTACTTCTAGTGAAGATAACTAGATAAATTCAACTCTGATACACCCCCTCTGCTCTGAATGCATAGCAATGATAAATTAAATCTCCCAAAAAAAGGAACCATAAAGATAAGCAATGCTTTAAAAACAGAATCAACTTTTTTTTGTGGACCAGGAAAGGAAGAGAGAAACACAACACGATGGACCGGGTTGAAGTCTCGATTGTCCTGCTGTCTTGTCAGCCACAGGCTCTGGCAGCCAGCAGTCTGGCTCCTGTTGGGTAAAAAGGTATCTACAAGTTCCCCATGAGACAAGAGCCTGGAATCAGGCTCTGCTTAAATCCAGGGGACGGGAAGGAAAAGGAAGTTGGAAAAAACATCCATTTGCAAACCACTGTCTGAGGTTAGCACCCTTAGCAATCCACAGGTCCAGGGAGACTGGAGAGCAAAGAAGCAATCGGGTTACCCCCAGCTCTCTGGCTAGGTCAAGATGTCACCAATACCACCAGAGAGCAGAAACCACCCTTCGGCAGTGGGGCCTTGGGAAGCCAGGTGGAAGAATTCACAACCACTGGAGAAAAGTGAGCAAAGATGGGGTAAGAGTAACAAAAAGACACGTTCCCCCCAATAAAAATTAAGCATAGAAATCTAAATTTTAGGGCACAAGACTAAATCTAACACCAAGTAAGAAAGCCAACAAAATCATAAATCAAAATGTGAATTCTGGTGAATATCATTTTATGAAACAATGTGACAGAAACCTTATATGTATGCTTATGATATTACCAACATGATAAATGAAGGAATAACGTCTACTGATAAAGAGCAAACAATTACACAAAAGGGAAATTTTTTTAATTGCTATTAAAAATTAGACATCTTGGAAATAAAATACACATAGTCATGAAAACAAAAAAGTTAATAAATGGGATAAACTCCAGACTGGGCACAATCAGAGAAAGAACTGGTAAACTAGAAAATATTACTAGGCAATGTATGGAAAGAGCAAAAAATTTTAAAGGAAAAAGACTTTTTTAAAAAAAGTATATGAAATACCAGTTAATCAGTTTGGAGGGTAAGATCTATCTGACGGGCGCTCCAGAAAAAAAGGACACAACATAGGAGACTCGGTATTTTAAGAGTTAATAGCTGTTTTTTTGTTTTTGTGGGGTTTTTGGGTTTTGGTTGTTTTTTGTTGTTGTTTTGTTTTGTCTTTTGTACAACTGAAAGAGGGTATGAGTCCACAGTTTAGAAGTATACTTAAATGCTAAGCAAGGTAAATATTAATTCACATGTCAAGGTTTCAAGAATAAACAATTCTAAAACTCCCACAGGGGAATAAAACAACAATTAGATTCACAGCAGATTTCTCTTCAGCAACTGCAGATTCCAGGAGGCAATGGAAGATCAGTTTGAAAGTGCTAAGAAATGTGAAAATCTAGAATTTTGTGTCTCCCTGAACTGTTAAGAAGAAAACAAAATAAAGACATATTCATTCAGAGCATCATAGTTTCTAATAAGAGGAATGTTAAAGTACTTCGTCAAGGAAATAAAAATTGATCCAAGATGGAAGGTACGAACTGCAAGAAACAACAGTGAGAACAGAAATTGATACACTAGAGTGGTAAGTGTAACTACTGATTAAAAACAAACAAGCAAAAACAAATATGTGAGTTCACAAAAGGCAACATTATAACCTTAAGCAAAAATAAGATGGGAGGGGGAGGGTGTTCAGTGGATATTCTGAGCACTGTAAGGTTCCTCTATGTTCAGGAGGAGGTGGGAAATGGACATCACTTTAAACATTGTTAAAACAATAGATAAGAATCTGTGTTATATAATTAATGGTAACTACTAAGAGCATAAAACAATAATTATACATATAGTACTGAGCCACGTTATAACATATATGCATACCAGCATTTCGGTGGAAAAATCACAAAACAGGACAAGAAAAAAGATTGGCAAGTGGGGGGTGGGGCAGAGAACAAAGGGTATTACAAATGGAAACCACAACATAAGACAACAATAAATCCAAATACATCAGTAATTATTACCCATATAAAAGATTAAATTCAAACATGTTAAAGGATAAATAAAGTGGATTTTTTAAAGTTTTTATTTTTTTTAGTAATCTCTACACCCAGTGGGGGGCTTGAACTCATGACCCCTAGGATCAAGAGTCATGTGCTTATAGACTGAACCAGCCAGGTGTCCCCAGAGTGGATTTTTTAAATCCAGCTATATGCAGCTTCTAAGAGACACACCTGAAATATAACTGAAAATAAGTAGAAAAGTTATACCTACTAGGAAAATGCTGATAAAAAAAAAGTTGGTAACAATAGTATCAGACAAAAAAGACTTTAAGGAAAAGCACTAATAAGGGTAGAGAACTGATCTAATAATAGAAGGAGAAATCCACCAAAATACTGTTATAATAATGATCCACCTAACAGCACAGCTTCAAAAAACTAATAATAAAGCAAAAACTGAAAGAAATAATTGAAGTCCACAATCATAGCAGGAGATTTCAACACAACTCTATTAGAAAACTGACAGACCAAATGTGAATTTAAAAAAAAAAAAAACTTGGAAGGAATATAGATGAGTTGAAGGACCAACCTTGATCAAATATGCATACATATACCTATCCCTCCAGCCAATAACTAGAAAAATGTATATTCTCTGTAAGTAAAAATAGAACACTAGAAAAACTGACCACTTACTATGGTCGCAAAATCAACACCATATAGAACATTTTTTTTTAATTTTACCATCATGCCACTAAATTAGAAATCAATAATAAAATATAAAGGTATAAAAATTTTGAATTTGGTCCTAAATAATAATGAATTAAAAAAGAAGCCCTAATAGGAATCATAACAATTTTTTAATTTAACAATGAAAATAGTATCCATGAAAACCTGTGTGGGATGCAGCAAAAGTGGTATTTAGAAATCAATGAATTACCTTAAATTCACCAACACGAAAAGCCACTTCAACTTAATGTTTCAAACATTAATGACACAAGGTCACTTGATCTAATTCACCAAGTATCTGAAGGTCTGACTACATATGCTATATACGCTATATGCTAGACGTACTGAAATCATGCCACGGCTCACCGGCCCACTGAGAAGCAGAAGCCGATGGCCAGAACACAATGAGACAAGTACTCTTCCATAACACAGATGCAGAATTTGCTATTAGAACTCAGATGGAAGGAAGCAAATTATATGGATGAGGAGGTGCCAAGAATGCTCCAGAACAGAGCCTAGAAGGGTATGTGGAGAGCACCAAAGAGACCAGAAGAAGTGGCATTTCTGGCTGAGAGACCAGCATAAGCTAAGACATAACTTACTTAAAAAAGATATGAGGGCATTCGGGAAACCGCACAGTGATCAATAAGGGAAACTGATATGAAAGACTGACCCCAAATGAACATGAATATACAAGCATATGGGCAGGGGCCAGTGCCTGAGGCTGAACTTAATCCTGCAAGCAGTGGAGACACGTTCAAGTAGGGGAGTGGTATGACCAGATCTGCCTTTCAGCCAGGAAGATCACCCCAGTGGCCCACAGAAGAACACACCAGACAGGCACCCGAGGGTGGACACAGAGCACCCACTAGGGTATCATAAGGGACACACACATGAAGAGGTAGACTGGGGAAGAGTATCAAAATTTCACTCTAAAACTCTGCTAACTACCTTCTTCAATGTCAAACGCAAGCTGCCCTCACCTATTCATCTGCCCCATCACAAACAGCGTGCCTGACCTGGGCTCACCAGACAGGAGCTGCAAATCTAAAATACAATGTGGCCAATCAGCATGGCTCGGGTAATCTTCCCCCTGGTGAAAAAGATTACGCCGCCGTAAACCAGGCGTCTCTCAGGGGGCCCTGGTCCTAGAGTCAGAGACAGAAGCCTATCTGCCATTCTCCAATTTCATCAGTAACAGGAAAACAAAAAGCATTTTCAAAGACTACAACGGAGCACCGATGTAAAAGAAGTTTACTTGGGAAACAAAGGTTTTGCATTTGGCTTTTCAGCTATAGATGTGTCACGGGTTTTAGCGGTAAATGTTAACACAGCCTTGGCCTTCTTCTTGTGCAAATCCCTGTTTTCAAAGAAAGCTTGGCTTCTCCACCTTCTTCCCTTTAATGAAGCAAGAAATTAAACAGCATGAGAGACAGAACCTAGAGGAAAATGTAAAAAAAGCAAAATTTATACCTCAGGATAAATTAGAAAGTGCTCCAGAACAGTATTTTCTAACAGGTGTGCTACAAAACGCTGGCTGCCCAGGCCAATGAACAGCCCCCTGGCCATGTAAGTCTGCAAACACTGGAATTAACAAAATTGGCAGATTTCTTTACCAGAACATTTTTTTTTCAGAGACCTTAAAATGGAAACGGCATTGTGGATTTCCAAGGGGGTGCATATAAGATGTAGCATTTCCCACCCTTATTTGGCCATGGGAGATGGCTCATACGAGGAAAAAATCTCAGAGGAGATTTCGCAGAACTAGACTTTGAGAAGCCCCACACCAAAAATGTCACCCTGTCTACTGACTCCCTGCGTTGTTGTTGTTGTTGTTGTTGTTGTTGTTGTTGTTTTTATTTCCAGCCAATTAGCAGTCGTACTCTGCTTTTATCAGCCTGGAAAATACGGCAAGACTCAATTATAAATACAAATAACTAAGGTTCTTTGTAAGTTGTTAACATCGGGGTAAGACAAGTAAAGGTTAGAAGTGAGCTCTCTGTACTAGTTTTGTAACTTTTCGGAGTCTAAAATTATTTCAAAATTAAAATTAGAAAAAAAATCTCTGAAGGCTTCAGAAAGCAAGCAAAGCAGTCAGAATATGAGGAGCCAAAATCATGAAGAAGAAAAATGCACTGTGAAGAGCCATCCATTTACAGCTGCTTTTTGCCTTTGGGAAAATGTCTGCCTTACAATACAGCACGTAAAGGCTGAGCAGGAAGCACCAGCCTAGAACTTGCAGAAATCTCCCTGGACTGGGGAGAGGAAAACTGGACTGCACTGTAACCAAGGAAACCAACATATAAGAGGCCAAAATTCCAGGAACATAAAGAAGTGAATACAACAGGTTATGTGCAATTTCCTCTCAAGGCTTCTAACAATTCCTAAGCTGCATATACGCAAGGCAAGATGCTAAAATACCAGTATGAAGGGGCTGCTAGAAGGCTAAACATCTAAACAGAGACTTCTGTAGTATCACAGTGATCAAGAGACAAAATTGGAGTACAGGACTGTCTTTCTCATTATTTGTCAGAATAAAACTAAATCCCCCCTGGAGGAAGATAACATCACCCAGAACTACTACAAGTATTCACACACAGTATCTGCCATTAAAATAATAATAATAATAATAATAATAATAATAAAACATCTGGTATACCAGGAGACTGAACAACCACAACAAAAAACTGAAACTAAATTTTATTTTATTTATTTACTTTTTTAAATTAAGCTCTATGCCCATCATGGGGCTTGAACTCACAACTCCAAGATTAAGAGTCACATGCTTAACTGACTGAGCCAGCCAGGCGCCCCTGAAACTAAATCTTTGAAAAACATAATCTAATACATAATCCCAAACTGACATTAGAAATTATCTTCAAGATTGGGGCACCTGGGTGGCTTAGTCAATTAAGCATCTGCCTTCAGCTCAGGTCATGAACTCAGGGTCCTGGGATCGAGCCCCGCATCAGGCTCCCTGCTCGGCGGGAAGCCTGCTTCTCCCTCTGCCTCTGCCCCTCCCCTCCACTTGGGCTCACTCTCTCTCAAATAAATAAATAAAATATTTTTTAAAAAAGAAATTATCTTCAAGATAATTATGATTACATATGTTCAAAAAATTTGATGACAAAGTTAAATTCCACTGGAAAACATTAAAAGAGAATAAATGGAAATGGGTAGATGAAAAATGCAATAACTGAAATTCAGAATTCAACAGCTGGATTTAATAACAATTAGACGCTGAAAAAGAGAGGAATATGTGCAGTGGAAGGTAAATCACTAGAGAATAAGTTGAAACATAAAGGGAAAGAAGACTAAAAATGCACACAGAAAAGACATTATAAACATGTAAGACACAGTGGAAACACCTAACGTATGTGTATTTTGGAGTTCCCGAATGAGGGGGACAGAGAAATTGAAAAGAAGCAATATTTGAAGAGAAGATGGACAAGAATTGTTCAATATAGTCAAAAGACATCAAACTACAAATTAAAGCTCTTCTGTGACTCTCAAGCAGGATAAGTATGAAGAAACACATACCTAGAACAAGTCTTTTGTTGAAGACCAAAGACAGAAAAACTTATAAATCAGAGAAAAAAATACACCAAAAAAGCAACAAAAAGACTGTGAGCTGACAATGCTGTAGAAATCATGGCACAGCTACAAGACAGTGAAATCCCATTTTTTAAGTGCTGACAGAAATTATGTGCCAACCTAAAATTCCATTCTCAGTGAATATACCCTTCATAAAGGAAGGCAAAATTTAAAAAATATTCAGACAAAAGAATTGAGAGAATTTTTCATTGACAGACACACACCAGAGGAAGCACTACAGGGAGTTCTTCAAATAAAAGAAAAACATCCCTGATGGAAATAAGGAAATATGGCAAAAAAATGAAGAGAACTCTAGAAAGATAAATCAAAATGAATACTGACAGCTTAAAACGATTTCTTGTGAGGTTTTAAATATATGTGAAATTTTGGAAACATGAACACAATGGCACAAAGGCCACCACTAAAGAGGTAGAGATAAATTGTTAATGGGTTTTTTATTGCTTGGAAGTTTTAAAGTACTAATTTAAGAAAGACTCCACCACATAAAAATGCATGTTGTAATCTCTAGGGTTGCTTTTTAAATAATCATAAATATATAAGCAAGATGCTAGAGAAGAAAATGGAATAATAAAAATGATTAATTCAAAAGAAAGTAAAAGAAGGAGACTAAAGAAACAAGAATGGAACAAGTAAAAAATAATATAGCAGATTTAAATGCAAAAATATCAGTAATTACTTTAAATGTACATGGACTAAATATTTCAACCAAAAAAAAAGCATCAGCCAAGATTATAAAATATTAAACTATATTATTTTCTGCCTATAAGAGATGCACATTAAATACGATAGGATAGGAGAATAAACAGAAAAGATATATTGGTCAAACACTAACTTCTACAACAACAAAAACTTTTGAGAAGCTAATACTAATATATAAAATATACTTTTAGAACAAAAACATTATTATTAGAATGAAGAACATTAAAGATGATAAAAGGCCAATTCAAAATTAAGAAATAAGAATCCTAAATCTGTACGCATTTAATAGCATAGCCTCAAAATGTATAAAGGAAAATCCTATAAAAATAGAAGTAAATGATTCCAAATATTTCAATTTTTTGAGACCGTTCTCTCAGTAACAAATAAAACAGACCCCCCCCCCAAAAAAAAGGAAACTCAGTACACTGACTTGACTCAAACAATCTAATTTACATATGGAGAAAACGACGGCAAACAGCACAGAATAACAACGGTCCTCGGGTAGACATGGCCCATTTACCAAAACAGACCATTCACTGACTCATGAAGCATGTCACCAACAATTTCATCCAGAGTATGTTCTCCGACCACTATATTAATTTCAAATATAGAAATCCATACCTGAAAAATTTTCCAAATTCTTTGAAAACTGAATACATCTAAATAACCTGAATCAAATGTGCAGTTGCTAGAGAGATAAAGAAATACTTATAAGTGAGCAATACCAAATACAGAAATATACTTAAGCTTCTGGGCTATAGCTAAAGCTGTTTCCTCGAGGAAATGTTAGAGCTCTAAATCACAAGTTCTCAAACTCTTACCTTTCAGGATCACTTTACTCTTAAAAATAATTTAGGACCCATACTTACACCATACATCAAAACAATTCCGAGGGCCCCTGGGTGGCTCAGTCAGTGAAGCATCTTCCTCTTGATCTCAGCTCAGGTCTTGATCTCAGGGTTGTGAGCTCAAGCCCCACATTGGGCTCCATGTGGAGCCCACTTAAAAAATAAATAAATAATCAAACAAACAATTCCTCATTGATCTTAAAATAAATGTGGAAGGACAAAGTTTAAAGATTCTATAAGATAACCTTACTTTGGAATAGGCGATAGCTCAACAAATTCTGCAACATTATAAACAAAAAGACTGATATATTGGGCCTCATTAAAAATAAGACTAAGAGAGTGAAAACTCAAGTCATAGAGTAGAAAAAGATATTTCAATACATCCACCTAAGAATCACATTCAGATATTAAGAATCCCTACAAGCCATTAAGAGGAAGGCAGCATACTAAATATTTTTTAGCATAGGCAAAAACCTTGTAGAGGCAACTTCACAAAGGGGGATACCCAAATAGGCAATAAACATACAAAAAATATTTTCATCTCATTATCATCATGGAAACACACATTAAACCACAATGAGATGACACTTCATCACTACCAGAGTGGCTAAAATTATTTTATAACAACAATAATGCACGTTTCTCCAAGGGTTAATGGAGCAACTGGAACACTCATACACTCTTGGTGAGGTTTACATTGGTACCATGTCCTGGGAAAACAGTCTGGCAGAATCTATGATTATTGAATATATAAAAAGCTATACTCTGTGACTCATTCATTCCACTCCTAGGTATAGACCCAGAAGAAATTCCCTTATATGTAACCAAAATTCATATACAAGCAACATTATTCATAATAACCAAAAACTAGTAACAATGTAAATGTCGATTAATAATAGAGTAAATAAATAAATTGCAGCTATTTCTATAATGCAATTCTGTATCACAATTAAGACGGAAAAAGTGCTCCTGTCACATGCAACACATGGGTAGATTTCAAATGTAACACTGAAGCTCATGCTGAATAAGTATGATTATATAAAGTTCAAAAATAAAAAGGAACATCCAGAACTATTCCATTCATATGAAATTTAAAAACAGGATTGGAGGAGATCTCAATAATCCACTCTCAGCAATAGACAGATCATCAAAGCAGAAAATCAACAAAGAAACAAGAGCTTTGAATGACACGCTGGACCAGACGGACCTCATAGATATATACAGAACATTCCACCCTAAAACAACAGAATACTCATTCTTCTCGAGCGCACACAGAACTTTCTCCAAAACAGACCACATACTGGGTCACAAATCAGGTCTCAACCGATAACAAAAGATTGAGATTATTCCCTGCATATTCTCAAACCATAATGTTTTAAAACTGGAATGCAATCACAAGAAAAAACTTGGAAGAAATTCAAACACTTGGAAGCTAAAGACCACTCTGTTCAACGTTTGGGTCAACCAAGAAATCAATTCATGGAAACCAATGAGAACAAAAACACATTGGTCCAAAACCTATGGGATACTGCAAAGGCGGTCCGAAGGGGGAAATACATAGCCATCCAAGCCTCACTCAAAAAAAAACAGAAAAATCCGAGAGGCGGAGCAAGATGGCGGAGGAGTAGGAGACCTGGATTTCGTCTGGCCTCAGGAACTCAGCTGGATAGGGAGGTAACCATTCTGAACACCTACGAACTCAACAGGAGACCGAAGAAAAGAATAGCAACAACTCTCTGAACAGAAAAGCGACCACTTTCTGGAAGGTAGGACATGCGGAGAAGTGAATCCGAGGCGATATTCGGGAGGATAGACGGCGGGGGAGGGGGCCTCTATCGGCCGCTTCTGGCAAGTGCTACAGCCGCGGAGCACAAAATCGGACCTTTTATTTATTTTTTTTTAAAGATTTTATTTATTTATTTGAGAGAGAGAGAATGAGAGATAGAGAGTACGAGAGGGAAGAGGGTCAGACGGAGAAGCAGACTCCCTGCTGAGCAGGGAGCCCGATGCAGGACTCGATCCCAGGACTCCAGGATCATGACCTGAGCCGACGCAGTCGCTTAACCAACTGAGCCACCCAGGCGCCCACAAAATCGGAACTTTTAGAAGTCGGCTCCGCTGAGGGACATCGC
>NW_027397107.1:3536971-3547431 GCF_003265705.2 Callorhinus ursinus
ATGTGCTCTCTCTCTCTCTCTCATTCTCACTCTTTCAAAATAAATAAATAAATCTTTAAATAAAAAAAAAGACATACAAATGGCTAACAGACACATGAAAAAATGTTCATCATCATTAGCCACCAGTACCATTAGCCATCAAATTCAAATCCAAACCACACTGAGATACCACCTTACACCAGTTAGAATGGCAAAAATGGACAGGGAAAGAAACAATTGTTGGAGAGGTTGTAGAGAAAGGGGAACCCTCTTACAGTGTTGGTGGGAATGCAAGTTTGGTACAGCCACTTTGGAAAACAGTGTGGAGGTGCCTCCAAAAATTAAAAATAGAGCTACCCTATGGCCTGCAATTGCACTACTGAGTATTTACCTCAAAGACACAGATGTAGTGAAAAGAAGGGCCATATGCACCCCAATGTTCATAGCAGCAATGTCTGCAATGGCCAAACTGTGGAAAGAGCTGAGATGTCCTCCAACAGATGAATGGATAAAGAAGATGTGGTCCATACATACAATGGAATATTACTCAGCCATCAGAAAGGATGAATACCCAACTTCTACATCTACATGGATGGGACTGGAGGAGATTATGCTAAGTGAAATAAGTCAAGCAGAGAAAGTCAATTATCATATGGTTTCACTTATTTGTGGAAAAGGAATAGCTTGGAGGACATTAGGAGAAGGAAGGGAAAAATGAAGGGGGGGGGAGTCTGAGTGGGGGATGAACAAAGAGAGACTATGGACTCCGAGAAAAAGACTAGGGTTGGGGAGGGGAGGGGGGTGGGGGGATGGGTTAGCCCGGTGATGGGTATTAAGGAGGGTACGTACTGCCTGGAGCACAGAGTGTTCTACGAAAACAATGAATTGTGGATCACTACATCAAAAAATAATTATGTATTGTATGGTGACTAACATAACATAATTAAATTTAATTTAATTTTAAAAAATTTAAAAACAGGAAAACTAATCCATGGTGATAAAAGTGTAGTAGTTACCTTGAAGTTACGGTAAAAGAGAGCTTTCTGGGTTGCTAGTAATATTCTGTATCTAGAACTGGCTATGGGAATGTGTTCACTTTGTTTTAACAGATCACTTTGTTATAACAGATTTGTTACAACCTAAGACCCGTCACTTCCCTGTATATATGTTTTATTTGAGTAAAAAGTGTTTAACCACGCCCTCCCATAAACCCTGCCTTCAATGTTTTCAGTGTGTGCACACATCGTATTTATCATGATTTATTTGTCCCTAAGGAAGTTTAACAAACGATGCTGGCCTGTTTCTTCCTCTTCCATTTGAATAGTAGAAATAACGTTCATGTCTGACTATCCACATCTGGAAGTCTCTGTTCAGTAGAATCATGACTAAACCACATAGAATCTAATAATCTATATTCAAAAGACAAACAGCCCCAGGGGCTATTATGTGATGACTCTGTCCTCTGCAACCTAAATGCTACTTCACGTTTAATTATTACAGCAGCAGAATAAAGAAATTATTTAATCTCACCAAGAGGAAGTAAGTAGATAAAATACACCTAGGAAGCAGACACTGAATCAAGCTGGTGGGCCGAATACACACATCTTCCCCTCCACTGTACCAAATACCTTTAAATAAACTTCTAAACATACATAGAGAGAGAGAGAAGCGTATGACACATAGTAGGACTGAGAAACAAAAAAGGTGCTAGCAGCAGATCATAAATGGTAAGAAATGCCTAGAAGACAGAAAGCAGATGGGATCAGAGAGCAGACCAATCCATACATAGATAGAAAACTGCTCCCAAGCTAAAAGTTCATGCAGTAGTCTCCACTTATCCACAAGGGTGCATTCCAAGACCCCCAGTGGATGCCTGAAACCACAGATAGTACCAAACCCTACAGATACCCTGTGTTTTTTCCTATACATACATACCTATGATAAAATGTAACTTATACGCTAGGCACAGTTAAGAATAATAACTGAGAATAAAACAGAACAATTACAATATATTGTCATAAAAGTTATGTGACTGTGGTTTCTGTCTCAAAATACCTTACTGTTCTGTACTCACCTTTCTTGGGATGACGTGAGATGACACAATGCCTACGGGAGGAGATGATGTGCAGGAAAGGATGTAGGCGCTCTGACGTAGCATTAAGGCTATTACTGACCTTCTGACAATATGTCAGAAAGGAGGGACCATGGCTCACCACAGATAACTGAAATGACAGGTAACTAAAATCACGGATAGCAAACCACATGTAAATGAAACCACAGAAAGTGAAAGTGCAGGTGGGGGTGGGGGGTGGGTTGGGGGGGACTACTGTACAGAGAAATTCCAAGTCTAAATAGAGTAAACATACAAAAAATGGGAGTTAGCCCCTGGGAAATCATCAGGAGATTCAATAAAAGAACTGTACATAAAGCAATAAGGGTCAATGGAGCCCCTCCAACCCCATTCCTGTGCCATCTTGGTTCGAATCCCTGCTCTACTGCTAACTAGAGAGTTAACTCCAGGCAAATTAGTGAAGCTCTCTGTGCCTCCAATTCCTCATCAGCAAAATATGGATAAAATAATAATAGCAACTGCCTCATCAGGGTTAATGTATAGGAAATATTTAGAATAACATCTGACATTGTTAAGTCTCATTAAACATTAGCCATTAATATTACCCACCGAAAAACAGGCAGCTAGGGTGTCTGTCCTGCACCTGCAATCTAGAGAGAGGGGACTACTCTAATCGGTGGGCCCCGAAGTGGGCATGAGGACCTGAGAGATGCTAGTGAAAGTCCTCCATTTCCAGAGTAAAACCCTTCTTTCCAGCCTTCCTGTCTGTGTCCTGTGTCCTGACCCTAGTATAAAGCCCACTGGTCACCACACCCACCCAACACTCAGTCCTTCCAGTAATAAAAGAAGACTGTTAGACAAATAGACAAAACCTAAGCCAACTACCTAAATGTTGGACCTAGTTCTACATTCTTATCAACTGATGGCCAGGAATCAGAAATTAAAGGAAAACTAAGAACATGAGGGAAAATGTCAAAGAAGAAACTTTAAAATGGCCCACAGAAAACAGAGGTGATGAAGGTATACAGGGGAACTTCTAAAACTTCTCATTAATACCCACAGATAGGGCACCTGGGTGGCTCAGTCGGTTAGGCGACTGCCTTCGGCTCAGGTCATGATCCCGGAGTCCCGGGATCGAGTCCCGCATCGGGCTCCCTGCTCAGCGGGGAGTCTGCTTCTCCCTCTGACCCTCTTCCCTCTCGTGCTCTCTGTCTCTCATTCTCTCTCTCTCGAATAAATAAAATAAAATAAAATAAAATAAAATAAATAAAAAATCTGAAAGGAATATTCCTAAAAAAAAAAATAAAATACCCACAGATATATTTGAGAAGATAGTGTACGCATAAAACAAGAAAAGGCTCGGGGCACCTGGGTGGCTCAGATGGTTAAGCGTCTGCCTTCGGCTCAGGTCATGATCCCAGGGTCCTGGGATCGAGCCCCGCATCGGGGTCCCTGCTAGGCGGGGAGCCTGCTTCTCCCTCTGCCTCTGCCTCTGCCTCTCTCTCTGACTCTCATGAATAAATAAATAAAATATTTAAAAAAAAAAAAAAACAAGAAAAGGCTCCAGTGAAAAAGGAGCAATCAGAAGGGGGCAAAAAAAAAAAAACACCTCAATAAAAAAGGGTGAACACACAACAGACAAAGCTGAAATACGAATTGCTTATTGGGAAGCAAGAGTCAAGGAAATGTGTCCCAAAATCCACACCAAAAATCAACAAGAGATGGGAAGTAGAAAGAAGTTTGGCCCAACCCCATCTTGGCTGTGTGTGCCCGGGACCACCCACCTTCTGAGCACCCCACCCACTCTATCAGGAAGACCTGTGTCCTCAGGCCAGGCATGACTTTGGGCTTCCTACAGAAGCTGATTCTGAATTGTGGGCCCACCAGGAGAAAAGGGGTTCCAACTGGAGTAAATGTTCCCAGTACATGCAGAGGCTGACTCCTCAGCAACATGCCTAGAAATTAGAGGCTATCACTGAGGCTGACTCCTCTCAGCCTAGGCATGGAGCTAAAACGAATCAGCCTCAGTGATAGCCTCTAATTTCTGAGTCTAGTACAATCTCTTCTACTTATTTTCTGCATACCCTAGCTTTTTCTCAGAAGAGATATCTATGATTTGGCCAAGGAGACAGTTTGCACTCTACTGGGCAGAACTTCCTCCAAGTTGGTGACATATGGGTGGAGGACTTCCCTAGTTTCCAGCACTGATGCTGGTTTTATATTTCTTTGGCCATTTTCAAGTAGGGATGTTGGATGAGATTGACTTTTCCCATAAATTTCATTGTTTCTTTTAAAGAAACTTTAAAAGTATGCCCACATGTATGCCCAATCCAACAATCATTAGTTGTAGAACTCTATGTGTCGGACCAAAAGTTTGATTGTCCCCTGTATTTGTGGTGTTTGATGTCTTTCAGAGCAAAATATGGTCCTTCAGAATTTTCTTTGTTGAAGACCCTGCATAGTTAAGGCAGACTCTTTGGGGAATGTAACTGATCACCCTGTGCGTGGGGGCCAGACCACAGACAGACCCACATAGGAACCCAGGGTTCCACTGGGACTTGGAGAGGAAGTTACTCTTTTCCTTTCTTCCTTTGCTTTGATTTGTTCTGTTATGGGGCTTTTCACTGACCTAAGTAGGCGAAGACCTCATAAGGACAGTGTCAAATAGCTCTTGAAGGGAGTTATAAAATCAGATGAGAGAATATGTTCTGAACCACATGAAACAGTGTGGCTGGAAAAATTACTTCATTCTCCTCAAGCCATCCTGTGCAACCTAGGAAAATTCCATCACCTTCCAGAGGAGGTCGGAAGTTGATGCTGAGAATGTTTTATTCCTAATGCTCACCAATAAATATCAGTTCTGAAGAGAGTTCTAGCACACATGGTACACCTGTGTTGTTGTTGTTTTAAGGAATAAGCAGGAACCCCTTGCTTTAAATTTCAAAATTGTATAACCAGGCCTTGACTGATGATAGCTCTTGTTTTTCATGTAGATGGTATTTTATAAAATTGAAAAAATAATGAGAAATACAAAATGTAAAACATGATCAAATCTTATTAAAATTTGACTTACAAGAATTAAGAAGCAAAGGTTCCCCTACTCCCTGATATAATCACTGTTAACAGTCTGGGACAATCCTTCCCACCTTTTTCCTAAGTTTAGACACACACACACACACACACACACACACACACACACACACACACACACACACAAGCACGCACGCACACATATTTCTGTTTACAAAAGTAACAGGTTATACATGTTTATCTGCAACCACTCCAGAGTACAGACCTTTCCATTCTGGCATTCATTCAACAGAAAAAAAGTGGGGTGGCCTCTAGGTACCAAGCTACATACAACATTTGGATGTCAGTCTATTCCCTCCTCAAAACTTGGGAGACACTGCAAGTTGTATTATTTTCTGGCACTTAATGTCGCTGAGAAAAGTCTGAGGGAAGGATCTTTTCTGACATTCATTTTTGGAACTCTTTATCTTAGCGAAAAAAATTAATTTCTTCTTTATAAAGTCAAGTGGCTTTTTCCCGTTGATTTTTCTTGGTCTTCATGGAGCCCCTCTGAGTTGCAGTATTGGGTCAACTGGTTTATGAATTCTTAAGCACCTACAGACAGAAGCAGAGGTCCAGAGTCCCTTGCCCTACGCCGACGTGAGAGACAGAGAGAAGAGAAGAGATACTGCTGTCCTGGGAAGTACCTGCACCTCCAAACTCAGGGCAGATCAAAGGCCAGCAAACCCCGGGGTCTGAAGTGGGGCCTCTGGTAATAAAGGGACCGTCCCCCAAAGGATCTTCAAACAGAGGGTCAGTGCCACCAGCAGTAAAAAAGTGCATTCATTGCGGGGGTCAAGCCGATACCAACCAGAGAGGCCCGGGAGCCAATGAGGCCCCTGTGAAGGCGTCAGGTCGGAACACCTGCCAGGCAGGAGCCAGAGCCATCCGCACGGTCAAAAACAACAAGCAGACACGCCCCTGCCTCACTGTCCCCTCCTCCCACCATACACTCTAAATCCTGAGGGCCAGTCGCCCTGGGAAGGAGACTCAGAGAGGACAACAGGGGCACACGCCCTCCCAGATGGCAAGCGGGGGGCTGAGGTCAGCCCCAGCCAGGGAAGGGGAGACGAGCGACTCCAGCCCCCCTTCCAGCTGTGGCGTTCACGTGGATTCGATCTGCGGGATCGCGTGGCCAGACTGACCCCGTGTTACAGGACTTCACACGGGGGACACATGGAGGCTGAGTGCGGACAGCTTTAAGGGAATACATTCCTGGATCCCCCCAGCCTCTCTACATACTCCTTCCTACAGCCAATTTGTCTGAGAAGGCTCCTGAAGCCACTTTACCAAAGAAAAGCACAGCCCCCCCGCCCGTCCCCGTCCCCCAGCTCACGGGCACCGGCCAGGCCGAGGAAACCTCTATGGGATCCACGCCGACAGGACTCCCGCCTCCCGCAGTCTCACACGGAACTCGCACTGTTTCCCCACGCTCCCCTCTGGCCGCCTTACTTCTCAGAACAGCTTCTTCGGGAGCCTCAACGCAGACCATCCCCATCTTCCCACTTCCCGTTCACTTCTCACCGCCCCTGGGGACAACCTCCTCCTCGCTAACGGCACCGGGTGTCACTCGAGGTGGCCACGCGCCCAGCCCAGGCAAAGGCTCACTCCGCCACCAGAGCCAGCCCTGCCCGGCACTCCGCACAACCACAGCGCATCGTGTGACCCGTGAGGCCCGGCCAGACTGAGCAGAAGCCCCTGGGGTGGGGGCTTCTGGGAAACGCTGCCTAAACGGGGTATACAGTGATATATCACCTGATAAAAAGGTGACGCTCTCTCTTCCTTCTTCCTACCAGGGACGTGACCCGTGGTGCCTGAGGCTGTGGAAGCCAGTGGAGACCAAGGAAACTGCAGAGATGCAGCCTTGGTAACCCCCACTAAGCTGCTGAACACCCCCAGCAGCCTCCCTCCTCTGGTCTCTGTGCTCTATGAGTAAGAGAGACCCAGATCTGTACGTGGTTGCGGTGACCTGCAGCCAAACTCATTCCTAAGTGATACCATTTATAATCTGGCTCCAATTAAACTATGCTCCCCAGTGACCTTCTAATTTCTAAACCCCCAAAATAAATCTCAGCTCTTAGCTCACGTGGCCTCTTTCAGTATTCTGACCCTACTGGCCATTCTCCGCTGGAAAGTATCCCTTTCCGGGGCACCTGGGTGGCGCAGTCCGTTAAGCGTCTGACTCTTGATTTCAGCTCAGGTCATGAACTCAGGGTCATGGGATCAGGCCCCCACATCAGGCTCTGTGCTCAGAGTGGAGTCTGCTCCTCTCTCTCTAAGCATTCTCCCTTTACTCCCTAGATACTCCTTCATTACCTTTGTGATTTCCTATTGTTCAACCCCGGCTATAGTCTTGGCCTTCTCTCTCTGGCCCTACATAATCTCCCCCAGTGATTTAATCAACTCCCATGGATTTATCAATCAGCCTACATATGCTGCTGACTTGGAAATCTGTCCCCTCCAGCCCAAACTACTCTCCTAAACTTCAATTATTTTCACACCCCAATTGCCTGCTAGACTCCTTCTTTAGATATTCCAAAGACACCCCAACGACACAATTTAAAAATTCACAAACTCATCACTCCATTCTTCAAATCTACTTCTTGGCCCATATTCCTTTCTCAGTGGGTGAAAGCACCATTCACACAGTCGATAAAGTCTGGAATCTGAAAGTTGTTGCAGACATTATAGAAATTCTAAGGGACTCCCAGAAACCCAGAAGTGTGTTTGTGTGTGTGTGTGTGTGTGTCTCACATAAGTAAAAGTGAGCAACTGCAGAAATGCTACCGATCTGTCTTCCCTCTCACTTGTCCCACACGTGCCCCCCCAATCCCACCATGTAATCAGCCACCAGTTCCTGTCCCTCCTACATCCCAAACAGCTCTTGAGTGCACTTCTGTCTCTCCATCACCATGAATGCACCTCAGTCAGGCCATCATCATCTCATCCCCGAACTACTCCCCCCGGCTGCCAGTGAGGTATCCAAAACACCAACTAGGTAATGTTGCCCCCCCAGACTGTTGCCTTTAGAAGAAAACCCATACTCCCCCACCGAGTGCACCATCTGGCTGCCCCCTACCGCTCTCCAGCCTCATTCACTGCCAAACCCATAAGCACCCCCCACACTCCTCCATTCCTGAACTCTTGAGTCACACAGAAGCACCCTGTTCTTTCCTGCCTTTGTACATGGGGCTCCCGTTGCCTGCAAGGCTCTTCCCACCCAGCTCACCTTCGAGGCGCAGCTCAAGGGTCACTGCCATGTTCAGCCTGCCTCCTGATGAGACAGGGAAACTAAAGGGACCCCATGAAAAACTGGGGGGGGGTTGTTTCTTTTCCTGCTCTGTTCTTGCTAGGACCTAACCTCTGCCTTACACTTACCTTACAGAACAGAGAAGGCAGGTCTTTGTAAAGGTCAAGGAGTTGCTTTGGAGCCTTCCAGCACAACAGATAATACCTAAGGAGTGACCCAGCAGGGTCATCAGGAATGTTTTCCAAGACCAGCGACTCACCGAGATCCTGGCTCCGGGGCATAAGGGACTCGTGGGGGACACCCACTCGTCTTTGTTCCTGGATGTCTGAGAAAATGCGTGCGCCAGCCCACAATCCTCAGCAAAAACCCCAGGTGCCAAGGAAAGGTGAGACTCACTCTTGTCTTCCTGAGTCTCCCGGATGCTCTGTCTACATCTGCACTCTCGCCACGGCTTCAATAAACTCTGCTCTCACTTTCTCTCAGCTCATGTTTTATTTCTATCCTGTGCAAAGCCAAGAGTCCTCTTGGCTGGTCCTGAGGGACTCCCTCTGGGTCCTCGGACCCAGCTGGCCTGCATCTCTGAGACCTAGCTGGGGGCCCCTCCTGTGGGTCCCCTCAATACAGTAAGTGCTAACACAGCCCTTAACCCCCGACCCTGAAGACTGTGATGTGTCAGCCCCTTGCAGTGACCTGTGAGATGCCTGGAAGCAGGACCAGACCGGGTCTGTCTTATTCCTCATGGGCTCTCCAGCGCCTGAAGAGGGCATACCAAATTGGAGGCCACTGACCACAGACTGCTCCCCAAAAATGTACCGAAGGGTATGTTAAGGATATTGTTTGAATTTCTGCAAGTGAAACTTTTCTCCAATAAAAGTCCTGGAAAACTGGGCCCTGAATGATAGCAAGGAAATAACCATAATGTCTCTAAAACATGTGCTCTCCTGGCCTGGAGACCCTCAGTGAAGTTAAAAAGATGAAAGAAAGCATCTCATCATACAGTTGCTAGATGATAAGAAAAGAAAAGAAAATCATGACTATTAACTGAAGGAAAGCAAACCTGTTGCTTCATTAACCTCCAGAAAGAAAAAAAAAGGAAAAAGCACAAAAATAGTAACACGATTTTATCTGGATCTCTGTACATGAGTTAATGGGATAGTTTTTTTTTTTTTTAAATTCTTCCTCTAAAAACAAAACAGCTGAACAGAAAGTCACGAGTGAAAGGCATGAATCTACATGATTTCTCTCTGGAAATGGGAAGATGCATCCTTCACAGCAAAACAACAAAGAATACAGAATCTTTTTTTTTTTTTTTAAGGAAACAGCCAATAGGTTAGCCAACTTGTATGCATTGAAGCTTTTGGGAGAAAAGGCTGATTCACCCACCACCCTGCAAATAAAAACCTTTGGGGCCACAGAGGCCCCACAGGGCTCCCTAACTGTGCCCGTGGTCCATCGTCACCTGCTCTCACCCCCCGTACCTCCCTAGGACCCTAAGAAGAGCCAGACTTCAGTAAACCTCAGAAATAGGAAGAGAAGTCATCTGTGTAGTGTATTCACTTTCCATGGCCTTTGTCACACCCTCAGGCCTTTGCTGTTGGGTTAAATTTAACACTGCTCAACACCAACTAGGACCTTCCCTGTTCACGGCTGGACGGTCCTGGTGATCCCTGGGGGTCACTGTTGCTTTCACCAGCACACGGCTCCCGCGTATCAGGGAGGAGAATCTTCTCGAACTTCACATTCGGTGGTTTCTGGTGGTTTGAGGCCACTGAGACATAAGAAGAAGAATGGCCAAAACAAAACAAACTTACAAGTACTTTAGGCCACACCAGATGCATAAATTAAAGCTGGGTCTGCATCTAGAGAGGAAGGCCAGAATATTTCTGGGATTTCCTAAAAGCTCCCCAAAACGCAGAATGTGAGCTCATTCACAGCTCCAAAATTCAGGTTAGAAAACTCAGTGCTGCTGGGAATGGCTTGGGATCCACCCCCCATCACAGGGCACCCCCACAGAAGAACCAGCCTTGGGATCCACCCCCCATCATAGGGCACCCCCACAGAAGAACCAGGCTTGGGATCCACCCCCCATCA
>NW_027397107.1:3547441-3581582 GCF_003265705.2 Callorhinus ursinus
GAAGAACCAGGCTTGGGATCCACCCCCCATCATAGGGCACCCCCACAAGAGAGCCAGGCTTGGGATCCATCCCCCATATCACAGGGCACCCCCACAGAAGAGCCAGGCTTGGGATCCACCCCTCATCACGGGGCACCCCCACAGAAGAGCCGGGCTTGGGCAGGTGCCTGGGGTGTGCAATTCAGGACCGCTCTTCCCAGCTCTGCCCCAAGATGCTCCCCTCCTCTCCTGGGGGCCCAGACTGCACCTCTCAGCAAACCCTCCCCTGGAGCCCTGCCCTTCCACACTCTTCCAAGGACAGGCACCTTAAAATACTCATGCGTTTCCACCGTGTCATTTTTTAGCTCAAGGCTAAAGGGCTAAAAAATCAAGTGAGCCACCAGGGACGTGGTCGCAAAGGCACAGTAACAATAAAATGCACAATCGGTCTATTTTGAGGTGCTGATAAGAGAAAAGAAAAGGTAGAAATGAATACCTCATTCTTTCCCTTCCCACGAAAACTTCCGTGGCCTTGCTCAACACTTGACAGCCGCACTTCCTCTCCAGGATGTGTCCCTGAAAACTTATGTGTAAATCTGGTTTTCATAATTCAAAACACATTTTAAATTCTTTTCAGATGCTTTATTTAAAGGTGTCATCAAAGCATCCTTTGCTAAAATGAAAGGGTGTTCATGATGCAGACATCACCCTTATAGCTCGTTGTCATGTAAATTCATACGTGGGTATATCAGCTCTTCTCAAAATACTGAACATCTCTATGATTTAAGGGAAAAGGTAGTTAAGCTTTTTAAAGAAACAGTTTGTCCATCGTTCTTGCTCTAGCCCACCCAGGCTTCTTCCTGGGGCCACACTGGTTTCCTTAGATACTTTACTCAGGAAGAGACCCTCATTCGGTGATCCCAAAGCAGACTGGAGAGCCTGCATATATACTCTGCCTCTTCTTGGCCAAACTGAGATTGATTCAGAAGGTTTAGGAATTTTGCTTTCAGCTGTAATGACAAAGCAAGGGAAGAAAATCTGTGGATCAAACTCAATTCGGGAGCCAAATTAGGGTGGTCACACTCGTGTGAGCACAGAACACGTGCAATGCTGAGCCCGGTCCAACACGCTTGCAGACACAAGGCCAGCACAGGCCTGCACCTGCTCCCCGCCCCCTCCCCGCCAGCCTATGCAGGGGGAGGCAGGGGAGATGCTGCAGTGTGTGTTGGCTCCATCAGACTTGCAGCAGATGTGGCTTGGGGGAGACCGTCCCCACAAGGTAACACTTTGGGGTCTGAGCTTTAAACTTATATCATGGTTGTTGCAGATGCTCTCTGTTACTATTGGAATAAGTAACACCCAAGATGAAAGGCACAAGAAGACCTTTCTGTTAGGACGGTCCCTCTTGCCCCCGCAAGGTCCTCTCGCTTTGAAAACGCTGGGGGCCTCAAATGGAAAAAAGAAAGAAAAAAGAAAAGAAAATGCTGGGGGGCCTATGGGGTCTGGTTTCAGCTTTTCCCTCATCTCTTCTTACTCTCCTGGGAAATTCTGGACACTCCCAAAGGTTCGCCTACCACTAAACACCCAAATTATTATCTCTAGCCCCAAATCAGTCTCCTGAGTTCCAGATCCACACACCCAGCCGCCCCCTGGAGGTCCAAGCCAACATGCCCCACACCCATCACCTCCCTGTCCCCTCGGCATCTGCCCCTCCCTAGCCACCTTTCCCAGACCGCACCAGCGGTCCAGGTGATCAGTAGAGGGGCTAGAACAAGACCTCACATGTTATGACTCCTAGCTTTGACCTCAAAAATGCACAAAACTCTCAAACCAATTCCACGTGCCTTTGAAAATAACCAGACCCAAACCCTGCTCCTTCTGTGCTTGGCCACACCGGCCTCCACTGGGCTCGGTGTGGGCACAGCCCCTGCCAGGAGCCACTCATTCATATGGACGGACCAGAGAGCCGGCCACCACCCCAGAAGGACCCACAGGCCACTGTCCCCGGGTCTAGCAACAAGACGAGCATTACGGGTTTTCATGTTGCTGTCGGATGTCCTCATCTAACAGTTGGCTAGTCCCAGTCTGTACGGGGGGTCTGCCTACGGTCTCTCGGCTCCAACCCCTGCAGTTATCCCTGCAACCAGGCGGCGCCAGGGCTGGGGCTCAGCAGTCCGTGCCGCTCAGGCTTCCAGCTATGTTCCGGCAGTGGAAAGAGGGAGGGGGGAAGAACCGCAGGGCTCCTGCTTCCAGCCTCCGGCAGTACCCTTCCTTCCTCCGTACCTGGAGTACGGGCGCCTGGGGTCCCGGCTCGAACCACCCCTGCAGGTGAGCACCACCCGGGCAGCCTCTTCTCTGGCCACTTAGGCTTTGTGCCAGCATCTCGTCCCTTCTGCCCCCCAACTCCTCTGCCCCCCAGGAAGCAGCTGCTTCCTCTAGTTACCAGTTTCTGGATTATTCCAGCCCCCATGTTGGTTCCTTCAGCCTTCCAACCCCCATATAATCAGAAATCCCTCTCACTGGAAATACTTGGCATGGTTTCTGTGTCCTACCTGGACCCTGAGTTATGATACACAATCTCTTTTGCTCTATAGTTTGTTTACTTCTGTGACAGATTTTATGGTTTGCTCACAAAATATCTCTTTTTCCACTGCAGAAGTCTCGACAGGTGGTTACCATATATTCTGCCAAAGAGGCTGATTTTCGGACTGGAAAGGAAAGAACAAGTATCAGTAACAAGAAACCAAAACCTCAGAAACAGGCCAGCCGGACAGGCAGAGAATTCTGGGCCCATGATCCATATAACTCAACTTGCAGATGCTAAAGTCAACTTCATACTGAATATTGAGCAGGTGAAGAGAAATACAGGCCTATTTTAAATGTTTGCTTTTTCTCTGTATAGACACAAATACACTTTGAGATCTGATGAAGAAGACAACTCTACTTCCGACCCCTCTCTCTCTTTGGTCCCTGCCCCCCCCCCCCCCCCATCCAGAGAGTCCCGTCAGCCCCACGTCCAGAGGGTACAGGACCACCCGTCAGCCCTCCCACCTCTGCAGCAGAAACCCCAGCCCCACCCACCAGCACCGGCCCTGGGAAGACAGCCGGCCACTTTTCCAGCCCCCGGTGCAGGGATAACTGTATCAGTACGGGAAATGATGAATCTTACTCCTTTATGACACACAATTTAATAACAGATGGGTTCCACAGTTGGGAGAGAATTTTCCCTAGGTCTCTCATGTTTCTGCAGTTCTTGCAAGCAGAGCCTCTGCTCCCTTACTCAAGACAATCTTTTTAAGGATGTTTAGGTGACACCCAGTCCTAGAAGATACAGTGTTGCTCTCCAGGGAAATGGACGGGCTTATTTGCTGTCCAGTATCATGAAGACAATGTCTTCCTCTGGAGCAGGGTCAGACAGGCTGTACTGCACATACAGAAGTCCCCTGGCCATCTTAATGTCTGTCCTGTGGGAATCTGGACCCGGGGCACCGGCACAAGAAAATACTGAAACTCTGGCTACTGTTATTGCCAAGAGAAATAAAGTCATCTGTCTCTGACCAAAGAGCTTATTTATGTCTTCTGCCAGCATTCACAAAACTGAGCTGGCTAACTTGTTAGCTTGCAAGCAGGGTAAAATTTCAGACTCTCTACAGTTCCTAACGTGCATTATGAAGTGTGAAAACAGAAACTATTAAGCCTTAGAAGACCAAATACATAGCTATATAATCTAGAATTGGGAAAGATGTCTTAAACAGAATCCATAAAAGCACTAACCACAGAGGGGAAAAAATAAATAAACCTGGCTATATTAAAACTAAGAACCTCCATTCATCAACAGACACTATTAAGAGTTTGAAGACGTCTGCAACAATAATATCAATACACAACTGACAAAAGCTTAGTTCCAGAATGAACACATATCCTTTTTGATTAAAAAAAAAAAACACAGAAAATCCAATAGAAAAATGGGCAAAATACTCGAGGAGACCCTTCACAAAAGAGGAAATCCAAATGGTCAATAAACTTGCGCACAGGTGCTCAACCTCACTCAAAGGGAAATACAAAACACTGTGAAAACCACCATGGAAAACCATTCTGGAAAACAGGTGGCATAATCTGGTAATGTACACGAAATGACCCAACAATTCTACCCCTTAGATACATCCCCTAGAACATGTCTGAGAATGTTCACATCAGCATATGCTGTAATAGCCAAACACTGAAAACAACCGGAAATCCACCAAGAGGAGAATGGATGAACAAATTATGGTATAGTTCATGACAGACGAACTCAAGTGGGGTTGCTTATGTCAAGAGGTTTTAAGATGGAACTTGGACGTATTAAGGGTACAGGCCTTGGTCACATCCTCACTGGTGGAACCGTGAACTTTTGAACTGGGAAAGCTGCAAATATTCCAAGGACTTAGGCAGAGCACTGGCAACTTCCTCCAGTAAGAGATTCTGCTTAGTGATAGCCTTAGCAATCATTTTTACTCAGTCAAAATGAGCTTTTTGCTGCCAGTGAAAATCAAAAATTGTCTGTAAACAACATGCAAACATTACCCTTTTGCTTTAAAAACCCCTGCCTTTTGCTCCATGGTGGGACGCTATTTGGGTTGCTTACCCAAACTCGTATACCCCAAATTGCAATTCTTTGATTCCAGATGCGTGTCTTAGCTTCACTACTGCGTCCTGACAATTTTAGGGTCACGCGACATACAATGGTATTCTATATCACAATAAAAACGAATGAACTGCATCTATACAGGACAACATGGACGGCTCTTAAAAAGTAAATGTCGAGTGAAAAGAAGTGAAACACAGAAGAAAATATACAACGTGACTTGGTTTTCATTAAGTTCAAAAACAGGTAAAAGTAACCCATAGTATTTAGGGATGCATACTCAGGTTGTACAACTATAAATAAATAAGTGGTTGCTACTACAGATAAGACAGTGGTTACCAGATCGGATAGTAGTTACTTACAGGGGGAGAGAGGATAGAACTAGAAGGGCAACATGCTTTCTGGGGTGCTAGCAAGGTTCTATTTCTTGGCTCTGATGGAGTTACACTACTATTCAATTTATAATAATCCAACAGTCTGTACATTTATGTTGTTTCGTGTCCTAAAAAAAAAAAACAAAAAACAAAACAAAACAAAAAAACACACAGCATAGGAAACAAAAGCAAAAACAAGAAACAATACCCAGGTCAGGAAACTGAACACTGCCAGGAATCCAGAAGGCCCCCACATACCCTTTTGCAATACAACCTCCTCCCTCCCCTCAGATTACCACTGTCCTGCCTTTTACCCACTAAGTGTACTCTAGTGAATACTATGGTTCACCTCAGTCTGTTTTGATTTTTACACAAATAAGAATCAACTGAATATCTGCATTTGGGTCTGAAAACTGTGGACAGATCAATTAATTATTGTGATGTATACGCTTCTTTCAATGCAACGGTATCTTCATAGAGAATTAAATATAGTTCAGCTGAAAGATAACAGGCTAGAACTTCACAAGTGTGTGAGAAGTCGGGTCGAGAACATCAATTTCGATTCAGCGAAGCAACGTTATCCATGACATTAACTCAGGTGTTAACTTTAATTTTACTGGGTTGGCAGTTTTATTTGCATCTGATTTGAAATAACTTTGGACTTCATAGTTGCCCCAAAGCTATAAGCAAAAGTGAATACTTAACTTTTATGTTTATACATATTTAAGTAACAATATTCATAATCAAACTAAATTTAACTCAACACAAGGAGTCCCTTATAAAAAAGGGGTCCCTGCTTCACCCTGTGTAGGAATCAGCTTTCACACTTTCCCCTCCCACTCCCCCACCTGACCCCCTCCCAGGGGCCACAGCTTGCTCCCTAAAAACCAGGCCCCTCTCAAGCAAAACACTTTCCAAATCACCCATGACATCTCTGGGCGTGATGTCAGGCGCTCTGCCTGTTGGCTCTGGAACTCATTCCAGTTCCATTTGTCATACAGGTGATCAAAGCCGGGGACCAAATTAAGGCACAGGGAGCCAGCGAAGCATGAAAATTGTTTATTTGGGTCAGGTGACAATTCTTTGAAATGCTAATGATGACAATCCATAGCTCATACTCAGGCGTCCCTACTGCTTAATTATGATCCCGCGGAGAAAAGCCCTCACCCCGTATATTTGTCTCCTATTGCAGCAGTAAAACATTACCCAAAACTTAGCAGCTTAAAACAACACAGGGTTGTTGTTGTAAGCTTGCAGTCCTGAAGGTGAGAAGTCTAAATGCGTCTCCTAGGGCCAAAATCAAGGTGTCGGCGGGGCTGGTTCCTCCTGGAGGCTCCAGGTGACAATGCGTTTCCCTGCCTTCCCTAGCTTCTAGAGGCTTCTGCATCCCCTGGCCCCTGGCCCCTCAATCACATCACCCCAGCCCCTGCCTTCCATGTTCACGCGTTCACATTACCTTCTCCTCTGTCCTGCCAGCATCTTGTAAGGACCCTGTGATTACATCAGACCCACCCAAGTAATCCAGGATAATCACCCCATCTCAAGATTTGATCTAATAAAAAAGAATGTATTATACAATTTAATTTAATCACAGCTACAAAATTCCTTTGCCATATACAGTAACATTAACATTCACAGGTTCCGGGGATTAAGACAGGGACATTTTAAGAGGTCACACCCAGGGAGCAGAGGTTTGACCTATGACAGGGTCAAAAGAGGCACACAAACTCCTGACCTAAAATACCATCTGTTTCTCGAAGAGTGGATCCTAAACGCCTGTGGTACAAGAGATGTATGTGGTCTTTGTCCTAGGTTTCCGCAGAGAGCTCTGAAAACCTTTGGAAGTTCTTGAGTGATAGGAGCGTCTTTTGTCATTCATTCATAAGGACCCCCTTTGGAGCACAGCAGAGCTTATGCTAATGAAGTGACTTAGGGAGGGGTCTCGGGATGGGACTGGTCACCAGAAAGAGCAAGTGATCAGAGGGTTGGAACTTGTAGTCCAACCCCAAACCTCCAGGGGAGAATCAGTCACCAATGGCCAATGATGTAATCAATCGTGCCTACATAATGAAGCCTCCAAAATAACCCAAAAGGACAGGGCTCCGAGAGCTTCTGGGTCAGTGAACACAAGGAGATCTGGGGAGCGTGACGCACTCAGAGGGCGTGGAAGCTCCACACCCCGTCCCCATCCCTCGCCCTGTGCATCTCTTCCATCCGGCTGTTCCTGAGTTATGTCCTTTTCATAATAAACTGGGGATCTAGTAAGTACCGTGTTTCTCTGAATTCTGTGAGCCGCTCTGGTAGATTAATCGAACCCAAGGGGGGAAACTCGGGTGTCTAGCTACGAGTCAGAAGCACAGGGGACCTGGACTTGCAGCTGGTGTCAGAAGTAGGAGCGAGGGGGCCGTCTTGTGGGCCGGAGCGCTTAACCTGCGGGATCTGGTGCTGGCTCCAGGTAGACGGTGTGAGGGCCGAGTTAACTGCTTGGTGGTGTTGGGAAAACTACCTTAATTACAACGCGCTACTAGAAATCCTAAAACACACACACACACAACCATTTTTGCAATTGTCTCATTCTTTTTCCCCGGAAAATAATTCAAAGAATTTGCTTTTGCTTTGTTTTTAAAATAATCTTTTTGAAATAAACGTCTGGCTTACAGAGAAGTTGCAAGAATATTACCAGGAATTCCCCAGTCCTACAGAGCTGCCCCGATATCCTTCACCAATTCCCAAATGTTACTTCATTGGCTTCTCCGTATGCTTCTCCCCTGCCTGCCGTTCCCCCTGCTCGTGCTTGCGCGCGCGCTCTCTCGCTCTCTCGCTCTGTGTCAAATAAATAAAATCTTAAAAAAAAAATTCCTTGCCAACACCAAGTAATTAACACCCTACGAGTTTCATGTTCAAAACCCTGACCTCATTCTGTCTCGATGAGACAGTTTCGTACAGCCCCCTCCTCTGCACGCGTCTGAACTCTGCTGTGACCAGTGGACCACTGGCGGGAGGGCGGCCGGGGAAGACATCACAAATACACCCAGCAGTGGGAGACAGGTACGCAACAGGAAAAATACAACCTCTGTGCAGCCCACCCTCCAGCTCATGACACAGTCCTGGAGGCCCGCCTGAAGAGGAGGAGTATCTGGATTTGTCATAAGGCCCAATGCTAGGTAAGCTTCTCTAAAGAGGATTATTTTCAAATTGCTCTAGAAGGAAAAAAGACATAACCTTTTTAAAGATGTGAGAAGCAGGAAACACGCTGCTGGTGCTCCTTCACCTAGATAATGAGTATTTTCTGTGTTCTCTGCAGAATGACACCTTGTCTGGAGGGGGCTGGTGGGGAGAGAGACGGAGCGAGGTGACAGCCAGACAGGAGTGGGGAAGGAGAGTGATGATTACAGCGTGACTCAGGGGAGAGGGAGGGAAGGAGGCAGAGGGAACGGAGGCAGGGGGAAGAAAGAAGGGGGGGGGGGAAGTTCAGGGCCAACACAGAAGCACGGTCTGGCTTCCCTCACAGAAGCAGAGAGAGAAGATCTTTCTAAATCTAATCTGCAGGAAAACCAAAGCGAAGCAGCTTCCGTCAGAACCAGGAGCAGCTCTGCTGACGTCGGGAACAAGGACAGCATCGTGCTTTCGTGCTGCTACGAGAAAATTTTCTGGAACATAAGGCCCTAGGGGCTTCTGACTCTAAGAGTCGGGGGGACCTCAGAGAAGGCAAGAATTAGATTAATATTAAGTGAATGTACAGCTGTTAAGACAACAAAGAGTATTAAACACATTTTACTCAAAGGCTTTTTTTTAATCGCCTTAAGTATATAGCTCTATCTCTTAAACTGTTAAGTGGCTAATGTCAAGGCCCCTCATTACAGAAAGGGTCCCAGCCCTGGCTGTAAGGTTCCCTGGAGAGTTTTCAAAAATCCCCATTAATGGAGAGAAGCAGAGCAGGGCCAAGTCCCTTGAAGTAACAGGTGGCATTTGTCTCCCTGGGGAGGACCTGTCAGGGCCCGTCCCCGACCTCCTCACAGGACCCGGGTCTGAAGACCCCTGTACCATTGCTTTTCCACGTGGAAGTCCCAGAGCAGGGAGTGTGTCCTGCCGACACTATGCAGAACCACAGGATGATGACCGGCCCTCTGAGGGCCTGGCCCCCTGCAGGCCCAATATCACTCCAAGTGACAAGCTCCCCTCTTACCCTGGGGCCCCCTGTGAGCTTATACGTCTGCAACACTAAGGGACCACGCCACACCGGCCTGGTCCAAGGCAGGGGTGCTAGGAGAAAATCCCAGGGGGGATGGTAAAGATAAGGGTGTGGCTTCTCAGGAGCCAAGGTGAATTGAGGGGCTGGGGAAAAGAGATGCACAGGACATAGTGGGGAGGGCAAAATGGGGCTGTTTCATCATGAGCCTGGAGACGCTAATGGATGCTCACAAGCCCAAGAGAACAGGAGTTTGCAAACTTTGGGATTGTAAAGGCAGTATATACCTATAGTAGTACTCGTAATAATAAGACTAATTTAAAAAATTATATTTAACATATTATTATGAATTATATATAATAAAATATTTTATTAAAGACTTTCATGTATATTATCTAAAATAAGACAACAAATATAAAACATTACAATAATTATTAATAATTTACTATTACTATTATTGTTTCCAAACAACAAAATGTTTCTAACTTTTCATGTTCTTAGGAAGGGATTCTCCATCACTTTTCTTTTTTAACTATTGCTGTTTCATTTTAATAAGAACCTTTAAGTACCAAAATTATAAATAGAATCAAGTAAATTCAGATTTGATAGAAACTCACTTTTTTCCCCCATATTTGTCCTTATTTTCCTCATTTTGCTAAGGACCAGTGAACACTCCGAGAAGGCCAGGAGTCCACACGCGGAGCTGGAGAGCTGGTGTGAGGGGACACCAGGCATTCCTGCGAGCCCTGCTCCTGCTTGGAGTCCTGCAGGTGGCTCTCCAGAGCAGATGCCTCCCGCGGAGAGCAAGGCAAAGGCACAAACAGTGGGGTACCAGCGCCCCCCAGCATCCCTCACTCACTCTGCTCTTCTGACTGGCCAGTTCTCTTTTGGGAAAGCCTGCATGCCATCCTCCTGCTGAGTGGTGGACATGCTTTCTGTAGTCCTTTGCAGAGTCCGAGAAAGGATTAACTGATTGCTTCCCTCTTTTCACTTTGGCTGCTAGGAAGCTCCACATCAAATCTGAGGATGGAGGCGCCTGGGCGGCTCAGTCGGTGAAGCATCTGACTCTTGATTTTGGGTGGGGTCATGACCTTGGCGTCCTGGGACCAAGCCCTGTGTCACACTCTGCGCTCAGTGAGGAGTCTGCTTATCCCTCTTCCTCTGCCCTTCCCCCCACCTTCCCTCTCTCTCTCTCAAATAAATAAAATGTTTAAAAAAAAAAAAAACCTGAGGATCAACAATAGCAACTCCCTGACTTATTTATAGGTGTATTTACACGTATATCTACTCCCACAGACCTCTTTCATAAGCCTTGACTTTACCACGATATACTTCTAGTTTCCCTGATCATGAGCCATGATTACCGTTAACATTTTACTTTTTAAATTTCTTACAAACTGCTTCAAATTCTATGTGGGAAAGAGAATATAAATTAAAAAAATTATAAAATTTTGCTAAAACAATTCGCTGATAGAGGACAGCTGAGGCAAACATAAGGCCTTTTATGTAATAACCAAACTACAAAGCAAAAATCATTTATGCCACCATATTAGGCATTAGGGGTCAAACTTATATTAAGAAAAGCTATTTTTTTCCCTGTAAGATATAATATAGTGGGCCATCAGCTTCATTTAAAATTCACAGAGCTTCTAAACAATAAGAGGCACTTTTCTTTTCCAAGAACAAAGACGTTTTATTCATATGTGAATAAAGCAAAGATTCTTTCTATTCTATCTACATGAAGCAATTCTGCATTTCTATACAAAATGAGGTATTTTGCACCAGGCAGAGCCATATTACTGAATTGCTGGGCATTGTGGATGAAGTTGTCTGACTGCACATGCATTAATAACAAAAAGCACTTTGTACTACCAAAGAAGAAAAAAAAATCCTTAAGCCTTCCATGACACTCTCTTCTGTTTTTCCTTCAGCATAAGGCCAATGGGCAAACCCATACATTAATGCATTCCCCTGGAACCTAGCACTGGGCATGCTCCAGAAGGATGGAGGAAGCATGTGGGCCCATAGCCAGAGGACCACGTAAAAGAAACGAGAAACCCCACCCCAAGTATTTCTAAGCACCGTTCTTGGTTGGAATTTTTTCCAAGGGTGTGATTTAAAATAGGTTTTGTGAGATTGGAGGTGGGAATGGAATCTCCCCAAAGCGTTTGCAAACTCCTTTAAGACAGCAAAAAAAATTGTTTCTACTTATTCTAGGGTTAAATCCCAGAATTATTCATATTTCTTGATAAATTTAGAAGGCATTATACAAATAGCATATTCTTTAAAGAACCTTGCCCTCTTTCCCTTCTCCAAAAGTTTCAATTCTCTTCTTAAAGTATAAATAGAGTTCTGAAATTTAACAGGAACCAACACTGACCAACTGACTAAATTTAACAGAAACCAACCTTTATCACGCCAATAAAATTGGATTTGAAATATGAAGTCCTCACTTTAAAAAACAAATTTCTTCATTACTCCCACTACTGAGCAACAAATGACCGAGCAGTTCCGATCTCCTGGGTGAACAGCTCAGTGAGAAGTGAGACAGCAGAATGTAGACACTAATGGAAAGCTGAAATCCACAGACCCGCTGGTGGCAAAACACGAACTTCACCATTACCAGTCCTTGTTATGAGGGACTGAACCCCAACAACATCACCCCTGGGTTCTGATCTCAGCACACACAGGCCACGCCTCCTGCTTCTTCACCTCCGACACCGGTCAAGTGCCCTTCTCCTCTCTTCTCCACGGAGGATGAGGCTTGGGCACAACAGCCCATTCCAATCCCCCTCCGACTGCCCTCACTCTGTTGCGTATTCTTCCTAAGAAAAATGGGTACTTCTAAAATGTGTGGGTATTTTTAAAGCATACTAAAATGCTCCATGTGTATAAAAAAACAAACAAACAAACAAGCATTGGGGCGGGCGCCCGGGTGGCTCAGTCTGTTAAGCATCTGCCTTCGCTCAGGTCATGATCTCAGGGTCCCGGGATCGAGCCCCGCGTCCAGCTCCTTGCACAGAGGGAAGCCTGCTTCTCCCTCTCCCTGTTGCTCCCCTTGCTTGTGCTCTCTCCTCACACACAAATAAATAAAGTCTTAAAAAACAATATTCACTCCATAAAGGCATGCCAAGTGCTTAATTCACAGTAAGCTCCTGGGTGAGGTGCTTTTGCAATGACAGCCTCGAGGCTGCCCGGCTCCTACCTTTGCCCCTATAAAGTCTATTCTCATGCAGCAACCAGAATGTTCTTTTTAAAATTTAAATCCACCTTGTCCCTCCAATACTCCAGAAACCTCCTCTTTTTACTCAGTGAAAGCCAGAGTCTTTGAAGTGAGGTCCCCCACCCACCCCCTGCCCCATGGACAGCCTTCCATCCCCCCTGACCACTCTCTCCTCTCCATCACCCGCTCTGCTCCAGCCACCCTCCTCCCTGGTCCCCAAACTCCTCGGGGCACATTCCTGCCCCAGGCCTTGGCACAGGCTAGTCCCTCCGCCTAGCGCACACCTCCAGCAGATACCTGCACAGCCAACTTCCTCATCTCCAAGTCTTTGCTCAGATGTCCCCTCGTCAATGAGACCTATGCTCACCACCCTATTTTAAATGCAACTGCCCCCCAGTCACACCTTTAGTGATGCTATCTATCTTCCCTTCATTTTCTTTTTTCCATCGTCCTTATAACTTTTGAACTTACCATAGAATACAGTCATCCGTTTTGTTCACAGAAACATTCCATGCACCTAGAAAAGTGTCTAGTACACATTTTCTTTTTTTTGAAGTAGGCTCCATGCCCAGTGGGAAGCCCGGCACAGGGCTTGAACTCACGACCCTGAGATGGAGACCTGAGCTGAGATCAAGAGTCAGACGCTCAACCGACTGAGCCATCCAGGCGCCCCTCAATAAACATGCTGTTGTTGTTTTTAAGATTTTATTTATTTGACAGAGAGAGACACAGCGAGAGAGGGAACACAAGCAGGGGCAGTGGGAGAGGGAGAAGCAGGCTTCCCACTGAGCAGGGAGCCCGATGCGGGGCTCGATCCCAGGACCCTGGGATCACGACCTGAGCCGAAGGCAGATGCGTAATGACTGAGCTACTCAGGCGCCCCTGTTTTTTTTCCTTTTTCCTTAAGATTTTATTTATTTATTTATTTATTTATGTATGTATGTATGTATGTATGTATGTATTTGACAGAGAGCAAGAGAGCGAGCGAGAGAAAGCATAAGCAGGGGGAGCAGGAAGCAGACGGAGAGGGAAAAGCAGGCTACCTGCCGAGCAGGGAGCTGCATGTGGGACTCGATCCCAGGACGCCAGGATCATGACCTGAGCCAAAGGCAGACACTTAACCAACTGAGCCACCCAGACGCCCCTCAATAAATATGTTTTGAATGAATGAATGAGTACCTGGAAGATCCAAGGTGAATCACAAAAAAAAAAATCCAAAAATCAATAAAAGATAACAATAAAGGTCATGAGTTAAAAATAATATATATATGCAAAAACAGATCTTCAAATTTCAGTACTAACTGGTCAGGAAAACCATATTGTTTTACACAGAAGTATTTATATAAATGAAACCTACTCAGGTGAGGGCAGAGCTGGGATGGTGCTCAGCCTCTCAGCCAGCTCTCAGAAGCCCTTGATCTCTAAGGCAGAAGTGGCTGGAAAGCCAGATGTTAAAAAAACACTCAGGAGAAAAGGGGTAAGTCACACCACCAGCAGAAGATATTAAGTACTTAGAACACTCTAGAAGAATTTGCCGGACCTCTATTGAGAGAAAACCTGCAAGACTTTACCGAGGGACATGAAAGAATTTGGAAGTACATGGTGAGACATGCCACGTTCATCAGGGGGAAGATTCAAAAGCCCAAACAAGTCCTTTTCCCACAGATCCATCTATAACGCAAGCCCGATGATAATTCTTATGTTCCTATTTTGAGAAAACTGACAAAAGGGTCCTAAGGCTCACCTTGAATAAAAATGCAAAATAAAAAATGTCAGGAATGCTGCGGAACACTAAGGAACAGGGACAGGTCTTACTAGAGATGGAGCACAGAGCTGTAGTCATTTTAAAAAGCAGGAAGCACCCAAATCAACAGAAATAACAGTGAACAAAACTGAAAGTTCAGGAATAAAGCCAATATTACATAGGCGTTTACAGTATAAATAGCACTTCAGATGGATAGAAAGAGGCCAAATTAGTAAGTAACCTCATGAACCGTATTTATGACACTGAGGAAATAAAAACACACTGCCTTCCTCGCAGAGTCAAAAAAATTCCTAGTGACCTAAATGGTTTAAATATTTTTAAAATGAAATGATAAAAATAAAACCACCACATATAGGTGAATATCTGTGTAATCTCAGAGCAGGAGGGCCTTTCTAAATATGATTTCCAAATCAGAAACTGTAATAGGAAAGACTAACAAAATGGACTACAAAAAATCCTACTACATTAAAATTTTTAAAAATCTTGTTATCAAAAGACATCATCCAGTGTTTGGAGAGTGAAAAAGACGAGGCACAGAGTGGGAAAAGATATATGCACAGCATACGACAGGAAAGAACTAGTATCTACCATATATAAAGAACTGCCACAAGTAAGAAGAAGACAACTTATAAAATGGACAAAATAGGGGCAGCACCTGGGTGGCTCAGTTGGTTAAGCATCTGCCTTCAGCTGAGGTCATGATTCCAGGGGCCTGGGATCGAGCCCCAGCTGAGCAGAAAGCCTACTTCTCCCTCTCACTCTGCCTCTCCTTGTTGCTCATGCTCTCTCCCTCTCAAATAAATAAGTAAAATATTTGAAAAAATAAAAATAAAACAATAAAATAAAATGGACAAGCATGGCACTAAAAAGAAAATTCAAGTGGCCAATAAATAAAGAGTTCTTAACCTCTTGGTCTCCAAGGAAATGTAAATTATAATCCCAATGAGGCATCACTACATAATGCAAAACACTGAAAGTCTGAGAATACCAAACGTTAACAAGGATATGAAACAACGGGAGCTCTCATACCCTAAAGGTGGAAGTGTACATTGGTATAATCTGGCGTTATCTGGAAAGTGAATGGAAAGGTGAGGATACCCACCCCCTCTAGCCAAGATACTGTACCATTAGGTGCACCTAGGAAAATCTAGGCAATGTGCCATGGGAATCGTGCCTAGAATACTCACAACAACCCTGTTAATGACAGCCCGTCACACTGGAAAACAATGCCAATGACCATCAACAAGAGAAAAGATACCTAGGTAAGTGGAGGATTTATATAATGGATTTCTAGACTGGAGATGAAATAATGAAACTACATGGATGAACTTATAAGCATGATATTGAAGACCAATTAAAAAATGTAGATGACCCCATGCATAAAAATTAAAAATCACATGCAATACTAAACTGTATTGTTTAGACACATGCACATAGGTGGGTAAAACTGTAATTATAAGCAAGGAAATCATTACTATAAAAAAATCAGAATAGGTATATTTGTTATCTATTGCTATGCAACAAATTACCCCAAAACTCAGCAACTTAACACTGCAAACATTTATTATCTCACACAGTTTCTGAAGCTCAGGAATCCAGAAGCATCTTAGCTGGGTGGTCCTGGCTCAGAGTGTTATGAGGTTGCAGTAAAGCTGTCAGCTGGGGCTGCAGTCCCCTGAAGGCAGGAGGATATGCTACCTGGTTGTTGGCAGGCCTCTGTTACCCAAGGGCTTTTGGATTGAGGCCCTCAGTCCCTTGCTAGCAGGGCCACTACAAGAGCTGCCTGAGATGTGACAACTGGCTCCCCCCAGAATCATTCATCCATGAGAGAATGGGAGAGCCCAACATGGAAGCTGCAAATCTTTGATAACCTAATCTGAGGATCGACATCCTATGATTTCTGCCATGTTCTATTGGTCACATGGGACAACTGTGGGAATAGTGTGGGGGGACGTGAATCCCTGGAAGACAGAATCAATGGGGGCCACCTGTGAAACTGGCTATCACAATAGTAATTTCTTCTAGAGGATTGGAAGATTATATCGGCACCTATGGGGAGCCTCCAGGAAGCTGGCAAGATTCTACTGCTTGCCCTGGTGGTGGAAGTCGCTCATCTCATACTTATTTGATAAACTGTACAGTTCTCTTCTCTGCTCTCTCCAGTAGGTATGTTATACACCACAATAGAAACATTTTTTAAAAGACTTCAAATTTCAAATGACCAGCTAGGAAGAATTTTTTTTTCTTGTTCTTCTTTTTTTTTTTTTTTTTAAAGATTTTATTTATTTATTTGAGAGAGAGAGAGAATGAGAGATAGAGAGCACGAGAGGGAAGAGGGTCAGAGGGAGAAGCAGACTCCCCGCTGAGCAGGGAGCCCGATGCGGGACTCGATCCTGGGACTCCAGGATCATGACCTGAGCCGAAGGCAGTTGCTCAACCGACTGAGCCACCCAGGCGCCCTAGGAAGAATTTTTTGCCACGATTTAACAATCACGTGAAATAAATAAAGAATCCTTCAAAACCAATAAAAGACAAACACCAGAGCGTAAATAAACAGGCAATTCATTTAAAGAATGAAAATTATGAATAAAAGTATGAAAATATTCCACCTCAGAATTAAAGAAATGAAAATCACAATAATGATGTACCACCTTTGGCCCTGTGTATCTGTCAAGACAGAAAGAAATGGGGCTTCTCTTACACCATTTGAGGGAACATTTTTCTGCAACTTAACTTGGCAATGCATAACAAGTCCTTAAAATATGCAATGCTGAGCCAGCAACTTTACCTCCAAAATAACTTTTTCCCTAAGAAATTGTCAAAAATGTGTCAAAGACAGGAGCATGTAGTCACTGACTACACGTTATTCCAGTTAGGAGCAAGAATTGAAGTCAGCCTACAGGGACTGGAATCCCAGCTCAAACACTTATTTTGTACATTAGGCATATGAGTGGTGCCTCAATTTCCTCATCTGTAAACAGGAGATAGAGAACACCCCTCCCTAGGGCTGGTGGGAGGGTTAGGTGAAACCAAACATCTTACATTCATCACCTGGCACAGCACTCGATAAATTTTGCGTATTATTCTTAGCAAAACACTGGGAACAACTTTAATGTCCAACAATAAGAAACTGCTTCAATACATGACAGTATATCCACATTATGCAGCCACTAAAATTTATGATGTGGATCTGTATTTGTCAGCGTATAAATATGGTCACAACATACTGTTAGGTGAGAAAAGTAGGTTCGAAACCAGTATACGTTATTTTTATATTTTCACATACATATGTCAATGTAATAATATCGGATATACACCAAATATTAAGATTAACATAAATGCATGGTAATGAGATATGGATGCCTTTATTTTCTCTTTGCATTTTATAATTTTTCTTCAATGAAGTAGATGATGTGTGAAACAGATGATTAATTTAAAAATGAAATAATTCAAAGCATTAAACCCAGAAAAATCAGGAGGTATAAAAGTTCTCACCTAGAGGTTTGAAAAGTTAAGCACCCTATCACATTTTAGAGACGGCTACATTTTTTAAGTACATGTATTTAACCTGAGCCCTTGAGTACAACAGTTGTAGCTCATACAACCTTGGATCACTCAGAGCCCTTGAAATTGAGGCCCAAATACAGGTGATTCTCGTTATTCACAGTAGTTATGTTCTAAAAGTCACCTGGAACAGGGAATTAGCAAATACTGAGCCAGTACTCCTAGGGGAAACACAGGTTAAGTTCCTACAAGCCTCTGCTCACATAAGCCTCTAACACAGATATCGGGAGCTCATCTGAATTTGCTTAGTGCTAAGATTTCAATGGGTGAACAGGCAAAGAATGTGAACAAGTTATACTAGGAGAAATACAATTAGCAAATGAACCTATGAGAAAACCTCGGGCCATTCATTCACTCACACTCATGTATTCATTCATGCATAGGTCACCTCCAATGGGCAGAGCCCCGTGCTCCAGGAGACAAAGACATAGGTGTCACCCTATTCCTGAGCAGTGCAGGAGACAGGTGTATGGAGAGGGAGGGCCAACACAAAACTGAATCTGGCAAGCAGGCACAGTTGAATGCGAAGGCCATGGCCACCCCCTCTCCCCTACTGTGTGTTTTATACCTACAGTCCCATGCCACCCAGCAGCACGGCAACGGTTATGGACCTCACTCGCTCTGGGTAAGCAGAACTGTCAGATTTCTGAGGCAGCCCCAAGGAAGGCACCAAACATTTCTCTTGTAATCACATGCTCTGTAAATGCTCTACACCCTTAGCTCTGCAATTATGATCCGCTTTCCACTTCCACACGGTGGTGAAGGGAAAGCCTCCTCCCTCAGGAAAAGGTCATCCTGAAAGAGTAAATGAGACCCTCGGAGAGGCTATAACTTAGACACATAGTTGTCGCTCAGTCTAAAAACATAACCACATCTGATGAGGATTTTAAATCATTCTCCAGATTAGAAATTTATGTTATTCCTAGAGAGAAATTTGGTCTCCGTTGGATCTGTGTGCATGTGAAATACTGCAATTAACATTATTAATAAAATCCTTATTTTTCTAATGAGTCATCGGGTTTCCTTCCTCTCCTACAAGCTATCCAGAAAGAGGCTGGTAAGTCTTTAAATGCAAAATACATTCTCACATGTCCAGGATGAGTAACAGATCCTGCACTCAAATAAGAAAATGAGTAAACTGACCTTTCAACGTCTCTTCCCCTTGTGATACCAATAATCCTACCCTGAATTCCACCTCTGTTTCAAGAATATTAAACAGGACCAAGATTAGCAAAGTGATTTTTTTTTTTAATTTGTAAGTCAGGGGGCGCCTGGGTGGCTCAGTCGTTAAGCGTCTGCCTTCAGCTCAGGTCATGATCCCGGGGTCCTGGGATCGAGCCCTGTGTCGGGCTCCCTGCTCAGCGGGGAGGGAGCCTGCATCTCCCTCTACCCCTCCCTCTGCTTGTGTTCCCTCTCTCATTGTCTCTCTCTCTGTCAATTAAATAAATAAAATCTTTTAAAAAAATTGTAAGTCAAGAGGAGAAAACCATATTAGGGCAAAAAGTACTCTTAAGATGCACTTTATAAATATAAAAATTAGAGTTTATCTTAAGATATGAACTATGTCCTTCATAACTTGGGTTGCTTACAGTGTTAAGTATCAGGGAATGTAAAAATACAGGGTTTTTTCAGACAATAATTTCAAATTTCATCAATTTACTTTCACAAACTTCATAAAGTTGTCAACTGTGCCATAAACGGGGTGATAAGCTGTTGGCTTTCAAAGAACTACATAGCTCCTGCCTGTTTCTGACAAGCATACAACAACTTTGGAATATTGAAAAAAAAATCAGATGAAAACAACCAAAAAGGTAATACTTTCTAGTCATTGACAGCTTAAACTAATCCCCCCCAAAGTACTAAGTTTCAGAGACAGCGAGAGGACAAAGAAAAATATTCCAGAACTCACGACTAAGGGTATTGCTTAGCCTGTGTCTTCCAGAGAGCAGAGCTTGAAGCAAGGATTAACGTGCTGACAATCTGAGAGGCATAAGTGAGGACAGAGGGAGTGAGGTACTAGGGAGACACTAGAGAGTATGCAATAAAGTAAGTGATGGCACTGGCCACCTTCAGAACAAGCCAGGAGGAGGCAGCAGACCACCAGGCAGGCATGTCCACTCGGTACTTGAGACTTTCTCAGAAAAAGCTGTAAGAACAAGCTGCACCTCAGAGTAGCCCACAGAAGGGAGGAAGAAAAGGGAATTGATCTGTGTAGCTTCCTCCTATCATGTCCCATTGGTTAAGGTTCACCACAGAGAGCCAGGGACCTAACGCTTCTGGTTTCACCACCGAGCCCTCAGCAGCCACTCAAGAAGTCAGGCCTCACGTCCTGCAGTGTGGCATTTTACCCAAGATCAAAAGTAGGGGGAGATTTGGTATTTGATAGGGCTCAGTATGTGTGGCTCAAAGGCCACATTGGCCCAGGGCTACACCTATGAACTCCAGTCTGCTTTGAGAGCTTTGCAAGTGGCCAGCAAAGGGTAGCAGTCAGGTGCTCAGGAAGGAGAGGGTCAAAGAAGTCAGCAAGGGAAAGAATCTGATGAGATGCTCGAGGCTGGTATTTAATACAGAATCTTTCCAAAAATAAAACTCCATCCAATTGTTTTAATGTTCTCAGCAATCACAATCCGCAATTTCCTCCTCGTTCATTCATTTATGCATACGTAATGAGTAGCAACCATGACCCAGGCCCAGCCTGTGTTAGGTTCCAGCAAAACAATAAGACAATTCCAATCCTCACAAATCTACTCAAGGAAACACATCATTCGCTAGACAAATGCTGATTGAGAGCCTAGCACGTGTCCTAGACCCTGCTCTGGGCCCAGAGAATCAATGATTAAGAGTCAATAAAATGACCACAAAATGGTAAACAATGAGAACTATACCAATTATAAACCTGAGTCAATGATTACCAATGTTTGAACTAGTGTTACTGCAACCTGAGTAAAATACAGGAAATCCATCAGTATACAGGGCATGAGAGCAAACAAATATACAAAACTTACACAACACAACAGGGCCTGGGCACAGAATAGGAAGATCTGAAAAGAATCCTAGACAATGCAACTAGAATCCAAGAGCCTAGCAGGTCCCTGATAATTTATAAGATGTGTTATTTCAGGAAGAGATACCAATCTGCTGAAAAATCAACATGTAGAATTGGACAAGACCCCACTGAAAGGAAATGGGGTTGGGAAGAACTGTTGACTGTTTATACGGCAGACACCTGATTCCAGTGAGGAGCATCCACTGAACAGATACCAGCTCAGATAATCATTCTGGAAGGAGCCCCCCATTCTCAATCCAGGTCCCAATCTCCAACCAGTAACATGGAGCTTGACTGCATTTGGGTTCCCAATTCTGTAGGAGATCACAGCTGGCTTGGGATTATGGGATAAAGAAATCCCTGGTGTTAATGCTTCTGTATTGGATATAATGATTAGTAAGGTACAATCATAGCAATAATGTTTGTAGGCATTTTTATGTGTCTGTCTACTGTTTATGGAGTTTTAAGCCTTATGAGAATTACACACACTGAACTTGTAGCTATATTTTAAAATGTTTAAGGGAAATTAATCAATGGAATGTATAAATGGTATTGTTTGAAAGGTTTACTTGGTTTTTTTATTTAGCACAAATATTACTAGGTTTACAAATGAATTTACAAGACTTATAAGTTGTTTTTTAAAAGGTTAAATGGAGGGGCGCCTGGGTGGCTCGGTCAGTTAAGTGTCCAACTCTTGATTTCAGCTCAGGTCGTGATCTCAGAATAGTGAGATCTAGCCCTGGGCTGGGCTCTGCACTCAGCGTAACTGGCTTGAGATGCTCTCGCTCTCTCTCCCTCTCCCTCTGCCCCTCCCCTAGCTCATGACATCCATCCATCCATCCATACATACATACATAAAATATTTTTTAAAAAGTTTAAGGTAGAATCTGTTTTTACATTTATGACTTTAATGAATTAAATCCTGGATAAAATACTGGTCAGCATAAATCTCCCTTTTGGAGCCTTTAGACATTAAAGACCAAGGAACAAGAAAGACAGAGCTCCTGGATCACAACGGACCAGGTATGTACATTTATACACATGTACCTGCTATAAGGACACTGGCAGTGGAGCAACCAACTTCCCTAGTGGGGGATGGGGGGCAGCCAGGAAACAGCAAAAATGCCTAAAGGTGATGCTTCAGCAGGGTCTTGAAAGAAGAGAAGACAAATACCAGGTAGACAATGAAGGGAGACAAAGGGAAGCAGAGAGAGGAGTACGGGCATGGTCCAAAGGGGCAACCCAACCCAACTGAGCGTAGTTCTGGATGGCTAGAGCTGGGTCAGCAGACACAGGGAGAGGAAGGGCGGTCCTGGCAGCAAAGGGAAGCTGTAGATGTTGACCCTGAGAGGCCACTGGAGGATTTTTAGTAGGGTGTGACATAATCAGATTAGTGTTTTAGAAAGATCCTTCTGGCTAGGGAAGATGGTCTGGAGAGGGAGGAAGCATAGGTGGGTATATAAGCTATGTAGGTGACAGTCAGTGAGGCCGGCCCCTGAGGCAATGATGGGTATGGAGAGGGGCTAACAGATCTTAGGATACACAGAAGTAATCTCTACAGCATGTGGGTCCTGGAGAGATGTGGGTGTGGAGTGGGTACCCAGATGGGGCCAAGTAACTAAGGACAATCAAGAAATGTCGAATAAGGGACGCTCGGGTGGCTCAGTCAGTTAAGCACCTGCCTTCAGCTCAGGTCATGATCCCAAGGTCCTGGAATCGAGCCCCGCATCGGGCTCCTTGCTCATCGAGGAGCCTGCTTCTCCCTCTGCCTGCCGCTCTCCCTCCTTTCTCTCTCTCTCTCTCTCTCTCTCTGACAAGTGAATAAAATCTTAAAAAAAAAAAGAAAGAAATGTCAAACAAATAATGACTAGAATCATGGCAACAATAACATAATACATGGCTCTTTGCCCAAAGGTGAAGATCAGTTGCACAGTTTCTAGCAGTGGGAGTGATGCAAACGTTTGGGGGGCGGGGGGAGGGGGAGCACAATTTTGGACCGTGTGAGATGTGTGTGGGCCTTCCAGGTAGAGATGCCTAGGAAGGCCGTCTATAACTCAAGACAAATGTCAGGAGGCAGAAATACAGATTTGGGAATTCTCAGGAGGCAGTCACACGGGTTACCTTGAGAGTGGACGGGGTCACCCGTGGAATGTGAGCATGGCAAAAGGACCAAGGGGACCCAGGGCACACTCCCCGTGATCACGGAGCCGAAAGAGACCGACAAGGGAAGGCACAAAAGGCAGTGGACAGAGCGCTCAGAGTCTAAGCAGCGGAGCGGTGCCGCGAGAACCGCAGCGCGTGTTTCAGGAGGAGGTCGTCAAGGTGCACGACCAAGCAAACAGGATAAAGGCACACATACCTGTTGGGTTCTCTTAGGAAGACCCCGGGGACCTGAACGGAAGCCTCTCCGCAGAGAAAGTGGAAGGAAAGGCAGATGACATCGGGTAGAGGATGACAAGGAAGGGGAGGCTTTGTAATAGTCTGGCCGTGAAGAAAGGAGTGAGCCAGGACGGGCTGGAGGGAGACTGAGTCAAGGGAGGATTTACAGAAGAAGCAAACCTGACTAAGGGTCATGAAGACGGCGATGAAGATGAGGAGGAGAGGCCAGGGCTGACGCCTGGAGATCTCAGGGCTGCAGTGGGTCGGGAAGCCATCGGGGGGCACAGTAAAGGATCGGTGACTCATCCTGAAGCTGAAGCCAGAGGTGTGGGACATCAGCACGGTCCCAAGATTCCCTCCAGCAGTGCCCAGCAGCCCCTGGGAGGAGAGCAGACAGACGGCGGGCTGTTCTGGGGCTCGAGACTTGCGGGAAGTATGTAAAGAAGAGGCAGCGAGGGGCTCGCAGGGGGTCTGCGAGCCGGGGGCTGCCCTGAGGCAGAGCGAGGCAGGCAGGAAAGGAAGAGAAGCCATAAGATATCCAGCCTTGGGGAAAAAGCTTCAGGAAAAGAGCAGGGGCCGTCACGCTGCCAAGATAAATCAAAAATAGCAAGCTGAGAGGAACTTTCCTACGGACCTGGAATCACAGCTAAGGTCAAAGCCGAAGAGCAAAGGCTCCCAATCCCACATTCTGAGAGTCACCAACAAGCTTCCAGCCACAGACAAAGCTTCCACCACCCCACACTTACCAAGAGATGCCAGCACTTGGCCCGGTCCCCAGCCACTGCCCCTCCTCCCGCCCAAAGCCTCCACAAACCAAGACAGGGAGAGGACACGGAAGAGGAAGGGGGTGGCCAGCCTTGTGGCAAGAAGGGCCCTTCCGGGTGAGAGGAACACGGAGCACCTAGGCCAGACGGGCTGGGTTCGAGTCCCAGAACTGCCAGTCGTAAGCTGTGGGACCTGGGCCATTTCGTATCCACTCTGGTCCTCATATCTCTCATCCATAAAATGACGATAATAATATCAACTTGACATGGTTGTCACAGGGATTAGATCAATTAAAATACTTAATGTGCTCAGAACTGCACTATGTAAGTATTAGCTAATTTTCTTATTTCTTCCCCTTCTCAAGGGAAACTGATGGGAGTGCCTTCCCTTCCCCAAAGCCAGGCAGGGGGCCTCCAAGAGAACCACCGACAAAGACTGGAGATGCCTTCGAGGAAGGAATACTGTTCTCCCCGGCCCTCAGAAGGTACAGAAGACTCCAGTAGTCCCCTGACTCAAGAAGGCACAAGGCAGGGAGCCATACCAGAGGAACCATGGGATTCTCCAGGCAGCTTCAAGGGTAAGCAACAGACATAGCACTGGAGGAAATGGGGGGATTTTATACCACTGATGAGACCAATGGGAGGCACTAGAACAAGGTTGCTCACCCAGACCAAGGCCAGGGACCCTACACAACACACCATCCTCAGGTGGGAGACACATAAGAACCCGGCCACCCCCATTGTCCCCCTGCACCCAGCATAGGTGGCGGGCAGCTGGGGGGATGGGGAGGAGGTGCCTCAGAGCCTGAGCCCAGCCCCTCCTCCACTTAAGCAGCCGGGAGCCTGCCTCTAGCCACACTACAGGGGACAGGCTAAGTAGTAACTACAGAAATGAAAAGAGCTTAAAAATTGAGCATGGCAGGAAAGCTATGGCTCTGTCCAAGGTACCCTCGGAGTCCTCCTCCGCAGGAGGAGGATTCTCTCCTGCACGGTGGAAAATGGTGATTGATAAAAATAAAGCCAGTTTCCATTTAAGTACAGAGCTGAGACCTCTCAGAAAATAAGACAAATATAAAAGACCTTCAACCTCCATGTATGTTCTCCATGGTCACCCTCAACCCACCTGCTCCAGTGACCAAGCCCATCAGAAACCAGCCCCACAGGGCACTGGTCCCAACCCCTCCAGTGGCTGATGGCTGCCATTCTGTTTGCTCCCCAAAGCATGGAATACCCGTGATAAAACTTGGGCAGGTAGACCCACCCTCAACCTGGCCCATGTGTTCTGTTTTCAAGATTGGACTTCTGCCTTGGTTTCCTATGTTCCAATCTCATTCTGGAAAAGTCCACACCATTTGTCTAATGCCTGACAACAACCCTAGCTTTCTCAAACTCTCTCTCCCAGAGGACTGAACTCTTCTCTTACCGGATCCTCCCCTGACTGGGGTTTCCATCCTACCTCTTAGAATCATGGTGGCACAGCTCCCTTTTCTCCCCCTCCCCCATAACACCCCTGGAGTACTGCCAAGGCCAAAGTCATCACATCCTCCTGGGGATCCCCCTGGGGTTACTGACCACCACTCTAAAGGAGAAGCCCACCACCTGGCCTGACCCCCAGTCCCCAAGCCCACACCTCCCCACCCACCGCCTGGCAGCTCTGGAATGAATGTAACAGTCAAGACCACATGCCTTGCGGCGGGGGGGGGGGGGGGGGGGGGCCTGCAGATTAGAAAGTAGATTCAACAGGACCAGATGAATGGGTTGATTTTAGAGCAGAAGCTTATTGGATGGGATTTAAGATTTCAGGATGAAGCAGGTCTGAGTGCTATTAAAGTCTCCGGTCTGGCTACGGACACGCAGGGGGAGGAATGCAGGTTGCCAGTGTGAGCAGGGCCAAGAACGAAGATGCTCAGAACTCGCGAGCCCCTGACCCACTCAAACCAAAGCTGGCGTGTCATGGCACCAACAGTGGAAGAGGGCAGTTTCGCCACAGAGCAGAGGGGCCAGAAGGGTGACCATGTGCTTCATTTTAACATTCTATTTCAGAAAATTTTGAACATATCACCAAAGTAGACAGAACCGTGTGATGAACCGCCATGTAGCCATCACTCAAGTTCAACAAGTGCTGGAATTAGCCTTTATTCCACCCCTCTACTCCCCCCCCACCCCTGCTCCTCCCCGGCCACTGGGTTATTTCAACGCAAATCCCAATACCTGCAAATCCTTCAGGCTATATCTCTAAGAGGACAGCACTCTTTTTTCAACATAACCAGAAATAATTTTCACACCAAAAATAATTCAACAATAATTCCTTAATATCTGACATCCAGCTGCTGATCCTATTTCCCCAATCGATTCCTGCCTTTTCACAGATCGTTTAAATTGGGATGCAGATAAGGTCTGCACATTGCTCTGGATGGAGATGCCTCTGTCTTAGTTCGGTTTCCCCTGGAAAAAGGCCCCGAAGAAATGACTTAAGCGCCAACAGTTTATCTGGGAGGTGGGAGAATAGGGGAAGGAGCCAGGGAAGGGAAGAAACCTGAGAAAGGGCGTGCGCCACGGGGACACACGGAGCGTGGTTCCTCTGGGCAAGTCTAGGAGAGAGCGTGGGGCACCCCTGTGGGGTGTCTCAGCCCCAGGAGGTGAGGAGGACGTTGGGGCATTTGTCCACTTCCCTGTCCATCACTGCCTGAGGCTGAGGGGCATCTCCGGGCCACTGATTCTCTGGTGCTCTGCTCTGCCCGCCAGGCATACACTCTTGGGCGGAGAAAAGCCCTCAGGCAGAGGGTCCCCTGCATTCCCAGTGAGCCCACACACCAGGCCCAGGCCGTCCAGCTGGAAGTGCTTCTAACCTTCTCCTGTGAGTTTCCTTCATCTACATGTCCCTCCCCATCTTACTCTTGGCCATTGACTTACTAAAGCAATGTGTTATCTATCCCTTCTAATTCCCACATTCTAGATTTGGTAGATGGCCTCCCCGTGGTGGTGTTTCCTATGTTCCCCTTTCATATTTACTGTAAACTGAGTAGCTAGCAGATCCATCAAATCCTGAGTCTTAACTTCTGATGAGAAGACCCGTAGGTCAGGGAGGGCGTCTAACAATTACAGGTTGTCTCCCCTTCCATGGGTTGGTTTGGTGGCTTAATGCAACATATCCCCCCCAAGCAGGCCAACCTCCTCCCCATGCTGGAGGCCAGGCGAATACAAAGGGAACAAGTCAGGCTCTGCATCATCCAAACGCCTCGCTGGCTGATCCTGAGCCGGGTTTTCTCGTGACTCGTCACACACCTGAAGCTGTCACTTAGTCTCCCACTCCTTAGAGCACTTTTCAAATACAGAGCTCCCTCTGAAAGCAATTCGCATACCAGAGCAGCACAAGCACCACGTGTATTCTGACTTTGAGTCTGGGAGGTGTGAATCTGTTCATGCCTGAGCTTCAACCAGTTCCAAAGCAGAGAGCCGGTCAGATCTTCTCTATCTGATCTACATCGTTTCACAAGAAAAGGTGGCCCGGCAGATTGTAATGCACACAGAGTGCCCGCTAAGGAAGCGGGCTCCTGAAGGAATGCAAAAGTTAAATTCAGAGAACAATCTAGTCCAATGCAGTGTTTCATGCAATACTGGCAAGCTGAAGATGGTTGGCCACTGATGTTTGGGAAGGAGCTGCACTGTACTTTGGATGATTATCCAAGGTCATTTCTACTTGCCTCCAACTCACTCATTCCAGAAACACCCACCGACGGGGTGAGCTTAGGAACCATGCTGACCACCAGTGGGACAGGGTCTCTCTTGACCTCCGCCATGAGGTCAGTGCCTTCAACATCACCCCAGACCAACAACATTGCAGTCTGTACATCTTAAAGCCATCGGACACATGGATCTGTTTCACTCAATACACTCTGAGCCCAAACGTGTGGGTTTTCCCTCCACCAACAATCACTTCCCCAGCTGCTAACACCAACTAGTGTCCTACAATTCCATCCAATTCTGACACTAATGGCCTGGAGTTTATATCAGACTCCAAGATTTAAGGGCTCAGCCCTCACTTCAGATGCCAGTCCCAAGCATCGGGTTACCCATACTTCTGCCCGACCTGGCTACAAAGTTAGGAGATCCCACAGTCTCCTCCGCAGGTCTGATCATTTGCTAGAATGGCTCACAGATCTCAGGGAGGCTACTATTACTGACTAGTTATTCTAAGGGATACAACTTAGGAGCAGCCTAATTGAGATGATGCATGGGGCAAAGAAGTGCCGTGGGCACACACAGAGCGTCCATGCACCACCCCCCGCCCCGTGGGCACACCACCCTCCCAGCACCTCGATGGGTTCACCAAACCAGAAGCTCTCCAAACCTCTTCATTTAAGGGCTTTTATGGAGTTTTTTTAAGTCAGGTAGGCATGATTGATTAAATCGTTGCTCATTGCTATTAACTCAGTCTCAAGCCCCTCTCCAGTCCCCTCCCCACCGAAGTCAAGAAGTCAAAGGGTAGGGCTCAGAGCTCCAACCCTCTCATCAGGCCTTGGTCTTTCTGGCAACCAACCCCACCGAAAGACATCTAGGGGTCCCCAGCCCCCACTCATCAATTAGCATATAAGAGACTTATCACTCAAGAGATTCCAAGGGTTTTAGGAGCTGTGTGTCAGGAACCAGGGACAAAGACCAAATATTTACCTTTTTTATTTTAACACTATGGGTACTGCTTATCTGATAACAGAATGTCCAACAAAGTCATGTCATAAAGAAGCCTTGCTCTACAAAACACAGCCCCATTACACGTGCAGCCTGGTTCATTCTAGACTTGCCCTCATGCTGGAGCTCCCCGTTACTGGACACACACTTGGGACTTCTCAAAGGCAAGTACCCGGTCTTGCTTTTCTCCGCATCCCCAAGATCTGAGACCCAGCCCAGCACACATAAGTCCTTAGTCAATCATCATTCCCGCCAATGTAGCACTTCCCACATTCACCACAAAGGTCTCCAAGTCCAGGCACACCTTGGAGATATTTTGGGCTCGGTCCCAGACCGCTACGATAAAGTGAGTACCGCAACACAGAGTGTCAAACACATCTTCTGGTTTCCCAGTGCACATAAAAGTTATGTTTACACTACACTGCAGTTATTAAGTGTGCAATAGCATTAGATCTTAAAAAATGCACAAAGCTTAATTAAAAGATACTTATTGCTTAAAAATGCTAACCATCGCCTGCGCTTTCAGCGATCAGTGACTGTGGTATTCCACAATACCACCGTGGAAAGGAAGCAGCCTAGACCCCAGGGAAGGGCAGGCCAAATATCCAAGCGTAGAGACCTCTTGAGGGTCCCAACCTCATCCTACCTGAGGTTGGTTCTCACACAAGGCCAGCAGTCTCTTCCCAATCCCCTAGCAGACCTCTGTGAGCCATACAATTGTGTCCCCGGTGATCCCATTCCCATCCCCCCTGCCACAGAGACAGGGCTCAGATCCCTTTTATCTGTTTGTCCAGCTAGCTTGCTATCTCCTTCATCGCTTCAGACAATCCCCGCTAGACTCCACTGCCTACGGGAACAAACCTGTCCCACAGGCTGTTCCCTAATAGGCCTAATTCCCCTGCTTGATTTCAGCTGGAAAGCATATTTTGATACAGCCTCTTCATTTGAGAGGCAGAGACCCAGAGAGGTGCAGCGACTCTCCCAAGATCACACAGCAGAGGGAGATTGGGATCTACAGCTGTTGTGCCCCTGGGCGAGGGCGACTGAATCATTCAATAGAAAAGGAGCCTTGGGTTCGTAGTTATGGAAGAATAATGTAGTCTGCAAATTCATACTGTTGTCCCCGGGCTATCAAACACTGGCTAAGGACTGGGTAATAGAAAATCAGTCACTGAAGAAGGGGAGTTGGAGTGAGGCCTCATCCCACCGAAGGAAGCAGCAGACATCAAAGGGAAGGACCCGCAGTTAACCCTGAACAGGGGAAATCTGAGGTGCTTTTTACCTTTTTCCTTCAGCTTTGCTGTGGGGCTTCAATGTTCTTCACAGGGAGGTATGTATCACAATTAGGGAAAGTAGACCGATGAGCCTGATTCCTAGAGTCCCACTCAGAAGCCAGTCTCAGGTCCTGGGTGTCACACGAGAGTCACATCTGCCTGCAGAGTGCCGTTGGGAGAAGGCTTCCCAAAGCCACAGTACAGACCAGCTGTTTGCACGCACCCCGCGTAGCGCGAGCAATGCTGCACTCCCTGGGCCCCCATGCATCCCTGGTGCACAGCATTAGAGCTTCAGAACTCACCAGAATTTCTATCAAAAAGTCAACATGGGTCCCTCTGCGGGGAGGGTGGGGAGACCCATGCCTGGATGCCAACTGAAGTCCCCATGAAAACGAATACAAGTTTGGTGGGAGGGGTAGCAACAGGTCTGGAAAAGGTAAGAATCCATGTATCACACAGCAAAATCAGAAGGCTCTTCTACTGACGGGAAGGAATCCAGGTCTACAGGCACTGACCAGCGAACATCAGCCACCAAAACCAAAGTGGCTGCAGGTGCGCCGCTGAGCACACAGTGCATGAGCTGTGCCCCATCAAAGGGAGCACACCTTTCCATCACGGACACTGTAGGTCTGTGTATTTATCACCCAGTTTTCCAGCACGTGGCAGTCAAAGACCTGCTCTAACAAATTTAGTATGGCACAACAGAGTCCTCACACGCGGAAGGGAAGGGTCTTGAGGTCTAATTCATAAACGGAGCACCACAGGCGCCAGCAGTGACCCCACCAGCATCCGAACCTCACCAGCTGCTGGCACACAAAAGCCCCTCAGGATTCAAGCCAAGCCACACCCCCAGCCCGACACTGCTGGGGACCCCTTTCGGAAGAGATCGAGTCCCCCTGTCTCATCCGTAACTTGCATTCCTCATCCATCCTGAGCCTACAGCTCCTAGCAAGCAACCAGCAGGGTGAGTGATGCCCGCGCCAGCCGTACTCATGGGCCTGTGGCCTCCTCACCTGGGAAGAGGACCTGCGGGAAGGTGCCCATTTTCACAGCAGGAAAGACTGACCAGGTCCTGCAAGAGCCAAAGTCCATCTTACCACTTGTCAGAAAACAGATGGGGAGGGGAAAAGAGAGAAATCAGGTCAGCCAAAAAGAGCTGCCCGGCTGGGCCACGGACCAGAAGGTCCCACTGGAGACAGCAGCCCGGCCCGCAGCCTGTCAGTGAGGACAGGGAGGCACTGTGAGCAAACAGTGTAGTGCGTCCGTGAGCCAACACCAGGCCCATTCATGGACAAGCAAATAGAAACACAACACGGCTGAGACCTAGGACCAGAATTTGAAGCATAAGAGCACAAAAATAGTTCCTCGAGGAAGAAGAGCAAAGGCCTCATTGCACGTAGCTTTACTGCAGGGAAGAGGAGCATCTGCTGTGGGGCCACAACAGGAAACAAGGGCACAGTCCCCAAAAACAGGCCACATACAAAATAGAAGAGGCAAATATGTCAAACAGAATGCAGGGATGGAAGGAGGGAGGCAGAGAAAATCAACACACTAGAGCCAAATAACAGGAAATGCGAGGCCCAGATGAACATGCTGAAAACCAGCATGAGGACAGAAGGTGGGACAGCTGGCCTGAGCACCTCAACACATGGATGTCAGAGGGAGAAAAGAACAAAAACAGGAAGGAAGGGAGGGAGGGAGGGAGGGAGGGAAGGAAGGAAGGAAGGAAGAAAGGAAGGAAGGAAGGAAGGAAATGGTAGAAGGGAACTCTTCTAGATCATGAGATTTAAGAGCAATTCCATTCATAGGCACATACCCGAAGAATTGAAAAGGTACTTAACTATTTATATGTTGTATGTCTGAGTATTGCTGTGTCCTGAATGCTTCTGTCCCCACCCAAATTCATATGTGGAAGCACCAACCCCCAATGTGAATGGTATTTGGAGGTGGGGCCTTTGAGAGGTCATTACATTTAGATAAGGTCCTGATGGTGGGACACCCATGACAGGACTGGTATCCTTCTATGATGTAGAAGAGTCGAGAGCTCTCTTTCCTCCACCTGAGGGCACAGCAAGATGATGACCAACCACAAGCCAGGAAGAGGGCTTTCCCCAGGAACTGAATCTTGGACTTTCTACCCAGGGACATTTAAGCCATCTGGTCAACGGTATTTTGTTATGCAGCCCAAGCTGAATAAGACAGATTTTGTTACCAAGAGGTGGGATGCTGCTGTAACAAATACCTAAAAATGTGGAAGCAACTTTGGAACTGGGTAGGGGTTGAGGCTCAATGGTGACAGGTGCCCACTGGAAATACGGATGTAAGGGCGATTCTGGTAAGAGCTCAGAAAGAAAAGAGATGCTTCTCTCTTCTTAGAGATAGAGAGATAATCATGACCAAAATGTGGAGAGAAATAAGAAAAGGAAACACCCTCTGGTGAGGCCTCAGATGGAAATGAGGAACATGTTCCTGGACACAGGGTGGTCCTCGGTGGACAGCGGTGAGAAATGTGCCCAAAGCTGCTGGCCTGTGTGAGGTCACAGGCAGACCTATGAGCCATGAAAGTGGATGTTTAACTGAGAACATTTTTTTTTTAAGATTTTATTTATTTATTGGAGTCAGAGAGCACAAGCAGGGGGAGCAGCAGAGGCAGAGGGAGAAGCAAACTCCCCGCTGAGCAGGGAACCTGATGAGGGGCTCAATCCCAGGACCCTGGGATCACGACCTGAGCCGAAGGCAGATGCTCAACTCACTGAGCCACCCAGGCGCCGCTAGCTGAGGACGTGTCTAAGCAAAACATTGAAGGAGCAACTTGGTTTCTCCTGAGTACTTATCATAAAATGAAAATGAAATGAAAGAAGGGTGAAATTAATTGAAGAGCTCATTGTTAAGCAAAAAGGAAGCAGAATCTAAAGATCTGGAAAATTCTCAGCCTATCCTTACTGCAAAAAGAATGAAAAAGCTTGAAGAGATCACTAACAGTGTGGCTGAAGAGCCATTTAATAAGGAGATTAGCCTGAGTGTGAACCATGAACCTAATGAGCCGCCCAGCGGAAACACTGCCAGTCTGAACTGAAGGGGACTAAGGACAAAATGAAGGGATTTCTTAGATCCTACAGAACTAGGCCATAGAGCTATTTAGCTGTGAACATGCACTATTCTTCAAGACAAGCAAAGAATGATTCCAAAGGCCATGCAGAGTGATCGGGGAAGGGTCGTCAGTCTCAAAGTGGGGGGCGGGATGGTGGGGGCAGGTTCACTGCCTCAACAGGGCCAGGTGGCAGCCATCCAGAGCCGTGGGTGCATGACGGGACCACCACCCCCGTGGGTACTGAAGGTGGGACCACCACCCAGGTGGGTCCCAAAGACAGAGAGCACTGAACCCAAGAGATTTATTCTTAAGGCTTAAGATCTAATGGTATTTGCCTTGCTAGGTTTTGGACACATGTAGAACCCAACCACCTCTTCCCTCCTTCTGATTTCTCCCTCTTGGAATGGCAACATCTATCCTGTGCCTGTCCCCCCACATAACTTCCCCGGTATCACAGGCTCACATATGGAGAGGAACTCTGCCTCAGGATGAAACTTACCTTGAGTTTGCCTTAGAGGATATTTAGATAAAACTATGGACTTTAATGTTGATACTGGAATTAAGACTTTGGGGGCTGTCGCAATGGAATGAACAGATTCTTGCACGCAAAAAGGGCGCACATTTGGGGGGACAAGGGAGCTGAATGTTATAGGCTGAATGTTTGTATTGCCCCCTCAAATTCGTATGTGGGAGCACTAGTCCCCAGTGTAGATGGTATTAGGATGTGGAACCTTTGGGAGGTAATCAGGTTTAAAGGAGGTCATGGGGGTGGGGCCCTCCCGATGGGATCAGTGCCCTTCTAAGAGGAAGAAAGGCCAGAGCTCATGCTCTTCACCACGTGAGGACACAGCCAGAAGGTGGCCATCTGGAAGCCAGGAAAAAGATTCTCGCCAGGAACCCAATCTGCTGGCACCTTGGATTTTCCAGCCTCTAGAACTATGAGAAATAAGTGTTGTTTATACCACCCAGTCTCTGGTATTTTGTTAGAGCAGCCCAAGCTAACTAAGCGAAGTATTCATAGCAGCACTCTTCCTTACAGGCACCACCTCTGGCTGTTAGGAATGGATATGGATACGGATATGGATAAATGGAGAAAACAAACCAAGGTATACATGCACACAATGGAAATATTATTCAGGCATAAAAAAGGAATAAAGCAGGAAAGGAGCAAGATGGCGGA
>NW_027397107.1:3586582-3737667 GCF_003265705.2 Callorhinus ursinus
GAGTGGTGGGGGGTGGGAGGGATGGGGTGGCTGGGTGATAGACATTGGGGAGGGTATGTGCTATGGTGAGCGCTGTGAATTGTGCAAGACTGTTGAATCACAGATCTGTACTTCTGAAAAAATAATGCAAGATATGTTAGGAAAAAAGAAAAAGAAGAAGATAGCAGGAGGGGAATAATGAAGAGGAGTAAGTCGGAGGGGGAGACGAACCATGAGAGACGATGGACTCTGAAAAACAAACTGAGGGTTCTAGAGGGGAGGGGGGTGGGGGGATGGGTTAGCCTGGTGATGGGTATTAAGGAGGGCACGTTCTGCGTGGAGCTCTGGGTGTTATGCACAAACAACGAATCATGGAACACTACATCAAGATCTAATGATGTAATGTATGGTGATTAACATAACAATAAAATTTTAAAAAAAGAACGACCAGGAAAACTCCACTGGAAAAACAAAAAGGAATAAAGCATGGATACATGTTCCAACATTGATGAACTTCAAAAATATTATGGCCAATAAAAGCAGCAAGACACAGAAGGCCCTATAGGGCACAATTCCCTTTATATGAAATATCTAGAAAGCAGATCAGTGGTCACCAGGGCCTAGGGGCAGGAGGGGATGGGGAGGGTAACTGCATTAAAAGGTACGTAATTGTATTTTGGAGGGGTAGAACGTTCTGGAACCGGCAGGTGGTTGCACAGCTGTGTGAATGTACGAGATGCCACTGAACTCTGTCACGTGAATCGCACAACTTTTTTAAAAAGAGAGATTTAAGAGGCATAACAACTGAATGCAACGTGCGGTCCTTGATCAGCCTGTGGTTTGTAGCAGCTGGCGAGAAAAGACATTTGGTCAATAAGGGAAGTCCCTGAACACAGGCTGGACATCGGATGATATAAAGAAGCGCGGCTGGGTGTGATCACCACAGCGCAGTTGAACAGGAAGATGCCCTTACACCTCCCGTTAAAATCGCTCAGGAAAGGGGCGCCTGGGTGGCTCAGTCGGTTAAGCATCTGCCTGCTCAGATCATGATCTCAGGGTCCTGGGATTGAGTCCCACGTCGGGCTCCCTGCTCAGCGGGGAGCTTGCTTCTCCCTCTGCCCCTCCCCCTGCTTGTTCTCTCTAATAAATAAAATTTTAAAAAATAGCTCAGAAAAGAAAGACGATGACTCAAGGTGGCAAAGTGTTCATTGTGAGTTGTTCATGATGTTCCATGTGAGACATACATGATGGGGTCAAGGTATTCGCTGTATTTCTCTCTTCAGTTTTCTGTATGTTTGAATTTCTTCATAATAAAAAGTTAAAAAAACAAAAAACAAAAAAACTCCCAGTCAAAATCCCAGCCAGTGATTTTGTAGATACCAACACTCTGAATCTCAAGTTTTCTATGGAGAGGCGAAAGTCCCAGAAGAGCCAACACAGTATTGGAGGACTGCTAGTACCTGACCTTAAAGATTTACTAGAATTTACAAAAGAGGAACGGCAGACGACGGAACATCTACGAAATCAATATAGCAAATCCAAATACCACAACACGTGTTTACACTTATCACGATGGCTAAATTTAAAGAACAATCCAGTGTTGGCAGGGACATAACAAACCAGGTCCCTCTGAAACACCTCTAAGGGACCAGATAAGTTAGGATCACCCCTTTGTTTGGTGGTAAGTTGGAAACGACAATCCTCTTCTTTTAATAAGAAAACTAACTCCTTCCCCACCTCAAATTCCAGGGGCCTTCTGGTGGCCTTCTGCAGTGTCTGTCTCAGGCAGAAAATAGCAAATCAGAGAGCACCACCTCTGCAAGACAGATTTAGCAAGAACAGCTTTCTTTCAACACACCTATTTCAAACCACATATTCCTCTGCACAGGTCAAAGGAGGTATTTCCTTCAGAAAAAAAAAAAAAAAAAAAGATCAATCCTTGAATCTTCAAGAACCTTCCTGCTAGGGTATGAACCTTAGGGTACGAAGCCCTGCCATCTAATGCACCATGTGCTCTTTCAGATGCATGATTAAAGAAAAGCATTGCATTGTTCCCTTTCTCCCCAATTTGAAATTTCAGTTCTTAAAGAATATGTTTGCCTGGTTCAATGGAACTTGGGTCAAAAACAAATAAATCAAGCCATTTCTGAAGTGAACTATATCAAAAGTAGTCATATACAGCTCTACCTAAGTGGGAGCTGCTCTCTGTGATAGGAATTAGTTCCTTTGGGGCACCTGGGGGGCTCAGTGGGTTAAGCACCTGCCTTCAGCTCAGGTCATGATCTCAGGGTCCTGGGATTGAGCCCCACGTCAGGCTCCCTGCTCAGTGGAGAGCCTACTTCTCCCTCTCCCTCTCCCCCAGCTCATGCTCTTGCTTTCTCTCTCTCTCAGATAAATAAAATCTTTTTAAAAAATTTAAAAAAAGGAATTAGTTCCCTTAAGCCACACAGAACAAACAGCACAAACAGGCACCAGGAAAGACAGCATGTCCAAGTGAACATGCATTTCTAACATGGATTCCATCTCACCCATCATGAGAGGTCCCACAAGTGCTGTATGCTTTGAAAAAAGTTGCATCTCTGTGTGCCTCAGTTTCCCCACCTGTCAAACAGGGACACTAGCATCTTCTTAATAGAGCTGTTAGATTTGTAGGAGATAAAGCCTGTCAAGGATGCCTGACACATGGTTGTTGTTTTATTATTAGATAAAACAGTGAAAAAAATGGAGTTGTCATTAATTATTCTAACAGTGTATGGGACGCCTGGGTGGCTCAGTCAGGTGAGCGTCTGACTCTTGATTTCAGCTCAGGACATAATCTCCCGATCCTCGGATCAAGCCCCACATTGGGCTCTGCACTGGAGCCTGCTTGAGATTCTCTCTCTCCTTCTCCCTCTGCCCCTCCTAACCCCCTACCCCTCTCTAAAAAAAATATATAAATCAATCAATCAATCAACAAACAGTGTAGACATATGAATTTATATTGACAGACTCCAAAGAAACAGAAAGATAAAAATAGTAGCATAAGGGTGGTAGCATTAAAGGGGATTTTTTTAACTTAAATTTTTTCATTTGTATTGTAATAGTTTTAAAATAAAAATTGGAGAAATTATTTTCTTAATGATTTTATTTATTTATTTGACAGAGAGAGAGAGACAGCAAGAAAGGGAACACAAGCAGGGGGAGTGGGAGAGGGAGAAGCAGGCTTCCTGCTGAGCGGAGAGCCCAATGAGGGGCTTGATCCCAGGACCCTGGGATCATGACCTGAGCTGAAGGCAGACGCTTAAGGACTGAGCCACCCAGGCACCCCAAAAATTGGAGAAATTATTTAGATGTCCAGAGAAACAGCTAAAAATTAATTTTCATTCAAAGGATTTTCATCTGACATCACAATGAACACAGTCAACTTAACCACACTGATAAAGATCCTGAAGGAACTCGAAGAATAACCGTATAATAATAAAAGCTAGTATTTAGTTAGCAATGACTACATGGCAAAGATCCTACCAGGCACCTTAAACCTATCCATTCAATTAACTCTCACCATAATTCTAGGAAGGAGGTCCTGTCATTACCTCCATTTCACAGATGGAAAAGCTAAGGCACGATAAATGGCATCCCCACCAACACAGAGCAGGTGGCAAAGGCAACATTCGATGCTACAGGCAGAGAGAGGATGTGAGGGGTGCCCTGCCCATGGCCCTGGGACTCACCTCTAGATGCTCAAGACTGTTTGCTGCAAGCCCCCGCCCCTTTTAGGTTGGGCTGTGCTTGTCTGTTTTCCCAGCTCCATGAACATCAGCCTGTGTGGCGGGCAAACACCCAGTAGTCAATGCTACTATGAGCAGCCCTCGGCCGAGGTACCCAGGCAGCGGGGAGAACACACGGAGCCTCCTCCCTCTGGCTGGCCAACTCTCCAGCGGCTGCCATGCCGCCCTTGGGGTCCCTCCCCAGCATGACTGAACCCCAGGTGCCCTCAGACGTAACTAACTTGACAGCTCCCCCTTTACTGGCTTCTTTCTGCTCCCTCTCTTCCCCACTCCCCCCTGGTTTTCCTGGGATCACCTCGAAACCACCAACAACCCAAAAAAACTACCTCTCCAAGAAACTTTTGTTTCAAGGTCTGCCTATGGGGAACCCCAAACCAAGAAAACAAAATACACAGTCCAGCTATGTGACCCCACACCCCCAAACTACCCATCAGGCCATACTACCTACAATTTTAAATGAAACAACAGGGAATGTTCCTTCAGTGACAATCCCAAACGTGCTCTCCTATGAAGGATCCTGAAAATACGCACCTAGCCCTTACATCATCAACTGTTACGTGCAGAACTTAATATGCGCCGTATGGAAACATGTGGCATCATGGAGGGGCGGAGAGGAGCCGACAGACCGAAGCTGTCCCCAGAGGAGGCCTTCTGCTCCCCAAGGAGGCTCTGCTCTCCCTTGCTGGCTGGGCCTCCCGCGCTCCACTATGCTCTCTGTATTATGTACCGAGGGCTGTAGCCTCCCCTCTGCAGTCAGAGTCAGTGCTTAGGGGGAGCTATGGCTGACCTACCTTTCCTGCCTGCTCCTAGGGAAACCAACAGCATTAACAGCGGTCCTCCAACAGGTGCTGCCCCTTCCATAAGGACGTTCTCCCAAGTCTTGTCTTGTCAGAGTGACTTGACCCCGTCCCACTAGCTTTCAGTTAAATGCCTTGGCCCTCCCTTCCCATTCATCCCCTGGACTCACACAGCCTCCGCACCCCCTACTCCCTACTCTCACGTCCCCAAAAGCCCTTAAGAGATCTAAGTGAGCAAATCAATAGCTTTATCAAAGAAAAAACATATCATGGATTATACTATATACCTTCTTTTGCCTAAGTCTATGGGGCTTTTGTTCTCAGAGAAGTCAATTATTTGTTTCTTAACAATCTGTGCTGGCCTTCTGATATTACACTCCTCATTCTGATGACAAGCTCCGAAAAACTTTTCAATTATGGCAATTTCAGCTGACTTCCATTCCCAAAGAACCCCCTCTACATCTCCCAAGGAGAGTAAATACACCATATTTCTTTAAAATATGCATGTCTGGCAACTCAAAAGGGTACCATCTGGTTCACATAATTTCTGCATGAAGTTTTTGAAAAGCCTAAAGAACATACATGATCCACTCCTGCTGTAACAGAAGCCAAAACATTCCATTGCTATCGTACAAAGCAACTCAGGTTAAGTGAGGCAAAGACTGGCCGTGTTCCTTGCAAGGGGGTACAATGATCAACTCCCTTAGAACACGGCTCACAAATTAAAATACACATATTTAATCAAAGTCACGCTAGAGAAGGAAGATAAACATGGAAATGACATCACCCTCAAGAATCATTTTTTAGCCCTGGGAAAAGTAGAGAACTGGCAAGAAAAGCAAATTGGGACTCTTACAAAACGACGCAAAGGAGAACGCAAAAGAAAGTCGGAATAATTAAAACAAGAAGGCAACAATGGTAGTGGAATGATCACTGTACCCCCTTGCAAGGAACACAAAAAAATGCCAAACAACTTGGACAGAAGACACTTCTTGAGTTCCCTAGCTCCCCATCCAAGTATATTACGGTCATTCTTCTCCACCACTCTCAACTTTAGGGAGGCGTTAGCACAGGTGACTTTAGGGTACGTGTGTCTCCTAAATTACACACTAAGAATGCATTTCCAGAGCGAAGTCCTTCCCAGGTCACCAGGATGAATCAGAATTGTTAAGTGATTGGAGAGCCCCCAAAAATTGCACAGCCCAATTGCAGATGCGGACAAAATGTTTTTGGGTCTTCAGAAATGTGCATACCGGCATACATAAATTCCCCAGACTTAGAGTTCAGATCCAAGGTGGGCAAACTCTTTCTGTAAAGGGCCAGACAGTAATAATTCAGGCTTTGTGCGCCAGGCTGTCACCGGTCACAATGATTCAACTCTGCCATTCCCAGGCAAATGTGGCCACAGACAACCTGTATACAAGCGAGCAGGGCTGTGTGCCAATAAACCTTTATTAATGGGCACGGAAATCCGAACTGTAGGTAATTACCACATGTCACCAAATACTATTTTGCTTTTTGTTTTCTTCCACTATTACAAAAATGTAAAAATCATTCTTAGCTCACAGGCCATACAAAAAGATAGGTGATGGGCTATATGGAGCCCACAGGCTATAGTTTGCCCACCCCTGGGTTAAAGCTTCTAGATAATATGGAGTCTAAATATAGGACATCTGTTTCAAATGAATGATGAAGACACCACCTTGAATTTATGCAAATATTAGAAATCATGAGGAAGAGAGTGGAGGACAGCAGTGGATTTATGTCACACAATGGTGACAAGGACAGTACTGTACGGTCTCAGAATCATGCAGGCCTCTCCCTGAATGCTCAGAGGACCACATTCCAGCTGCATAACCTTGAACAAGTTTTATTTAACCTTGCCCAGCCTTAGTTCCTTCCTCTGTAAAAGGGGGATAACAAAGTACCTTCTTGATAGAGTTATCATGAGGATGAAATAAGATCCTGCCTCTAAAAATACTTTGCACAGCACCCAGCATTTCTGCAAAATAAAGCTATTTAGTATTAGTCTTATCTGATAATACTCGTGGATAACTGATTGGTTGACTGCAAAACATTTTTCCTGGATACAAAGGTAAGATTTTTTAGAAATCTGGACTCCTCACTCATAAAAGCCAAAACTCCAAACATAGGAGACGCTTAACACAAAACTAATACAATGAAAGGAAATGTTAATTTTGGTACAACACCTCAGTTATCCAGCTATCGGGAATCTAGAAACCTCAAATTTCTGTAAAAGTTGTGAGCTCGAACTCATGAAGAAAGAATGCGCCATAAGCAATCATTTATTCACTCAACAAGCATCTCTGAAGACTTCTGTGTGAGAATAGTTTACAATATCGAGTAGGAAGGCCCAAGAAGTAACCAAAAGAATTTCCACATAATAAACATGACATTATCGATGTGTGTACATCAGGGCTCAGTGAGTTGTGAGTTGCGAGCAAGGGCTTTGGAAGAAAGAGGAAAAATACACAGAAGCCGGGTGAGCTGAAGTTCTGCAGGCTCAAAAGATGCCAGTGGAATCTCCTACAGAAGTAAAAGAACAGGCAAAGGAGTGAATGGACCTGAGGCTGCTGGAGAGTAGAGACGGAGGGCTGCTAGAAGGCTGGGACCGCAGGAAAGGTCATCCCACACCAAGTTAAGGAATTGAGAGTCTACCCTTGGGCTCTGGGGACCCCTGGGGGAGCCCTGGGAGGGGAAGGCTAGGGCCCTACTCCCTGTGAAGCAGGGGGATGTGGTGGGAATGGAAAGAAGGGGGTGAATGGGAGGAATATCTAGGAGGTAGAATCTACTACACAGGACTAGTGGCTGGATGTCGTTGAGGCTGGAAACAATAACAAAAGTGAAGACATAAAAATAGTCATGAAGCAGAAAATATGGTGGATTCCAGGAGAAAGGGATGGTGTGGTCTGCTGGTTTACAATCACTGTGTGTCGGGGCGGGGGGGGGGGGGGGGGGGGGAGGAGGGGTTGATGGATGCCAGCTTCAAAGCCAGAAACAGCTAAGAAACAAGAAGAAAAGGCAGCCAAGGAAAACACACTCATACGACACACTCCCAGGCCTGTGCAGAGACATGGGGAAGAACGGCCAACAGCCAAAGCAGCAGGTCACACCCTGTTGTATCACTCACTGAAGATGTCCCCCATGCTCCTTACGTAGTTCCTGGAAAACGTGCTACAGAAACTATCAAATGCATATAAATACACAGATTCAAATAGGATTTAATTTTTCACTTTACCCGGTTTTTTTAATTATCATAGCACACAAAAATACTGCAAACCTTTTCTCCCTACCCCACAGAAGAATTTGTGTATCAGCCTGTGCGTTAATTCATTCATTCTTGAGAAATCACGTTCATTTCTCACACACAGCAACACAGACGGAGGCCTTCCTAATTGCTGAGTTCAAGCCCTCGCTGAAAGATGAGAAAGCTCCATGACCTTGAGAACACACCTTCACCTCTCTGGTACACAGAGGAGAACCCTGTGTACCAGATACCGGGATGCAGGCAGGAAGGAGGTCCAGGTGCTTTTCATGGGCTGTTCATCTTTTCTCATTTTTTAAAATTTTATTTATTTGAGAGAGAAAGCCAGAGTGAGAATGAGCTGGGAGGAGGGACAGACAGAGAGGTACAGGCAGACTCCCCACTGAGCAGAGAGCCCAATGCCAGGCTCCATCCCAGGACCCTGGGATCATGACCTGAGCCGAAGGCAGACGCTTAACCAACTGAGCCATCCAGATGCCCCTCTCATTTGTTAACATGGTGGAAGCAGCAACTACTTTATCAGGTTGCTGTGAGGATTATGTACGTGTGTCAAGTACCTACTTAAGAGTCCGAGCAAACAAAAACACACTTGATACATGGACACTGATGAACAACCTCTGATACTGATCTCATTATTCCCTTTAGGGATGAGGAAATCAAACCCAAGGAGAGTTAAGTTACTCTTTCTCAAAGTCACACTTCCTGGCAAACACAGGAAACCTACTTCTCCCAACCCCAAATCCCATGATCTTTGGGTATTCCATGCTACCTGCACTTTGGTCCACCCCCCTCGTTCAGTACGCACGCTGGGGAGGTTGGCAGCTCCGCCATTTTGGCACAACCACTATTCAAAGACAGACCTCCAGCCTCTGCGCATCCAAACTGTTTTACCAACATCAATACAGACTCAGCTCCTGGAAGTTTAGCTCCCAAACCCTGTAGAATGGAGTAGAATGAAGGCACATTTAATAGACTTGATTTAACAACTCCCACTCAAAGAGGGAATAAAAGACAAGAAAAAAGAAATTCCTTTATTCTTCCCACTTGCACCCACTCTCACTACTGCTCCTTCAAAATAAAGCTGGGCCCCCATCTACTGCCCCCAGGACAGGACTCCAATGCTGAAAAGCAAGAGAAATAAATCAATTCTTGGCTTTTGAGCTTCTAAGGGCTCAAACCCTAGCTATCTATGGCCAAACCATGGGACTTTATACACCATTTACACTCTGAAATTTCTTCATTAGATGTTAACTATACAACATCACTCTTGGTCCAGGTGTCATCCCCTCATGTCTTAAAAAGACATGACTGTGCGCTTTGAACAACAACCGCCTTTTCTTGGAAAAAGCACCTAGTCTAAGACATCAATTTGAATAGTAGGAATCCAGTAGGAATAAAATTCAAGGCTGTTGGTTAACTTTTCTAACACAAATTTTATGAGTTATAAGAAATGTATTGTCTGTTTTAAGACATAGGACTTTTACTTATGACTTGATGAGCACACCGAAAAGAGGTTTTATCTGCCTTAGAATATTCTAGAAACTACCTATTCTTGCATCCTCTTCTCAAAATATTCCTAAATAGGTCACCACAAGCAAAGCTCTAGCTCCAGCTCATTTCTTGCCAGTGTTTGCACAGTCGTGTGAGCTGCCCACTCATTGCAAAGCATGCCTTCTGCCACTATGCCCACTCGGCACTGTTGAATTTATACCATGACTAGACAGCTCTCTGCCCTGACACCTGATCATTCCGCAGCTCACACATCATGCCAGCCAAACTCCTTTGGAAAGCCTAACACAGCAGTGAGCAAATGCTCAGTTCAGCTCCATCCAATGTGCCTTCCAACAAAGTTTCCAGGAACATCCCCAGACAAGAAGCCAAGAGCTGTCTTATCAGAAACCACGTTTAACTCCTAAGCAAGTACTGGCAACACCATGGGCAACCAGGAATCATCCTTCTACTATTCAAACCTGAGAAAAAAGCTGACCTGCAGATGAACCATTCAAGAAATATATGCTAGTCTAAGACCATTAAGGAAAAGTTGCTGATTATTAGTGGAGCATATTAATTTATCACACATGGTTTTCTTTTGACCTGCACAGCTTTTTAAAATTTTTAATAATTACCAATATTTTAAAAGTAGGAAACTGCATATAAAATGTAGATTTTGAACATTCCTCCCCATAAGTCAAGAGGATCTAAACAAACCACTGGTTGGAGTTAAACAGGAGAACATCCAGGTTCCAACTCACCATCCTCACTAGGTGCTGAATGTTTATTCAACATTAGCAGATAGTTACTGAGCACCTAATATATGCCAGGCGGTGTTTAAAAGGTTTAGGAGGCCATAAGGGATAAACGGGGCAAGAAATTAACAGACAATTATATCCGCTAAGCGGGGACTTTAATTGGGTAACACAGACCACTTCTGTTTTAGGGAAGATGGAATAGATACAGTTTTTCCTATTCCTCCCACTAACTGCAACTAAAACCTCTGGACATTATATATAATATAAACATAAGAAACCCTGAAAGGTGGAAAGAAGAAGGTGTACTAGCTAGAAATCTCAGGACCCAAGAAACGACACGGGGATGAGTTTCCTGCACTTTCTTTTTCCCCCATATACCCAAGACTTGGAGCTAAAGAAACCAGCAACCCAGAAATACTAACAGGTGCAAGGGGGAAAAAAGTCCCAGTAAAGACCCATCACTCTCTCTAGCCAAAGGACCAGGCAAGGGACAGCTTAGCAAGACAGAAAATGTTGAGAGAACAGAGAATAACCATTCTACTCCAGCTCTACTCAAACACTACAGAAAAAATGTGGCCCCACCCCTGCCCACACCAGCAAAGGACAAGTGGGAAGCCTAGACTTCCACCTTTCCCAGGCTATAATGAGGTGACCCAACCCTCACTGCCTCCTTACCCTGGGGTCGTGCCAGACAAGACCAAGTAGGGAGCCGGGACTTTCATCTCCACTGGCGAGTAACTACTCCCACCTTGCTCTCACCTTTGGTGTCAGCGGAGACTATGGAGAAAGCCTCGACTTCCACTTCTGCAAGGGCCAATGAGGTGCCCCACCCCTCGCTGCTGGGAGGCCTAGCAGAGAGTGAGGACTTTCACCACCGCCAAGTGGTAATGAGGCCACCAGTCTCATGGTGTTGGCTGAGGCCACTTGGGGAGCAGTAACAAGGCTCTTCTACCTGTCCCAGCCAAAAAGGTATCAGTGAAGGCCCAGAGGGGAGCCAGAACTCCCATTCTGAGTACCAAGACGCTGAGTGGGGGAAAGAGGGCATCCACCCCACTGAGAAGTAACAAGGCAGTGCCATCATCTTTCCCTGCCACAGCAGTGAAAGAGAAAGCCAGTAAAAAGAGGCAATTTAAATGAGATCTTGTCTTGGGGCACCTGGGTGGCTCAGTTGGTTGAGTATCTTGATTTTGGCTCAGGTCATGATCTCAGGGATATGAGTTCAAGCCCTGTGTCAGGCTCCACACTGGGTGTAGAGGTTAGGATTCTCTTTCCCTCTCCCTCTGTCCCTCCCCCTGTGCCCACAATCTCTCTCTCTCTCTCTTTCTCTCTCTCTCTCTCTCTCAAGATAAATAAATAAATAAGATCTAGTCTTATAAAATAATATTTAAAATGCCCAGGTTTCAATTTTAAAAATCACCATCATGCCAAGCACCAGGAAGATTCAAAATTGAATGAGAAAAGAAAATAGATGTCAACATCAAGATGACAGAACAATCAAAATTATTGGACAGACTTTAAATGAGCTGATAAGCAATTATGACAATGCTCAAAACTAATGAAAACAGAGAAGGTCTCAGTAAAGAAATAGAAAGTTTCAGCAAAGAAACAGATGATATAAAGAACAAAATAGAAATTATATACAAAAAATCAAGTTTAGAATATTATATGAAAAATATAGTAACTGAAATAAAAAGATTCAACCTTCAACTCAACCACAGAATACAGGAGAAAACAATCAGTGACCTGGAAGGTAGAACAATAGAAATTACCCAATCTGAACAACAAAGAGGAAATAAACTGGGGGGTGAGGGAAGAACAGAGCTCAGGGACATGTGGGACTATAACAAAAGAGCTAACATTCATCTCATCAGGATCCTAAAAGGAGAAGAAAGAGGGCAGGGGTAAAAACAAACAAAGAAAAAAAATCCAAAAACAAAAAACACACCACACTGGAAGAAATAAGGGCTGATGGGGCAGTTTGGGTGGTGCCAGTCGGTTAAGCATTTGCCCCTTGGTTTTGGCTCAGGTCGTGATCTCAGGGTGGTGGAATCAAGCCCCGTGTCAGGCTCCATACTCAGTGGGGAGTCTGCTTGAGATTTTCTGTCTCCCTCTCCCTCTGCCCCTCCCTGCCACGTTCTCTCTCTATATATATCTCTAATAAATACATAAATATTTAAAAAACTAAAAAAGAAAGAAGGCTGAAAGCTTCTGAATTTGACAAAAGACATAAACCTACAGATTCAAGAAGCTAACTGAACTCCAAGCAGGATAAACCAAAAGAAACCCACACCAAAACAACATGGCCAAACTTCTAAAAACCAAAGAGAAAGAATCTTAAAAGCACTGAGAAAGAAATGATACTTAAACGTGTAGAGGAAAACACCATCCAAATTATAGATTTTTCATCAGAAATCACAGAGGTCAGAAGAAAGTGGCACGATATTCAGTGCTGAAAGAAAGGAGCGGTCAACCACGAATCCTATAACCAGAGGAGGTATCCTTCAGGACTGAAGGGGAAATCAAGACATTCTCAGATGAATAAAAACTAAGAGAATTTGTTGCCAGCAGACCTATCCTAAAAACGGCTAGAGGGATTTCTCAAAACAGAAAGGAAATGATGAAAGAAGTAATCCTGGAACGTCAGGAAGGAGGGAAGAATAGAGTAAGCAAAACTATATGGTAATTAGTAGAGACTCCTCCTCTTGAGTTTTCTAAATTATATTTTATTACAAAAGCAGAATCACTGATGATTAAGTGATGAGGAGTAAGTCATAATCATAGGACACTGATGTGTTTCCAAACATATACAGAGGAAATATTCAACACAAAAGAAATATTGAACACAATTATATTATAAATGGAGAAGGATAATGGGACATAAAGGGAGATAAGTCTACATTTCACTAAAACTGCTAAAATGATGACACCAGTAGATTATGATAAATTATGTAGATAGAATGTGATACCTAGAGCAGCCACTGAAAATGCTATACAAAGAGATACACTCAAAAACACTATAAAGTTGACCCTTGAACAACATGGGTCTAAAGTGCAGGGGTCCACCTGTATGCAGATTTTTTTTAAAGGGTTGACAGCAAAAGTCACAAAATGTTTATTTACAACTGTCCATCCCACTCTCCATGGGACCTAATCAAAGGAGACAGCTGCAGAGGCCGGACCTCCTGCCCTAAATGTGGGGTGGAGGCAGTCGGCAGGTCCCCCATAGATCCAAAACCAGACATGGGTGCATGTCACCTAGTATACTGAGGGGGTGACTGGGTCTAGGGGACTCCCTGGCCCTCTCACCACCCGAGTGCTTCACACACCTAGGCTCCAGGGATGCACCAGGGCAGCCACAGACCTCAGCCCCTCCCCACCAGGTACAGGAACCACCCCCCCCACCCCAGCCATACCATCTTCTCCATGCCTGCCCATCCAGGTGTGCCTGCAGCTGCCAATGGTCCTGGGCCGGTGGTACGCCCCCAGCAGATGGGGCAGGTACACTGCACCTCCAGGCCTATGCTGCTACCCACGGGCTGCTAATGCTGAGCTGAGGCCACAAGGCTACACGAGATCAGCACCTTGGGGCCACACTGGTGCCACCCTGTATCCCTCTCTCCCTCCTATACACATTTTTTTTCAACAAATACACATACAACACTATAAACGTATTTTCTCTTCCTTATGATTTCCTTAATAACATTTTCTTTTCTCTAGCTGATATTATTGTAAAACTACAGTGTTTGATACATTTAACATACAAAATATGTGTTAATCAACTATGTGATTGGTAAGGCTTTTGGTCAACAGCAAGCTATTAGTAATTAGGTTTTAGGGGAGTCAAAACTTGTATGTGGGTTTTCAACTGTGGGGACATCCCTAACCCCAGCATTATTCGAGGGTCAACTGTATATAAATCAAAATGAAATTTTAAAAATCAAGTAACACACAGGAAAGCACGGAAGATAAGAAATAAAACAAAACAAAACAAAAAAACTCCCCCCCAAAAAATAATTAAATGGTATCCTTTAGCCCTAACATATAAATAATTACATTAAATGTAAGTGGTCTAAATACACCAATTCAAAGACTGGAAGACTGGATTAAAAAGCATGGCTTAACTATATGATGTCTATAAGAAATTGCCTTCAAATATTGCAATATAGGCAGGTTAAAAGTAAATGAATAAAAAATTTATATCATACAAACATTAATCAAAAGAAAGCAGAATTGGCTATATTAATATCAGATAGAGGAGACTTCAGGGCAATGAATATTACCAGAGACAGAGAGGGACATTCTATAACGACAATGGATTTAAAAGGGTAAATCCACCAAGTAGACACAGCAACCCTAAATGTGTATGCACCAAATAGTGGAGCTGCAAATCATACAAAGCAAAAACTGATAGCAGTGAAAGAGGAAAGAGACAAATCTACAGTTCTATATGAAGTCTTCTCCCAACAATTAATAGTACTTGACAGAAAAATCAATAAGGATGTAGAAGAATCCGACACTGTTAACCTAATCAATACTTATAGAACACTCCACCCAACAACAGCAGATACACATTATTTTCAAGTACCCACAGAACATATACCATATGTTCTGGCCATATCCTGAGCCAGAAAATAAACCTCAACCATTTTTTTTTTTAAATTGAAATCACGCAGGGTGTGTTCTCTAATGACAATGGAATCAAACTAGAAATCAATAACAGGAGCATAACAGGAAAAATGCCAAGCACTTGGAGACTAAAATGCACAATTCTAAATAATCAATGGATCGAAGGGAAAAATCTCAAGGGAAATCAAAAAGTACACTGAACTGAATGAAAATTAAAATACAACATACCAAAATCAATGAGACACAACTAACACAGTGCTAAGAGGGAAACATATAGCACCAGTGCATATATCAGAAAAGAGGAGAAATCTCAAAATCAATGATCTGATTTCCCTCAAGAACACAGAAAAATAAAACAAATTTAGAAATAAACCAAAGCAAGCAGAGGAAGGAAATAAAGAGCAAAAATCAATGAAATTGAAAATAGCAAAAAACAACAGAGAAAATGAAACAAAGACCTGGTTCTTTGAAAAGATCAATAAAACTGACAAACCTCTAATAAGATTGACAAAGGAAAAGGGAGAAGACACTAATTACCAATATCAGGAATGAAAGGGGGGACATTACTATGGACCCTAACTCTCCACACATAAAATTGATAAACTCAATGAAACGGACCAATTCCTTTAAAGACACAAACTAATAAAATTCCCGAATGAGAAACTTTTTTTAATGATTTTAAGTAACTCTACACCCAACATGGGACTCGAACTCACAACCCCGAGATCAAGAGTCACGTGCTCTCCCGACTCAGCCAGCCAGGTGCCCCCCAAATGAGAAACTTCTAATCCCAGATGGTTTCGCTAAAAAATTCTACTAAATGTCTAAAAAACAATTAACACCAATTCTACACAGTCTCCTCCAGAAAACAGAATAAGAGAGAACACTTCCCAATTCATTTTATTAAGGCAGTATTACCTGACACCAAAACTACACAGACAAGGTTGCTTGGCTGGCTCAGTTACTAGAGTGTGCAACTCTTGATCTCAGGGTCATGAGTTCAAGCCCAATGTTGGACACAGAGCGTACTTAATAAAAAGACAAACAAACAAAATCCTATAGACAGTACCAAAAAATACCAATATCCCTCATGAACACAGACACAAAAAAAAATCCATGACAAAATATTAGCAAATAAATCCTATTCCTATAAATTTATTCTATGTATTTAAAAATAAATATACACAATGACCAGGTGCATTTTATTCCAAGGATGCAGAGTTAGTTCAATTCTCAAAAATCAATTGATATAGTCCATCATATTAATACACTAATGAAAACCTATGGGATCATATCAACTGACGTAGAAAAAGCACTTGACAAAATTCAACACCCACTCATGATAAAAAAAAACTACTCAGAAAAGTAGAAATAGAGGGGAACTTCCCCAATGTGATAAATAACATCTACAAAAATCCTACAACTAACATTGCAGTTAATAGTAAAAGACTGAATGGTTTCCCCTAGGATGGGGAACAAGGCAAGGATTACACTCTCACCACGTTTATCAAATAATGCTGAAGGTTCCAGCTAGTGTAATAAAGCAAGAAAAAGAAATTAAATGTATACAGATTGGAAAGGAAGAAATACAACTGTCCTATTTTCAGACGACAAGACTGTTTACATAGAAAATCCCAGGGAATCTTAATTAAAAAAAAAAACCCTCCTAGAACAATTAAACATACAAAAATCAATATTTTTACACGCTAACAGTGAAGATATGGATATTAAAAATATAATACCTTTTACAACTGCTTTAAGAGAGCATGAAATACTTAGGTGCAAATTTACCAAAACATGTACAGGACTTGTGCTCTGAAAACTATAAAATGCCAATGAAAGAAATCCAAGCGCAAATTACATGGAGGGACACACCGTGTCCACTGACTAGAAGACTCAGCACAGGGAAAATGTCAGTGCTCCCCAACCTGATACACAGGTGTAATGCAATTGCTTTTAAAATTTCAGAAAGGTTTTTTTGTAGACACAGGAAAGATGATTCTAAAACTGAGACAAAGACACTAGAATAGCTTAAAACAATTTTGAAAAAGATGACTAGCGTGGAAAGAATCAATCTGATTTCAAGACTTACCATGTAGCTACAGTGACTGAGACTGGATTATGTTGACAAAGGAATGGACAAATACACACAGATGAACAGGAGAAAACAGAGAAGACACGAATATGCCCAGCTGATTTTGACAAAGGTACAAAAGCAATTCAGTGGATTTTCAACAAGTGTGAAGTGGATATCTACGGGCAAAAAAAAATTATCTCTGGCCCGAGTCTCATGCCTTATTTTAAAAATTAACTCAAGGGGCGCCCAGGTGGCTCAGTCGTTTAGCGTCTGCCTTCGGCTCAGGTCATGATCCCAGGGTCCTGGGATCGAGCCCCGCATCGGGCTCCCCGCTCCACGGGGAGCCTGCTTCTCCCTCTCCCACTCCCCCTGCTTGTGTTCCCTCTCTCACTGCGTCTCTGTGAAATAAATAAAATTTTAAAATAAAATAAAATAAATATTAACTCAAAACGTATTACAGACTTAAATGTAAAATATAAAACTTTTTAGAAAAAAAGCTGAAGAAAAAATCCTCAGGACCCAGGGCTAGGCAGAGTTCTTAGATCCTAATAAGCATGATCCATAAAGGAAGAAATTCTCAAACAGGATTTCATCAAAATTAAAAACTTTTGCTCTATGAAAGACCAGGTTAAGAGAATAAAAAGAAACCACAGACTGGAAGAAAACACTTGCACACCACACGTCCAACAAAGGACTAGCATCCAAAATATATAAAGAACTCACAACAATTTTAAAAATCCTATTAAAAATGGGCTAAAGACAAGAAAAGGCATTTCAGCTGAGAGGAGATACAGAAAGGCAATAAGCTAAGCACATGAAAAGTTGTTACAATTAGAGAAATACAAATAAAAACTACAATGAAATTAAAAATAAAATAGTAACAGTAAATGCTGAGGATGATGTGGAAAGATTGGAACCTTCACACATTACTAGCAGGAATGTACTATGGTACAGCCACTCTGGAAAACGAAGACAGTTTCTTAAAATACTAAACACGTTAACTACCATAAGATCCAACAATCGCAGTCCTGGGCATTTATCCTAGAAAAATGCAAACTTAAGTTCACATAAAAACCTGTACATAAGTATGTACAACAGCTATACTCATAAGAGCCCCAACCTGGAAACAATTCCCATGTCCTTCAATAGGTAAGTGGTGATGGATCTGTTCTGTCGCCTAATTGTATCAGTTTACATAGCTTGCTTGTGATTGTGAACTCTAGTTTTGCAAAATGTTACCGCCGGAGGAAACAAGCCATGTAAAGGGTACGGGAATCTGTATTTTTTCTCCCAATTGCTCGTGAATCTGTAACTATCTCAAAACAAAGCTTAATTTAAAAATACACGGGATTGGGCACCTGGGTGGCTCAGTCGTTGAGCGTCTGCCTTCGGCTCAGGTCATGATCCCGGGGTCCTGGGATCGAGCCCCACATTGGGCTCCCTGCTCCGCGGGAAGCCTGCTTCTCCCTCTCCCACTCCCCCTGCTTGTGTTCCCTCTCTCGCTGTCTCTCTCTGTCAAATAAATAAAATCTTTAAAACAATAAAATAAAATAAAAATACACGGGATTATAAAGGAAACCAAGGACACTGAATACACTTGTCAAAATATTAAAATATTTGTGGTATGGTTTTCAAAAACGCCTGGGTAATGTGATAGCGAGGGCAGTCTATTTGAACTGGGTGGTGAGGGAAGGCTTCTCTGATGAGCACCCTGAATTCTGTGCTGTGATCCAAATGATGAGGAGACACCTTGCAAAGATCAAGAGACAAGGCAGGGCAGCTTGAGAGAACAGCGACCACAAAAGCCCCGAGATAAGAAGACCTTAGCACATCAACGGAACAGACAGGTCAGTGTGTCTGATCACCAGCGGGGAAGGGGTGGCAAGTGAGAAGCGGTTTCACAGGCCAGAGGAGGAGGAAGTCTGGGTTTTATTCTAAATGCCGCTAGAAGCCACTGAAGAATTAAAGACTGGTAAGCAGAAGGAGGATACACGTCCGAGACACATTTTAAAAAAGAGCATCGTGACCGCAGTGAGTAAATGGATTGTAGCCCATAGGAATAAAGGTCTGGGAACGGGGCGGGAGACCCCTGCAGCCGCATGGGCAGGAGGCCAGGGTCAGGGCCAGAAGGAGAGGGGCAGCAGAGATAAGAGAAAGATGAACACATTAGCAGTTTGTTTTGAAAACAGAACCAAGAGGAAAGGCTTTCGGATGAACTTCCTTTCCAATGAGGGAAAGAAAAAAAAAAAATCAAAGAGGAATCCCGGTTTTCGTTTTGTTTTACTTGAGCCGCTGAGCACACGGCGGTGTGGTTTACTGAGCTAGAGACCACCAGCAGAACAAGTTGGGGCAGAGAAAATCCAGAGTTCAAGTTTGTATATCTTAAGTTTGGGAGCCTTTTAAATATCCACGGGGAGAGGTGACCTATGAGTTTGTCAGGAGTCTGTATTCAGAAGGAGCATCTGGACTAGAAATACCATTTACAAAGGAATCAATGGAATCAATGTGTGGATTGTCTATATATTCCGTGACGCTGGAGAAGATACCTTGGCAGGGTGGAGGCTGAGGCAAAGGGGAGGTGCCCAAGCCAGAGCCCTGGGGCACTCCAGGATGTCTGGGGGGTGAGGGTGGGAGGTCAGGAAGCAATAAAGGAGGCTGGGAAGAGGAAAAGCGAGCCAGTGCAGGATCTGCGAGTGCAGTATGGTCCTCGGAGTCACAGGCTGCTGAGAGTCAGGTGGGGAAGTGATCCCAAGATGTGGCAACTTGCGGGGGGGGGGGGGGGGGGGGGGCCCGGCAAACGGGGGGCCGGGGGCCCCACCGGGGCCGCCCCCCGGGGGGGGGGGGGGGGGGGAGAAAAAAAAGGGGGGGGGGGGGAGGGGCCGGGGGGGGGGGGGGGGGGGGGGACGTCACCACCATCCATCCCGTGGATGAGGAAGAAAGCTGGAAGATCACTGCTGGGGTGGTGTGCTGACAACAAGTGGACGTGACCCTGGGAACTGCAAGGCAAGAGCTCCCTGGGAAGGCATTTCACAGAACTCAACAGTTAGAATGGCAAGAGCACCTCCCTGATCCCGTCCCGAGCCTTCCCCCAGACCCTTGCCCCCACTCAACACCTTCCCAGGTTTCTACTGAAATGCAAAATCCAACCATCCACGTTTTGCTGGTGTAGAACCTCCAAAGTACATTCTCCTATTATTTAGCCAAATACAGTAGCAGCGTTATCAGTTCCCTTCACGAGCCGTTTTGTTACCTGGGTAAAGCATGCCATAACAGCTCCCCCAAATACACATGATTCCACACACACTTAACTTTGGGTAACATAACTTACATTCAATTGTTAATAAAGCTGAAAAATTAATCTGAAAAAAATAGCCAAAAACCAATATCCCTGCTTTTAAATACCTTTTTTAAAATCAAATTCCAAGCAAATGATACCCTAAATTACATTTACTTTAGCGAAAAAAAGTCACCAGGGGTAAGAAATGTTTGGATTATATTGTGTAAAAATCAAAATCAATTTGGCTCGGACATCTATTCTAGCGCCCTGACTTAAAATTAAAAAAAAAAAAGCAAAGATTTAAAGATGAATTTATCAAGCCATCTACGTGGAAAGGAACAAGAATGTTTTAGCATCATGTATTTTCTGATGCATCTCAGAGAAAAAAAATTAATCACCATGGATTCTGCAGAGTGCATTTTTATCTTTCTCTCTAATGAGACAGTGAAACAAGAGACGTTCATTGCCTCCCTAGAGATTCTCATAATTTACAAAGACTATCCTTCTCCGAAGTGTTTATCCATAAATGGTCAGTATGGGCAGCTGGTTGTCACACGAAAAATGTCTAGGCCCCTTATGACTGCTCATCATTTTTTCTGGTTAATACATTAGAAGACAAAGGGGTAGGGGAGTTACCCCCCCCAAAAAAAAAAAACTGTTTTAACATGAAACCTACAAGTGTCACCACCATCTAGGGTCATCATTATGTGGTTAGTCTGGAGACAAAAGAAGAAAAAGAGGAAAGATAAACTGCTCCCTAGACTTCCCTGGGATGGGGAACACGTCTTCTGGAAGTCGAGAGAAAGAATATGGCTCTTCGCGCAGCGTTCAGGTCAGAGTAAGTACAGGTGTGGCCTGAGCGTCCTGTTTCAATAATAACCACCATGTCAAGAAAACCCCCATGAATTATGCCTTATGAAGCATAATTAATACAAATCAATGAGCGCTAACCCTAATGAAAGTACTCTAAGCTGCATTTTTATTAATCGGGTACCATGTTTGATAAGAAACCACAAGGCCATCTTTAAGCTCTTTGTATTTATCTCTAATAATTCAAGCTATATCCCTACCAGTAGGAGGGTACATTTAAAAATCCTTTCAAGAGAAAAAAAAAAAAAAAGGAATTATGAACTAGGGACACTGAGGTTTCTAAGTCCCAAATGCTGAAGAAGAGAATTAACTAAACTTCGTGATCAACTCCACTTGTGCTCTCTCTCCTTAACTTTATTTCTCCCTCTTCTCTATCGGTCTCCACCGGCTGCCAAAATGAGGAATAATCCCTGGGGTTTACAGTTTTTCATTTTCTGTAAAATAAGGGGATTTTTTTTTCCTCCCTCGGAGATAAGTGAGGTACCAAGAAAGAAGGACCAGTTATCAGGAGGTTATAAGTTATTTTACCTTGTCTATTGTTGAGAAAAATCATTTGCAGTCACCATGGTTCTAGTTCCCTTATTTGTAAAAGATCCTTCCTACCTTATCATCTTTCTCTGAAATACTTTAAGTGAATTAAGAATTTCAGAACTGGGAGGTATATATTGAGATATAATCCACAGACCATACAATTCACCCATAAAGGTGAATTCCACGGCTTTTGGAATATTCACAGTTGTGCAATTTTAGAAGAGAGACATAGCTTCCAAATCCTCTAATCCAAGGTACAGACAAAACTAAGGTTTAGATGGGTTAAGTCACGTTCCCAAGGGCACAGAGCTGGTCAGTGGCACAGCCAGGCCTGGGTCCCTGGGAATTGTCAAGCCCCTGACATCATCTGGGTCTCCCTTTCCCCTGCCCTGGAAAGGTTCCATGTGAATTAAAACCTGCTGTTAAAATGTCGTCTGAGAAGAACAGCTGGCCTTTTTTTTTTACTCTCACGCTCCCTCTTATATTAAACCCAGTCTAATTTCTCCACCAAATCTGCCCCATTGCAAGATTTCTTAGAGAGACTTCTATCTAGAACAGATAAAAACTTATCTACTGGGCACTTTGACTACAAAATGTGGTTTGTAAAGTGCAGACAGAATCTATGATTCCTTTCTTTTCCAACAGATGCACAAAAGACCTCAGCTCATGCAACAAAGATCTAAATGAGACCCACTCTCATTTTGTTCTTAAGGGACTGATTTACAGGTGGTTAATCTCAACAACCCCATCACTAGCATGACCCTTCTCCAACACCAATAACCTCCTAAGACCTCAACCATTCACGCTGGCTAGTGCTCAGAAGCCAACTTGAATCACCCTTGAGCTTATGTCTCTGTCATCTCTGAGACGTGCTCCTAGGAAGTTCATACCAAATAAATGAAAATCTTCAAAAAAAAAAAAGGTCAGTTCCTGGCCAGTACTAGGGAAGCCAGTGCGACAAGCACAGCCAGAGATTACTCCACACCCCTGGCTGCCCAAGCGAGGGGCGCTCTAGTTCTGAGCTCACAGCAGCACTTGCCCGAGGCTCCTACCTTTAAAGGTCCCCCACCCCGTTTCCATGACATTCTCTCTTCTCTCTCCTGCATTCTACCAGTTCTTTCCTTCCTGTGCTCCTCCACCCCCAAAAGTTTCCTTTATTCAATAAATATTTATTGAGTGGCCCCTGCTTATCAAGGACTGGGCTAAACATTGTCCCTAAATGTGGCTGCTCCCGAGAGTCTATATTTAAGCGCTTACATTTTTTAATGTCCATTTAGGGCTTAAATCCTAAAGTCTGTAGTTCCAGTCTTGGCCTCACCCCCTGAGACCCAGATCAGGGCATGCACCTGCCCCGAGGCCAGTGACATCTGAATGGCCCCAAATCCTTGAAAGGGCGCAGGGCCAGCGATGAGTGCACCCAGGCGGCCCCTCCTCCAGGACTCCTTATCACCCTGCAGAGCACCACTGTCCACCCAGTGTCCCCAACCAGAATCTGGGCATCACCCCGTTTCTTCATGGAAGGGGCGTGAGTGAGCGGACGGCAGTGTCCTCAGCCTGAGACTGAGACTAGAAGAGAATCCTCTAATTTCAGCTGCTTTCCAATTTGTGGCAGAAGCAGGCTTAAGATCTCATAAATGTGGATTCTCAATGAAATCTGTCCACCTTGGTGCGAGCCAAATGGGGGGGGGGGCAGGTAGGGAGAGACAGAGCAACAAAACCAGGGCTGCAGGTCTGGGATAGGTTCTACAATGTGAGCTCTGCCATGGCCAGAAGAGACTGCAATCTTGGAATACAAATTTGCTTGTCGTCAACACACACACTCAAGTACACACAAAAATTTCACGCCTCCCTGCCTGTTTTCCTGTTTCCCTGTTTTCCTCCGCTCAGAACGCCCTTCCCCCCTCCCCCCCCCCCCCACCCCCCACCACAATTCCTGCTCCTACTTAATTCCCAAACGACGCGTCTCCTCCTCCGGGAAGCTTTCCCGGACGCCCCCACCGGGCTGTCTGCCGCGCTCTGCGCGTGAAGGTGCGTCTAACGCTGTTTGTTTACGTGTCTGCCGGCGTCTCCGCGCCAGACCGCTGCTCTCCAGGAGCAGGAGCCGGGCCGGCGCCGCTGGGACGGCACGCAGGCGAGGCACCGCCATGGGGAGCCCCGGCCCGAGGTCGCGGCGCGGTCCGGCGGGGTCCACCTCCAGGCGCGCGCGGGGCCCAGGATCTCCGGACCCGCCGCGAGGCTACAAGACGCGCCCCCGAAGGCTCCCAACCTCCAGGTAGGCGCCCGGCGGCCCCGGGGTCCCCGGCCCAGCGTGGGTAGGGGGGTGGCGCCGAGCGCAGCGCGCAGGCCTCCGCACGCCCCTCTCCCGCGCGCGAGCCCCTGCGGCCAGCCGCCTCTGCAGCCGGCCCACGGAAGCCCTCCGACTGACAGTGCTCAGGGCAGAGCGTGGGCCGGGGGCGGCGTGGGGCGGCCGGGGGGCGGCGGCGGAGGAGCAGGCAGCCCTCACGGCACCTCCGCTGCCCAAGAGAGGCCCCTCGGGGCGCCAGAGGCCTTAAACCTCGGGGGACCGCGGCCCCCTGGTGCCACCCCCATCCCGACCTCCCCCGTGACTCCCTACCTGGCTGGCTTTGTGGAACTGCTTCTTCAGCCCCGCCACCGACATCGCGACTGCGCCCGGCGGGGGGGTGGGGGGTGGTCTCCAGGCTTCGCCGGGCCGCGCGGCCGCGACGCTGGGGGAGCGGGCGCTGGGGCCGGTCCCCGCGCGGCTGGGCTCCGCCGGGCCCGCCTCCCACGGCCAGGGCCACGGCCACTGCCGCTGTCACACTCGCACACACGCGCGCACGCAGATGGCAACACGGCGTTCCAAAGCCCCTGCGCAGCCCATTGGCCGAGCCGCGGCGGTATGCAAATGAGGCCGCCGGGGCCGCCCACGCCTCATTGTTGCGTGGAGACCTGGGGGCCGAGCGGCCGGGAAGCGGGGCCTGGGAGCGCTGGGCTTTGGGGAGCTCCCGGGTCCGGGGGGCAGACTCACGCAGGGTTTCCTGCGGGCCAGGGGCGGTAGCAGGGCCACGGCTGGGGAGGGAGGGCGCACCTCTCGTGCTTCTGGGACTTGGTGCGAAACCTGCTTTTGCTCGCGGGCAACATCGCCTCTCTCAGGCGCAATTTGGGTAGGTGTCCGTTTTGAGGTAGGGACGCTCCCAAGTACGCCTAGGGAGACCGAAATGCGACCGGAGAGGGGACCTGCGGTAGGAGGGCAGCGAGGCTGTTTCTTCTTTACCCCGCGCGGTGCTCTGGGTGCAGTCTGCCCACATGACTGTGGCCTTCTAGAAGGACCAGCAGTTACTGGGTAATTTGCTGATAAATATGGTGCTCGCGAAGCCCACTGTCAACTGCTTGAACAGCAAGGGTCTCCAAGGAGCTGTGAACTGCGCGCTCCTTGCCGGGGCGGGGGGGGGGGGGGGGGGGGGGCCCCCCCGGGGGGGGGCGCCCCCCGGGGAAGAGGGACGCACCACGCTCGGGACCCCGCCCCCTTGGTAATTCCTACCAGTTGCGTAGGTTATCGAGCGTCATTTCGCACAGCTGAGGCCCAGCACGGGGCCTGGAGCATTCGGTGCCTCCTTGTGCTAGAGCTGCGCCCACCAGGTCAGCATCTGCGCAGAACCCTGCCTCCAAAGGTCCCCAGGGCTCCGCAGACCTGCAACCCACTCTTAGCCACGTTAAACCCTGAAAGAAACAGTTTCCTCCTCCAAGCTCCCTCTGAGAGAAGCTCCTCTTTTCTGAGCCCTCAACAAGTCCCACCTGGGATGACCAAGAGCCATGGATTGCCCAGGACGCTTCTGCTTTACGCTTGCCGTTTCCTGGCATTCACGCTTGGTGTCCTGCGTTTCTCCAGGAAAAAATCCTTTGCCATTAGCTCTGGACTCCCTTGTCCCTGACTTCATCCCAGTGAGGATTCGTGGGTAACTGCACCTCCCTGTACGTGTTTCCTCACTACCCCTTAGAGGGTGTGAGCAGAAGCATTCTTTCTGTGGTAGGGCAGAAGGTGAACTGAGGGGAGGGAATGAAGATGGCCATCCCAAGGATTAATTAGTATGGGCTTGACTGGCCTACAGGTGGCTGTAGATAAGCCACAGATAAGTAACTGGAAGGTGTGAGGATGGGGGTAGCTGGATCAGAATAGCATGGCAAGGTGGCCTGTCCACACAACAGCTGAATCCCACTCAACAGCAGGCTCCACCCCAGGGGAACTGCACACTGAGGGCAGCTGGGTGCAGGGACTAAGGTTGGGGTCCCCTTTGTCCTGGTCTAGTCCAGTACATGCTCATCTGCCTTCTTTCTCCACATTCCAGAGGCTTAAATAGCACAGGTCTGAAGGAACTTGCCCCTAAACCAATCCACTCTGTGCCCTTTGGGAAGAGAGTGAATTTTTTAAACAATTTTTTGACATTTCTTCTGTGGTTGATGGTATATTCAAGTTTCCCACTCCAGTTAATGTTGGTAATTTATCTCTTAATTTAATCAGGTATACAGTTATACATCATATCTCGTTATTTTTAAACTTCAGAATCTTTCGTGTACATTTTTTCCTTTGTAAAAGTATTTGTGACCTTCATTTTTCAGTGATTAGACACATGAAAAGGTTTTCCAGTTTCATTGGTCTTTTAAAATGGTTCTTGAGCTTTGCATAGTGCTAATTAAAATGGCTCTTGTTTACTTATTGCCACAGATTTTTTTTCTATCATTAATTTCTTTCTCATATAGTGTTTCCTTCTGTTCTGCTCAGGAGATTGAAGTTATTAACAAAAGGAACTGGCCCTGTTTAATGTAAGCTGGAACAGGATGTAAGGGAGAAGGGTATCAGGTGGCCCAGAGATTCATGGCATAGGGTACCACGTGGGGGAATGAGCAGGAACAAGGAATCTGTGGTCAGATCCTCGGCATGTCCAGGGGCAGCTCATTGGGATGTGCTGGACGCTGAATGCCAGCTGTGGTTATCAGAATTAAGGCTAAGCTCTTCCCTGCTTCTTTCAGGCATTCAGGTGAGATCCAGAGTTCCAGGGGGAACGTCTGATTGGCTAATTCTAGATGCTGTGCCCAGGCTCTAGATGTCTAAGCTCCACACCATGGTGGATCTCCCTAATATAGGAAGCAGCTTTAGATCCTAGGCAGCCAAAAAAAAAAAAAATTATCTAAGAAGAGCAGCAACACAAAGGCCCACTAACCTTTATTTGGGGGCTCCTTAATCTCTTCAGTGGAATATGTAGTTTATATGTTTTCTTTTGTGTTTTATAATCAGCACATATAAGGCTATAAATTTTCTTCCTGAGTATGACTTTGGCCTCACACCTTGTTCTCCTTATGTGATATAATTCTTCCGTTGGTTTTCTAAATAAATTCGTGATTGCAGTTTTAATGCCCTGTTTGATCTAAATGTTCAGGACTTTTTTTTTTATCTTTTCTAGGTGTTTGGATCGCTTTTATTGTCTGTTAAATTCTAGACTTGTACTATTGTCAAATAACACATCCAAAAGATTTTTTTCATAGCCTGTTATATTAAATTTTATAAATGTACTGTAGAGGTGACATGTGTGTTATATTTTTACAGTACAGTTTTTTTTTCTTTATCTGTAACGGGAACACATGTTCCAGAAGGTCCTAGCTCGGAGTGAGATTTCAAACTCATGCTAACTAGAGCCCCAGTGGCCTGTTCAGGGCTTGCCCTTTATGTCACCGTAGCCCCTCCGGTGACCTGAGGGCCCACAGCTCTCCAGTCTCTTTAGGGGAGGAGTATACAAATGTCTTGGGCTATTGGACCGAGTCGGCTACATGAGAAAAAAATCAAGAGGAGGGCCTTGAGGCACGCATAAGTGTTATTCTTTGGGCATTTGGTGGTCCTCATGGGTCAATGACAAGAGGGATGCTGTAGTTATCTTGGCACTCTGGATAGGTGGCCCACGTTCTGGCAGAGGTTGGGGTGTTCTCCTGTTCCTTTCCCTGTGGTCCTTGGCTCTCACATCCCCTCGACCTTCCCTGGTGCCGAGTGCTAGGCTAGCATGCATTAACATTTCTCTGTCTTGCGTTTAGGCCAGCTTTTTAATCTAGTATTTGCAGTCTTTGCATCTGGTTCTGCAGTGAGTGACTCACATCTCCCTGTGTGGAAGCCGGAGAGCCCTGGGTAGGGGTGGAGGGGGAGGGAAGCATACTGATTAATATCTAAAACAGGATGACATATCCCATTTTGTATCCCATAAATCAAGTCTTGTGGACGTATTCCTCCAGTGCTCTGTATCCTGATTTTTATTTCCCTTCACTTATGGAAGATGGAGAGCGGTAGTCTACAGTGTCTTGCTTACGTTTGGGAGTTGAACTGCCAATGTTCTTCAGTGCTATGGTATTCTGCCTATGTTTATAATTGTTGTGTCTTCCTTGTGGGTTGGAATGTTAACCATAGAAGGTAACCTATTTTGTCCTGTTTATGGCTTTTTGTTTCTATTTTACTTTGTCACATATCAATCTGTGTATCCCTACTTTTTGTTTATATGTGTTTCATGTGTTTTAGCTGGTCTTTTTTTTTTGTGGTCTCTTATCTAGCTTTATAGAGCTATAATTGATATATGACACTGTGTAAGGTTAGGATGTGCAATGTGATGATTTGATACATGTATATATTGTGAAATGATCACGATGAGGTTAGTTACTGCTTCCATCGCTTCATATAATTATCTTTTTTTTAATGGTGAGAACATTTAAGACCTACTCTCTTGGCAACTTCCAAGTATGCATTCTTTCCTTTTGACCTCTCAGTTTGTTTCAGGCATGTGTTCTTATAAACAGTAAAATTTAATTTTGTTTTGGGGCCAAAATAAGTCTTTGCCTTTTGTTAGAAAGATTTAAGGCATTCGCATTTATTAGGAAAAGGATAAATGTGGTCTTGGTTTTGTCACGTTATGGCATGTTATGGCATGGGTTTTTTTTTCCCCCCCTTCAAGTATTTCCTTTTATCACTAGTATCTAATTGTTGACTCAGATTTTCTTTACTCTTTTGGAAATTATATGCCTCTCCAATTTTTACTCAACCAGTGGTTACCATTGTTCTATAAAATATATGAACTTATATTGTCTATCAACATCAATAATTAAACATTCTGTGGAAGCCATAGCCTGACTAGCATAAGCCATGGCTGGGGCACACGGCCAAGGTCTTCTTTGTCCCTCCTTTGACTTAGACCAGCTCATACTCTGGCCCTAGCAGTCTGAGAAAATCTCCAGCAAAGACCAGAGTCCAGTATGCTTCATAGGAAACAGAATATCAACCAGGGTGAGACTGGGCTGCAAGGTGTTGGTTTTAAGTCAGGGAGGCAAAGATAAGGAGAAGACAATTTGAAATTTTGAGATAAAAGAATAGTGAAATTATTTTAAATTCAAAATAAATGTTTTCATAAGTATGTATTTCCCATTAGATAATAACACTTAAAGAAAATTTGGAAACTCTTGGAAAGGAAAAAGGAGGAGAATTTACCTTGGCGATCACCGTTGAAACAACTGCTCTTAATATTTGGGCATATTTTTCTTTTATAGTCTATTTCCTATGCAAAATTTAAACATACTGTCACAACTGTACAAACTATTTTCTTTGTTCTCTTAATTATGTGAGCATTTTATGTTTTTGTCTGGTCTTCACACATCGTTTTCATGACAACTTAATAGCCCATTATGTAGACATATCTTTGAATTTGATTATTTTCTGTTATTACTCAATTTAAAAGTTCTTTCCCCAAATTGTTCATGATTTAAATAATGGTGCATTAAACATCTTTTTCCATATTAGGATTTCTTTCTGTATTTAGCAATAGTTCCTTAGACTAGATTCCCGGAAGTAAGATTAGTGCATGAAAGATGGGAACAGTTCTAAGTGCAAAGATATAAACAAGATTTATATCTTCCAGTTGCCTTGCATTTTATGTCATTAAACATGTGACCTGGTACAAGCTCCAGATTACGGTTCTAGGCAGATCTTAAAGAGCTGAGTTCAAATCCCGGTATCTTAAATAATCCTAAAATGTTCGGTTAACTGTGACCTCTCCATTTCCAGCTTTGTGTCTCTCTCTCTCTTTTTTTTCCTAAAGAAAGCTCTCACCCAGACCCCCTTCCGGAGGGGCATCCTGGATTGCTCATGCATGCACGGGCGTGGCTTCGGGCCACTCGGCTGCGTTTGTGCAGAAGGCCACGTATTCGGACAAACCAGACCTAGAGCGTTCTTCCCCTCGGTTTACCATCCCCACGTACCTGGCTGCAGCAGGAAGTTGAGAGCATGGAGACTGTTTTTGCTTTCCTTGTAACTTCATAGGCCTTTTATTTTGTACATCTGGGAAAAATATGTGCCCACCGATGAGGTAACAGAGCGGACATGATGAATCCCAGATGCTGAACATGGCAGTTTGCCTTAAACGTGCAAGATCACAACTGGGGACAAATGTATAGATTTTCTTCTCTTAATTGTTTTACATGAAGCTAATGGAAAAGCAATTGATCAGTTCAAAAAAAGGCCAGAGAAATCCTTTCATTTTAAAATGTAGTGGGGGAAAAAAAACTGAAGTGTGTTCATTTATGCAAAAATGAAATTGGGTGAAGGACACCATCTCAACAGTGAAAACAAATATAATTAGTGAATCGATGCATATCAGAGTTATCTACATTACTCCATTATTCTGGGCTCTGTACACAGGTGGTTAGAATTCTGGGTCATGCTGCTATTCTAATTAGCCTTTGTTAATTACATAGGTGCCATTTTCATGTTCACACTTACCCCCAGAGGATTTCTCTTTCCCTTGTAATAAGGGGCTTGCTCAGTTTGTGCTGGGGCGGAGGCATGTGAGCAGTGGCCGCGGCTTTTGTAAGCTACTGCTGCCACCTTGTGGTGGTCCTGAGAAGTGGCAGAAGTCACCCTTCAGGAACCGCGAGCGTTTTAGACGGTGCTTTGTTCCCTGTCTGTTACTTATATGTCAAAGCTCTTAAGAAGCACCCTGTACCTCCAGCCCTGTCACAGCAGCTCATGTGGATGGTGTTAAGATGCCGTGAGATCCCGGAGCACATCTGGGGCTTCAGTTAATAAAGAGCCTTCTTCTGGTTCTTACTGTAGGAATCTCCAGAAGGGCTGTTCCATCGCCGTGCGCTTAGCCAGAGAAGTATGAGAAAAACGAATAGGTCATGGTGTCATGGTACCAAAGGAGGAATGTCAAGAAAGAAAAGATGGCTATTAGAGCCAGTGGTCTCAATAGCAGCCCCCTGCATCCCAATTCCCTTACTGTCTGTCCCTTTTTATGTTCCCTCATAGCTCTTTACTCTGCCTGATATGTTAAAAATGTCTATTTTAATTTTTTTTTCATTATCTCTCTCCGCCACCAGAACGAATAAAAACTCTAAGGCAGCACTGTCCAACAGAACTTCCTGTGATGATGGACATCTTCTGTATCTGTGCTGCCCAATACTGACAACCACTAGCCAACTGTAGCTATCCAGCATTTTTAAAAAGTTGGCCACCGCCGTTCCCAGTCTTTCATTTTATTTCATTTTGATTAATTAAAATTAAAATGGCCGCCCGTGGCTACTGGCTACTGTGTTGGACAGCTGAGCTCGAGAAGGGCAAGAGATGATTCTGCCGTGTTTAGTGCGGCGCTCCCAGGGCCAGAAGAGCACCTGTGACCAAACCCCAATTCATTCATCTGCTCCATGTGCAGCAAAGACTGTCCCTGAAACATGGAGTCTGCAGCAAGGTAAGGGTTTCTTCTAGGGGCAGCCGAAGGAGGAGATGGGGGGCGGGGGGGGGCAAGCCTCAAATGAAAGGCAAATGAGAATGTTGTGGGGGGAAAAGTAGCACGGGCACTTAGTACCAATAGGGTATGAGTTGCCCTGACCCTTTGATTCCTGGTTTCACACCTAGAGTGTCAGAGCTGCTCGAGAAATGTAAATATTCATTTAATGAATAAATGTTCCAAAGAGGGCAGATGAGGATCTAGATTAGCAAGAAGATCGGGGCGATGCTCAGAGACGAGTTGCGGTGGAAGTGGATGGCGTTGAGGGGCCAAGGATATGTGATGTGTCGCTGTCCGCGTCGCGTGTTCAAGGTCACGGGGGCAGTGGTCCAGCAGGCGCTGACTTCCAGGGACGGGTGTGAGTTCGCTATGCAGCCAAAGCCGGGAATCCTGCCAGGACGGTCAGCAGCTGGGAGCACAGGAAGCAAGGTTTTCCCAGGGGCGGGGTAGACAGGGAATTCCATCCGGTTATGACCTTGACCCTGACTAGCTCTCTCAGGAGACTTTGAGGTTGATAGCAATGACCTCACAGGTGTTGTAGGAAGCTTTGTTAAATACGTGAGACCTTTTCCTCGGGATCGTTATTGCACGTGGCGTGATTCCTCTCCTGGGCACTGCTCAGGGTTGTAGAGAAGTCTGTGGCCCCTCTCTGGCCGGGAGATTCTGGCCCTAGACCTCATCAGCCCAAGCTTGCATGTGTTTCCCACCTGTCTCGACTCCAGGCACCAACTGGGACTAATGCTCCAACTGCCCATTGTTTCTATTCCTCCTTGGGAAAAAAATCAAATTCCTTTTATAAAATGTGCCGAACGAATACATTAAAGACACCAATTCTCAGGATTTAGCAATAGCTATGGAACTGTAGATCACTGAATTATTCTAAGAGAACCCATAGAGAAGACACATTCAATTTTAAGAAAAGAATGTTTATCACCCCACCCCTACCCCGGCCGGATCAGTCAGAAGGGTGTGTGATTCTTGATCTCAGGGCCGTGAGTTCGAGCCCCATGTTGGGTGTAGAGATTACTTAAATAAATAAAACTTAAAAAAAAAAAAAAGAATGTTTGCTGGGCTATTAAAGAGTACTTTTGTCAACGTATTTTTCTATGAGCCCCCTTTTTTCTGGGGCAAAGTCAAGATTGACTTCCTATTTCTTATGTTTTACTGCCCTTGCAGGAAGAAACTGTGCTTCCCTTTAAGCGTAGGATTTTGCCGTGTTTACAAATGTAGCATGCACTTAGCATCTGGTATTTCAAGAATCTACCACTTGTCCTATATGTACCTCTAATCATAAAAGGAAGGTTTATACAGCATTACAGCGTCTGTCCCTGGCTTGATTTGTATTTTTTAAGTCAGTCCATTGCTGTTGTGATTATGGTCTATAGGGGGCAGTAGGGACCTCAGTGAAACAGCAGAACTTTAAGATCCTACCATGGTCATATATGTGATTCCATAGCTCTCTAAAGCAGAGTTTCTCAGTCTGCAGTGTGCGCACGCATCTGCGGAATCCGGTTAGAATGCAGCTGTGATTCCCTGGGTCTGCAGCAGGTCCCAAACCCTGCGATTCTGCATTTCTATCCAGCTCCCAAGTGATGCCAGCACTGCTGGTCCAGGGACCCCACTTTGAGTTGCAAGGTGGTAAATGACAGTCTTGTAGAGAGGCGGGATGCAGCTTTACTTACACACATTTGTCATATGGATAGTGAACATGCACGGCCCACAGCTCCTGTTTTGGATGAACTGGCTCGATTGGAAAGAGCTGAGTTTCCGGAAGGTCTTTCCCTTGACCCTGGGGGCGTGATTTTCTCTTTTGTGGCTCAGCGACTCTGTTGGTAAACTTCAGAAGCTAACATTATTTGCCATCACCTTGGCCCGGGGAGGTGTAGAATTCTCAGCCTGATTTTGCCAGATTTTACCCTAAGTGTAGAACATGCCCCCACCCCTGAAGCTTGGAACCGAAGTCCCCTTCCGTGGCACAGGCCCTAGGGGGCCCCTGAACATGCAAGGGGAGAGAGGTTCCGGTGGGACATGCCAGACCCACCGTGCTGTCCTGCAACCCTGTGAGATATGCACTATCTCCAGGTCAGGGAGGAGGAGACCAAGCTCAGAGATGAAGTGTCCCCCAGCAAGATGCAACTGACCCACCTCCCAAGCTTTGGCCTCAGAAGTCCACCCATTAGCCTGGAGAGAATCAGGACTTCCGTGTATTTGAAGATCCCTGCTCTAAGATCACGAGGGCTCGTTCATGTAACACACATTTATTGAGCGCCTACTGTGTACTTGGCCTTATGCTGGGGGCTGGGCCAGCAGAGATGAATCAATTTGGCTTGTAGGAGCTGATATGTGAAGTACGTGGGCAGGTTTCCACGAAAAGTCCCATACGGTCGTAGGAAAAGCCAGAGTTTGTGAGCTGGCTGATACCTGTTGCTACCACTGACCCCTCGGGGTGCTTCCCCCTCTGCCCCGAGCAAGGTAATGCAGGAATATTCACTTGGTATGATATGCTGTGTATTTGGAGACTGGATTACTCTGTGCACTAATGTGACCCCTTATCTTACTGTATTGAGTTGTGGCTTTATTCTCCTCCACGAGAGTCTGAGCTGGAAAAAAAAAAAAAAAAAAGGCTTAGTAAGCATATGTTGGATTGACTGGCACCCTTCCATCCCTGCAACTTTTCCTGACCCCTGACCTTTACCTGCCTGCACCCTCTGCCTTCCCGTGCAGTTGAGTGGTGGAGATGGGTCCGGTGTGTACCCACCTGTCACCCATCCTCCTCACGGACTGTGAGCTCACCTGCATCAAGCTTCTGGAAGAAATGTGTCTTTCCACCCCTGTGCGCGCGCGCGTGCGCGCACACACACACACACACACACACACACACACACTCTCTCTCTCTCTCTCTCTCTCTCTCTCTCTCTCTCTCTGACGACTATAGAACCCAACAAATTCTGTCATCCCACAACATTTGAGAAGTCAGTGACTTAAGATCTTACCTAATGGTTTTGAAGAACAGGAAGGCATTGACTTTAAAGTTCATTTGGTTTTAGGCATACCTGATCTATGCTGTTAGAAATCAAGGTGCTGTTTCCCATTGGGAGCAGCCGACCCCGGAGGCTTCTGGGGACCACTCACGTTCTACTCTCTTTCTTGGTGCAGCACACATAGGAGGCTTCACTTTGTGAAAAAATATTAAGCTGTCTTCTTAAAATATGTGCTCTTTCTAGATGCAAAAAAAAAATTGCATAAAGTTCATAACTTTCAGAGATCTTGACTACATGCAGCCACAATTTTGAAAACCAGAATTAAATCATAGGGCTTAAGTCCTTGACGATGAACAAATGCCCCGAATTCTCTCCTTTGCAGAGCCATCACTTCTGCTGAAAAACAAAACAAATCACCAATTACCTAATCGTGGCCACCCCCATGCAACACATTTAAGGCTAAAAAAAACTTCAAAAACGGCCCGTCTTCTCTCTGTTTTCCATTCTGCTTTGCCCTCCCCCCACTGACACTTGCTGGATGATCTCACCTGATTTTTATATAGAAAATTGAGTCCATCTGGTGTTAGCTCCCTCCAGCCCCCTCATCTCCGCCTGAATATGATCCCGGGAAGCCACGTTTTCCTCCGTCCTTCCCCCTGAGTGTGGGGGCAAGGAGCCGTCTCCCTCCGCCTTTCTGCAGCTAACTCCCCCCAAGGTCGGCCCCTTCCCACAGGCAGCATTTGCCGGATGTCCCAGACCTGGCCCCCACTCACTCCCAAAGCCTTTAATTTCAGGGAAATAACTTGAGCTCCTTTTGTGCCCCTCCAGGACAGTGCTAGGACCCTCCCCTGAGATCTGTGAGGCCACCTTTCCTATATCTTGACCTTCGATTTTTTTTTTTGTCTTGCATTTGCTAGTTTTCTAGACACATGGGACCTAATTTTAAGGACCTTTGAAAATTTAGATGAGCAGGTTTTTGCATATAATCTAATTAAATGGACCAAAACACTTGAGTTTCTCTGAGTACCTAGAACGTCCTTGGCTCTCTAAACAGGGCACTTCACTGTGCAGCCTGAGAGTTGGAGGTCCAAGGGCTTGCCTTTCTCTCCTCCACAAGAGCCAGATCAAGAGTCTAACAGGAAAGCACCAGGTAGCACCCAGTCTAGTTCCCAACCTGCTGGAGGGCCCCTGAGAAGCCTAATGAGCCTAAAACCCAAAGGGTCACTTCCCTAAGGATACATTTCTCCAAAATGTAAAATTGTATGATCTATTGTAGTTCAGATATGAAGTAGCCTCTGCTCTCCGGGTTGCCCCTATCCCCAATAGCATCTGTGCATTCCCATGGACACCTAACCTGGAGAGTGGAGTGTAAGCTTGCTTCTGCAGCTGGACACCTTGTCCAGGCCACAACCTGCACAACTGTCCATAGAACACTTATCCACTCTTTCGGAGGTATTTTGGGTAACTTTTGACATCTTTCTGCTTCCTCTACTTTAAAAAAAAATCATTAAGTTTTTTATTTTAATTCCAGCATAGTTAACTTAGTGTTATATTAGTTTCAGATGTACAGTCATATGGTATTTGTCTCTCCCTGACTTATTTCACTTAGCCTAATACCCTTTAGGCCCATCCATGTTGTTGCAAATGACAAGATTTCTTTCTTTTTATAACTGAATAATATTCCATTGTATATATATACACCACATCTTCTTTATCCGTTCATCTATCGATGGACACTTGGGCTGCTTCCATATCTTGGCTGTTGTAAATGATGCTGCTATAAACATAGGGGTGCATGTTTCCCTTTGAATTAGTATTTTTGTATACTTTGGGTAAATACCCAGTACTGAAATTATTGGATCATACTGTAGTTCTATTTTTAACTTTTGAGGAATTGCCATACTGTTTTCCACAATGGCTGCGCCAATTTACTTTCCCACCAACAATGCACGAGTGTTCCTTATTCTCCACATCTTTGCCAACACCTGTTGTTTTTTGTGTTTTTGATTTTAGCCGTTCTGACAGGTGTGAGGTGATCTCTCATTGTAGGTTTGATTTGCATTTCCCTGATGATGAGTGAGGTTGAGCATCTTTTCATGTGTCTGTTGTCCATCTGTATGTCTTTGGAGAAATGTCTGTTCATGTCTTCTGCCCATTTTTTAATTGAATTATTTGTTTTTTGAGGTGTTGCGTTGCATTAGTTTTTTATATATTTTGGATACTAACCCTTTATCAGATATGTTATGTGCAAATATCTTCTCCCATTCCATAGGTTGCCTTTTAGTTCTATTGATTGTTTCCTTTGCTCTGCAAAAGCTTTTTATCTTAATGAAGTCCCAGTAGTTTATTTGTGCTTTTGTTTCCCTTACCTCAGGAGACAGATCTAGAAAAATGTTGCTAGGGCCAATGTCAGATTACTGCCTGTGCTCTCTTCTAGGATTTTTATGGTTTCAGGTCTCACACTTAGGTCTTTAATCCATTTTGAGTTTATTTTTGTCTATGGTGTAACAAAGTGGTCTAGTCTTATTCTTTTGTATGTAACTGTCCTGTTTTTCCAACGCCATTTGTTGAAGAGACAGTCTTTTTCCCATTGCATATTCTTTCCTGCTTTGTCAAAGATTAATTGACCATATAATCATGGGTTTGTTTCTGGGCTTTCTATCCTGTTCCATTGATCTATGTGTCTGTTTTTGTGCCAGTATCATAGTGTTTTGATTACTACAGCTTTGTAGTATATTTCAGAATCTGGTATTGTGTTACCTCCAGCTTTGTTTTTCTTTTTCAAGATTGTTTTGGCTATTTGGAGTCTTTTGTGGTTTCATACAAATTTTAGGATTATTCTAGTTCTGTGAAAAATATTGTTGGTATTTTGATAGAGATTGCATTGAATCTGTAGATTGACAATATGTGTTCTTCCTATCCATGAGCATGGAATATCTTTCCATTTGTTTATGTCTTCGTCAGTTTCTTTCATCAGAATTTTATAGTTTTCAGAGTACAGGTCTTTTATCTCCTAGAGTTACACTTATGCCTAGGTATTTTATTATTTTTGGTGTAAATGTAAATGGGATTGCTTTCTTATTTTCTCTTTCTGTTGCTTCATTATGAGTGTATAGAAATGCAACGGGGCGCCTGGGTGGCTCAGTTGGTTAAGCAACTGCCTTCGGCTCAGGTCATGATCCCGGAGTCCTGGGATCGAGTCCCACATCGGGCTCCCTGCTCAGCAGGGGGTCTGCTTCTCCCTCTGACCCTCTTCCCTCTCGTGCTCTCTATCTTTCAAATAAATAAATAAAATCTTTAAAAAAAAATGCAACGGATTTCTGTACATTGGTTTTATATCCTGCAACCTTACTGAATTCATTTATCATTTCTAGTAGCTAGTAATCTTTTGGTGGAGTCTTTATGGTTTTCTATATAGAATATGATGTCATCTGCAAATAGTGAAATTTTTACTTCTTCCTTATTAATTTGGAAGCCTTTGTTCCTTTTTCTTATTGCTGTGGCTAGGACTTCCTGGTTGAATAAAAGTAATGAGAGTGGACGTCTTTGTTTTGTTCTTGATCTTAGGGGGAAAGCTCCCAGCTTTTCACCATTGCGTATGATGTTAACTGTGGGTTTTTCATATATGGACTTTGTTATGTTGAGGCATGTTCCCTCAAAACCTACTTCGTTGAGGGTTCTTTATCATGAATGGATGTTGTACTTTGTCAAATGCTTTTTCTGCATCTATTGAAATGATCATGTGGTTTTTATCCTCTTATTGATGCAGTTTATCACATTGATTGCTTTGTGAATATTGAACTATCCTTGCATCCTCGGAGTAAATCCCACTTGATCACGGTGAATGATTTTTTTTAATGTATTGTTGGATTTGGTTTGCTAATATTTTGAGGATTTTTTGCATCTATGCTCATCAGAGATATTTGCCTGTAATTCTTTTTTTTCTTTTTTACGGTGTCTTTATCTGGTTTGGGTACCAGGGTAATGCTGGCCTCATAGCATGAATTCAGAAGTTTTCCTTCCTCTTCTATTTTTTGGAATAGTTTGAGAAGAAAAAATATTAACTCTTCCTTAAATGTTTGGTGAAATTCACCCGTGGGGGCACCTGGGTGGCTCGGTCGTTGGTCATGGTCCCAGGGTCCTGGGATCGAGCACCACATCGGGCTCCCTGCTCCACGGGAAGCCTGCTTCTCCCTCTCCCACTCCCCCTGCTTGTGTTCCCTCTCTCGCTGTGTCTCTCTCTGTCAAATAAGTAAATAAAATCTTTAAAAAAAAAAAAAAAAAGAATTCACCTGTGAAGCCATCTGGTCCTGGACTATTGTGTGTTGCTTAGTTTTTGATTCCTGATTCAATTTCATTGCTGGTAATTGGTCTATTCATATTTTCTATTTCTTCCTGATTCAATTTTGGGAAGTTATATGTTTCTAAGAATTCATCCATTTCTTCTAGATTATCCAATTTGTTGGCATTTAATTTTTCATAGTATTTTCTTACTGTATTTCTGTGGTGTCAGTTACTTCTCCTCTTTCGTTTCTGATTTTGTTTATTTGAATCTCTCTTTCTTTCTCCATGAGTCTGTCTAAAGGTTTATCCATTTTGTTGATCTTTTCAACCAACCAGCTCCTGGTTTCACTGATCAGTTCTGTTGTTTTTTTAGTTTCTACTTCATTTATTTATGCTCTAATCCTTATTATTTCCTTCCTTCTACTGGTTTGGGGTTTGCTCATTCTTCTTTTTCTAGATCCTTTAGGTGTAAGTTTAGATCGTTTATTCAAAATTTTTCTTGCTTCTTGAGGTTGGCCTGTGTTGCTATAAACTTATCCCTTAGAACCACTTTTGCTGCATCTCAAAGATTTTGGAGGGCTGTGTTTTCATTTTCATTTGTCTCCATGTATTTTTTAATTTCTTCTTTGATTTCCTGGTTCACTATTTCGTAGCATGTTATTTAGCCTCCATTTATTTGTGCTTTTTTCCAGATTTTTTCTTGTAGTTGATTTCTAGTTTCATAGCACTGTGATCCGAAAAGATGCATGATAGGACTTTGATTTTTTGAATTTGTTGAGACTTGTTTTGTGGTCTAATATGTAATCTGTTCTGGAGAGTGTTCCATGTGCACTTGAAAAGAATGTGTGTTCTGCTGTTTTACAATGGAATAGTCTAAATATATCTTTTAAATCCATCTGGTCCAATGTATCATTCAAAGCCACTATTCCCTTTTTGATTTTCTGTTTAGATGATCTGTCCATTAATGTTAGTGGGGTGTTAAAGTCCCCTACCATTGTTGTATTACTATCAGTCACTTTCTTTATGTTGGTTATTAATTACTTTAAGTATTTGGGTGCTCCGAAGTTGAGGGCATAAATATTTACAATTATGATATCTTCTTGTTGGATTGTCTCCTTAATTATTTTATAGTTTCTTTGTCTCGTTACATTCTTTGTTTTAAAGTCTATTTTGTCCCATAAAAGTATTGCTACCCCAGCTGTCTTTTCACTTCCGTTTACATGATAAATGCTTTTCCATCCCTTCACTTTCAAACTACAGGTGTCTTTAGCTCTGAAATGAGTCTCTTGTAGGCAGCATATAGATGGGTCTTGTATTTTTATCCACTCCATCACCCTATGTCTTTTGATTGAGTGTTTACTTCATTTACATTGAAAGTAATTATTGATGAGTATGTATTTATTGCCATTTTGTTACTTGTTTTATGGTTGTTTTTGTAACAACCTGTCCCTTTCTCTGTCCCTTTCTTCCCTGCTCTCTCCTCTCTCACAATTAGTTGGCTTTCATTAGCAATATACTTGGATTCCTTTCTCTTTATGTTTGCATATCTGTTATGGGTTTTTGATTTGTGGTTACCATTAGGTTTGTATATAACCTCTTCTGCATGTAGCAGTCTATATTAAGTTGGTGGTCCCTTAAGTTTGAATACATTCTTTATTCCTCTCCCTCCCATGTTTTAGGTATGTGGTGTCATATTATACATCCTTTTATTTTGTGAGTCCCTTGATGATTTTTATAGATATATTTATTTTTACTGCTTTTGTGCTTCCTACTTTTCTTACTCCTGTTTATGGTCTTTCCTTTCCACTCAAAGAGCCCCCTTTGACATTTCTTGTAGGGCTGGTTTAGTGGTCATGAACTCTTAACTTTTGTTTGTCTGAGAAACTCTTTATCTCTCCTGCTAATCTGAATGATAGCCTAGCTGGATAGAGTATTCTTGGTTGCAGATTTTTTTTTCCTTTCAGCCCTGTGAAGACCACTCCCGTCTGGCCTGCAAAGTTTTTTGCTGAAAAAACACCTGAAAGCCTTATGGGGTTTCCCTTATTTGTAACTGTTTTCTCTTGCTGCTTGTAAAATTCTCTCTTTATCATTACATTTTGCCATTTTAATGACTACATTCCTGGTGTGGATCTCCTTGGGTTCATTTTATAAGGGGATCTCTGTGCTTCCTGGGTCTGGATTTCTGTTTTATTCCCCAGATTTGGGGATTTTTCAGCTACTATTTCTTCAAATAGATTTTCTGCCCTCTTTTCTTTGTCTTCTTCTGGGATCCTTATAATGCAAATGTTATTACTCTTGATAGAGTCATTGAGTTATCTAAGTCTGTTCTCATTTTGCATAATTTTTTTTCTTTCACCTGCTCAGTTTGAGTAACTTCCATTACTCTGTCCTCCAGGTCACTGATCCATTCTTCTGCTTCATCTAGTCTACTATTTATTCCATCCACTGTATTTTTTTAATTTATTTATTTGTCAGAGAGAGAGAACCCAAGCAGGGGCAGAGGCAGAGGGAGAAGCAGGCTCCTCACTGAGCAAGGAGCCCAATGCAGGACTCGATCCCAGGACTCTGGGATCATGACCTGAGCTGAAGGCAGATGCTTAGTCGACTGAGCCACCCAGGCATCCCCATTCAGTGTATTTTTTATTTCATTTATTGTGTTCTTTATCCCTGACTGGTTCTTTTTTAAGCTCTTTGTTAAGGGTCTCACCAATGTCCTCCACTCTTTTCTCAAGTCCAGTGAGTATTTTTATGATCATTACTTAGAATTCTCTATCAGGCATATTACTTATCTCCATTTAACTTAGGTGTCTTGCTGTGGATTTTGTCCTGTTCTTTCATTTGGGACATATTCCCATGTCTCTTCATTTTTGTCTAACTCTACTTTTAATCATATCAGTAACTATTTTTTAAGCATTCCTTCTAAGGATTCTTCAATTTTATTTTCATATTACTAGTGCATATTTAACAAATTGACAGAAATCTTGGATACCCAAAGTATCAGATTTGTGTTTTTGAAGTGTCTCAATTACACTTTACCGTTTAAAAATGAGTTTTAAAGAGCTCAGTACGCCATAGGGAATTATTAAGTAAATTATAACATATGGTGGATTTATGCCAAACTAGTAAGGCCTGCCCAGATGGGTAGAATGAAAAGAGGGAAGAGCCATAAGTGTATTAAGCTCCATTGAACTTAGTTTTAAAGCTAAACAAACAAATAGGGGCACCTGGGTGGCTCAGTCAGTTAAATATCTGCCTTCGGCTCAGGTCATGATCTCAGGGTCCCAAGATCAAGCCCCGCATCAGGCTCCCTGCTCAGCGAGGAGTCTGCTTCTCCCCCTCCCTCTGTTCCTCCCACTGCTTGTGCTGTCTCTCATTCACTCTTTCAAATAAATAAATAACTAAAATCTTTTTTAAAAATTTAAAGCTAAATAAATAAATGGGTTAGGGGGTCACAAAATACTGATTAATACGTCCAAAATTAATTGTTCACACTTAAGAAATATTTTTGTGGTTTTCTCTCCTCCATTCTCTTCCTAAAACCTGTGCCTTCCAAAGGTAGGATAATTGAAAAGAATGTTCACAATATAACCCAAGTCTGGGAGGAAGGCAGACACTCTTCTGGATAATAAAACACAGCAGATATGCCAACAGCACAAGGTATCTGACATATTTGAGATAATCCACCTGGAGACCAGATGACCGTAATGGCCTTTTTCTATCCCACCAGCAGGATCTGAGGCTCCCTCCACCCTGTTTCCAGCAAGGAGTCTGGGCAAACCAGAGAAATCTACTCCAAAAGCCTCATCTGCTGACTGACGAGGTACACCCAAGACCATAGCCAGAGCAGCCATTTTAGGGAGAAAAGATGAGGGATAAAAGGGCCAGGGGTGGGGGTACTGGGTGGCCAGGAAGAGTGCTCAAGGGAGCTGTTTCTGCTCGTGCACAGAGCAGGATTTTTGCAGACTGAGAACAAGCGTGGAAGAAGATCCCAAGAAGACAACTAGATATGATTGTCTGTAGGGCACCCTAAAACTCTAGGAACAAAACCTGCTACTCATGAATGGTACATGCAGATGAACCGAGTAGATTGGTCCCCACCACCCCTTTGTACTCCAAACAGATTGAGGCTATCACCTGCACATATGGTTAAGAATTAATTGAAGGATGTTTTCAGCTGAACAAGGCAGACAACATTTATCTCCGCCTCCTCCCAGAATCTCACAAAAGGACCCTAAAGGAATAAGAGAATGGGAAGAGATGAAAGAGCAGAGATGTCAACCAAATTTGGAGAAAGTGGACACAGTTGAAGAAATGGCACTGACTTGGCCGAGCTGTGCCAGCAGAAATCTGACTGCTTGCAGAGGAAACAAAACTGCTAAAAACCTGGTTCCCAGTACAGAGGCCCGGGAAGGTTCAGGACCCAAGCCACAAGCCCCTTCACAGAGAGAGAATAGGGAGGTTTGCGGTGCAGGCAGAAAGCAGAACAGATGCAAATCTTGAATGAAAGGAAGACCTGGGACCCCAGATTCCAAGCCCAGCCCTCACGGCCACGGGAGTGAGCCTGCCTCTCTTTGCAGAAGGCAGGAGACTTAGTCCCCAGGGAGGCTGGACCAGAGACACTCTGGCTGAGTGTGAACCTCAGCTGACTGCAGGCTGAGGCCCCCTCCCTTCTCCCTCTCGTTCTGCAAATGCTGGCTCCAGGAGGGTGGGCTCAGAGGGGAAACCCCGCAGCTGATCGGTTAGGAGGCATGTTTGACTGCATGGAGCGTTCGTTCTTTTAGAATGTCTGGGGATGAATCAGGGATAAGTAATAGCTATAAAACTAAGTAAACAAAAAGTAAGGCAATGAATACAAAATAGTATAAGGGAAATAAAATCATAATACAGTGCATGTTCCAGCTGTGAACCTTTGCATAACCATAATGATTGCAATACAAAATATTAATTTGACAAAAAACTGATAGAACTAAATTGGGGAGATGGGGATGGGATATACGGTCATCTAAAAAACACAATAAAATTCGGAAATGGGAAGTCAAGAGGTGACTTCTAAAATGTTTAAAATCATAATTAGCAATATAAATGTGTTGCACAGAAATATCAAAGTTTAAAGAGAAACTGAAAACTTTAAAGCCCTTCTTGTGAGCAGCGGACATGGGAAACTGAAATCAAGGTTTCAGAAGACTGGCGCAGACCACCGCTAACTTTCTTCTATGTCATGGAGTATTATTTGACTTTTAAAATTATGTACACGTATTGCTTTAGTAAGAATTAACGTACATTTTTAGAAGGAATTTGCTGGACATTCTTTAGAATTAGGTGTGTGTGCCCTTGGTGGAAAGGGGTTCAGACCACCTCTTTGCTCCCCGTAATCACCGGCAGATGCATGGATTCCTTCCCCAGGTACGAGAGGAGTTTGAAGAGATACAACATGGAGCTACCCGTGCAGCTGACCAGTAAGACTGATTTGCTCTGTCCGCTGCTCCATCCTTCCTTCCAACTTAAAGGCCATGGCTGTCCAGGATCATGGAACTGTGGTGTAGTGCCTTGATATGCCCATTTGAATTCCATAAAACTGCATCCAGAGGGGCCTCCCTGCCTTTGGCAGCTAAACAGAATGTTTGTTATGGAGTAAAAGTAGCCCAAACCCAAGAGGTAATGATATCTGTGACGCAGCTTCTAGAAGGGCACCCAGTTTGGGAATGAATACGTCAACTGAGGACTGGGATCACACCTGATTTTGCACCATAGAAGATGCCTCCCAGACAGGCCTCCTAGAGGCTATGCCTGGGGAGGTGGCCCATAGAAACTGTGGATATCCCTTCCTCCTGTGGAGAATCACGAATGTTCTCAATGGTATCCAGAATGGTGAATCCTTTCCAGAAGGTTTTCAGTTTACTCTGTCTGGATCCAGCAGAGGAATCACTCTATCTGTGGCAGCTCTAAACTTATGAAATGCATTTCTTCAGTAATAAGACTTGAAAGTCAAAATTATTCCTTGATCCGTGGGCTACAGAGTGGATGTTGTTGTTAGGGGCATGAAACATCTCCGTTGGAGCTCTTGGGTGGCCAGATGCATTACCAATAAACAGTAATATCTTGAATCTTTTTTTCTGACCAGTAAGTCTCAACAATGGGCTTAAAACATTCAGCAAATGTCGTAAGCAGATATGCTGTCATCCGGGCTTTGTTGTTCCATTGACAGAGCCCAGGCAGAGTGGATTTAGCATAATTCTTTGGGTCCCTAGGGTTTTCAGAACGGTACATGAGCACAGGCTTCAGCTTAAAGACAGCGTCTGCATTAGCCCCTAACGATAGAGTCAGCCCAACCTTTGAAGCTTTGTAGCCAGGCCCTGACCCTCCCTCTCGGGCTGTGGAAGTCCTAGATGGCATCATCTTCTGACAGAAGGCTGGTTGGTCCACACTGAAAATCCATTGTGTTGTGGAACCACCTTCATGAATGATCTCCGCTAGAGCTTCCGGAGACCTCGCTGCTGCTTCTCCATCAGCCCTTGCTGCTTCACCTTGCAGTTTGATGTTGTGGAGACGGCGTCTTTCCTCAAACCTCACGAACCAACTCTGCTAGCTTCAGACTTGTCTTCTGCAGCTTCGTCCCCTCTCTCTGCCTTCACAGAACTGAAGAGAGTGAGGCCTTGCTCCGGATTAGGCTTTGGCTTAAGGGGATGTTGTGGCTGTTGGAGCTTCTGTCGAGACCACTAAGACTTTGTCCATATCAGCAGTAAGGCTGTTTCACTTTGTTATCATTTGTGGGTTCACTGGCATAGCACTTGTAATGTCCTTCCAGAACTCTTCCTTTGCATTCACAACTTGTCTGTTTGGGGCGAGCGGCCTGGCTTTCGGCTTATCTAGACTTTCAACACACCTTCCTCTCACTGAGCCTAATCATTTCTAGCTTTTGAAATGAGAGATGTGTGACTCTTCCTTTCACTTGGACACTTAGAGTACATTGTTGGGTTTGTTGATTGGCCTACTTTCAACACTCTTGTGTCTCAAGGATCAGAAAGGCCTGAGGCGGCGGGAACATCTTGTAGACGGAGCAGTCAGAACACACACAAAACAATTACATAACATCGAAAATCACTAGTCACAGATCACCATCACATATATAATAAAAATGGAAAAGTTTAAAATATTGGGAGAATTATCAAAATGTGACCCAGAGACACAAAGTGAGCAAATGCTGTTGGAAAGATGGCGCCGATAGACGTGCTCGACACAGGGTTGTCACAAACCTTCGATTTGTAAAAACTGCAGTATCTGTGAAGCGTGACAAAGCAAAGCCCAATGAAACAAGGTGGGCCTGACTTCTACGCTGAAGTTGCCGAGAGAGTAAATTTCAGATATTCTCACCACAAAAAAAAGCACAGTTGATCCTTGAGCAACACAGGTTTTAACTGCATGGGTTCACTTATAGTGGATTGTTTTCAGTAAATACAGTACTGTAAGTGTATTTGCTCTTCCTGATGATTTTCTTAATAACATTTTCTTTAGCCTACTTTGCTGTAGGAATACAGTATATAATACATATGACATACAAAACATGTGTTAATCAACTGTTAGGTTATCAGTAAGGCTTCCGGACAATAGTAGGCTATTACTCTGGTAAGTTTTGGGGAGTGAGAAGTTACATTCAGATTTTCAACGGCATGGAGGCTCAGTGCCCTTAACCCCGATGTTGTTCAGGGTCAAGTCCAATGGTAATTGTGTGATGTGTGCCTTAGCTAAGGCTGTGGTAGCAGCTAATTGTGTGTGTGTGCCTTAGCTAAGGCTGTGGTAGCAATCATTTTGCAATATGCGATGTATATATCAATACATTGCAATACATGTGTAATATATGTGCAATATATATGTATCAAATCATCACTTTGTCCACCTCAAACTTAGCACAGTATTCTATGTCAGCTATATCTCAACAAAACCTGAAAAGAATAAAACCATAATAAAAAAAAAAAAGGAAGTAGGAAATAGATCAGAAGAAGAAAAAGCTGCAGAGAAGGTTCGGGACCAGGTTGATGGGGTCCGTCACCCTGCAATGTAGTAAAATCTCAGCCCATTGTTCACGCCAACGCATTTGCTTCTAGTGTAACCTGGGTTACACTAGGTGAGTCTGGCAATGCTTAGGAGATTTGATCACTGAAAACAGTGAAGCAAAACTTGGGATTAGACTCTTCTTTAAAGAGATGAAAGTCTAGATACTCATTGAAACGCCATTGGAAGAGGCTCTGATAAAAATCTGCAGTGCTGAGCCAGCCCCCCTTGAGGTTGGTCATGTGGCCCATGCCCTAGGATGGGGTGGCACAGCACTGCGAGCAGGTGACCGTGGGGAGGGGTACTGGCCCATGAGCTCTGAGGACCCCAGACTGTGATGTCCCCAACAAAGAGTGAGTGGAAGCGGGGAGTGCTCCTCGCTCAAATGTGCAACCACTCCCAGGAGACTCAGGGACCACCCCCCCACACACACACACACACCTTTTTAGATGGAACAGCAAGTCTGGCATTAGAAACTATAGTGAATTTTCTCAGCGATGGCACTGTGCTTTCCCTGCACTGTGTCAGGTTCCTGTCACCTCAGGACTCCCTCAAGCCCTGCTTTTCCCATTTCAAGTGTTTTCTGTCATTTCCCTAAGAGAAATTTGATCAAGTAAGACATATAACCAATTGCCTTTCTATCAAGGATGCTCTTTGGGCACATGGGAACATGCTAAAAAATGCCAAAATTCACTGAACCCAATTAGCATGCTCCTAAGGAGCACATGGGATCACCTATCAGGTTTGGGGAGATGATCCATTCCCTCCTGCAAGTGTTTCTGCCCCCCTGCTCTGCCCGTAGGAGCTGTGGCCCATTGGTTTCCCAGGGTAACTAGAGGAGACTGTTGGCCCGTACAACCTAGGACCACCACGAGTGTTTAAGTCACCCCATTTTCTCCCTTAATGTTCCTCCACACCGATGCTGTCCAGCCCGATAGGGTCTAGGTAAGTCAGATGGGGTGAGTTAGCTGGGCAGGGAAGAGCCACTCTGTGAGCAACAACCATTGGCTTCCCAAGAGAATACCAGTCCTCTCCTAAGAAAGAGAGAGGCTGACTTCAAATGTGTACTTTCAGATTGCGGTAGCTGGTCCCTTTCATTCCAATTCTGAGTGTTCCCCTTTTAAGGCCCCCCCAAGATACCCTGCACCAGGTCGATGGTGGTGCCTTAGCTTTGTCTTGGTTCTGACACCCGTGAAAGCTGATGAGATAAGAGAGAATACTCATTTTTTTTTTTTTTTGCTTCATGTATGTCCCCCCAGTGACAGAGCTAAGATCTGAGGAACAGAGATTGGAAAGAGCCTCCCAGACAGAAGTGAGAGCATGTGCAAAGGCCCTGAGCCTGAGGAGAGGGCACAGACCTGAAAGAAAAGCAGGGTGCTGGGACAGCTCTGAAGTCAGAGGAAATGTGGTGTGACATGAGGCTGGAGTGGTAGGTGAGGCCAGACGGCACAGGGCCTTGTGGGTGCTGTTAGAGATCTGGGTCTGAATCCTAAAAATAGTGAGGAATCGAAATTTTTTTAAAGCAGTGGGCAGATGAGTGGCCTGGTCACGTTGGCTGCATTTGTGGAGGAGTTGTGGCATGGATAAGAGATCAGAGGGACACTGGTCCGGAGGTGGCATTTCAGACGTGAGGCACTGGGGGATGAGCTAGGGTCCTGGCAGATAGAAGGGGATGGACCGCAGAGACATCCTCACGCAACAGGGACATGACTGGGTGAGAGATGGAGCGAGGGAAGCAGGTCTCGGCAATGACCTAGCCTTCTGAGGCTGTCAGGAGCTCGGCTTCTCTCCTTCTCCCCCTGGGGGCGGGGGGGGGGAGAATAGCCTCAGATGCTAAGCTCACACTTGGGTTTTCCTTTACCTCCAAGATCTTGTGACAGTCATTATCCACTGCTCAGTTTGGGTCTCTGAGGCCTCACTCCGTCCAGTGTCTCTAGCTGTTCTCGGAGGGAGGCTTGGCCTCTCATTTACCAAGGTTGAGGATGCATAGTCTGAGTCTACCCCAGAGATTCTGATCCCCCGCTCCTCCTCCCTCGAGGGGTCACTGGGTGGGAGCTGGGAGGCAAGAAATAACAACTTTGGCACTGTGCCAGAATCTAGAAAAATTACTTATTCCATTGTCTTTGGCATTATCCATGACTTGCGCAGCACAAACCTACCATCCATTCCTCTTGCCCTTTCTGGCCTCATCCACTTCGAATGCATCTTTCCATACACTGATCTTGGTTTTTCTTGGTTTTTCTCATTTAATACAGATTTATTAAGTAGTTACTGTATGTCAGCGCTGTCTGAAGACACAACAGAGAACAGTGAACAGTCTGTCTCTCGTGGGGAGAGACAGACAATAAATTTATTTAACATTTTCATTGGCCGGCCTTGAAAATGCCCTGCAAGAAATAGCTTCATTCCCTCTGTGATTCATTCATTCACACGGATCCCTGTGCATTTGGAATCAAGTCCTTTTTGGTGAAGAAAGAAGGTAATTGGGATAGTTCTCATCCTTGGCGTTTTAGAGACCCAGAGAGGATTAAAAGGTGAATAAGATCATCTTCCAACCTCCATGGACAAATTCTTGACAATATGAATTATCTGTAGGAAATATTTTTACTGGCAGTCAAAAACAGTCGATAATAAAACCACCTGCCCACTGTTCCAAGACCCGCTCAGTCCCCCCTCTTCAAAATGTTATCCTGTTTGGAAATATGATATTTAAGGACCATCATTTATATATTAGTAATATTTTGAGAAAGTTTTGTAGTTTCCTCATGAACAGATTCAGATCTGAGGCGGTGAAGTTCCTTAGCGGGTATTTACTGACCGTCTGGATTAACTGTCTACATTTGGGAAATATCACCGACATAATCAGGGCTGGCAGATGACTTGTGATATTATGTTCTATACAGAAAATAGAAAAGAATTCAGGGGCGCCTGGGTGGCTCAGTGCACTGAGCGTCTGACTCTTGATTTTGGCTCAGGTCATGGTCTTGGGGGCGTAAGATCAAGCCTTGCGTTGGACTCCAGGCTCAGTGGGGAGTCTATTGAAGAGTCTCTCTCTCTCTCTCCCTCTGCCCTTCCTCAACTTGTGCGCTCACTCTCTCTCTCTCTAAAAAAGAGCAATTCATTCTTCGAGCATGCTCAATAGAAATGTGTTTTTTAAGTATCGATAGTTTAGAAATAACGCTTCAGCTTTAGAGCCTCGTGTTAATGCCCCGTCTGCAACTGCACGCGAGTCTCTTCAGTAACTCAGAGGGAGGGCCGGGGTGTTGCTGGGTGTTAGGTGGGGGACACGGAGGTGGCCTCCTAGCAGGCAACAGGCTGTCACTGGCGCTGGGGCTCAGGTAGAGGGTGAACCCGGGCTCAGGCAGCAGCACCTAGGTGGGCATGGGCTGGGGTGGCTGTTTTCTCTCCTTTGTCCTGGGGGGGAGCCTGCTGATGCCAGGACGGGGCCCCAGCAGGTGAGGGGCCTGGAGGCCAGAGCCGCATTAACTTGATCATCTGTCCGCCGCCGCCACTACGGAACAGCAGAACTGACCTTCCTGTCTCCGAGGGCCTTCTGACGGTGCCCAGAATTCGGCTTTACCCTCGTCGGGTGCGGACATCGTTTGAAGGGCATGACTCTTAAACAGGAGGTTTAGAAATGAGGCGGCCTCTGGGGGGAAACGTCCAGACCCCTCCCAAGGGACATTTTGGAGGCAGTCGCCATCACTGAAACTCTGTTTTTAGGGACAGTTTCATGGACACTGTCATCACACGTAGAGATATTTTCATCTCCTTTCATCAACTATATCACTTCTTTGGAACATGAAATAACTTTTGAAACAGGGATGGCTGTAGCCAGAATCAATATTTTTCCCCGAGTTAAGCCTACTTCAGAGAACAGCGCATCTCGGCCAGTTTTGCTTGAATCCTGCAGTCCCAGAGAGCTGGTGGGAGGACAGCTAATGATTTCCCTCCCCCACCCCCCTCCTCCCCCGACATGGTAGGATCTGTATTCTGGGCCACACTTCCTTGGATGGAAAACTAAAGAAATTTGACATCTTGTTCACTATATTCTTCTTTGAGGCTTTTTTCCCCCAGATTTCCTATATGTTCCTGGATAGAAACATACAGGCACTAGAAAATTTCGGGCTATTTTTTTCAAAGGTTATTAGTGTGGGCTTGGGGATAGGAAGGTGGGGGGGGGCATCAATACCATGAGAAGGGAAATTGAGGCCCCAAGAGTCTTACTTGCTTCAGCCACGTCTCTACCCTCCGTTTGGTGTTACCAGACCCCAGCTATACCCATCTCTCTACATTCTCTGCCACCTTTTTCTATTTCTCTCTCTCCTGCAAGAGAGAATTTAGCTATCACTCAAATTTAGAAGCAGTAAATTTTCCCTAATTATATGGTTTTAAAAATGAGCAAAGCAGAAATCCAAAGACAAACTGGGAAAACACTTGCAATTTATAGTACAAACAGTGGCCTTCTATGACTAATATAGCAAAACCCTAAAAATTGTACATACTAACAATACCCGAGTAGAAACATACTAACTTTAAAAAGATACCATTTGTAGCAACCACTGATCCTTTGGAGTGCCAGAGAAAGGCTGGGGCGTAGATACAGATGAGAAGAATCTGTGTGCTAGGCTTTGTCACTAGGCCCTTGTTATGAGCCAAAGAGTGTCCCCAAAATTCTTATATTGAAGTCCTAAATCCCGGTACCTGCAAACCTGACAGTCTTGGGAGGTAGATGCTTTAAGGAGGTAATTGAGTTATAATGAAGTCATTGTGGTGGGCCCTACTCCAGTGTGACTGGTGTCCTTTTAAGAAGAGGAAGTTTAGGGACCCCTGGGTGGCTCAGTCAGTTAAGGTCTGCCTGCAGCTCAGGTCATGATCTCAGGGTCCTGGGTTGGAGCCCCATGTCAGGCTCCCTGCTTGGTGGGAGCCTGCTTCTCCCTCTGCCTGCCGCTCCCCCTGTTTGTGCTCTCTCACTCACTCACACTTTCTGTCAAATAAATAAAATATTTTTAAAAATTGTTTTAAAAATAAAAAAAGAAGAGGAAGTTTGGACACAGGCACGTGCCAAAGTTAGACCATGTGGAGACACAGAAGAAGACAGGGCCATCTACAGAGCAAGGAGAAGGCTTCGGAAGAAACCAAGCCTGCTTGCACCTTGATCTTGGACTTCCAGCTAGAAAAGACTTTCCAGGAGAAAATAAATTCCTGCTATTTATGCCCCAGCCTGTCATACATTGTTATGGCAGCCTGTGCAAACTAATACAGCCCTGAGGTCGCTCTCTGAGCAGAGAATCACAGAAGATTCTGTCTCATCTTCTGTCTTCATGATAGGAAGGAGCTGTAGCTGTGAGCACAGGCAGGCTTGGGGCCCCAGACTGATGGGTCCAGTGTGAGTCGGAGCTCCATCAGTAGACCAATCACTGGAGGCCAGGAGGGTGGTATAGAACGACTGGTTCAGGAGGCATCAAGAGCTCACTCTCAACACAGGTGCTTCCTGCCACTGACATGCCAACTTAAAGCCAGCCACGGATCCCCCGGAAAGTGCCCCACTTCCTGGCCTTCCAGAATGTTGCTCTGAGCAGAGCCATGGCATGAAAGATGAGGCCGACACTGACCAGTGGACTCCGAGAATCCAGAAGGACCCTGGACCCTCTTGGAAAACATCCGCATTCTTGGCAGTGGTTACACACTGAATTAATTGTCACGCTACTAATTTCTTGGTTGTCCTTTATTTTCTTTGTAGGTGAATTGAGCAGAGAGTCCTAGAAATTTAAGACAATAGCTCTCGGAGGGAAGTGGGAGACAAGCAGTGAGTTTCACAGACTTAAAGCTCTCGCTGGGGCTGCCTCTGTCTCTGGGCTCCCAGAAGAGAACTCTTCACATGAGATGCAGCGTCAGCGTCAACACACGCACATCCCGTTTAGATGCTACCCAATCTAGGGGTCCTCGATTTGTGGAACAAAAATCACAAGTGCTTTGTCTTTATCCTTCTCTTGGTGCCATAGTTTAACTGTGTTCCCTAAAAGAAAAGAGAAGTCAGAGTTACATCCCAAAACTTTGGCTTCTGCGTTCCACCACCAATTTAAAATTGGGTGCAAGAACCCTGTCTTCCCAGATTGTTGGCTCTTACAGGTTTCTCAGTTTCAAGGTTTTACTTGTAACTACTGGCATCTGAGCCTCACGTGGTCTGGTCATCCACAAGGATGGAGGGGAGGGGGCTGAGATTGGGTCAACACAGCAGGTGGCCAGGCTCCAGGAGAGCAGCTAGGGCAGGTGAAGGTGCAGACAGGGGAGTGGGGGGCAGAGGGGGCAAGGAGTTAGGTCAGAGGATCCAGGGCTGAGACTTTGCAGGACCGTAGCCTGAACCAGGGTGGAGGTGAGGCATGCGGGTAACAGGCCTGGGGCAGCAGCAGCAAGCCTGTTTGGAGGTCCTGGACTGAGACTGCTATGCTGGCCTTCTGCATTTGGCAGTGTTTCTAGAAATGTCTCCATGGATTCCCCCATCATGCCCGGAATCCCCTTGGCTTGTTAAAAATACAGATTCCTCAGCTGCTCTTCATCCAGAGCCGCCTCCCGCCCCAGACCCACTGCATCAAAATCTGTAGGGTCGGTGCTCAAGAAAGCATTTTCGGAGCCCTGCACCATGATTTTTATAAACCTAGATTTTTACAATTTTACTAAAGTAGAGGCTCGTGCCTTCAGAGAGTTGGTAACTAGGTGCAAGTAGCTAGAGGGGCATTTTTGAGACCAGAAGAGCAATCAGGAGCCATATTTTTCCATCCTGGTAGATCTGGAAAGCTTTGCTGACAAACCCTCACCTCTTGCCCTAACCTTGGCCCTTCCACCCTGCCACTCCTGGTCTCCTCATACCTCTGCACTAAAGTTCAGCCTGACTCCTCCGTCCCGGAGTGTACATGTGAGGCAGGAGGTCCTCAAGCTCCCCTCCACTGAGCATAGGACTGAGAGGAAGATCACGGCCCCCAGCCGACCAGCCCAGAACGAGGCATCTCCACCATCCTTGGCTAGACCTCAACATGAGACCCAGCTCAGAGGGCTAGCTGCTTGGACGCCCATTCTTAGTGTCACTGCTAATGCTTTAGTGGACTGAGGTTTTGGCCCCAGTTGCTGGTGGTTGGGATTCTTCTTCCCTGAACCACCTCTGGAGACTCTGCCTGGTTACCCATTTTCTTTGGACTCCAACCAACCAGCCTTTTCACAGAGGTCTGCCTGGTGCCAAACCTAGCATCCTGCAGGTGCTAGGAGAATAGAAGGATGGACGGGTGGATGGATGGTCCCTTCCCTTCCATCTGGCCCCTCCTCCCGCCAAGTAGAGAAGTCATGTTGATCTAAGGTGAAGTCATAAGACCACAGATCTGTCTTGCTTCTTCTGGCACCCCAGGGCAGCCTCCGGTAAACCACTTCCATTAGAGGGTATGCGTAGCTATGCAGCTAGAGACCACCAGCCCAGGTCTCCGGATAACAGATGATGCCCACCAGCCCCCAAATCAGGGGTATTCCTTTTTTGGGTGGTCTACAGCGCCCATACTCAATAATCAATCAATTCCCTCTGCTGCCTCCCTGTGATACCCCAAACGTAGCCTCACTCAGAGGCTCATTAAACTGCCAGACTGAAACTTTAGATCCAGCCACATGAAAAAAAAAAAAAATCACCCTAGTTGCAAACAGTATGCATTTGAAGGAGACCCAAAACACACTAACTCAGTACAGCCTGGTCTCCGCTTCCCCATCCGTAAAACTAGGCCCAGTCCCCAGATCCCTCAGGATGGACCAGCAGCTCCCGATGCCAGGAAAATGCTTTCCCAATATCAGGTGAGCTGGACAAATGAGAGGTAATTTGACAAGCGAGCCGGCACGGGGCAGCCAGTCAGGTCAATGCAGAGTGCTCTAATGCACTTAAAAGCCCAGCGGCAAGCCCAGGCTGGGTGATAATGGCCTGAACCCCACCAGGGATTTCCCAAGTCTAACTTCCAGGCCTCATGGCCATGGTGCTCCATCTCCACTGGGCTCATTAAGGCCTGGCAGAGACAGCATCCGATGGAGGAGCTCACCCTGGCCTTGGTCTAGATTTATGGAGGAGAGAAGTTGCTAAGAAGGCGAAGTAGACATCAGCAGGGCTTCCCCCGGGATGATGAGGTCCCAGGGGCATGAGGACCGTGAGATGCAAAGTGAACGTGGGTCAGTGCTGAGCTGTGCAGAGAGACAGGAGGTCGTTTGCTCACCGTGGGGCCCGGGTGCACTTCACTGTTCCGATCCTTAGTTTCTTTGTCTGTAAGATAGAGCTGATACTCCCTATCCCAAAAGGTGGCTGTGAAAATGAATTGTAAAATGGCAGTATTGGGCCTGGCATGGAATGAATGGCCAAGAAACAGTAGCTGTTTTTATATTATGTTATATGTAATTATTGGTATCTTCTGCTACAGGGAAATATCCCCACAAGGGCCTGGCCCTGAAAAGTGAAAGTCTGTTGATCTTTCAGACCCAAAGACAGCCTAGCCCTGAATGGGATACATGCTCCTTCAAGGAAATCTACTGAGATGGGGATGTATCTGCCTACGGTGGTTATTGTTTCTATCAGCTCCCTCAAATAACCAGTCACTTCAGCCAGAATGTATGCAATTTATCTCCCCCCCTCCCCATTCCATAACGTTAGCATTTTCCCCACATCTACCCATCCCTTTCCCACCAGTGCCACGCGCTACGTTGGACCATCATACAGGGGAGCCATGGCCTGGGAAGCCTGCAAGTACAGAGGAGTCCACGCCTGTCTCCTGATCGTTCCTACTGCTTAACTCTCCCCAGAACCAGCATATGTACATAATATCCCCGTGTCCAAGCCGGAAAGACAGGTGCTAGCAGCTGGAGTCACAGTTTTTAGCTCAGTGAAAGAAGAGTAAAGAATTTCCACGGAGTAGAGCCATCCAACATGTACACATAGGCATATGTGTATATACGCATACATACACTGTGAGAAAGAATTCAAGGGGTCACAGTCTAAATCTAGTCCGCTCCAAGCTCATACATCACGAGACACATTATTGTTAAGACTTTAATCTTTCCAAAATTAATCTGTAAATTGATTCCAATCCAAATGCCAAAGGACAATTTTTGTTGAAAAATCGATTTTCGTTGAAAAATGATGAGTTCATTATAAACTGTATGTGGAAATGCAAAGGGCCAAGAATAGAGCAATCTTGAAAAAAGAAGAACAAAGACACACACTACCTGATTTCAAAATTTATTATAAAGCTACAGTAATCAAGAGACTGTGGTATTAGTAGAGGAATAAATAGATAGGTTAACGGCAGAGAATAGAACCCAGGAATAGGCCCACATATATAAAGACAATTGATTTTCAGCCCAGGCATCCAGGCGATCCAATGGGGAAAAAGAAAGTTTTTCAATAGATGGAGCTGATACAACAGGACAAACTTGCAGGAAAAAAATGAACCTTGACCTCTGTCCCATACCACACACGAAAATTAATTTGAGATGGATTTATAGATTTAAACATAAAAGCTAAGACGGTGAAGCTTCTAGGATAAAAATAGGATGGGCAATGATTTTTTATGAAGGACACAAAAAGTACTAAATGTAGACAAAAGTTTTGATGAACTGGATGGTGTCAAAATCAAGATATTCTGCTTATCAAATGACACCGTTGAGAAAATTAAAAAAAGACCCACAGGCTGAAAGAATATAGTCACAATACCTATACGTGACCCCCCGGAAAACTTGTATTTAGACTATATGAAGAACTCCTACAAATCTATAATAAAAAGATAAAACAGTTGAATTAAAAATGGGCAAAATACTTCAACAGTTATTTTGCAAAAGAAGATACACAGATGACCAATAAGCCCAAGAAAAGATGTTCGTCATCCCTTGTCATCAGGGAAGTGTGAGTTAAAACCATAGTGAGACACCATCTCACATCCACTCTGATATAAGTAAATATATGCAGACAGCTCTTCCTTACACAGAGGGAAAATAATAAATGTAGGAGTAATAACTTTACGATCACCAGTGGATGCTAGAATTGATGAATAACCGGACATTTACATAATCTCAAAGGATCTCCCATAAATTGCTTATCAATTACAAAAGGAAAAACTAGACCTTTGCAGAGAAGCTTGGTGGACACCTTCTTAACCAAGTGATCAATCCACATTACCAATATTGGGACAAACTGACATCATGTCCCTCCTAACATGACACAGAGACAAAGACCACAACATCACTCCTGTCTCCATGTCTGCCAAAAATGAAAAACCTGAATCTAATCATGAGGAAACACCAAACAGACTCAAATGGAGAGACATTCTATAAAATGACTGACCTGCACTCTTCAAAAACATCAGAGTCCTAAAAGGCAAAAATAAATAAAGAAGTAAAAAGACAGAGGAACCCTTCCAGATTTAAGAGGCTACAAATTCAGGACAACCAAATGCAACAGATGATTCTGGACCGGATTCCGGAGCGGGAAAGAATAGCTATAAAGGACAGAATTGTGACAATTGAGCGCCTGACTCTTGACTTTGGCTCAGGTCACGAACTGAAAACCTCGAACTCGGACCCTGGATTTACAGTATTGTATCAGTGTTCACGTCCCAGTGTATGATCATTACACTGTGACTCTAAGAGAATGTCCGTGTTCTCAGGAAATATGCACTCAGGTATTTAGGGATAAGGGACCGTCATCGGTTTGAGCCGGTAAACCACTTTTGAGTAAGGAAAGCAACGACATCAGCTTATTCATGGACAGCAGAAAACTTGAAATGTGTGTGAATTGAGACAAAATCCTTGGCAGCTCCCAATCCTGGTTTATCCTGTGATGTTTGAGCACAGATGAGTTTCTTTCCTGTGCTGCAGAAAACACGGTAAAAAAGCCATATAGCAAAAGCACACCCCCTGATGTCTGTCGGTGGAAGACTGGGCTTGTTACAGGCCCAGGCAGGGCTCCTGGACCGGACACCCCATCAGGGAGCCATCCCCACCCCGCGGCCCCACGTGCCCCTGTCCTGCAATCTGGACAGTGCAGGAGCCGGCTCTCCGAACTTCCCATCTGCCTTTGACCGTGGATCCAAGGGATTGACAGCAGCCCACGTGGACTGACAGCAACGTTCTTTATGTTTTCTTAATACGTTTTCTCTACTCCTTGACTGTGTCCTCATGATTCTCAAAAGTAAGTGATTTTATCAGAGCCAGCTAGCACACAAAGTGTGACCAGGATCAACTCCATAATTCAACTGCAGGGCACGCCTGGGGCCCCAAGTCTCGTCTTCTTGCTTGTTCCAAGTTTTACAGCATGAATACAGCTTTCCCCCCTCATCCGTAGGAGGGTCCAACTTCATGATGTCGGGCACACATCCCATTTCAAGGAATCGTGGAGTATTGCCCCCCCTTTTTTTTATTTTTCATGTGTTTTTTTCTTCTGCGCCAAGGTTTCTCAACTTTGACACTGTTGACATTTGGGGCTGGCTAATTCTTCACTGCGGCAGAGAACGGAAAGCGTTCTGCCCATTACAGGATGTTTAGCTTCTACCAGAAGCCCGCCACCCCCCCAGGTGTGACAACCATAAATGCCTCTACATAGAGCCAGACCTCCCCTTCAGGGCAAAAGTGCCTCTGGTTGAGAAACACTGTCCTGAACTGAAATCTTACAAAAGATTTCAAATATTTTATAACAGCTACCCTTTATAGCCAATCTGTTTTCTCCCAAATCAAGGCTTTTGTTTAAAAAAAAAAAGCTGGGTGAGGTGTAATCCCACTGTTCAGGTGTCTCCTCCAGCATCTATCTCCCTGTATTTGCAAATTGCAATGCCTCATTGATCCTTCCTTTCATAGGTTCCATTATCCATTCATATTTTGACTCTAAGAGATGTTTGCTCAAGTCACGTCCACTGTGTCTAATGGTCTCGGTGATTTAAAAGCTTCCTGCCAGGAGGCATTTCCCACTATTGACTGTGGTCTTCTGGAAAAAGTGTGCTGCCTTTGCATGATATGGTTGGGTCTCCCGCCCTATTCCAAGCTTCAGGTGTCATCTTGTCTACAAACAAAGCAGTGGAACGTAAAGAGTTTGTATTCATTTGTTTGTGATTTTAGTCCCAGGGAGATGCCGACCCGACAGTTCTTCCTGATGCCGCAACAGGAAGTGGACTTCCGGGTAGAGAATAGCGGGGGGATTATTGTCCTATCTCCGTCCCCTCCCTTCCATTCTGAATGGGTTTTCTTTTCTTTCTTTTTCTTTTTTTTTAATGAGTTTTCTTTAAAATCATCGGGACACTTCTTAATTGCAGAAAGGTTTTGTGGTTCAAGTACGGTTTGGAAACCTACATTGCATTTTGCTCCTGGAAAGCCATTTTTTTTCCTTCTCTTGGAATAATTTTGCAAGATGGAAATGCTTCCGTGTGGTGGACGTTTGTCACCTCATTGTTGCTTAGGGAGGAAAAACGGATATACGCTCAGCAGCTAATCTGCTGTGATCCTAAGTGACTTTTAGCAAAGACCTTTCCTCCGAGTCAACTGCTTCTCTTTCCATTCCTTCTACCAAAACTCCGTGACACGCTCTGTATGAAACAGAATCTCTGAGCATTCTTTGGTTCTCTCTCCAGAACACTGTTCAACTCCTATGCCATTCACTCTGCCATTCATGCAAACGGATTACTGAGAACAGGTAATGAAATAAGGCACAGGGTACAAGGTGGTATGTATGTCCTGCAAGATGCATCGGTTCAGTGTTTAGAGGGTTCACTGGCTTGAGGTTGCTCGTATTTTGGGGGGTCCTGAAATATTTCTTATCATGATCATCTGTCCTCAAAATATTAAGGCACAGTATTGTGTCTTCAGCTGGTATGTAATGCTATTCACACTGAACACCACTTAATGAACAATGTCTTGTGGCCAAAAGACCGTCACTCTGCAGGCCCCGGCGACAGGCCAGTGTGGGCACGCTGCCTCCCCGTCCTCACCTGCGGCAGCTTCCTGGGGCCACTAACGGCATAAAGCACAGAGCGGGTTTCATCAGCGATGCCTCTGGCATCTTCTTAATTTTTTCTTCCCACCTCATGAGAGAAATCCAGCACGAGTTAGTTATAGCTCTCATATGAGGGGACTCAGAAGTCCGGGGTCTTCTCTAGGAGTTTGGCGGCCCCCCTCCGGCCCTGATGCGGGGTTTGGGGGCTCTCACGCTACAGGGAAGGCCACAGGGTCTCTGAGAAGCACACTGTAGCTGAGTGTGGTTTTTTGTGGGTTCGGGGTCGCCTCTCAGGTGGAGAATGCTGACAGTCCCCTATCACCCATTCTCTCCTTCCTTTTAGTGACAGGATTTCCTGAGTGTTGACTGAACACTTGACCACAGGGTTGGAGACAGCCTTCTCCAGCTTCCCCTGTGGCGGGGGGTGGACAGGTTCCCCTTTTCAGACAACACGTCTGAGAGGCACCGGGCTCTATGTCCAGCGTCACTGTGGACACCTCTCTCCATCACCAAGTTCTGTCGATTTTACCTCAGTTTCCCTCAGAGACAACATCTATGTTCTTCAGCTCCACCAAGGCCCTGTGGTTCTTCCCCCAAACTCTATCAAGAGCCTCCTCACTGCACCCCCTTTGCCCATCATCTACCCCAAATCCGGCCTCCACATGGTTGGAAGAGTGTGCCTCTCAAAAGCCCAACTATCTCTACCACATCAGTGCCTCTGACACGTGCTAGGACTTTTCGGGCCTCCTTGGAGGAAGATGAAACCCCACCTGAAAGGTGGCGCATGAGCCCGGCAGGCCCCCCAACGCCCCCCGCCAGCCCAGGCCCACACGCATGGCCCTGCTCTTTCTGGCTCAGGGAATGGCTACTCGCTCTTAGCTTTGCTCCTGGGAAAGCATTCCCTGACCATCTCGACAGGGCAAACATCCGCCCTGAAAGGCTCGGACCCTACCAGCTGCCCCCCCGTAGCTGGCAGGTCCTGCAGAATGCTCGTCCCTGTTGCAACTGTATGTTAGTTTAGGTGACTTTTTATTCAGATCTCTTCCAGAGAACAACAGCATCCACTAGAGCAGGGACTGTGTCTGTTCTTCCTCCTCTTTGTATCCACAGCACCTGGCTCAGGATTAGAAGGTCGTATCCAGGGTAGACCCACTTTTCCCACACCCACCCACTGCTTCAGTTGAGACCAGCGTCGTCTCTCAGCCCCAGGGCCAAAGGAACTAGGTGTGGCTTGTTTGCACTTGCACCAACCAGAAGAGGGGCAGCGCCTGTGGAGGAGGAGGGTCTGGGGTATATGCGCATGGATGGAGCAGGATGGAGAAAGGGAGGACTCAAGACCTGTCATTTCCCACAAGATCCCTCAAGCCCAATGTCCTTACCATTTTGTTTTGTTTTGTTTTTTTTAGAAAGAGAGAATGAGCAGGGAGGAGGGCAGAGGGAGAGAGAGAATCTTAAGCAGCCTCCATGCTCAGTAGAGCCCCGACCTGGGGCTCTATCCCACGACCCTGAGATCATGACGAGCCAAAATCAAGAGTCAGGTGCTCAACCATCTGAGCCACCCAGGCGCCCCCCAGTGTCCGTATCTTGAGGCTTACAAGCATCGTGCTCTAGTTCCTGACTGTTTTACAAGCTGCATTTCTTACTCTTCTTTTTTCTGCCTTCCATAGTCCCTCCCCAGTGCCACACTGTAGCCATAATGGACAAAGTGCCATCCCCTGGACTCCCCACGTTCCCTCCATCAGCCGCACCCCATCCTTTATCCGACTGACACTGACACTTCATTGCCACTAGAAGCTGCCTCTTTAGAGAAGGTGAGGCTGGCTGGGTGCTTTCTCCTGTGCTCTCTAGAACCCCGTGCTGACCCTACTGTCACCAGCACCTTGCACCGCTACGTCCTTCCTGATTTCCATGTGCCCCACTAGATTACAAGCTCCTCGGTGGGGGGGCGGGGGGGGCAGGTGGAGGTGTCTTAGTCATGGTCACACTCCCCAAACCTAGCACCAGGCAGTAAACCCTTGACATGCAGGCAAAGCTCAATACACATCGAATATATGCATAAGTAATAAGATGATTAAAGAAGCTCAGAGCAGGGCCCCTGGGTGGCTCAGTCAGTTAAGCGTCTGCCTTCAGGTCATGATGTCGGGGTCCTGGGATGGAGCCCCACGTCGGGCTCCCTGCTCAGCGGGGAGCCTGCTTCTCCCTCTGCCCCTCCCCCAACTCATTCTCTCTTTCAAATAAATCTATTTTTAAAAAAGAAAGAAAGAAAGAAAAGAAGCTCAGAGCAACTAGCCAGCTTTCTCAAGATCACGATACTAGGATTCAGATCTATTAAGCAAAGAATAGAGTCTTTCTGTTTTCTCACTCTGCTTCCCAAAAGTGAAAATGATGTAAACAAGGAGCCTGTTTGTAGGTGAGGGAGAGTGATTCTGGGAAAGCGGTTCCATTGGTTTCTCCCTTCCCAGAAATGACACCGATGGCCAGCATGACCCTTCCTTGGCCACGTGCCGCAAGCAGCCTTGAGTTGGGGCGGAGGAGATGGGGGCTACGTCGGACAGAGAACCTCAGACATCTCAGCTTCGAGGGCCCGTCCTAGATAATTCGTCCAGCCTCTGGCTCAGCACCTGCATCTCATCCCAGCACTTCTTGGGCACGCCCGTCTGTGCAGAGTTTGTGGGATACTTCTTCCCCTTTTGAAAGAAAACAGTCCTGGGGAATTGTTGGGAAGTACTAACTTATTTTTATCCTATTGTGGACATACCTCTGTCAATAAGATTTTTAATAATGAATACGTACGGGCACAGAGTGTATTTGCCTGCATTTGCAAGGCTGCTTTAAAATCCACAGATACCTATGCCTATTGGTGTTGGAATGTGAAAGTGTTCTTCCTTTAGATATTTTAAAAGGTGAGACCGTCTGGCCTAAGAGTTTTCACAGTTTAATGCTATACTTCTAAGTGGATTTATGAAAAGTTACCTCAGAACTTTTGTTTCATTGCTGCTGTGAAAAGTGTGGGGTTTTATTTTAAAATTAGATCCTAAGGTTAATTTAAAGATTATGCCAAATGTATGTTCCAAATCCACTCACTCCATCCGACCTGCGGGAACACATCTGCTCTGCGTTCACCCCACCCGACTTCTGATGGTGGCATATGTCTGATTCCTTTGATTAAAGAGAAGAGTTTGTTGGGATGCCGTGTACAGTATATCAAAGGAGATCAGGCACCCGTCTGCAAGTCAGATGACAAAGGGAGCGATCAGGACTGGTTGGGCTGAACAGACGTCATGAAGAGTCAGCTCAGGGGAATGAGTCATGATTTGGAAGGGTGTTCGTTAGTGGTGGTTTTGGTCCCAGGGTCTGCAACGTTCAGCGAAGCAAGGTTATTTCCCAAGTATCCTTCTCTCCCTAGCACAGAATTCCAACCAACCTGTGCAACCAGCATGGCAAGGGAGATTTCGCAACATTTGGCAATAATTTTCCAAACTGAGATTTGCCCAGCTGTGCATGGATGGGTCTAGAGGAAGAAAGCACCTTACCTTTAATCAAAGCATGATGAAAAGCGTTTGTTTCTGAAGAGCAAGGCTGCCCAAGAACATCGTTTCCTTTTTATTGGAATCAAAATATACGTTGTTTTCTGTATTTTTTTTTTAACTTCTAGAGTAACCGGCTTCCACATTAGGCCATCCCTTGTAGTTTCTGTACCTGAGATGTGGGCTGTCCATCTGGGTTTTCAGAGACGGGAACAGAAATGAGTGTGTGGAGCTACTTCCCAGATCATGAAACTCTCACTGCCGGAAGCATGGGGTATAGCCTAGCATCATGGGTTTCCTGTGAAAGGCCCCACCCCAGAGCTGCTGAACCAGAACCCACATTGTAACATCATGGTTCAGGCAAGTCAGACATCACATTCTTTTCTTCTCATAGCCTGATCATTTTTAAGAGAGAAAATTGTCACGTGGCAAGAAGCTAGTAGTCCCTATCCGTAGACACAAGACAGATTCCCTATTTCCTTCCTTTGTTCTTTTTTTTAATGTGGATTTTTTTTCCAGCTCTCTGGATGTGTGATTGGCAAATAGAAATTATCTATATTTGCGTGTATCCAATCACCACACTGCACACCTTGAACTTCCACAATGTTATGTCAATTGTAGCTCAGTAAAGCTGGGCAAAGTTCTATCTATTCAGAGTTCCTCAAAATATATTTCAGTCTCTTCTTGCTCCACTCAACAATTATTGAACATCTACTATGTGGGGGAAAAAAAACTAAGTCCAACCAAGTGACAAAAGCAAAATCTATTTGTTCTGAACTAGATATAGAAAGGGGGTCAGTCACCGTCCCCTGCATCTGGGCAGAGACTCAAAAGCAGGCAGAGCAGGGAGCCAGCTTTGTAGTGGAAAAAGGGAAGGCTTCAGATGTGCCCTGATTTGGAGGCTGTTGGTGGGCTAACCAGAAGCGGGCATTCAGTGTGATTGGTTAGGGGTCACATTTGGCTTTCTCTGGTCAATCCTAAGTGGGAAACAAAGACAAAAATTAGGGAAGCTCTTCATTATTAGTGAAGTCCTGAATGATTGCTTTGCTGCTGGGATTGCTCCTGGAGACTGTAAGCTGGTCCCCTGCACGGCCGGCTTATGAAGGCAGGCCAGCTTCCTAGACTGATGACTGTAGGTAACATGCTTGGTTTTCTGGGCAGGCTGCTGCAGGATGTAAGGCGAAGGTCTGTTTTTATATTTGGTCTCATCCTTGTCTACATGCATGTTCAGTCTCTCAGGTATATCCCAGGGGCTTGGTGAAAAAGTGAGGTCTGCTCTCGGGGAGTTTGCTGTCTAGTAGTTACTGTTGTTATTAATTTAGAAAGCTTCTTTTGATGCAATAAGACATGAAAAAGAAATGAGGAGTCAAGATTGGAATAAAAGTTTACCCATATCATTATTTTCAGGAAGCCTAATTGCAGTCTTTGGTGTTAGCATATGCGGTAAGGCGGACTTTAAGGCCAGTGGGTTGATAGTGGGGGCAAGAAGTAGCTCTTTTTTTTTTTTTTTTTTTTTTTGCTGAAATTATAGTCATTAGAATGTAACAGAGACCTCCTGCTTAGGTGGCATCCACCAGGCCGGGTGAGACCTGACCCTCAGGAGTAATCAGTCTCTGAACATACCACAGTCCTGTGCACCCTAACCTGGCTCTGGGGGAGGGACTCCGTCCCATACGCAGGCACAAGCAAGACATGAGGAACCTGCAAAGATCACCCCAAAGCGTACACCTTAAAGATCCTCTCCATCCTCTTCTGGGGACTCTGTATACCTCTCTTTGCCATGGGGGCTGGTATAAGACACAGCCCCAAGAGTTGCCTTCTTGAGGCAGAGCCCCAATGCAAGCATGGAAGGAAGAAGGATAGTTAACTCATCTTCCTCCTGTTCTCTAAAAAATCCGTACCTTACCTCCCCTCTCCTTAGAAGAAAGAAGGGCCATCTCTTAAAGTGTAAGCTGGCTTTGTGCTATGGGGACTCAGATGGTGGAGTTGGGAGGAGAGTCCCGAGGGACCTGTCACAGCTGACCCACTGCAGCATGAGCTCCGTCAGTAGCGATGTGCTCTCCATCCATGGGATGAAACGCTGGGTGACAACTTGCCGGGGATGCCAGGGATGCTAGGGAGAGTGTGGGAGATCACGTGGTAATGTCCGCAACACCCGTCCCTTACCCACACCAGCGTGTTGATATGAATGCTCGAAGAGTGAGTTCTTTTTGGTCTAAGTCAACCAGAACAATCACAAATCCTTTGTCACTATGATTCCCTGAGCCAATCAGCCCATAGCATTCTCCAATGAGCTTGTGACCCAATTTAGTGCTCTGGGCTATAAGGTGACACACTTCTGAAAAATGAAAAAGCTTATTCACCTTTCCAAGGGCACTTTAGGGAAGGAAACTCTCTGACCTTCTAAAGGGCACAGTGTGCACATGTGAAGCCAGGAGCTGCTGCAGCCATTTTGCCATCACGGGGGAGACCAGGTTTAGGATGAAGCTTTCAGAGAGGATGAAGTCAGAGCATAAAGACAGCAAGAAACACCATCCTTAATTTCCTCACTAAACTGCTGGATCATACCACCCGACTACTTCTGGTCTTCAGGTTATAAAAGCCAGTAAATCCCTTTATTCTTTGAACTACTTTCAGTTGGGGTTTCTGTTTCTCAACCTTGAACAGAACTTACACAGAGGGACTGCCTTTCCTGGAAGAGAAACAGGTCAAGTTGACTTTTTTTTTTAAAGATTTTATTTATTCATTTGAGACACAGAGATACAGAGAGAGAGAGAGAGAGAGAGAGAGAGAGAGAAGCAGGCTCCCCACTGAGCCAGGAGCCCGATGCGGGGCTCGATCCCAGGACCCTGGGATCATGACCTGAGCCGAAGGCAGACACTTAACCATCTGAACCACCCAGGCGCCACAGGTCAAGTTGACTTCTGAGGATGTTTCATACTTCTAAACATTTCACAGACAAGAAAAACATCCTCATCAGGGACTACTGCTGAGCAAACAAATTACATATTTAACTCTAAACTCAAGAAGCTAAAAGGCAAATCTAGACTCTATGGGTTTAGGAGTGCTTCCTCCTCAAATATTGCATAAGGGATTGTATGGGGTCTGCGGAGCAGACAAAAAGAGGGAGCATCTTGGCTAAGGCCTGTGATATTCAGTACTTAACAATATGCTTAATTTGCCTGGTATCTGACGCTGTCGTGACAATGCCCTATTTGCTTATAAATTTGGTTTTGTTTGGCAGCAACAGCCCTGCTGCCTCTCAGACGTATCAGCATCCCGGCCATAAAGGATGATTAAGGCCTCAGAAGGCCTAGGGTCTACTTTTCCCTAAATCTCGTAAGATGACCTCCCACTTCTGTAGGCAGCCTCCCCGTCGTGTGTGCTTTGCACACCAGGGTCCATGTCAGAGCCCTGCAGCAGACTGAAAAAATGTAAACTCTGGGGGCCAAGATAACTTTTTAAAATAAATAAAAATGAGCAAAGACATGATCATCCACAGGGATATTTCCTCTTGGTCGTGGTTCTGTTACCTTCTCTGGCTGAGAGGGTGAGCTGAATCCTGAACCTGAGTGTGGACCTAAGTGGGCTTGTTAGGATTCCAGAAACACTGGGTCGTATTTCCGCCAGAGTGTGGGCAGGAGAGAGGGGTCGCTGTTTCTCTTACAAAGAGGAGGCCATGGCCCGCGGGAGTCGTGGGGTTGTCAGAAGACCTCCACCGTCACGGTAGGGAGGTGTCGAGATGACTTCGTAAACTGCACTTCTCAAGTCCATACTTGCAAGCAGGAACGAGAGAGGGGTGCTCTTCCTCTCTGATGGGGGAGCTGCCCCAAGCTGAGGACAGGGGTGGGCGGGCCTCCATGAGGGTTAGGGTTAGAGCCCTCGGTTCTGTGTGGGAGGGGCACGGGGTGGAGGAGATGCTCAGGACCCCGGGATGGTGGCGCACAGGGCTGGCAGGCTTCTGTGGATGCCTTCACCTGCCTGTCCCCCACCCCGTGACCTCCAATCACGCATCCCCACCTGACAGTCCCCAGAGCTGACTCTTCTTTCACAAAGCCTCAGATGCTGGGTGCTAGGATGTTTCTGATGAGTTAGTGACAGGCTGCCTCCGGCACCCTAGGCAAAGGCCAGGCCCTCTCCTCCTCAAGGTGCATTTTCAGCTAAACCTTAGCCTCTCCCGTTATCTCCCTCCCCTGTTCCCCAGGGGCAGCTGTCTGCAGTGTAATGGCTTAGCATGATGCTTCGCATCCTCTTAAGGTCTCCAAAATGCCAGCCATTATTGGTGCTGTGGGTCTGCCCTTGCCACAGCTCTGCCAACACAGAACCTTGAAAGATCACGGAGAACCCGTTTCCACACGGATGGGTTTTCCCAAACATGCAGCCTTGACGCCTGTCAGTCACCTTCAGCACCCGCCCCCTCCGCCCCACCTCTCCCACAGGCAGTAACTCACCAAAATGCAGCCTGGCAAAGGGACCCAAGGACAGTGGTGTCACCCAGCCCCTTTCAAGCTTTCAGTGTTCTCCCTGCGCCCTGGCCACCGATCCTGTCTCTCCCTGGTGACTCTGATGAAGGAGAATGGCGGCTTGTACCCCTCGCCGCACCTCCTGAGCCTGGGGTCGCGCGCCGATTCCCTTCCCATAGAGTTCTGTTCGGGGGTCACATCTCATTCTCTTCCCTGGCAGCTGCTGTACCCAGAAGAGTGGTGGCCTCCAGGACCAGCCCCTCTCTCTGCTACGGGACCAGACGGCCTGTAACAAATGTGACCCAGGACCGGTGGCAAGGACAAGGGTCTTTCCTCTTTCCCTTCAGTCACCTGAGTGACCGTGCGGTGCCTTTGGTTAACCAGGCGGGGAGGACACCCCGCAGGGCACAGAGACTGTGTCCCGAGGCAAAATGAGCTTGGACTCTGCCACACATGACAGCACCCAAGCGTTTGTGTTCACAGAAGGCTGCCGAGGCACAGATGAGCCCCTGTCGTGAGTCACGGGTAGACTTCCTGTAGGCGGTAATGCGTGTTGTTGCTTGGAACCGTGCGTGCCCGGGGAAATACTTCAGACATCATGTTGGCGCTTAGAAGCGTGGTCTCCAGGTCTCCCCTTCAGGTCCCCCCTTACGTCCCAAACAGGGCCGTGGAGGAAGGGAGTGGGCACTGATCCTTGCGTTCTAAGAGGTCTCCACCTGCGTTTGGTTAGAGAAGCTGATTTAGGACCACAAAGCCTTAAACGGAGAAAATACTCTCAATATGTGTCCTACAGGTGGGTTGGGGTGGGGAGGGTGGTTGATAAATAATACTCTTTTTTTTCCCCTCTCCCAAATATGGAACCAATTGATAAATATATGAGACATGTGAAACAGATGGATAGAGGTTTAAGCCATCAGCTTTATTATTAACGAGCTGATTGGAAAATGTGTCTTTAGACTCCCGGCCAAAAGGGCTTGCCAGCACTGGCTAGAAACGTGCCCCGCCATGTTGCCCCTGGACAGATGTTGGGGGCAGATGAGGCGGGGAAGTTTCAGGTCAGTAATCGACGTATACTCACCCAGGATGTCGGCCTGGCACCTGCCCCAGCCGAGAGGAAAAGGAAGCAACAGGCTTTTGATAGATTAGTTCCTCCGCATGTGAACCAGTGTGTGTCAGCTTCTTTTTGATCTGATAACTCAGCGCCCCCCCCCGGCCCCCGCTCCCCTGCATGAAGAGAGGAAGGACCGGGATGAGAGGCAAGGGGTGTCCCTCTCAACGTAAGTGCCTATGGTGGAAAACCTGAGGAAAAGGGAATGGACGGCCTTGTCCAATGGATGGGTGAAAGCCAAGTTTGCTTTGTAACCTCACATCCCTCCTCCCCCCACAGAGAATCATAATGACTCTTCCACAAAGAGTTGTTAACATTTTGTAAGTCAGGAGAGTCTACGGACTAACGAGGTCACTGGGCATAGTCTACAGGGTACAACAAGTCATGGGGCCCAAGGGCCGTAGGCACCGATGGCGCAACCCAACGGGCAGCTGGCCTCTTTCCATACCTTGCAGGTCCAAGCCATCACTGGTGACCACAGCTCGGGGCGGGGGTCCTGGAGAGGTCCTGCGTGTGTGCCTGCCTGGAGACCTCTCCCAGCATGTCACTAAGGGTGCCGAAAACCCTGGGATGTGTGCTGCCCGTGCCTGGATCCTGCCTGTCGCTGTGCTCTGCTCACGTTACTCCGTCACCCACGTCTCAGGTCCTTGGCTCACTGGTCACTTTCTCAGGAAGGCTCTGCCCTCACACGCTTACCCCCACCGCTCAAGCCTTTACCGTCCATGCTTGTAGATGTACGGTCCTTTCCTTTGGGACAGCTACTGGGGATGTGGTCTTGTGCCTGTTGGTATGATTCTTTGGTCAATGTCTGTTGGCCCCGATAGAACCATCAGCTTCAGGAGGACAGAGACTGTGTCTGCTTCTGCCTCCTTCTGTAACCCCAGCACCGTGGCCAGCACACAGAAGGGGCTCGAATATGGGAGCCTTGAATAAATGAAAAAGTGGATGATTTTCCTACCGCAGCAGAGAACAGAGATTGAAATCAGGGTAATCCACACTCCCCGTCTGTTGAAGCCCAGCAAGACTGAAAAGAATCACATGCAGGAGTGGTCAGGAACTTGAACTTGAACTCTCAAGGCACCACCAGGAGTCGAATCCTACTTTTCAGCCGTTGTTCGCAGTGTGACCTTCGGCAAATTACATAACCTGGCTTCCGGTTTCTTTTCCTGTTATCTGGGGACAATAAGAGGACCCACTTGACAAAGTTCTTGTGAGGACAAATCACACGTGTAGCGGTTAAGACGCTGCCTGGCACAGAGTAAGGACTCAGCAAACGTTGGCGATTATTGTTCCTTGAAGAGGGAAGGTTGGTGGATAGAAGCTGAGAAAGATCCGATTGAAGTTATGTTGATTCTTTAGCTGGAAGGGAAGGCTATCTGCTGGCAAGGCCGGAGGAGGGTGGGCGTGGGATTTGAAAGGGCTGCTATAAGACTGGGAAGGGGAGGTGGCCTGACTGCAAGGCAAAGCTGGGGCCCTTGGCTGAATGCAGAGCAACACCAACCAGCAAAAGTGAGCAATTCCCCACTCGGCTCCCGGCAGCCAGAGGAGGAGCAGGGAGACGGGAAGATAGATCCGTGCAGGACTGAGGTTTTGTAGAGCAGAAATCTCAGAGTTAAAAGCAGGGCAGAGGCAGGATACTGGCAAGGAACATGACCTGGTACCTGTTTCGTATGTGATAAAGGTGATGGTTCAAATAAGAAAGTAAAAGCGCACTGGATAAACAATGGTGGGGGCCCTTGGGTAACTCTTTGGGGAAAAGGTAAAGTTAGATTTTTGCCTAATGTATCATGTCAAAATTATAAATAAATTGGAGTGGGAAGGAGAAGGTAGTGAATAAGAAGGAAGAAAACCAAATAAACTTCAAGTGACAATTTATGTGACCTTGGCAAGTGGAAGGCATTCCCAAGCCCAACAACCAAGTCAGAAGCCATCTTATTAGAGGACAAATGTAAAGGCTCTACAAGCCAAAATGTTTTCTGAAAATTAATTCTCCGAGTTCACACTGGGTACAGGATTTGTAATATGGGCAAAAAAAAAGGAGTGTGTCTTCAATATATGAAGTATACTTTCCAATCCACAAGAGAAGAAGGCGCTGAGAAAAACAGGACATACGTGTAGGCGTTTACAGAAGAAGAAATGCAAATGTCTAATTAAGCCTATGAAAAATCAAAGTATTCATCAGAGCAATCACATGGTAAATTTTGGAAAAATATAAGAGTGCTCAACCAATAAGGTTGGGGGGCAAAAAAAGAATGTTGGGAAAATTGGCCAAACTTTGAAAAAAAAAAAAAGTTAATTAGATCCTCAATTTAACTCGGACATCAGAATAAATGCAAGAAGAATTAAAGATTGAAATGTAAATGAGAAAATTATAAATGAGAGGGTATAGAAAATTCTGTTTTTTATATTCTTGATAAGGATAAAACTTTTCTTGCTGTAACACCAAGGTTGACAGTTTGGACTACATAAACATTTAAAATGTATATCAGGCCAAACAGACAAGCTCGAAGTTAAAAGACAAACAGGAAGGAAGTCTTCATAACACGACAAGCAAGGGCCTAATAATATTACATAAAGAGTTCCTAGAAGTCAGTGAGGAAAAGCTGAGCACATCAAGTAGAAAATGCTCCATGTCTGGGACTTCATAAGCATTCAGGAATAAAATAAATTATGCAAATAGGCAGTGTACACAAGAAGAACTGAAAACAGTGAAAAGATGCCTTGGTGACCCTTGCTAAAAATCAAAGTAATGGGAATCTAAACAGTTAAGGATGATCACTTGCAAGCTGACAAAGATTTTCAGAGATGGATAGTATCCAGTTTGGGTGAGGTTGTTGGGCGACAGGCATTCTCCTACTTTGTAGGTGGGAGTGTAAATTGAAACAACCTTTCTGGAAGACAACTTGCCAACACGTATCAAAGCCTTAAAAATGTGCATACCACCTGATTAGCAAGTATCTTCCTCGGAATTCGTCGTAAGAAACTCGTTTTGTGTGTGTGCATAGATTTGTTTCTCGGGCTGGTCATCACTGCTTTATTTTATGGCTAACAGTGGTAAGCCACCTTCGTGTTCAACAGAAGAACTGGTTACATAATTGTTGGCAGGCTTACAAAAAGGCATGCCAAACTACCATTAAAAAATAACGTAAAAGAACGTTTATTGACATGTGAAGCGATCCACGGTATACTTGGAAGTGCATAAAGTAAATTACAAAGCAGTGTGTGTAATACAGAATGCAGAGTAGTTACCCGTAGGGATCAGCTTACAAGGAATGTTTGTCAGTCTTTCCGTGGCTTCTCTGTATTGTCCACATTTTCTAAATAAACAAATACTGAGTTGTAATCACAAGACTCGCAGCAAGTGGTATTTTATTGGGGGGGAGGATAAATGAGAAATATGAAGAATAAATTATCATATGCTTAAACGTTCCGGTTCTCTCAGATCTCTGCAGCTTGTGGATACAAACAGGGACACGTCTTCAAAACTCATTCTGGTTTTGGTATCTCAGAACCTGTCTTGAGCCATTCACTCTTCCTGGCTGCCTTGAAGCCCAGCGAGGTTATTTCTGGGAGGAGGGAAGGGTGGTATCACAGATGCTCACCGTCCTGAGCCCTGTCCGCCTCTTGCCACTGTGAAGCCACTTGAGGGCGCCCGTGACTGTGGCTCTGGGACCAAAGGGCCCTGTCGGGGCAGGACGCCTGCCCCAGGACACAGCGTCCTGGATCTCCAAACAGCAGGCCTGAGCGAGGCCCGGGGTGCCAGGTGTCCTCACACGCCGAGCCCCTTCCAGAGTGAAGAGAGGTCCCCCTTTCCCATTCTGGTGGCATTTTGACAGTCGGGCCCCCTTATCCCGCAGAATCTCTCTCTCTCTCTCTCTCTCTCTCTCTCTCTCTCTCTCTCTCACACACACACACACACACACACACACACACACACACACACACACACACACACACACACACACACCCTGTCCACCCATGCCTTCAGCTCTTCTTTTAAGGACCCTGGCAGAGTCCTGGCCCTGCCCCTCCACCACAGCCTGCCGTTTCTGAGCCCATCTTATCCTCCCTCGCACAGCACACTGGCCCCAGACCCCTCCCACCTCCCGGGGCCAGAAATGACAGGCCACAGCCCCAGGGAAAGGCGCCTGATAAGCCCCTCACAGCTTTGACGGCGGACAGAGGTGTCGTGCATTCCTCTTGTGCACGGAGCATGTTGGAGAGGACGTGAGCGCACACCCAGGAACTTCCACCTGGGCTCCCATCCCAGCAGGGAGGGGTTTGTGTCCCCATCGTCTGACTAGGAGACGGATTTTGTGGCTAATGCCCACATTCTTAGCGTGAGTCACCTGATAATTCACCTTGTTGCTTGGGTCTTCGTTTCCCCAGAGATCCGGGTTCCCGCACCACCCACTCTGCCAAGCACTGGGAGGCTGAAAGCTTGATGGGACACAGTGGGTTCACCGCTCAGGAAGGCGGTGCAGAGAACACCAGCATGGAACCGGCCCGCCCACCTGGCCTTGCTTTCTGCCACAGATGGTGGAACCCGCCTGCTCTCCAGCCATGACGAGGCCCGAGGCCAGGACCTGGCACTGCCTGGCAATGAATGCCTGAGGTATTTGGTGAGTCCGGGAGCCCACGGATGGGGTGGTGGGCGGGACCGTCTCCACTCAGTGTTTAAGGGACAGGAAATTCCTACCAGCAGGATGACCTCATGCTGACGGGGCTAGGGAGCGTCTGCCCGGGGGCTTAGTCTGGGAGAGGCACAGTGGCCTGTCCCAGGACGCACCGAGGCCACGGCCCGCGGGTTCCTCCCAGGAGGACGCAGGCAGCCCCTTTAGCATCCTGGAGGCTTAACCTCTTTGCAGACCCCAGAGCCTGACTCGGACCTGCAGGCCACTGCCCATCCAAACCCTTCCTGCACCCCCTCCTGTGAGGTTTTCTGGGCCCTCCCATGGTGCCTAGGGCAACCCAGACCCCCACCCCCACATGGCTGCAAAACCAGCTCCTTCCCCTGGACCTGGGGGGTTCAGAGGATCTGCATGCTCCCGGCCCTATGGACAGGGTTACCAAAGGAATGGAGGCAGGGCAGGCTCCCTATGTAGGGCATGGAGGTGGGAGGTAGGAAGGGTGGCCTGGCAGCAGGAAGATTAGGCCCAAGACTGCCTGCTTTAGAATTGGGGGCTGGGGGAGAGCACAGATGCCTGTTCGGTGACATCTGGGTGACGCTGGGCACATGTCGGTAGCCGTAGCTCACTCCCAGCCCGGCCCTGGACCTGTAACTCGGGAATCAGCAATCAGGACATGCCCAGCATGGGAACGTCGCTTCCTAAACAAGCAGGCTGAGCAGTGGGCAGACCGTGGCAGGGACTCCTGGGCCAGGGCCAAGGGCAGGGTTACACGCTCCAGGCAGAGGTGGGTCAGCTGGAGACATGCCATCGGTAGTGGAGCCCAGGGCTCTGGGCCCTGGAATTGTCCTCGGCGAGGCTGGGCACTCCTAGGAGAGGCCGTAGTGTGGCTCAGTCGGCCCTGCCTCCAGCTCTCCCTGCAGGCCACAGGTCATGGATAGGTGGGTGGACCTCAATGTTTAAGGGCAGAGGACTGCTGCAGTGCACATCTCCCTCCCCGCACCCCCAGGTGGGGCGGACACAGCGCTGGGTGCCCTGGTTGGTATGACCCAGAGTGACGAGCTTAGGGGGTCACATACCCTGTGTGGACCTGCATTCCTCATCCATGATCTCTCCTGAGGTGTAGCATGCATACACCTGATGGTCGGGGCTGATGATGGACGGATGCATTGGTGGAATGGGTGCTGCCTCTATCCAGGTCTGGGGGCGGTCTGCAAGCAGCCTCCTGTCTCATCCAGTCCTAAAGGGCAAACTCCCACCCCTGGTGTGGGACGGGGGGAGAATGGGTGAGCTCCAAGCCTGAGGTGCTCTGGCCCTCTAGAGGGACAGGGGAAGGTGAAGGCACTCTGGCTTGCCCTCAGAAGGAGCTCAGTTGAGGACTTAGAGTCGCAGAAAAGTGGGAGTTGGAGCCTTGTCTCATACCCGACAAGGAGCCCTGTGCAGGTGATAGTTCAGCAGAGGGGGAGGTGACTTTTAAGCCTTCAGATTTTGTCTGTTCAGTACTTGCTTTTATTTATGGTTCTTCAGCTCTGTAGCCTGATGAACATAGGAGATAGAACTCTTAGAAGATACAAATCAGTTTGACACCAAACACTGTAAGTGTCCCAGCATTGAGGAAAAACCAGGAGATGGGGGGGGTAGAAACCTAGGCACATTGCCTGGGAAAGTATGTGCCTATACCCCCTGGAGTGTCGGCTTCCTGGGGGAGGGCGGGGATTCTTACCTGCTTTTTTGTCTCCAGCAACTAAAATAGTGCCCGGCACATAGCAGACACCCCATACATACTTGGTGAATGAATGATGCAGGGAGGTGAACCCTAAGCCTGCCAGTGTGTACCTCATAGCCGAGCAACCCTTTTGCTGGGAACTGGTCCTGATTCAGCCCCGCCCTCTGCCGGTGTCACCCTCACCCATGACTCCAACTCCGCCGCTGGCTACCGCACAATGGGAGTGGCAGGTGTTGGGGAGGACACTGTGAATCAGACAGGATCTCTGCCCTCTGGGCACTCCCAGTCCAGGGCAGGAAATCGACAAGAAGAGAGACAGATGTCATCAGTGGGGTGATTGTCTGGGGAGAAGCCGTGTGTGCATGAGCAGGGAAGGCACAAGTGACAGGGGTGGGGTGAGCCCCAGGAGATTTCGCCGGTGCTAAGGAGCAGGACTTTTCGAGTCCCAGGCAGATCCAGGCTTGAATCCCGGCCCCACCCTGGAAGAACGCCGGGCAAGTGAACTTAACCTGTGCTTCCGTTTCTCGTCTACCAAGTGGACATGATGCCCTCCCCTAGCTCTGTGAGGATGGAATTGGGATAATTCATGTGAAATGCTCAGCCCAGGGCCAGATACAGAATAAGTGCTGGTGATGGTGTTGTTACTGTTAAGGTTTTAAAAAGGAGGTGACCTTTGAGCCGGGGTTTAAAGGAGGACAAGAAAAGAAAGGGTAGCTCTAGGTGATACTGAGTGAAGTTATGGTAACTAAGCATGTCCATCCAGGAAAGTAAAGCTGGGAGAACATGTTCTTGACCTCTGCTTGCCCAGGAAGGAAATAGAAAAAATCTAAAGAGAAGAGTAAGGTGGGGCTGGATGGGCAATGGGAGACATTTGGAATAGCCACCTTGGGGGTGGGTGTAAGAACTGATGGGATCTATCAAGAATCCAGTTACAAGGCTGAATATCTGGTATTTTAATGGGCCAATCAACAACATTCCAGCCAGGAGTGAGAACCAAGGAGGCAAATGATCAGGCTGGACTAGAACTGGCACTGGTCAGGTGGTAGAGAAGGGGACAGGCCTAAGAGACAGAGCAAACTTCTGAGTGTCGTTAAAGAGAATGACCCATGATTCCAGGACCTGGCACAGAGCCTGCCATGTGGGCGTTATCCCATAAACGGTCACGAAATTCATGAGTGAAGGAAGGAATATGTGAAACGAACCCATGTTCTAGCTTAGTGAAGAAAACACTGGAAAGCAGATCCAAGGGTCTTGTCATTGCCTCTTCAACCAATGTACTCAGCCTATTTACTCCTGATAAAAGGACACTGGTGGGTCCTTGACCTCAGGGCAAGCACCATGGTTGGCAATCCTCTTCTCTTCTGTTTGGGTCAATGTGACGTAAAGGAACTCTGGACCATAGCCCGTCTCAGTCAGTAGCTTTCTGTTTCTGCCGCTCTTCTTCCACCTTGAGCCGCTGATGTCAGAATACGATATCCCGCGCTACAGCAGCCCTGTTGTAACCCCAGGGAGACAAGCAGTGGACACAACGCCAATGTGCTGAGGATGGTGGGGTATAAAAACAGAGCCTGGGTCTTTGATGGCATAGGCTGAGCTGCTGCACCGGTCCTGGGACTACTTAGCTCCGGACTTCTCGCTAGGTGACCAGTAAATGCCATTTTTGGATTAAGCCATTTGTGGCTTACTGTTCCTTGCAGCTGAATGCATCCTTAAGTGAGCAGGGCCACCATTTGAACAATTCACGCTGTGGCCTAGTGGAAGCGCCCCAGGAGTTGTGCAGTGTGGCCTCTTGTCAACTGGGGAGGGGGCTGGTAGCCTGGAGAAGGGATCTGGAGATCTTGAGGATTTGGAAAAGTGAGTTGATAGGACCTGAAAAGACAAAAAGCCAGCACTTGAAGCTGCTGCGTTCCCAGGACGCTCTTCCCAGGGGACTCTCCCCACCTCCACTCCTGTGCTTTTTCCTCCACTGACCACCTGCAGGTTCTGCAGCTCAGCCAGCAGGAATGCAAGCCGATGTCATCCACCCCTCCTCACTCCAGCCCCCTTTGCCTAGAACTTGCGGTCTGCACTGGTCATTCTCTTGGAGTCTCCATCACTTGGCTTTAAGGGGGGGTACGTCTATTCCCCCCCACCTTGCACATGGAGAAGGGAAAGTATGGCCCAAGCATAACCAATCCCTTAAGGCCAGAAACCTTCTCGTGGCTCTTTCTATTGTGAGTGAGAAAGTAGGCAGCTCTCTGAGAATGGGATTGGTCCTTCTACCTCCCAACAATCCTTGCTGATAGTGGCCGTTCTCACTGGAAGACCCTGGATCCTTTCTAGATTGAGTGGCTTACTGACTTAACTGTAATTCCAAGGCAACCGGAAAATCCCTCTCTCATCCTGTTACTGCCTGATTAGTCATCCTCTCCACCTGCATCCAGATCCACGTGGCTGCACGGTCAGCCCCCTCTTTCTGCCAGATTGGAAAGCGTGCAAGTTGGAGGTGCAACTATACAGTATTTTCTGAGTCTTTAAGTCCTTAGGGCCAAATTTCTCTCATATATGTATTTACATATGTACATATACATCTGGGGTCCCTTGAGTACTTTAGAAAATTGATGCCCTGTTGGTCACTTTTGCCCAATTCTGGAACTATTGCTGACTCTGTGTGTGTGTGTGTGTGTGCGCACGCATAATGGAAAAGTACTTTGCGATTGTCTTAACTTTATGAGGCCTAAGGTCTCCAGAGAGCCTAGAGCAGCCCAGATGAGTAATGCAGTTCCGGTAGGAACAACTGAAATCCCAACCCCAGAGCAATTCTCCTAAGAGCACCCAGACCCAACTCACTCCATTCCTGCAGCATCTAGAAAGCTACTTTGCCACCACAGGGCTGACCCACCATTACATCATCAGGACCCAGCACAGTGAAGGGCACCCAGTAGGTCCTCGACAATTATTTAAGGAATGTATGAATATTGATATCAGGTTAATTTAGCAGGGTCAGAACTGGTGGTTAAATTTAGTTAAGATTCTTTGTTTTTTCTAGAGAGGTTGTGAACAACAGCTATAATAGTGTTGTAGATAGTGCCTGCTTTGACAAAGATAGCTAAAAATTCATTATTCAGGTCCATATAAAGAACTGCAAGCAAGTCAGGTAGGGCAGAAATTTAAAAGCACCTTAAGGACAGTTATGTTGGAGGTCAGTGGTGACCTGAGGTGGGCGATTTCTGGACACAGGTGAGAGGAAGTCAAATCACTGAGGTTTAAGGGGTATATGTGAGAACGGAAATGGAGAGAACCCAGGACAGGCAGTTCTTCGAAGAAGCTCCATCGTGAAGAAAGCAGGATCTCTCAGGGCGTTTTTCTACTACCCACTCTCCCCTCCCTTCTCCTCCCTGGTACCTGAAAGAACAGAAATAAAATCAGCTTATCCAGGCACACCCTGAAGAAACAACAAATGTTGGTGAGCATGTGGAGAAAAAGGATCCCTCGTGCACTGTTGGTGGGAAGGCAAACTGGGGCAGCTCTTGTGAAAAACAGTATGGAGGTTCCTCAAAAAGTTAAAAATAGAACGACCCTCAATCCAGCAGTCGCACTACTAGATATTTACCCAAAGAACACAAAAACACTAATTCAAAGGGATACATGCACCCCGATGTTTAGGGCAGCATTGTCTACAGTAGCCAAATTATGGAAACAGACCAAGTGTCCATCAACTGATGAATGGATAAAGAAGATATGGGGTGTGTGGGTGTGTGTGTGTGTGTGTGTGTGTGTGTAATGGAATATTACTCAGCCATAAAAAAGAATGAAATTTTGCCATTTGTAACCACAGGGATGGATCTAGAGAGTATAAAGCTAAGTGAAATAAGGCAGCCAGAGAAAGACAAATACTATATGATTTCACTCATACGTGGACTTTAAGAAACAAAACAAACTTGGAAAGAAAAAAAGACACAAACCAAGAAACAGACCTTTAACTCTAGAGAACAAACTGCTGGTCACCAGAGGGGAGGTGGGTGGGGGATAGGGATTACAGAGTATACTTATGATGAGCACTGAGTAAAAGAATTGTTGAATCACTATCTTTGTACCCCTGAAACTAATACAACACTGTATGTTATTTGTGCTGGAATTTTTTTAAATGCACCTGAAAAAGCATCCCAGGCCAACCTCTTCACCCCCAAGGACCTCCCAACAGAGGGAACACACAGCATCAAAATACCATACTTTGTATTAAAACCCAAGTCCTTTGAAAGCCTTCTGTATCCCATCTCCAAACAACCCCACCGAACGTTGGCTCAGAAACACAAGGCAAATGGCACTTAGCCTCTTGGCCCACAGGTGCCTTGAGACTCAGGTGATAGTTACAGAGGAAAAAGCATATGAAATATTACATATGCTCGAGGAGGGTTCCAGGAGCTCCTGAAGCCCACGGCGGGGTGTCGTGAATCTCAGATCTAGAACCTCTACACCAGGGGCTGGATGGTCGGCTAGGATCCATGACTCCAGAACAACTCAAGAGAGAGGGTGTCTCAGGTGCTACTTCAGGGACATCTTACTATACTTTGTCTGGGAGACTCCCGAGGAAACCCCTTCACTGCTTGACACAAAGACTGGGAAAGCTCCATCAAATTCACCAACTTACTCTGCTTTCCACTTTAAAATCCCGAGGGGTTCCCGATGGGAGGGGCAACTTGGGGAATTCCTTCCCAGTTGGACACAGGTGTGCCATGGCTCATCCCTCCTCTGCCCCCGTCTCCTTGGCAAGGGGAGGGGAGATGAGGGAGGACTCCCTCGGGCCCCCGGCAGTGTGGGGGGGTGTCTGCTCTTCTGGCCGAAGGGGGCCTCCCTGACCGGCCAGGAGGCCAGGAGTCTGCGCTGTGGTCCTGGGCAGAAGGATGCCCGCCGGCTGGAGGCTTCACACCTCCTGAGACCAAATGCGCTGGCGTGCCCTCCCCTCCTCCAGAAGAAGGGGAGGTGGGCACTCTAAGCCACACCTTCACCAGTTTGTTGCAAGGCTGTGGACCATGCAGCTCTACTTTAACTCCAGAATGAACCAGACTGAGGGTGGCCCCGGAGATCGGTGTTGACATGAAGATTTCTGCTCCCCGCCCTCCTCCTTGTTTCTTTTCTGTCCTCTCTTCAATCTAAACCTCCTTGTCTTTGGATCGACGGTTTCATGTCTGGCAGTGAAAGCCATCTGTAACATCTCCAGTAAGAAACAGAGGTTTTTGAAATCCCTAATTGGCTAAACACTAATATGGAAGGAACACAAAGACACACACAGCTAAGTGGAGATGCATCCTGCTGGGTAGGTTGGATTTAATAGATCCATCCCTTAAACCATTAAATTCTCACCCAAACACGCAACGTAGTGACAGATCGCCTTAACCAGTCATCTTGCCTAATTCTTCCTGAGTCCCTCCTGGAACAGCCCAGCTCCGAGCCTGCGGGCTCCTGGGCTGTGACTCCATCCCTGTGCCAGGAGCTGTGTAATGAGGTGGCTGGAAGATGCAGGAAGGCCGACTGAGCGCCAGCTCTGACCACCCCCCTCCCAGGAGGTGGCCGTGGTAGTTACTCCTCCGAGGGATGGTTGCGTCATGTGCCCGAGGGGGCGCCGAGCTGGCGGCGGGGGGCGGGTGACGTGGCGTCCCCTCCACCTGGCACGTACCACAGTGCCCGGCATTCCGACAAGGCTCGAAGTGGATGGGATTTCGGAGACGGCAGGGGCTCGGGCGGAGCTGCTGGACCACCCAGGAGGCCGGCACGGGCATGCCGGTGCACCCGTGGGGCCGAGGCGGCGAGCGCGGCCCGGTGCGGGCAGATGTGTGTGGTTCTGGAAGGTGAGTGGCTCCTGCCGCTGCCGGGTCTCTGTGTGGTTTGCAGAGGGGCAAGGCCGAAGGGGAGGCTGGGGGACAGAGCTGCGAGGGCTTTGCCTCCAGCAGCGACTGCAGAAACCACACCTCAATTAGAGGGAAGGGTCTGGAATGTGAAAAGGTCAGGAACTTGGGGGAGACGCGGTTGTGTCATTCTGGAATGTACACAGCTGGGGCAGGGGCAGGCCGGGCGCAGTCCTGAGGCCTCTGAGTCAGGCGCAGCGAGGCTGGAATCCCAGCTTGACCACCCAGGGGAGGAAGGAGGCTGCCGGTCAGCCTCCTCATCCCAGGAGTGCGGGTGAAGGTCCCCACCTTGGGGAATCCCTGTGGGGCATGCACACAAGGCGCCAGGCCCAGGAACACGTGCCATGATCAGATGACATTAGCTCACAGTTCCCTTGGGCCGGGAGAGCAGATGCCAAACACGCGGACCAAACATAGTTTTGACCGTGGCCTTTTAAGGAACTGTTTCTTCAAAAAAGGAAATCCTGACCATCACATTTTGAACAACCCAGATGAGCACAAAGATGGGAGGCCTGTAAGGGAAGGTCTCTCCTCAGCTCAGGTGTTAAAAGCGCCTGGTGGCTCCATCGGTTAAGCCTCTGCCTTCAGCTCAGGTCATGATCCCAGGGTCCTGGGATCGAGCCCCGGGTTGGGCTCTCTGCTCAGCGGAGAGCCTGCTTTTCCCTTTCCCTCTGCCCCTCCTCGTGCTCTCTCTCTCAAATAAATAAATAAAATCTTAAAAAAAAAAAGCCCATGTACCCCGAATGGAAGGGGGTCATCACCCAGGGAAAAACCAAATAGCCTTGCTCTCTGCTTCCTTACCACTCTCTGTCTTCGAAGCAAACTCACCCCCACCTGCTGCCCCATCCCCCTGCTGTCTCCCCCCCCATCTTGTTCAGTGATGCTTTCTGAGCACCTGCCAACTACACACCCCACTGCTTAGTTCCTCCAAAACCACCTGCGATCCGTCCACCCCCCCTTCCACTGAGGCTGCCCTTCCCAGGTCCCAGAGGGACCCTCTAAGTGCTTCATGGGACAACCCCTCCCCCAATAGTTCTTACCTTCCGTGACCTGCAGCATCTCCATTCAACTGGAAAACATTTTTTATATCCCTGCCTCTGTTCGGGGCACCAAAAATACTAGGGTGACTGTTACATAGCTAACCACTTCCTCTTTGATTTCCTGGTTTTCCACAGTCCTTTTCTTTCTTCCTCCCATATTGTCTGCTGGCTCATCTTCCCCAATCGCTGTTTAAATGGGCTTCCATATTGACAGCCTTCTCGTGGCAGTTGGCAAGCTCCGTCCCAGAGAGCAGATGATCACGTCCAGCCCAGACCTCGCTCCCCAGCTACGGATCCTCATTTCCTGCTTCCAACTGACATGTCCGGCTGGGATTCATGGGCACCTCAGATCCCGCCTGCCCAAAGCAGGCCTGTTTCGCATGGTCTGGGAGGCCCCCACATTGAAGCTCAGCATCAGGCTGCCCCCTGCCTCTCTGTTCTTTCTGTCCGTCCTTATCAGCTTCCTCCTGCCTGGGCATCTCAGCCCCCGGCCTCCCTGCCTGGAACATGCTTCTTCCCTCCGAATCTAGCTCCCATTGCTCATCCCCGCTGGCTCCCAGATCCCTGGCTGCATTGTTAGAATTACAGGCTTCTTGGGACCCACCTTGGACATCCTGAACCAGAATCTTGGGGGAAGAGCGCTGCAGTTGTACATTTTTACAAAGCTCCCCAGTGATGACCATGCACTCTGAAGAAGGAACAAAAAATGGGAGGCTGTATTCTAGACGCATTACAAGCAATAGTTGGCAGGATTTAGTGATTGTCTGGATATGGAATGTGAAGGAGGGGGAAGAAAGAAGACCCTTCTGACGGAATGCCAAGCTGGGAGAATGGCATCCCGGGGAATGAACGGCAGGGGCCCTGAGCTGATTTTTCGTGGGTGAGCTAACACCTTCAGTTTGACGCGTCACGGAGCCCCCAGTGGGAAACGAATAAAAACATTGCTGAGGTATTTCCTGAAATTCATTCTTGGTTTAAATTCAGAATGATCTTTTATTCGTTTCCCTCTACCTAATGTTGAAACCCAAGTTGTCAACCCAAATGAAGGGATAAGACAGATGACCTTGAAGTAGATGGGTCTGAGGCCGTGTTGACGAACAGAAGGGAGACGTATCGGGAGTCGAAGCGTGAGCTGAAAAACACTTCTTAATTGGAGCTCAAACTTATCGGCACATCTCCTTCTCCAACCATTTTCTGAAACAATTATCCTAATTTATGTTTTTGAATTGCCAAGGGAATAGTTTATCCCTGAACTCCCACTTGCCAAAAATATTTAAGCCTCCTTGGAGAGTCTTTTGAAAATCGCCTCTTTTATTGTCACTGCTGTCTATTTGTATCTCCAAATACCGTAATACACCTTATCAATAAATCCTTTCTCTGCAGAATCAGTGCTGTGATCCCTGAGATGTAAGCCTATATCTTAATAAGAGAAAATGCATGTCCTAAGTGTTTATACTGTAAAGTTAATCCGTGGAGATCTGAACCTTGAAATTACAGTCCAGCCTTAACATGGTCTAGCAATACAGAAAATTATAACTGAATCCAAGTTTTGCAGTTGCTAACGAGAATGAGAGATAAACAAATACTAACCGAACCACTGATGATTAGAGATAACTCTGTTGTACCTAAGAAGTGTTTTCTGTTAACATTTGTGTTTCAGGACTCGGTGCTTTTATAGATAGGAAAGTATTTAAATTCGCTGTCACATTCCTTCATAGCCTTAAATCAGCAAAGCCCAGGCTTCTACCATGACTAGAACCAAATGTTATTTTCTAAAGAAAGGAGCTGCGGGATCAGGGAAGTGTCAGGCAATTCATCAGGAGGAAGGAGGACAGAATGCCAAGCCCTTAATGCTTTAGGGCATATTAGATGTTTAACCCTTTCCATAAAATAGAAAGGCTTTTTTTTTCTTAAATGAAGAAAACATTTCTGAATTCATGCTTTCTTCTCTGGGCAGACAGCATTTGGAGTCCTAAATTGGAATTTACCAACTAGAGATAGATCTTTAGAGCTGGGAAGCTAGTGCAGCACCTTCCTTCGCAGGTGGGCGTGTGGGGTGGGGGGCCCTGAGACCAGGTCTGCGGCAGAGCCAGGAGCACGTCCCCTGGCCCCGAGGTCCTCCTCCATGAGGCCACCTTCTGCAGCCTTCCACTTCCATGCCTAGCTTTTCACTAAACAAACGCCGTGCTTCCAACTCACGTGATTTCTCATGGGGATACCGTCATAATTAACTTGATGGCCTGTGCCCAAAGCCTGGAATAAAATATAGATGGTACCTGGCATTATGCTCCATCTAAAATTATTTTTTTTTACATTAAAGCAAGGATCTCACTGATGAACAGTTTTCATTTTGAAAATTTCAGTCACCTGTTGTGGGTACGGGTATATGATGTCACAACAGAGGTCGGGGTCAATTCAGTAAAGATACAAGAAGGACTTTCTATATGCAGGCCCCACTTGAAGATGTTGGAGGGAGGCAGAGGAAAGACATGGAACCAGCCTTCAGAGAATTCACCACCTAGCAAGAAGTCAGCTAGCCTGCCATACACTTACTGCGGCGGGTTAAGGACGTAAGGATAGAGGGGGTGGCTGCTGGAGCCAGCTGGCAGGAGCCCATGTCTTGCCGGCAAGCATGCATCTCGTCCCAGCTCTGACTTCGGCATCTTCACGCTGATAGCTTGAAATTGACAAATGCTATAAAAGCAGGTTCTGGGGAGTCTGTCGTTAAACACTTAACAGTGCAACATGGGATAGAAAATACCACAGAAGAGATGTGTTTTGAGGGATGAATAGGAGTTTGGTGGAGGGAGGGTCAGAGGAAGAAAAGTCATCTAGCCAGGAGGAATACGTGTCTTGGGGCATTGCATGTTTAGGAAATGCAAATAGATCCATGGTTTTCAAACTGTAATGTGCATCAGGATCACCTGGAGAGCTTGTGAAAACAGTGTGTTCATTGCTGGGCCCTGCCCTCGGACTTTCTGATTTAATACATCTGGGGTAAGGCCCAGGGAAGTGCGTTTCTAGCCCAGGTGATGCTAATGCTGCTGGTCGGGAACAGAGGTAGATGATAGAACACCCCGTGCTCGCCAGAAACCCTGGATTTTTCTCTAGCTCCTCACCTTTCCGACTGTGGTCTGGGGCCCAGCAACAGCATCGGCATCACCTGGGAGCCGTTGTTCTAAAAACAGGAGCCACAGACCTCCTAGACCTGTTGAATCAGAATCTGCAATTTAAGATCCTTGGGTGATTCGTACCCGTTTAAATCTGGTAAGCGCTCTTCTTTGTAGCCCACGGGCTCTCGGGCCTCACCCTGAATTAGAATCACCCCGGGGGAGATTTTCAAACATACTTATGCCCAGGCCCCATCTCCAGAGACTTGGATCTAACTGACTTAGGATCAGCCTGGGCCTGGGTGTCGTTTAAAATCCCCACAGCAGGTTCTGATGTGCAGCCGTGGCTGTGAACCTGGGCTCTAGCCACAACCTTTAGGTGGGAGAAGGGCTCCTTGTCGGGGCTGCTCTTGGGAATCCGCCATGGGGAGAGTATGAAAACGCGGGCCCCGAGGCTCCAAGGTCATCACTAACAGCTGAGAGGGGCTGGGGCAGGGACAGCCCGCCCTGCTCTCCACCGACCTGCCCTCTTCCCAGCCTGCTTCCTCCCGCTTCCCTCGGACAGACCTCCCGTTTGGCCTTTACTTTCTCTTTCTCACTCCCTCAATGATCTATATCTTCCCCACGAGCATGTCCTTTCCATATGCAAAGTACTTTAACATATAATCTCACTAGATAACATGAAAGGGGGACCGTTTAAAGGCCCTTCGATTTATCTAATAAGTTACCTGGCCCTGAGCTGTCATTTAAACTGACAGGTGAATTGAATGGATTGGATTTTTCTCTCTCTAATTCAAAACCAATACCAACTAGTGACTGAGAGGCTTTGTATTTGCGAATGGCCCTCGGCTGGCCCTCCTCCCCTTAGAACTTGACCCTAAACAGAAAAGTGAGTTGCTCACTCTACAGCAGGGGACATGTCTATGCAGCACGCATTCTGAGAGCACACTTAGCATGTACACATTAGATTACATAGCCTTCTGGGACAGTTTGGCCAGTCCAAACAGCTTTGCCAACTAATAAAAGCCATTAGCACTGAACTTCAAAAGCATTAGGCTAAGTGAAAGAAGCCAGACACAAAAGACCACCTATTGTAGGATTCCATTTGTATGAAATGCCCATGGAGATAGAAGGTAAATTAGCTGTTACCGGGGGGGGGGGGGGGGGGGGGGGGGGGCAGAAACTGCAAATGCACACTGAGGAGTTTGTGTTGGAGGGGTAGAAACATTCTAAAATTAGATTATGGCTATGGTTGCACAATTCTATAAATATACCCCACACCATTGGATTGTCCCATAAAATGGATGAATTCCATGGTATGTAAATCATACTTCGATAAAGCTCCTTAAAAAGTAACAACAAAACATTAGCATTCAGTATTTCTCCACCTGAGAATATGCTTTTCCACCTTCCTCCCCCTCTAAGAATATACGGTGAAGAGGAGAGAGCAAAACGATGTTAATACAGACTCATTTAAGAAAAAAAAAAATGTGTTTACATCACATGTAGTTCGAGAGCATGTTTATTTGCCTTAAAGTACTGTTAGGTCTCGCAAGGCCAGGAGAAGAAGGAAAAGAAAAAGAAAAAAGAGGGAAGTTTAAAAAAAGAGAAGAAATAAGACCTATTTTATGTTGTTAAAAACAGCGGCTTGGGGAAGCTCCTGGCCCTGGGAGGGTGGGGGGCAGAGCTGCGGGAAAGGGTTAACCCCGCGGGTGCTGACATCTGGAGGGAGCGAGGGCGTTGGCAGAGCCCAGTCTGCCCGTACCAGTCTGTACAGGGGAGCTGTCCCGCCTGCTGATTTATCATTCCCTAATGTCACGGGGATGGGATGTTGAAATTGTGGCTAGAATGTGAAATACGAAAAACATGAAGATTATGATTTAGCGTCTGGGGAAGATCAGCGTTAGCTGGAGAACAGCTTGTAAATGGGAGGCATCCTTGGCAACTGCCTGTGGTTTTCAGGACTCAGGGCACTCGGGGAAAGCAGGCTGTCGGGATGGGGGCTACCAGAGTGTTCTTGTGCTGGAACAGACAGAAGCAAAGGTGGAATTCAAAAGGGCGAAACCGCCTCTGTGCTGGGATGGAGATCCTGCCGGCATTCGCCAGGAGGACCAGGGTAAAGTTTAATTAAACAGAGATCTGATGTTGAAGGATAAATAAAACCATGTGGGGTGTAAACAGCTTAAATCAGTGATTCAAATGACACCTGCGGGTGTCTAGACATGAGCTGCATCCTGATAATTTGTAGTCTCCGAGAAGTGCAGATGAGTAGGATAATATCCCCAAATTTTGCTCATTAAGAGAAATAATAGCTTGAATTTTAAGGAGGTGCTAAATAAGGGACCTGAGCGCTAGAATGGCTTTAACAGTTACACGTGGAGGGAAGGGTGAGTTCGCAAAAGAAACACAAAATTACGTGTGTGTATGTGTTGCAGGTGGTTGCAGTGGATGCCTTTCGTATCTGAGAAAAATTATTTGGAAAGAAAGAACAATTACTGAAGGGGCAAAATAAAAGTCCTATCATAAAGGGCCTAAAATCCACCCTCCCAAAAAAATAACCCCAAACACTATATATGTGTAAATCTTGCATCAAAAATGTGGAGGATGCCTCCTTCATGTGGCTTCTTTCTTCCTGACTAGATTTTACTTATTGTGTTGGAGATTTTTGCTTTTCCCACTTGTCAGCATGCCCCCATTTCCGGGGTTGGGGGGAATGCAGTTTCCACATTGTTGGTTATAGGAATGAGTGTTGACAACGTTCCCTCAATGCTTATGGTGTATTTTAATTACTTCCCGTCATACCGAATGCATCTGCAGTGTGGGTTGTAAGAATTGGCCTCGAGACATGGGTGTGCTACACTGACAGTTAAGTAGGACAGCCTGACTACTAAGTTTTCACTATTCATTCACTTGTTCATTCATTTGTTCGTTCATCCAGAACAGGCACGGCCCCAGGCACTGTACAGAAATGGACAAGTTGGACCCTGCCTTCAGAAAGCACCCAGTCTGCCCAGTGGAGCAACATGGAAAACTGTGTGTGTGTGTGTGTATGTGTGTGTGTGTGTTGCTCGGGAGGGCTTGTTCTGAACCCACTTTGCAACAATACATGGGGAAAATAATTATTAAGGAATACTTTTTCTGTCCGGCAAGACTGCGTGGTGGGACTTTGCCCAGAAATCAGTGGTTCCGACAACTGAGGGTAATCGCTCTTTAGAACCAATTAAAAAACTATGAAAAGAATGTTGGTTGGGAATCACCCTATACCATAGGGCTCGCTCCCCCCTGCCGTCCTTGATCTCATTGGGTCAGGCTGACCCTCAGTTAGTCACCTTGGCACAGGGAGCCGGGAGCCTACAGGTTTTTTGGTCTATTCATCATATATCATGGTTTTACGGTTATTGCTCTGTGATTTGAAGAAGGTCATCAGACCTCCCGAATTGTGCTTCTTTGTAAAAGGTTGGGGTAGAAGTTACAAGATGTTCTTCAAGGGCCTTTTCTAGTTCTGGTAGCGTACGTTTCATGTTGTGCCGTCACAGCAGTCCCGCGTGCCTTGGCAGTGGAAGGCGGCATGCCCGTGACCGTGTGGGACTCCTGCAGTCACACTGAGGCCCAGGGCCCCACACACAGTCTCAGGAGGAGGCCCCACAAAGCTCTTGGGGGTTTCTAGGGCATGAACCAGACAACATGGCCTCATGAGCTTAATAGGATCATCCTTTGGGGTTTGTTTTTTTCTTTTCTTTTTCTCTGTTTTTTTTTTTTCCTTTTTTCCTTTTCCTTTTTTTCTTTCTTTTTTTTTTTTTGCTTGTTTACGTTTTTAGTGGTTGTCTGGACGATCGAAGTCCCTTAAATCTTACCTCTAGATGAGTGGACTGGAACTATGCATTTTCACACCTGCCAGAGTGCTCCTATTTCTGTGACAGAGGGAAATTTCCCCTTTCATGTGCCCCAAGCTTCCAGAACAATGGCGCAGAACACAGGGTGCTTTCTTTGCATCATCTAGTCTCGTTTCATCCCCAAAACGGATGCCAAGGAATTCAGCAAACATTTGTAAGTGCCTGCACCGATCCAGGCCCCGAGTGGGGTGCTGGAGATGCAGAGAGGAAAAGCCTGTTCCTGCCAGGGTGAGCTCCGCCAGCGTCCACAGCCCCCTGGGAGAACATCGTCACAGAGCCCGTCAGCCTCGTGACATTTGCTCACAGATTTATATGTTTTCCCTCCAGATAAGGACCTAAACCCGAAGTCCCACTGTCCTTCTATGAGGAAAGAAAACACGGTTGATATTGCCCCGATTCCCACCCTCTCCAGATATGTTGTGATCCAAGAGTGGCCATTGTTTTCTATCATAAATGTAACCCATGCTTACTGTAGAAATTTTGGAAAATACAGAAAAGGAGAAAGAAGGAACACCCATCAGCGTGAGTTGCCCCCCTGAAGAGGCAACCACTAGCAACATTTTGGCCTGTTTCCCTCCAGTCCGTATTCCGCAAATACTGAGACCCTGTGCCAGGCACAGTGCTGGGTACCGGGACAAGGAAGGACTCCGTACAGCCGAGAGGCAGAGAGACCCTCGCTGAGTGTGCTGTCCTGGGAGCACCGTGCAGGAGAGGGGAGGGGTGGCCGTTGGGGTGGGGGCAGGCGTGAGTGAAATGTGGGTGTAGAATGGCCGCTGGGCAGAGGGCAGGGGCCCCCAGGAGCGGGGGTGACGGGAGATGCTGCTGGGCAGGTAAGCCAGGCCCTGCCGTGCAGAGTGCCTGTCTATTCTGTAGCTACAAGACTGGATCCTGCTTCTGTTTCTGATTTTGTTTTCAGACTTGATTCTGTAGCATAATCATGGTTCACATTATTATCCTCTATTTTATTTTATTTTTTATTAACATGTAATGAATTATTAGTTTCAGGGGTACAGGTCGGTGATTCATCAGTCTTACACATTCACAGCGCTCACCGTAGCACATACCCTCCCCAATGCCCATCACCTAGGACCCACTATTTTAATGGATACACAACATTCCCCCAATGGATGAGGCATCGTTTACTTAATTTAAAGGGAGAGAGAGAACTTGTTTTTCTGAGCTTCACATTCCCCTCCTAGTTCTCCAGGGTCTTCAGATAGTGGCAAATTGGAAAATTCTAAGTAGGGTTGATGTATTAACGTTCTTTTATTCCGAATCAGAATTTAAACGATCAACCCGTACCCACCACCTGACTTCTGGCTGCAGAGGTTAGACTCCCTTCCGGAAGTAGAATCAACATAGCTTTCATTCCCTCCACTAAATAATTCACACAAGCATCCTGAGAAAGATAAACTCACAGGACCAGTTTCTAGGGAGCACCAAGTCCCTCCTTCCGCCCGCTGCTGGGCTCCAAGCATGCCCACCTTCTTCCCCCTCCTCTGAAGAAATAGAAGATCAAAGTCCATTGACAATATAGCAACCTTTAAGTAAAGAAAAAGCTTGAGAAGGAGAAGAAAAATCTCAGTTCAAAAATAGTGTACGAAGAAACTCACTGCTTCATCCCTCTTAACCCCAAAGAAGCAACAAGCACTCATTCCTACATTCATTTATTCAGCAAGCACTTTGTTGTGAGGCTGCCTGGCCTCTGGGTCTGGAGTAGAGGGTGACACCTGTGTGGCCACTGCCTTGCAGACCTTACTGTTGAGAAAGAGTCTGATGTTCAACAAAGAAACATCAATAAGCATTTATTTCCTACAGCGGTAGGTAGGTTGCCGTGAAGGAAAACATAGGGAAGGAGAAAGCAGAGCGAAGCAGGGCCCATTTAGGGAGCTGGAAGCAGGCTGTGAGGCCAGAGCACAGCGAGAGGGTGGGGGAAATGTTGGTTAGATGAACAAAAGAGATTTTCTCCTCTGTTCCTCTTTTCTTCCTTGGCACGGCCATAGACATCTTCTGAGAGACTTGGCCCATTTGGAAACCTAACAGGCTCATCTTCAGACTGGGTGGGCTTGGCATTGGGGTCGGGAAACAAGTCATGTCACCTTTAATTCATGCTGCTGCTTCCTTCCTTTGGTCTTTGAGGCCCTGAGGGTCGGTAACCTGGTGAGGAAGGCAGCCCTCAGGACTATTAAAATACTAAAAGCATACATGAATGAAGTTCTGTTTATATGCGTGCCATTTATGTGCAGCTCATTGATTTTCCTTCTGTTGATTGTTCTTAAAAAGTATCTCAAGACAGAACGCTCTCGTGAGCACAGAGGCTAGTATTCATGCTATATTCAACACCCGCAGATTCTCAGGGAAGTGAGGTTACCTTTAGACCATGTTATTGATTTATTCTGCCCATCCGCGTCAGTTGGAGCTCTTTCAGTTACAAGCTGGCTTGAGCAGAAAGGGAATTTGTTGGCGTATGTTCTGGATAGTCCTGGCAGAGTTCGGCTGTGGCCAGCACACCTTGATGCCGGCAGGGTCTAAATGATCTGTTGGACTCAGCCCGGCTCCGTTCTTGCAAGTGTGCCGATTCTGTTCTCAGACATCTCCCTTCGGGGTCAGAATCTACTGCAGCTCAGTTTTATGCACCACGGTGGAAAGAGAGCTGAAGACCATCAGTGCCCACCCTGGGAGCTGGGGAGGGAAGGGAGGCCCGCCCAAAGCACCAAGGCTGAGAGTAGGTGAGGCAGAGGGCCCATAGAAAGAGCAAGGTACTGGACTTCTTATTTAATCCAAGAAAGGGAAATAGGCCTGAGAGTCTTACCCCTCCCCTCCCCCCACAAAAGAATCACTATCCCTCCAACCTAACTTTTGATAGGACCCATTTATGTGACTGGATAGAAGGAAAATTTGCAGAGCAGAGGGGGCTGGAAAGCCAGCAAAGTCATCTAGTTTGATCGTCTTTCTTTTGGCAGGATCAAATCCAGATCTTTCCAGGCGCATGAAAGTGTGTAAATGTTTCCAGTCAAAGAATCAAGTCGTGGGCCCGAGCCTCTAATGATTCTAAACCTTACCGTCAGTCACCCCTGGACCCTCCTTCTGGCCAGGCCATCCACAGAGGAAGAAACAGATTCTATTTTCATTTTCCCCGGGATAAATTCTGTTCTTTCCTGCTTCTAAGGCTTCAAATTCCACCATAACATTTTAGATTCACATCGTTTTATTGTTATGTCATCTGACTTCCTTCCTATGTTTCTTTCATCTTAATTCAGGTTTTGTGTCTTGAAAGCATTCCTGAATTTTATAGAGAGAATAAAGCAGATGCCATGTGAGATGTATTTTTTTTTTTTTGCAGTAAATATTTTTTCAGAAGTGTGTTCTGGCCCTCCCACCTCCTCCAGGTTCCTCAGCCTCTCCAAGCCTCCGTGTGCACATCTGTAAAATGGGCATAGCAATACTAAGCGGTGTCCTGGGGTTTTTTTGTGTGTGAGGACAAAACCACTTAGAACTTTGTCTCTGGCATTTAGTCACTTACGACAAATGTTAGCTGCTGCTGCTAGAAATATGATGATTAATTGTTATGATCATCATCAGTGTTTTGTAGACTGCCCATAGACTCTCCTCCCCTTTGGGTATGTCTCACCCTTGCACCATCAGACTTTCCTTGAGACCTGTATCCCCACTCCCCACGAAACAAAAACAAAACCCGGGTTTCAGCCTTTCTTGAATCCTCCCTCCTGCCCCCTTGGCCTTGGTATTCTTATTTGGTTTAGTTCGCTATGTGATCTTAAAACAGGGGATTGGTCAGTGGCCCAGCCACCCAGGGATATGGAGAGAGAGTGGGGATTCTTGCAAAGTACATGTTTCCACTACTAGGTTCTCCACCTGGGCCCTGGTCTTGGTGCATAAACAGCCCTCCCGTCGTGCTGTCACTCTGAGCCTCTCCCTGGACCCGACCCTGGGCCCGCAACCCCATAACACCCGTGCCTCCAGGGGCCTGAGGCTGAATGAGGCCACCTTTGCAGCAGACCTTCCAGCTCAGCAGCCCTCAGATTTACCTGGTTTGCCTCCAGGGGCTGCTGCAGGGACATTTGCTGTTTAGAAGGTACCTTCCCTCCCCACGTCCCCCATCCATCAAGCCTTGAGCTTAGTGCTGCTTCCAAGCCTGGGCCCCAGCCCTGCATCTTCCTTTCCCTCCACCTTATGCCTCTTTAAAGATTTTATTTATTTATTTGAGAGAGAGAGAGAGAATGAGAGAGAGAACATGAGAGGGGAGAGGGTCAGAGGGAGAAGCAGACTCCCTGCTGAGCAGGGAGCCCGATGTGGGGCTTGATCCCGGGACTCCAGGATCATGACCTGAGCCGAAGGCAGTCGCTTAACCAACTGGGCCACCCAGGCACCCCCACCTTATGCCTCTTTAAACTAGAAGACATTCACGATGTCCAGCATCTGCCCCAGGTCTCCCCTGAGGTTTGGCTCCTTTCTCGGGAACCTCGGTTGGTTATAGGTTGCATTTTTTTTCATTTTGTACCATTTATTCTCAATCTAACAGAAACTCCTTGAAGTTTTCTGACGTTCGCTTGGCACTCTTACCCAGCTTCTAGCATGAACGCAGACTTCCCCCATTTTTACGGTTCTTCCATAATGTAACAGGTGTGAAGAGGGGGCCTGGGTACCCGAAAAGCTGAGAGTGCTGTGTTTTGCTCCTTCAACCTGGAATCTTTCTTAAGTGAAGTATTGCAACTTTGAAACGCAGCCTCTCTCCCTGCTTGAGATTGGAAAGAGAGCACTATTTCATATTTTTTGCAAAATGTTTCGAGTATCGGAGCCTCGGTAAAATCCTGTTCCTGGCACCACGCAGGGGAAATGGGGAAAGCAGCGATGAGCAAACCCCTCCTGGGGAAAAGAGTGAGTGGTTTCTCCGCAGTGATGTAGGGTCTGAGCACGCCAAGTCTTCTGAGCAAGGCTGCCATCAAGGGCTCTGACTTGCCCGCCCCATGGGCCAAAGCCTGCTGTAGCCCCAGCCGTTTACTATGCACAGACAAAAAAGGAAATTCATGAGCAGAGAGAATGTCAAGTGTAGAGCTGCTGCCAAGAAGCAGAGCCAGAATCTCCTGGCTCTCTCTGAGGCTTCTCCTTGGCCTGTCCTCATTCACGAGGGTGGAGCCCCACCAGGTAAACCAACCTGACCACCTCTCTGTGTGCAAGCCCATGGCTGGCTGATGGAAGCCTGTCCTTGCAGGGTCATCTGTGGCTTCTCCTCGGCTAGAATGAGGGTGCCCGTTGTCCCCAAGCCAGGTTTGCAGGCAAAGTTCCTGTCCTGTGCAGGCACACACTTTGCAGCTTCCTGGGGGGGGGGGGGGGGGGGGGGGGGGGTTGCATGGGGCTCTCTCCAAACCATGTCACCTTCTTTTCTCCTACAATCCCCAGCCAGCCAGCCAGCCTGCCGATGCTCTTTGCTGGAGAAGACTCTAGGAAGCCACGCAACTAGGATGGAGCGTCACAATATCCCTTAGGTCCCGAGAACAGACAGCGCCTCCTGACTTCAACTCAGAGCAGATTAGGACAGATGAGCATACCTTGCCCACCTTCAGGCTGGCCGTACTGTTTGGGGAGGTGGGCGCTGGAAGGGGGAAGGGCAATGTTTGCCAAGGCCTGTGATGGGCAGGAACTTCCAAAAGACAGGGTTGGAGCCCTGGTTCCTTTGTTAACCAGCAGGGTGGCTTTCTCCCCGCCTCCAGGCTATCGTCTGCTCCAGAGTGAAATGGAGACTGGACGAGACAATTTCTCCAGCCCTTTACGGCTCTAAGAGATAGCACAGTGAACAGAAACTCAGACCACAGCTACCTAAAAGTCGCTGTTCCAAAGGGAGAGAGGGAAAGGAAGCACCACTGAAAGGTATCTTTCTCCTCCTGGGGCCATAGCATAATGCTTGGAAGTGATAGACATCTCTTCTCTCTTGTCGGAGGACCCTGGTGGAGTGAGCACCTCCTTTATGGTGCTGGGCGTGATCACAGAGCTGAACATCAGCATGGAGTCCTGGGTTCTCTTTGTTCCGGGAGAAAACCTGAAGTTTACTTAATTTACGTAAATTGAGGGACCATCCTTCACCTGCCACTATGTGTGAGGTACCACGTGGAAGATAACAGAGAAGTAGAAAATACAATCTTCACCCTTAAGGTGATTTGTAGCTAATATGAGCTTCTTTTAGTTACTCAGTGCTCTTGTTTTTTCTTGTTTACTTCCAGGCCTTTGCACATGCTGTGCGCTCAGCCTGAAATGTTCTGTTTATCTCCATGCTGAGTACAGTTGTGCAGGTTGTAGACTGCATAATTCAAGATCTGTTTACACAGGTGTGAATGGTGCCCTCAGAAATGTGCAGTGTGCAACCTGTATGACTGCACAGCATGGCTTTGACTGTCATCTGTCCCCATTTCTCCTATCTGGGGGTAGCTCATAGGCATCTCAGCTTTTGGCTTAGTCATTATATTTACTTTCTTTCTTTCTCTCTTTCTCTCTTTCTTTTTCTTTCTCTTCCTTCCTTCCTCCTTTCCTACTTCCCTCCCTCCCTTTCTTCCTGGCCCTCACATTTATTGAGCACCTACCATCGGACCTGAGCTAGGAGCTGGATTTAGAGTTGTAAAACAGATACGGTCCCTACCCTTGAAGCTTACCATTCTTGTGGAGTATTTATACTGCTCCTCTGTCTTCCCAGTCTGCACCCATGAATGCCTCAGGTGCTTACTGACTGACTGACCGATGAATGGCTCTGACTTGGGGACCTTTGGCTCTAGAACACAGGGCCTCTGGTCTGGGCGGGGGAGGGGAGTCTGAGGAGGGCAGGAGAGGCTGAGGAGACCAACCTGAAGCTGACTGAGCTAGAGTGCCCCTCCTCCCAGCTTCCTGTCCTCGGGAGCACCCTGGGGCATTTGTGAAGCTCATTAGTGCAGCCATGATTAATACAAGGCCCAGAGCAGGACTTCCCCCTGCCAGGGAGGCTGCAAAGTTCCAGAACATCCCAGAGAGGAATGGAGCACCACCCAGGCCTGCCTCCCGGGGCTGCAAAACAATCCCTAATGAGTCCTCTCCAGGGGAGGGTGAAGTCACCTGCAAGGAGGCAGCTAAGCCTCAGGTGTTCTCCACAAGGCTTAAAATAGCCGGGCTCCCTCCACAAACACCTTCCAACACTGTTTAGGATGGCGAATGCCAGGAAACTAATGAATCTGAGCTTAGTGAATTAATTGTTGATGAAATAATATGAATAGTGTGCTTCCTGTTCATCAGTCTCTACAGAAATTAATTAGCCCCGCTTGGCAGCAAGCAGGATCAAATTTTCAACTTAATTTATGAATTTGGCCAAATTGTCTATGGGAAGCCTTGCCTGGAGGACCTTCCGTGGCTGCTTCGTGTCCGGACAGGCCTTGCCTTTCATAGAAGACATGACTGCTTTAAGAGCCCCAACAAGAGAAGAGAGTAGGAAGGGGGGGGGGGGAAGCGGGGAGGTTCACGCTTTGATTGTGAGGCTCCAAGCAGCTTCCACGTTCCCACGTTGCTGCCTCAGCCTTCCCCTGCATACCGCTCACCCAGGGAAGGTCTGTTAGCTTCCTGAAGGGGGGATGGCTCAGCAATGGGGCTGACTTGGGATCTAATTATTCTGAGCTGTGTGCACTCTCTCAAATTGCAGGGTGATGTGAAAGAAAATACCATGAGAAGTGGTTTTTTTGTTGTTGTTTTTGTTTTTGTTTTTGTTTTTTTGACTATTGTAAAGTAGGAAGCAGGGCACTTCTTGGGCCTGGGAGACCCATCTGAGGACCTGGCTGTCATGAGGTGTGAATTAGCCTTGGTCCTATCTGCCCCAGAATAGAGCCCAGAGGAACTCAGCTTTTGTCACCAGGGGGTGGGGGGGAGGGGGGCTCAGGCTCTGACTGCACCTGTTGCCTACAAGAATCCCAAGCAGCTTGCCCCCCGCCCCCCCGGGCAGCTGAGAATCGGATGTAAACCTGGAAGCCGACTGCCAAATGATGCCAGTCTCTGAAACATTTCCTGGATGTGAATGCGTGTCTGTGTGTGTACATGCTCTTGTTCCTAAAACACCAGTTTCTCAGGGAAAAGCCTGTGAACCACTGAGTTAAAACATGCGTGGGGAGGATAAGAGGATGTGTTCCGAGCTAACGCGCAAACTTCTAGGCAGGCTCGGCAGTCGGGAAAGGACTAGAGCCCCCACGGTCATTTCCACTACTGAGAACGAGTCAGCGGTAGCCCAACTCACGGCTACGCGCTCGTCTAGGCATGGGAGATACGGCAGGAGCCAGGTTCTCAAGGCCACGCTCCCATGAAGCTTATTTTCTATGATGAGCACCAGACACAAGCTATCAGCATCTGGTTTCTGATTTTGTTGAAGCTTAGACTTGTTAACATTTTATTATGGGCCACGTTACTGAATTCTGGGTTCCGGACTGGTTTCTGTTCTTAAAGCGAAAGGCACATTGCCTACGAGGCACAGACAGTGTCATCTCCCTTGCGCGTGTGGCTGTTTAAGTCCACATCTGTACAGGAGCTCTCAAATGTAGTCCCAACAGGGCGTGATCTTCCAAAAGGGAGCCAGAGTTGGCCACCATTTCCAGACGTAGGAAGCCAGGGAAGGAAGCCTGTTTGCCCATGACATTGGCTGACCATTTGTAGGTGTCCCTGAGAGGTTTGATTCTTGACTGAGAAGCGCATCAGATCAGGCTGTGCGGAAGGACTCACCTGTGCATCAGATCTGCTGCTACGGTCAGAAAAAGCCTATTCCGTGGAGTGTGTTGGAACCCAAGGGAGTGCCTACCTCCTCCCTGTAGGCGTTTGCAGCTGCAACCAGACTACCCTTCCCTTTAGGAATTTGTGATGTTATTACCAGCTCACTCTGTGACCTCAGGCTGTGTCTGCCCTTTGTTTACCTTTGTTCTCCAACTGCCAGGTATATAATGCCGCAGGTTCCCTCAGGTAGCTCCTTGGGAGAAGGTAGATTGCGTAAACAAAGGTGTGTGTAGGGACAGCTCCAGCTCGAGAGCCGAGCGAGGCAGTCGGATGTGCTAGAGAACCGAAGCATGGCCTCCCTTTAGCACGGCGTCCCCACTGCACCGAAGCACTGTTCCATATCGAGCGTCCTTTGCTTTGCTCATCCTTGACCTTTACCACCCGGGGCCTGTCTCCTGAACCACTTCTCCCCCCTTCTCAAACTAAATGCCGACCAGGCCCCGCTCACACGCTAGCCCACCTCTGTAGGGCTGCCCACACTGCTCTTGAAATGATCCCCTCTTGCAGATTTCCGGGTCCTCAGGGAATACCCGTGCATTCTTAATCTTTTTGTGTCCACTGTCATCTTCACACTGAAGAGAGACTCCATATGTGACTGCTCCACTCTGGGAACATTTGAGGACAAATTACTGTTTATAGAATATGGTGAGATTTAATGCAAGAGGTCTTCATGTTAAGTCCGATTGTGCTGAGTAGCCTCAATTTTTTCTTTACTGAAAGCAAATAAGCAGTTACTCTCCTTGGTGCCCCAGCGCCCAGAAATGTGATCTAGTATGGTCTTTCCACCCTCCCTCGCCCTCATTCTTTCTGCTGTGTATATATTATCCAGCATAGAAGGAGGAGACCACAGTTGACCGTGAGAGTCGGGAGACCAGGGTTCAAATCCCAGCTGAGAGACCCTGCCCCATCTTCAGTTTGCTCAGTGCTGGACTAGAAATAACCGTATCTGTCTTGCCCACCTCCAGGACAGCTGTGAAAGTTCAGTGAGATGGTATAGGTGCAGGTGCTTTAAGATGGTCACCCCAGGGGCGCCTGGGTGGATGCAACTGTTGAGCATCCGACTCTTGGTTTCGGCTCAGGTCGTGATCTTGGGGTCCTGAGATTGAGCCCGGTGTCAGGCTCTGCGCTCCGTGTGGAGTCTGCTGGAGATTGTCTCCCTCTCCCTCCGCTACTCCCCCTGCTTGTGCACACACACTGTCTCTCTCTCTAAAATATATAAAAGGGTCACCCCAGGGCGTTCACCGTGGGAGATTCTCCAAGCTGCACAGTGCAGCACGTGTGTGTCTGTCACACTGCGGTAAAGTTCTTTGCAATTAACCCTTTGTACAGACATTTCCAATTGTATTGTTATTAAACTGTTCATTGAGGGAAAAGATGAAAGAACACATTGAAGTTGGCTGTAGGTCATTAACACAGTCCTGAATAGATGTTGAGTTTATATGGGACCCAACCATTTCAGTGCCTAGGGACAGTTCCACATTTGGTTAATTATTACTTCATAATCTCAGTGTTTTAGCTTTACTGTGGTCAAATACAAAAGATCCACCTTTTGGTCATCTGGAGACTTGCACGGGAAGTAAAATGTAGGAGCTCTCTTGTGGGAAAGTATGTGCTCTAGTGAAAGTGATTTCTCTTACTCATAGATATTTTATCTTTGAAATAATGACTGGAATATAGGAGCTATTATACTTGGGTTGCAAAAATGAACTATTGGGACTTCATCAGGATAAAAAGCACAACCAAGGAAAGAGTCGACAAAACCAAAAGACAACCGACAGAATGGGAGAAGATATTTGCAAATGTCTTATCAGATAAAGGGCTAATATCCAAAATCGATAAAGAACTTATTAAACTCGGGAGGCCTGGGTGGCTCAGTCCATTAAGGTTTTGCCTTCGACTCAGGTCATGATCCCAGGGTCCTGGGATCAAGCCCCACATCAGGCTCCCTGCTTGGTGGGGAGTCTGCTTCTCCCTCTCCCGCTCCCCCTGCTTGTGCTCTCCCTCTCTCTCTCTCACTGTCTCTCTCTCAAATAAATTTAAAAAAATAACTTATCAAACTCAACACCCAAAGAACAAATAATCCAATCAAGCAGTGGGCAGAAGACATGAACAGACATTTCTCCAAAGAAGACATCCAAATGGCCAACAGACACATGAAAAAATGCTCAACATCACTCGGCACCGGGGAAATACAGATCAAAACCTCAATGAGATACCACCTCACACCAGTCAGAATGGCTAAAATTAACAAGTCAGGAAACAACAGATGTCGGCGGGGATGCGGAGAAAGGGGAACCCTCCTACACTGTTGGTGGGAATGCAAGCTGGGGCAGCCACTCTGGAAAACAGTGTGGAGGTTCCTCAAACAGTTGAAAATAGAGCTACCATACGATCCAGCAATTGCACTACTGGGTATTTACCCCAAAGATACAAATGTAGTGATCCAAAGGGGCACCTGCACCCCAATGTTCATAGCAGCAATGTCCACAATAGCCAAACTGTGGAAAGAGCCCAGATGTCCATCAACAGATGAATGGATAAAGAAGAAGTGATATATATATAAAATGGAATACTACTCAGCCATCAAAAAAATGAAATCTTGCCATTTGCAATGATGTGGATAGAACTAGAGGGTATTATGCTGAACAAAATAAGTTAGAGAAAGACAGTTATCCTATGATCTCACTCGTGGAATTTAAGAAACAAAACAGAGGATCATAGGGGAAGAGAGGAAAAAATAAAACAAGATGATATCAGAGAGAGAGACAAACCATAAGAGAATCTTAATCATAGGAAACAAACTGAGGGTTGCTGGAGGGGAGGCAGGTGGAGGGATGGGGTCACTGGGTGATGGACATTGGGGAGGGCATGTGATGTAATGAGCACTGGGTATTATATAAGACTGATGAATCACTGACCTCTACCTTTAAAAAAAAAAGAATTTTAAATATATATATATATATATAATTGTTTGGGTTTTATTAGTTTACCACCATATACTCAGTGCCTTGTAGAGGGCCTGACCATCTGTCCCCATTTGCTTGAGAACCAAGGGGGTTCGTGAGATGCGGGACTTGCATTGCTAACTCCAGGAATGTCCTGGGCAACCTGACAGGGTTGGTCACGCTGGCCAAACACGGAGGACGCTCATGTGTTCATGCATGGAAGGCAGACAGGCAAGGAAATCAGGAATAAATTTTGGTACCATGACACCCTCCTTTCCTGTAAATTTTCTAGAAACAGACACACAAGTACATATTATAAATGTTTCAGTATTCACTGCTTTGCACTTGGAACACCGTGGTAGGATAAAGTGGCCTCGTACAAGGTGGCCAATGCTTGGCAAACACTGCAGGGCTGGGACCACGGACAGACGCACAGATGTCTTCAGGTGTCTTTAGATCCAGGCGTCCCAATTCTTTCCTCCTGACAGAAGGATTTAATTCGAAGAAAGAACCATAAACTGGGGAGAATCTACTGTCAAAATCTCACTCCAGCCTTTACTGCTGCTCAACTAGATTCCAAATGCTGAGTTGGGGATGGATGTGGTTTTCTGGGCCAAAGGCACGTGGGGCTGGAAGAGGCTTTGCAGAGCCCACCAGCCCCTTCTTCCAGCAATGGGAGAAGTCAGTGGCAGGGCCAGTGGGGGACCACCCTCCTGCCCTCCTGTGCGGCGGGCATCGCACCTCCCCTGCTGACGTTCCCTTTTATTTCACCTCTTGGTCTTCATGCCTTCCACCTAGGGCATTTTGATCAAACTCTGAAACCACATGTTGGGTTTGAGGATTCCATGTGGCTCCAGGCATGTAAACCTACCTCTAGTCCAAAACTGATTGCCCCCACCTGACTCGACCCCCACCCCAACTCTCCTCAAAACTGGATACCGTCCCGGTCTAAGGAGGGTGGCTAAGAATAAACAGTACAAAAGTATTTCTTACCCACTAATCTCCAACGACCAGCATTGGTTTTCTTTACCCTAACTTAGGGGTAAACACTGAAGAACAACAAGACCCTACGAACTGGCTGCCCTCTGAACTTCGTCTTTGGCGTGACTGTGGGAACAGAAGCGAACGCAGTGGGGTGGACGTAAGGAACAAGGGGGTGCAAAGACCAGGGGATTCACAGAGAAAACTAGTCTCAAAATCAAGAGATAGTAAACTCAAAATAACATGAGTAATGCATTAAAGGACACCGCGTGACCTGTGAGGGACTGAATGTCTGTGTCCCCCAAGTTGCGCACTGAAGCCCTAACCCCCGGTGTGACAGAATGGGGGCGGCCTTTGGGAGGTAACACCAGAGCTCTGTCCCCACCACGTGTGGGCTCAACCAGAAGACGGCCATGTGCAGGCCAGAAAGAAACCCCTCACCAGACGCCAAGGCCCTCCCAGACCTTCAGCCTCCGAAAGTGTGAATGTCAGACTTTGGCCTCCAGCGCGCTGTGTAAGTCGCCCACCACAGAGCAGACTACCAACCACCACACAATTCTTCCAGCATCCTGGCCTCTCAGCTCCTTGACCTCTTGTTTCCTGGGACCTTGGCCTCCACGGCTAAAGCACCTAGGGCCATGGCCACACCCTGGGGCAGTGACACTCAGCCCTGACTGCACGTCAGACTCAGCTGGGAAGCCTGGCCTTCGCCACAGCCCACTAGAATCAGAATATTCCTCGAGGTGGATGGAAAAGTCCCAGGGGTACGGGATTCCACAGGGGTAAACCCACCGAAGTACATTCAAATCAATAAAAAGACAACCTCGTAGAAAAATGGGCAAAGCAGGGGCGCCTGGGTGGCTGAGTCGGTGAAGCGTCTGCCTTCGGCTCAGGTCATGATCCCAGGGTCCTGGGATCAAGTCCCATGTCGGGCACCCTGCTCAGTGGGGAGCCTGCTTCTCCCTTTCGCTCTCCCTCTGCCGCTCCCCCTGCTTGTGCTCCCTCGTTCTGTCAAATAAATAAATAAAATCTTTTTTAAAAAATGGGCAAACATATAAACAAGCAGAAATAGAAGATGTACAGATGGCTAATAAACGTGTAGAGAAATGTTTAACCCGGCTAGGGGTCAGGGAAATGTAAAGATTTTTCTTCAAAGATTACTATTTTGGCGAAAATCAAAAAGACTGATAATATCTAGTGTTAGTAAAAGTGGAGGACACATGCTCATAAAATCTTCTAACATATATATCCTCAGATCCAGAAATGTCATTTCTGGTTAATGTGTCTTATAAAAACAATCACATAAGTAGACAGTTATTTACGCTCAAGTACATAAGGCTGGTTTTTATAGCACTATTTGCAACAGTGTAAAAATTTAGTAATTATAGGAGAGTTCAATAATTGTGGCACATGCACATAGGAAAAAGTATTCAGCTACCAAAAGAACAGGGAAGACGTGTAAGTACTAACCGTGGGAGATAAGTTTCTATACACATACATACGTATCAATCATATGGAGGAAATAAAGCAAATTTCAGAATAATATGTATGGTATGATCTCATTCTTGTTCAAAAGCTCTTCTCAGTACACGTATATATTTACATCTGCATAGAAGACTGTCTTGAAGATCTTTTAACAGTAATTACCCTTAGGGAATTGGAAAGGAGAGTGGGGACTTTTGCCTTTTACTTTATATTTTGTGGCTGTTTTTACAATAAACACATGCACTATTTTTGTAATGTAAATAGTCTGGTGTGAGTTCAAACAGAAGCTGGGGCTGTTTCAGGACCATCTCTTTACCATCATTTACATTTTAAAAAAAAAAATCTTTTCAGAGAATCTCACAGCTAGGAATATTTTGGGAAAGGGGACTGGTTTCTTCATGTTCTTTTTTAGAATTATTCTCAGATGTGGATAAGATTGCTCTGCAGGTGATTCATTGCTGGTAGAGAAATTCCCAACCTGGCTGTTTTGCCATCGATGTTTCTGTTATGGGGATGTTAGGAGACTCTTCTGTCATCAGAGAATGGGAAGGATAATGACACTATACACGGGGCCAGACCTGGGGAGTAATGTAGGCATGCCACAGAGCTGGAGACACGTGTTCTAAGCGTAATGTTTCCCATGTCAGAGAGGATAAAGAGAATCCAGAGATGATGCTAGGGTGGTACACAGGTCTCGCCTCACAAACACCTCCCATCCATCCACTGTGATGTTTGGGGATAAGCTTGTGAAGAGCCTGAGGCCATATTGTGGCTCAACTGGAAAGCTCTCCAGATCAACCGGTGACATCTGCGAGGATGCAGGAAGGGAGGGTGGAGACAGGCATGGTGAAATGCCCACAGGAAAGAAGCAAGAATGAAGAATGACGAAAGTTCATCACTTAGGGTGAAAAATGTGGTGTTTAATTCTTTTCCATTTTTCTCCATAAAGAACAAATAAACAAAGCACATTCCACTCTCATAACTCTTAGAGTTCACAATAGTAATCACATGACTTCTCTCCGACCCTGCCGTCCAGCATCACGGTGTAGCTAGTCCGATACCTGAGTTCTTAAAACAGCCACGTGCAACTCGAAAACACCTACCTGAGCTAATATCGAATTCTGGTTCTCTTAATAAAGAGTTATTCAGAAATTCTCATTTACTGGCTGATGAAAATGCTTATGGCTCTCGGTGCCAACTTAAGCAATATGTATTATTTTTGCTGAGTCCAAACTGCAAAAGAAAGGATGGATTGGTTTTCCCCCAGAGAGCAGGAGATGGTGGTCTGGATGGGTACGGGAAGTTCCCTGTTCAAGAAAACATGTTCCATCTGTCGTACACCAGGTAGAATAACCTGGATGACAATTCAAAAGCCCTTAGAGTCAAACCTCAGTGCGGTCAATCCTTGCTGATGTCCGCACCTGGAGGAGAGGAATTTTGACTGGGTGAAGAAGCAAGAGAGGCTTCAGCCTACCCCTGTGGCCCCCTTGGCCGCCCCTTTCCTGCATTGCCCCTACTCTCAAAGCGCCCCTCGCTCACCATCCCCAGACCTCGATGTCAGCTCCCTTTTGCATTCCCAGGCTTCCAGGTCTTGGCATATACTCTTCCCTTGGCCTAGAATTCCTTCTATTCTTTCTCTACTGCTCCTTCCTACTTCACTCAGCTTCTAAGCAAAGTCTGCCCTGATTCCCCCGAGTGTGCAGGACCCTATTAGGAAGCAAAACACTTACCTTGTTTTCCCCTAATTTTTTTCTCCTGCTTCCCAGACACTTTCTTGGTGCCTCTGTTACACCCCTCATCACAGTTGGATTAACATGAGTAGCTGTGTGCAAAGAACACTTATCACCCCCCGCCCAGAGGGCAAGCTTCTCCATGGCAAGAGCGTGTCTCCATTCTTGTATGGTCCATGCACCTGCCTCTTCCTTATTACACTAGGTGTGGGCTGGTGCAATACCCATAGTGTTTCTTGATATGGTGGTAGGGGGCACTCTAAAATATATCCTCAGCAAATGCAAGGGGCCAGCTAGGGTTTGGTTTCTCTGTAATCAAAGAGGTCACAAGAGAAGCATTTTGACAGATTTAACTATGTGAGGGAAAAAAAAAAAACCAACCTTGGGAAATAAAATAGCATGGATTTTGAAAGAAAGCCATTTGAAAATACTTATGATAGACTCAATTTTGAAAACACAGACCGCTGTCAAATAAGTAGGTACACTGGCAATTTTTATAGGAAACAACGTTTTGGAACAAGTATGGAAAGCAACTCAGCTTAGGTAGATTGCTATTACAGTTAGGATTGCATAAGTTGTGGGTAAATACTAAGAAGATACAACCTCTTGCAGGCACCCAAGAGCTATGCAGACAGCTGACCTGAGGGGCCAAGATCCTGGCAAGAAGAGAAGGGTGGGAGAGAGGAGTGTGGGAGGCACACTTTTCCCAGTCAGGCATCTGTCACCTGGAAGACAGCCGCCAAGGAGCTGTGAGCAGAGCAGAAAGCTGCAGAAGGGTGACTGGGAAGCTGAACAGAGCCTTCAGCAGCCTCGCAGGGATGGGCAGGAATGGGCAGGAATGAATATTCAGAGACCACCAAGCAGGACAAGCTGTGGTCAGCATCCTGGCTTTCATTTGGAGCTGGGGATAGACCAGCACTCACCAACGCTAAAGCCTGCCCAGTTTTGCCTCGTGGTAAGAGATATTAACATGGTTCTGGTAGTGGTAACTGACGATAAGTGGACAGAAGATAAGTAATAATGTGGAGAGATTTGGATAAAGTTGATCTCATTACACACAACACAACATACACACACAGTTTACCTAATACATGCAGAGGGCACACTCTTTTTAAGTGTACATGGGAACATTTACCAAAACTGACCATATTCTGTTGGGTCAAAAGTTAACTCTCAGCAAATTTCAAAGTTTTTAAATTGTACAGGATATGTTCTGAGATCACAGTAAATTACTGACACAGCAGTAATACATATATAACTTTAAAAAATCCCCAAACATTTGGAAATTAAGTAATATACTTCTAAATAACCCTAGGCCAAAGAAGAAATCACAATAGAAATTGTAAAATATTTTGAAGTAGATGCTAAGTGATATCTGACATCCCAGTGCATGGGATGCAGCTAATGCTGGTTTGGAAGGGAATTTATGGCTTTAAATGCATATATTAGGCGAGCAGGAGGTCAATTATTTGAGTGTTTATCTTGGGAAGTTGGAGAAAGAAACAAATTAAGGAAAGAATTCAGATAAGAGCAGAAACTAGTGAAATAAAGAGCTGAAGGACAGTTGAGAGGGTCAGCAGAGCGCAAAATTGAGTCTGTACAAAGAACAATAAAACTGATAAAACCTTGGCAATATTAATCAGGAAGAAAAAAGGCACAAATAACCAATATCAGGAATGATAAAGGATACATCACTACAGTTCCCACGGGCATGAAAATTCTCAGCAAGGATACATGTCAATCTAAAGATACATGAAAGAATGAATCATGAAACACTACATCAAAAACTAATGATGTACTACATGGTGACTAACATAACATAATAAAAATAAATAGGTAAAGAGACATGATAAAAATGCCAAATTTTAAGACATTTTCAATAGCAACAAAAATGGTAGGACTACGTGAAGATTTTAACAGCTTTTGTCCTCTTCTAAGAGGACATATATAAGTTTTAATTATATCTCATTGACCTTGACTTGATAAAATACTCAATACAATTCTCACAGCATATAATGTCTGGTAAACTTAGAATTTCGGCAGTTAGATTTTAAGAAAAATAGGAAATCCCCAGAATTATTCAATACAGGAGCCTGAGAAGCTCAAGGTTCTCTAACCTGGACCTCACCTTTAAGGTGGCTATGCCTGAAGATATTTAAGAGATGGTAGAACCCCAAACTTCCACAGTCATCAATTAAACTGTCAGTACAGCCTTTTAAATTTTTGTATATATTTCTGGTGATAGCCCAAATGGCATTAAATCTTTACTGTGCTATGTGACTAATTCTGAACACCTCTGCAATTAGAACACAAAAGGAAACCCAGTTTGGATTTACAACAATTTAAAGAGCACTTGTCATGGATTATGTTTCCAAATTCTCATTAACCACTTTGTGACATTATGAATTAGAACCCATTATCACACTGTTAATCTAAGTGTTTACCTTGCTGAGACAGTGAAGCGTTTTAGATCAGTAACCATCCCTTGAATATTTTAAAATCTCACCCCCTTTGAGCACAAAGGGCTGAACTGGCTCCCATCTAGCTCTGTGCTTTTCTCTGTAGGGGCCCTGTTCTGCGGGAAACAAATATAGAAACTGAGATAAAAATAGGTGAGCAGTATGGTGGATCCATGTCGAGTGCCCTAGAGCAAGAACCCAGCCACAAGGTTTTAGTTCCAATATGTAATTCACTGAACTATACATGTAATTGACTTGTGACCTTGGGTAAGTCTCTTCCTCTTCTGGGCCTCGGTTTCCACCTCTGAGAATTGACAGTGATGGTCCAGGTGATCTCCGAGGGAGGGGCCTACCTGGGCTAAACATCAGGGCACATCCTCTGTTCGTGGAGGAAGCAGCAAGGACTCAGTCACTAGGGCTGGCCCCAGAGAGAAGGGGCACCCAAAGGTACCTTGTTGGGACTTAGGTGGACAGATTGGGGGATGTGGAAAAAAAGACCCTGCTTCCTTGTGTTTAAATGTGTTTATATACCATGCTGTGCAAGAATGTCATCAGGTCGCTCTAAAGGCCCCCACCACCCCCCACTTCTCTACTTGAGAATGCTGTGTCCAGTAGGTGAGGAGAGAATCTGTTTGCCCCATAGTCTGAGGGGTAGCTGTATAAGTCAGGGTTCTCCAAAGAAACAGAAGGTAGGGGTGTGTGTGTGTGTGTGTGTGTGTGTGTGTGTGTGTGTGTGTGTGTGTGTGTGTGTGTGTGTGTGTGTAGAGAGAGAGAGAGATAGAGAGATTTTAGGGAATTGGCTCACATAATTATGGAGGCTGACAAGTCCAAAATCCAACCCAAGGAAGACCCAAAGTTGTAGTTTAAGTTCAAAAGTCCATCTGCTGGCAGAATTCCTTCTTGCTCAGGGGCGGCTGGTCTCTGTTCTATGGAGGCCTTCAACTGATTAGATGAGGTCCACCCACATTATGGAGGGAAATAACATTTTACTGAAAGCCCACTGATTTAACTGCTAATCTCATCCAAAAACATTCTCACAGAACCATCCAGAATAATATGTGACCACATACCAGAGCACCATGGCCCATCTAACTGACACATGAAATTAACCATCACAAGTCCACCCCTTGTCAACCTGGCACCCATCACATCTCATTAAAACATACTTCATCTCTGAATAAAGAGGGGACACATGATACCACTACCCTTCACACAACCAAAAACACACTAAACCTTTCCTCAGAAGAGGGTGCAAACTCCTCGAATGAGGTTTACTCTCGTCCTTGATACCTCCTATCTTAAATACTGTCATGTAAAGTTAGAAATACTTACACAATGTTATATGTCAACTATATCTCAATAAGGCTGGGAAACAGAATTTAGTACTTAAATACTATCCTATAAAGTCACTACATACATCTTATGTTACATGATATAGTCATAACAAAAGAAAGAAATACTCATTCCTGTAACTGGTTACATGGTCATAGCTTGTAGTTAAAACTACCTTCCTCTACCCATTTCATATGCCTTTGCTCTCCGCCAGCACCTCAGTTGGTCATGGTTCTTTATCTGGTGGGAAGACCCAGACCCTCATTCGTGAAGGGGCTGGGCCGTTAGTAGTCCTGCGTGGGTTATCTTGTAGGTTTCCACTGACCTTAATTACAGGGCATAGTAATAGTAAGAGATGCGCTAGGAGATCTCCTGTGTTCTGGACACACTCTTCCTTCCTTTCATTGTGGGGTGGTGATTTCCCATTGGTGGTCAGAATCAATCACCCGAGCCAGCAAAGGAATTCCCTTCCTCACCTGTTGATTTAAAGGCAGGAGGAGCCCAAAGTAGCCATGTGGCAATTTTAACATCCACTCCAGTGGAATCTTTGTTGTGTCTTCTTGGTGGAGGCATCCCTTCCTTTGCAACCAAGACGTCTAGGCCAAAAGAGCATAAGGCCGCAGGGACAGGAAGCAAAAATTTTGCTAGTGAGCTGCCAGGGGTAATAGTGAATGGAGCCACCCCCATTTCCATCCCTCAATTCCTGGACCCATGAATCCTGGCTGTGGGAGAAACAGCACCCTATACTGGACACTGATTCAGAGCATATATAGCCTTCTGGAGAACCGTGTCTAGGACTTCACTGCACTGATACCGTACCTGAGTCTTTGAAAGGCCATTCCACTGTCTACCAAGCCAACTGCATCAGCATGGTGGGGAACACGGTAGGACCAGTGAGTCCCATGAGCATGGGCCACCGCCACACTTCATTTGCTCTGAAGTGAGTTCCTCGATCAGAAACAATGCAGTGTGAAATGCCATGACGGTGGACAAGGCATCCTGTGAGTCCGTGGATGGCAGCGTTGACAGAAGTATTGCACTCAGGGAAGGCAGGTCTGGATCCAGAGGGAGCATCTAGTCCAGTAAGCACAGGATCTGCCGCCTACAGGAGAAGCTCCAAACGCTGACAGACACACAAGTGTCTGTCCATACCATTCCAGCCCCTGCCTCCTTCCCCATCCTCACCGGGCATTGCTCTCTCCCCCCAGATTCCCTGCTGGAGCCCCCCCAGAGATACTGCCTCTTTCCTGACTTTGCCATAGTCTCTAATAACCCTGGGCCTCCACCCGTCCACTCGTCGATCCATTTGTTCATATGTTCATTCTATCATTAAGGATCCCCGGGTGGGCGCAACAGCATGGTCTTCACAGAGAAGATGTGCTAAGTAAGCTAACACATGAGCGCGTGATGGCTGCTAGGACAGGAGACATACAGGGGACGGGGGTGGGGAACAAGATACCTAATCCACGGGGTCCAGGGAGACTCCCTGAGAAGGAGGCACTTAAACCGAAAGCAGCTGAGCACACAGGTATCAGCCAGGTGAAGAAGGCAGAGGAGTGTTCTGCCGGGGCGGGGGATGGGGGTGGCGGGGGCGGGGGTGCAGGATGTGTGAGACCCTGGGGGCAAGAGTGCTCTGACAAAGTTCCAGAAGCCAAAACAAGGGCAGCAAAACTGGAGTGGGAGGCGCCCGGGAGAGAGGGGAGACCTGAGCCTGGGGAGGTGGGCATGGATCTTAGAGACGTCTAGTAGGAGCAATAGAAGAATTCGTGCATCATTGGCCGTGGACGGTTGGGGGGGGGGTGTGCAAGAAAGTCTCCAGGTTTTTGGCTCAGACAACGCGGTAGAAAGCACTGCTGTAGCTCCGGAGATGTTCCCTGTTCACTCCGGAGCCCGGGAAGTATTTATTGACTCGATCAATGAGTGAATGGGAAAATGAGAATAGTTTGGGAGGAGGACGAGATGATGCGTTGGGTTTTGGATGCAGTGGGCTGCAGGCCGCTGGCGGATGTCAGAGGCAGGACGGTCCCTCGGGCCATTGCACGCGCGGGTCCGAGCTGCAGAGAGAGGTCCGGGCAGAGCCTCTGCTAGCTCTGTCCAGTGGGAATAACCGTGTCTCCCCTGCCTCCTGTCCCCGCGGAGAATCAAACGAGGGGAATCGTGGTGGTGCTTTGAAGACCGCCACGTGCTGGAGGGAAGGGTTTAGACTTGGAAGCAGACAGGCCTGGCTCGCATCTGAGCTTGCCTCTTTACAAGCCCTGTGACAGAGCCTTGGGTTTTCATGCACAGAATGGAGGTGATAGATGCCCCCTCTCCCCTCCGGTTACCGTGAGGCAATACGGAGCTCTCTTTGTATCTGGTATAGTGAAAGGGCCCAAAATGTCAGCCATCCCTGTCATTGTCCTGCAGTGTCCTTAGTCCTGGCGTTTCTAAGTCCTTTGAGGAGGTGTCACTTTGAGTTTCTTTTCCCTCCGCCCAACTGAAACGTCCCGTGTGGCATTCCCACCACCTCCTGGGTCTTCCCACCTTGCTCCCTCCCATTCTAGTAGAAAGTTCTGCTTTCTCCCTCCCATCACTAGACCCCAAACGTGGTAAAACCTGAGTTGGCTTCAGGTCAGTGTCCCCTGCAGCACCAAAGGCATTCAAAGCCCAGGTTCTAAAGCCAATAAGACTAGTTTCCAACACCCACCTTGTAGCTGGGTGACCCTGGGAACTCGTTGAACCTCTCTGAACCCGGGTTTCCTTATCTGTAAAACGAGATTACTGACGGTGCCCACCTCACAGGCTTGCAGGAAGGAACAAAGAAGACTGTGGGAAGGCCGTTTATCAGGGGATCTCAACTCCCTGGGGTGGGTAAACAAGGAATTGTTTTATTTACCGAAAACTTGCCATTAGGCATGTTCTGTCAAACCCCGTTTTCCTGTTGGGCAGTAGCGCCCTTGAGGGGATGTCCCTCTGGTTCTATAACTTCTCAGCTACTTCTTTGGTTCATCCTTTGTTGTTGTTGTTGTTATTGTTGTTGCTTCAAACAATCTTATTTCAATTTTTGAAGACTCCGTTTTGTTCACTGAAAAATGACCGATGCTGGAGCCAGCTGCCTGGGTTGGAATTCCAGCTCTGCACTCACTAGCTGAGAGCCGGGGGCAAGTTACTTAACCTCTCTGTGCCCCTAGTTTTGTCATCTGTTAAATGGGGATAATGACAGTGCCTACTCACAGGAGTGTTGCTACAATTAAAGCGTTAGGAGAGAGCCAAGCACGCAAAGTAAGCATTATGTAAGTTTTGCTATTATCATGCCCAGTTCAGAGTTCCTCTCCTGCTCTCCCCGGGGCAAGGCTAGACCTGTGGTTTTGTCTGCTTGCAGTTCTGGTGGTCTCTGTCATCCTCCTTCCATCTTTCCACAACGAGGCCAGCGCTGGGGCCTAGAGGAAGACGTGGAAGACAGCTGTCTCCCGGCAAGGGAGACATTACTCCGACCCAGCAATCACACCGACCCAGCAATCACATGCCCTACGTAGCCCCAGAGGAGGGCTCCCTCCTGGGCATCTCCCAACACCATCGATGGTCCCTTTCGACTCTGGGCCTGTGTCTTCCTGCCCAGCTCACAGCATCCTGGTGCATATCTGACGCCCCACTCAGTGTGGTCCCTGGCTCTCAAATGCACCTACCCTCAGTAGGCTAACTCTTAGACCTGCGGGCACATGCAGAATCAATCTTATGCTGCAGCTGCGACAGAAACTCCAGGCCAGGGGCCAAGGGATGGGGAGGTGGGTCCTGCCCCCTCTCTACCCACAGCTCCCACCAAGCAGCTCACCCCAGGGCTGTTCCACCACACTGTGGCCAGTGCTGTGACAAGCTGGTCAAGGGGCTTATGGGTCCCTGCGTGAGCCAGGTGTGTGTAAGAACCCCTACCCACCAATTCGACGGGGGTTTCCCCTGAGGCCCCTTTCCTTGGCTTCAAAGAGGGAAGCACCCCCACCTCCTGCTCTCCCAACAGGCCAGGTTGTGCTCCTCCAGGCCTTATAGCCAGTGTTGGGGGGTTGGGGCTCGGGGAGGAGGGGCCGACACCCCCACTTTCTGCCAAAGTGGTTTCCCCAACAGCCCTAGGCCGTGGTTCTCCGACCTAGAAGGCAGGCCCCTTGATCCCCCTCCTTTCTTAGCTGCACCCTTCGCTTTACTAATCCGGGTACATGATACCTCACACTGTCCTATGATACATGATTATTAATTTTAAATAAAAGGGGGAGGAGTTACACATTGCTTTTAATGTGTATTTGAATAAGCAAGTGAACAAAAAACAAGCATATTACAAACCAGTATTATAAATACAGTAATAAAGTAATAAACTAAGTGGCAATAACTAATAGAGTAACAGGAAGATACAAAAATATGATAAATATAATAATTTTGTACATGATCTTTAAATAAAACCCTTTCTTTATCATTAGACACATGAGAACAAGCCGCCATACGAAGTCACTGTTTTTGTAGATGCACTGCCGTCAAATGCTGGCCACTCCGTATGGGCCAACCTAATGCTTACCCTCTACGGTGGGTCAGGTATTGTTTCAAAGGCTTCACAAATACTTGGGGAAGCCTCACGGATCCTAAGAGAAAAGCATCATTATGGCCGTCATGGCTGAAGCAACCAGGGCATAATTTCCTGCCGGAGAAACTCAGCAAAGTCACACCACTGGAAAGTACTAGAGCCTGAGTTCAAACCCACGGAGGCTGGCTCTGGAGGTCAGGCCCCAAACCCAAGGTATTATTCTTCAAAAGCAGCACTCCGATGAGCAGTGAACTTCCAACCTACTCCTTTGCCACTTTTATTCCTAATTCGTGGACAGATGGTGGAGCCACACCCTGGAGGGCAGAGCCTCTAGGCTTAGCAGCAAACGGTGCCCCCGGGCAAAAGCAGCAAGGCACAGCTCTCCGGAGACAAGGGCAAACACGGTTAAGCAGATACAGTATCATTGCCCTCCAAGAACATCTTTCCTGTCCGTGTGCTCTTTGTCAGTTGTCCCATCAGGAAAATGGGCATGTACCCTATGCACGCAGAGCAGTGGCTGCAAGAACTAATTAGCGCCTGAAATGGGTGTCAAGATCCCCAGCTAGAGGTGCTATAATAGGGGCAAAGGATTCTCGCATGAATTCCGGTTTTGCATCCCATGGCCCGATCCTCTCAGGGCAGGAGGTGGTGCCCCGTCTTGTCGAGATCTGATCTCTCAACGCAACCATGTGTTTTCTTTCATCCAAATGACTGTGCTCATCTCAGGAGCAGCCTTTAATTTTCTTCTTGGAACCGAGGACCATCCTTACTTACAGCAACAAAAGGTCCCTAGGACGGTGAGGTAAGATTTGAATTAAGATACCTTGGCATATTCCACTCCCTGGCAATTAACGGGCAGGAGGTTTTCAGGAGCACCCACTCGGTTAAGAGCACCCTTTGTCTCATGACTGCCTAGCGTGCTGCCCTCGCGGTGGTTCGGCAGCCCCAGCGGCTGGCTCTCTGCAGGGTGATAAGCACGTGGACGTCGCCGCTGGGACCTCGGAGGGCGCAGCCTGATGGGGAAAGCCGTATGGCTCTCAGACCTCATTCTGCGTCGCTGACATCAGATACGGAGGGGCTGGCTCTCCAGGCGGCCCTTTCTCCCGGGTCTTCCTGACCCTCACCTGCCTTTTGGCCACTGCTGTTCATTAGCATCTCTCCCGGGAGAAGAGAGAAGGGGCAAGAAGAGCCAACTTTTGCTTGTCCGTTTGGCTCCTTGTCAGCAGCTCTGGTAAATGTGTAATCTGATGGAACCATGGTCCAAGATGAGAATTTGGACTCCTTCCCTCTCTCTGCCCCTTGCCAGGCATGTGAACTCCTGTTGAGGCTTCAAGTCCCAGCCTTCCCCAAGGCCCCCAGGCAAAGTCAGAAGTTAGTCACTCCCTCCCTGGCTCCTGAGCCCGTCTCCAGCACTGGGGAGCACTCAGCACACGGTGCGGGTGTTCCCCAGGCCCCGTCTGCAGGCCGGTGGGCAGGGGGCTCGTGGTCTTCCGTTAGCTCCAGCCCCACACGTCCTGGGTCCAGGGCTTGGCACAGGACTGGGGTGTGAGAAATGTGTACTGAATGAACACACACCCACCCAAGTAGACCTTCTTTACCATTTCCTCAGAAAATCAAGAGTTAATGCTTTGAGGGTTTTTCCGGGTTTTTCCACACGTTCTCATTTGTTTGTTGTTTTTAAGAAAACTACATAAACTACATTGCAGAATTTCTAGAGTCCTTGATTCACCTCATTCATTCAACAAATGTTTGTTGACTACGTGTGATGTACCGGTGCCGTTTTAGGCGCTGGAGAAAGAGACAAACCCCTGCCCTTGGGATGCCCACATTCTAGGGACGGAACTCTTTCTCAGGTACTGACTCTCCCCCATAATTTCTGGCTTTATGTTCACCTCTCTAGTCCTTTTCCCTAAAGACAATGAACCATCTGAACCGTGTCCACCCCATAAGCAGAGATACCCAGGGTAGCCGCAGGTAAAATGGCAGGCACCTCTTTTTGCCCTTTTGGGGGCCCCCGAAAATCCATGCTGGTAAGTAAAAAGCTGTTTGGGAGACCAGATGTCAGGAAAAGGCAGCAACCTGGGACAGGTGACATGACAGGGAAGGCTCATCACCTCCTGCCCTAGGAAAGACTCGGGGGCCTTCTTGATGTCTGGGTCTGAGCAGGGAGGCAGAACAGGAGACTAACCCCCGTCCACTTCCACCTGAGTCAGGTCTTTAAGGGGAAGAACGCTGAGTTTATCTAAAGTGCTGTGAATTCCCACAGCCTTCGGCAGACCCATATTCCAGCGTAAGCACAAAAACAAATTCTACAGCCAAGTGGATGACTGGTGATGAGCCACAGGTATGTATTATCACGACTGTTGCTCTCCCCGAGAATTCTCTCTGCGAGGGGAGAGGATCCGCCTCCCAGATGTGATGTTCAGCCAACTTTTTAGCAACGGCTTTTAGTACTTGGTACTGACATAGGGACTGGCAGAGAGGTCGATTTGCACAGTCCAAGTGTGTACCGCTCACACCTAAGGGAAGGGGGATGTTACAGACGAGGCGGTCCCTCTGGGCTTGCCATTCTGAGGATCAGGTTTGAAGCAACCAGAGCCATGATTATAAAGGGAGATCTCTGTGTGGACAGGAAGGCAATCGTTTTTTGATGAGTCTGAGTGATGACTGAAGTCATTTTGGCTTTCCTGGTGTCTGGGTGGAAAGAGAACAGGTGCATGCCTTTGCCAAAAATGACAGCCTAAGAGTTCTGTGGACACCCTGGGAGACACAGTCCTTTTGTGCCATCTGTGAATTCCTCGGAGGCTGGGAGGTCTGCAGGGAAAAGCACTGGGGGGGGGGGGGGGGGGGGGCAAAGTTCTCCAAGGCCTGGTTTCTAAGCGGTCGGTGGGAACAACTGTTGAGAAATGTTTCTCCATCGCCCACGAGAACTACATAGCGGGACTTCTGCTTCAGAGCAGTATTAGCTGCTGTTGGCCAACTGAGGGATCGTGGGCACACAGACGCTTTCTTTCGAAGCCTTCGGGCTTCCTCTACCGTGTCTCTGTCCTTGCCTTACGTCCGTCTCTTTCCAAGTGACATCACACGTGGCTGTGAGCAAGGACGCATGCCCATTTCCTCAGCTTTCGTTAGAGCCGGCAGGATTCCTGCAAAGGCTTTCTCAGTGAGTTTAGAACATTTGGCGAAAATCCGCACTCAGGGCGTTCTATGAATGGTGGGGGGATGGAGCAGGTGGGAGCCCTGTTGGGGAGGGGGTGCTGCTGCAGGCTGCCTGGGCCCCTGGGAAGCCAGACCAGGAGAGAGAGAACCTGGGGACGAGACATGGTTCCCCGAACGGCTTGCATGCAGCTGCATTCAAAATGACTCAAAATGACGCGGAGCTCGACGTGTGCACTCAGGCACCCGCGGGGCGCACAGGCGGGGACAGGGAGTTCCCGTCCCTCAGTGTTGTTCAAGTGCAGATGTTGCAGGCAGCCTCGGCATGGAGCTGACACGCATCCCACGGCATGACACCTGCGGCGCGCGGTTCTCAGGAAGGGCTGAGTGTGTGCATGAGGTCACTGAGCTCTGTAGCTGCCTAACCAGCCTCGGCCTGTGTCTTGGTGACACACATCTGCTGACTGGACGGCTCAGTGCCTCGCGCTGCAGGCTGACGGGTGGGCCATGCTTGAGAGCCTCCTGGCATGTGCCCCTGCCTGCATTTTTCACTCTTGACTGAAAGCATATGCTGTGCACAATCAGGACAGTGTTCGCATGCGGGTCCGAGGCGGCTTCCTACACATCTGGCTGAGGCCGGCTGAATCACTTCCCCCCGGGAGGGTAGCTGCCAGCCCCGTGACATCTGGAGAGTGGCAGGAAGTGTCTGGATTCATCCCAGAATGATTTTTATCTCCACATGCTTTTCCAATTTCATCAGGGCCTCCGTGCTACATTCCGAATGACATGTCCACATTTGCCACGGACAAGAATGACAGATGGAGAAAAATCATCTCTGACCCTTGAAAGCCGGTCATGTTCTATGAGGTAAGAGCTCCGGGGCACAGAAGGTGCTTCAGGAGCAGAGCCCAGAGATGGCTTGAAATATGTAAGTTACGTAGGTATGTTGGAGCTTCTGGAAATAAAAGTCCCCCTTCCCAAACTACTGGTTTTTCGAAGCCATGGAAAGGGCATTTAAAATTTTCCTTTTTCTTTCGTGTTAAGGCATAACTTGCATCGAGTAAAATGCACAAATCTTGAATGTACACCTTGCTGACTGTTTAGTTTTTACACACGGACAAACCCCACAGTGCCACCCCCCCAGACCAAGGGGTTAGGACACTCCCAGCTCTCCAGAAGGCTCCCTGTCCCCCTCCCTGTCAACAGCCCACCGTGCACGTCCCCACTGTCCTGGTCTCTCTATCACGGTCGAGTAGTGGGAAAGGCATTTTTATTTTGGGGTCTTGCTGCTTCACAAATACACACCATACACAAACAGCAGCAATTTTGTAAACTGCCATAAATTTGCACAGGGGACCCGAGTCAAGGTTCAGATTAAGGGATTTTGTGACACCCGCATGCCACGGCACCCAGAGCCGAGGTTTCACAATTGAGGAGGAAATGGTCCCGGAGGCAAACTTTGTCTCTGGCGATGGGGGAGAATTCTCTCGGCTTGTTCTCGCTTCTGAAGCCCTACTGGGGCCCGGCAACTGAGCTTGTGCACCCGTGAACGGACGGCCACACGCCTTCAGGGTCTCCCCGCTCTGAAGGACACCCAGGCCTCGGGCCCAGAGCCCCGGCTCTCCTCCTTACAGCGCCCCTCCCGGGTCTTCCTCCCTCCCGTCCAGGAATGAGGCCCTCGTTGGAGCTTGCTCCTCTCCGGAGAAAACGCTTAGTCAGACCCAGAGCTAGTTGCTGCAGGCCCCACACTGTCCTCAGGAAATACCACGAGAAAGGGCCGCAGGAGGGAGGATTAAACCCTTCTGAGTATTCCAGTGCCCCGTATCTCCGTTCTGCAACTGTCCTCGGTAGACTTTGCCCGGTCAGCTGTCCTCTCTCAGGAATAGCCATCACCCCGAGGACCTGCCCTGCGGGACACTGGCCCCGGCAGCATGGGCACACCTTTTCTGGAGGGCTGGACTCTTTGCCACTCTACTTTCACGGTTAGATTTGAGGGCAACCACTTGGAAGGATCTTCAGTCACGTTTGGGGGGGTTAGGAGAAGGGGGCGCTGGGCACAAGAAAGCTAATGGAAGGGTCCAGAACAAGAGCCATTTTTGCCTGGATACGACACTGACCGTCAGTGGGACCTGGACGGGCCACAGCATCTCTGCCCTCTGTTCCCCATCTGCACGATGCAGGCCATTGATTTAAAAAAAAAAAAAAAAAAAAAAAGACTAAAGGCAGAGCTGTTTTGCTTAGAGCAGAGGTGGGGGAGGCCCGCTGGGAATGTGGCTGCCAGCAATGTGGGCTTTTGAATGAGTGCTTTCCCTAGCTTCTCTGGCTGTAGAACAAGGAGCTGAATTTCCTTATGCTCCCCCGAGGGCCCTGGGTGTCTGGCCGTGCTGACGACAGGAGGCCCCTCTAGGCTATCCTAGAGAAGAGGTCCCTTCCATGAGCGCTCGGGGCAAAGGGCATGTCCGACGGGTCACCGCACCTGCACTCACGGGAGGACGTGGACACGGTAGGACTCAGTAGATAACTTCGAAAACCCCCGCTAGGAGGGAGGCAAGATGCTCTTCCATGTGAGGAGGGTGGACTTTTCCTTCTTCGTGGCCAAGTTCACTGTCTGTGGAGTCCGACTGTGAGCACAGGGACGTCATACAGACTCCCGGTGTTTGGGGAGCTGGCGTTTCGGCAAAACTAGAGCACGTCCCAGGAGAGAACACCCGGGGTGGGGGGGGGCTTCTTTGTCGCCGCATCGTGGGGCCCTCCCTGTCAGACCGATCAGCCCTTGCAGGCATCTGGTCAGCACAATGGGCTCGGGTCACTGGCCTGCAGTCCCCCTTGTCCAGAAATGTTCAGAGAAGGCTCTTTTTCAGGACTGTCAAGATAGTAGGAAGAATTACTGTGTTTGGTCTTTTTCTCGATTGGGCTGGTGTCATCCAGGCACCTCCTATTACTGAGAATTGAATTCATCGCAGCTTCCAGAAGAATCAGGCAGCTGTGTACGTGTGTGTGTGTTCCTATAATGCGAATGCTCTACAACATGGGGCATTCTGATGTCCACGTCCCCCTCTGCACACTGAGGCCCTCAGCTCTATGGGGGAGAGAACAGTCTCGCACGTGCTTTTGAACCTTGTCTTCTTTTGTCCTCGCCTTGGATTTACTTCACCCAGGTGTCCTTTTCTGGATCCTGTGTCGTGCCATATTCGACACAGATTGTATGGGGCGGTCCCCCCTGCCCCGTTCGTGTTGTCATAGCAATAGTGATGGCTGCATCTCTGTACCCGCAGGTGCTCAGAGTGTACACTGGAAGCACACCGTCATCAACACGATTCATGTAGCACTGGGTAGCCCTGTCCCACTGGCTACTGCACAGACCCTGCACACACAGTCCCGCACATGCCCCCTGTGTTGTGCCATGCACACCTTGCCCAGAAACTCTTCGCCTTCAGCAGTCCGCCTCCCTGACCGCCACCACGGCCAAGAGGGGTTTTTCAGTAAAGGGAACAATTTCCAGGCTGAGAACAACTTTTGAAAATGTCGGCCCCACCGTGCAGACATCTTCAGTTTCAGCGAGTTCCTGTGGCAAGGCCTTTCCAGGAATTTGCTGCTTAACTATTTCACAGCCACACGGTGGGGACGGCTGTATTATTAAAATGCTCTGTCTGGGGCTGTCCCCTGCCCACCCGCATCCCCGGGGGTGTGGGACAGTGACTTGTACGTGCAAGAGATGTTCCATGCATGAATGGATGAACTTGGCATCTTTGAACTTAAACCACGTCTCTATTTCCGACATACCCATCCTTGATAAAATAAGCTTGGGTTCAAAAGAAAGCTGCATCTGAAGTGAGGTCTCCTTACAGGAGAAAAAAGAAATTGCCATGCATGCATTTTAACAATGGGGATGCTGGAATGAAGATGTGTTTCCCACCCCTGAGATTCTTCAAATCATTTTTAATGAGGTGGGTTATCTATAAATAATGTCAACTTCTGTTACTCTCCTCCTCCCATTTCCTCCCCCTCTGAGATGTCCTTTTACCCACCCCATCCACAACTTTGAGTATCTAATTATGTCTATTATCCAAGACCCACATTCCAAGAAGCCCCCCTTAATGTTCCTGACTCCCTTCATTAAAGTATCTCTGTGGCTTCTACAGAGTTCTGCCCTGAATTCCAGCCATGTGGATCCTCGCCCAACCCTCTTACTCTGTGCTCTGTGGAAAAACTGGAGAATAGGACCAGGCTCTCCCCCGAGGGATTTTTTTTTTTAATTAAGGTATAATTGATATATAACATTATCAAGAGCTTTGCACATGGTAGGCAGTCAGTGAATATGCAGGAATGAAAGGTTCCAGTGGGAACCCTTTTGTAATTCAGAAGTGATTCAGATTAACTTTTGGGAACACGGATTTCGATTATTACCACCTTCCATTTCCTCTTTTGCATGTCCAAAAATTAAGCTATGGAAAGTAATCTGCACATTCACTTGTCAGTCTTTACACATACATATCATAAAACTTATCTTTGCGGGTTCCTAGCTGGACTATTTGTAATAGCCCTAAGCTGGAAACCATCTAGATTTCCATCACTAGAAGAATGGATAATAAATTGTAGAATTTCACACAGTAGAATACTACAGGGCAATTATAATGCGCAATCTACCACTATAGGCAACAATTTGGATATATCTCATTAACACAGCGTTGAGTAAAAGAAGCCAGGCACAAAAGAGTATAATCTCATTTAGGTAAAGTACAATGAGAGACAACACTAGTGTTTGCTATTAGAGGTCAAGATCGTGACTTCCCTCGGAAGCATAAGGACTGGAGGGGAACATGAGGGGAGGTTCTGGGGTGCCGATAGTAAGCCATTTCTTGATTTGGGTGCTGACTGTACAAGTTTTCAGTCTGTAAAGATTTACGGCATGTTTCACCTATGACACAGGTACGTTTCTCTGGGCATATCTCTGCCACATGCACTGTCTCTGGAGAGACTTTGGCCTGGATCCTTCTTTCCATGTCAAGGATCCAAAGGTATCAGGAATTGGGGCACCCAGGTGGCTCAGTCAGTTGAGCATACAACTCTTGATACAACTCAGGTCATGATCTCAGGGTCGTGAGATCGAGCCTTGCGTCGGGGTCCACGCTGGGCGTGAAAAGAGAGTTCCTCTCTCCCTCTCCCTCTACTGCTCATGCACTCTCGCTCTCTAAAAATACAAATAAATAAACAAAAGGTATCAGGCATCAAGCTCTGCCACAATGACAGTGTACGTGTGTATTAGTTATCTACTGCTGTGTAACAAATAACCCCCAAACCATAGTGGTTTTAAAGAGCAACTGTATATCATCTTGGAGCTTCTGCAGGTCAGGAATCCAGGAGCAACTTAGCCAACCAGTCCGACTCAGATTCTCCCATGAGGTTGCTGGCAAGATAGCAGGAGCTGCAGTCACCTGAAGGCTTACCTGGGTCTGTAGGCTCCACTTCTATTATGACTTAGTGGCATGCCTGTGGGAAGGAGGCCTCAGCTCCTCACCATGAGGCTCCCTCTGCGGATTGCTTGAGTGTCCTCACAATATGGCGGCTGGGTCCCCCAGAGCAAGTGAGAAGGAGTGCAAGGAACAGCCTCGGTGTTTTTTATCACTTAGTCTCAGAAGTCCCACTTCATCTTTCCTACCATATTCATCAGAAACGAGTCATGAAGTCCAGCCCACACTCAAGGGGAGGGGAATTAACGTCCACCTCTTCTTGAAGGAGAAATATCAAAGAATTTGTGGATATATTTTTAAAACCATCAAAGTCCATCTCCAAAACACAAATCATTTACATTCTTCCCATATGTAAAAGACAGTCATCCCCTCCCAAGGCCACCAAAATTCTTGCCCATGTGAGCATCAGCTCAAATCCCAGAATTTCATTATCTGAATCAGGTTCAGGGGCAGATGAAGCTTCCTTGGGTATAGTCCTTGAATACACTTCCTCTCAGTCTGAGCTAAAGATACCAGTTATCTGCACCACCCCCCCCCGCCGCCACAACACACACACCCAACATTCAGTGATGGGACAGGCACGGGGCAACCACCATATAGATGCACCTGTTCGAAAGGGGTAAAAGAGGAGGCACCCCAAAGCCACTAGTGGGAGCGGTAGTGGTCCTGAAATGCAGCTGGGCAAATGATGGAAGTTCCCTGACTAGGATTCAGTCCTGTATCTGCTCGGGAGTGAGTCTCATGGCTCTTGATTCTACCTCTGAGTATGTCTTCCTTTTCCATGAAAGGTGACATGTGTTTGCAGCTGCATGATTTTGTTTGCTCCTTGCCAGTGGAATTCTGGGAGTCCAAAGACCTCTTTTCATCTTGTACTATCTCTTTACATTTCAGACTAAATGTGATTTTTCTATCTTTTTTTTTTTTTAAGTAGGCTCCATGCCCAACGTGGGGCTTGAACCCACAACCCTGAAATCAAGAGTCACATGCTCTACCTACTGATCGAGCCAGCCAGGCGCCCTGCCTCAAATGTGATTTTTTTAAACCAAAGTGAACCTGGGGTACACGGCCTCTCTCCTGAGACGCAGGCTCTGAAGTGAATGTGGTCCTCTATTTCAAACTGGTGTGTGGCCACCACACCCAACAATCTCTCAACCTGCCACTAACATGCCCATGAAAACTTAGGGAAATATATATTTTTTAATTCACATTGCTGAAAACTAAGACACCCCTTGCCCCAAGAAAAAGACAAAATCTCAGAGAAACCGATATTAAACAATAAGGTGGACAGAGAAAAAATTTCATAAACTTACTGTCATTTTTTAGCTCAGGGAATGATCTGGTTTCACATCTCAAAACAGAGACCAGCAGAAGAAAAGGAGGGGAGAGATCTGTAGCTTCCTTATCATCACCAGAAACCCAGGCAGCTAGCCCTCTACCTTTTGGGCACTATGCCTGCCCACCCACCCCAGCCAGTATGACCATCTCTACACGGAGAAGGGCCACCCTGGCAGAAGGAGGTCAGGCAAATAGTCACAGATACTGGATATCCTGAGATGTAGTCCCCACAAGTGAAGCGGTAGAGACAAAAGAACCTGGGTAGCAGGGCATGCTGGGAATTGTAGTTTTTGTTTTCTACAGCAATTCAGAGTATAAAAGAAACTCGCCCAAGCACAGGGAAATTATGATGAGCCCCAACACCAGCTAAAAGAGATGAACTTCTCAATAAAGTACAATTAAATACAAACGGGGACATCTTTTTCTTGAAGAGTATCTACATTTTGAAGAAGAACAAGAACAGGAACAAGAATCTGCATCTAAAACCCCCAGACTGAATCTATAAACAAGAGAAACAGAGGAGAGGAATATTTAAATATCAGCTGACTATCGACCCTAACAATGGAAGAAGTGTGGATGAAAGATTTTGGAAGACTAACAACTTATGAAATTAGAACCTGGATATATATGTTTCAAAACACTAGACTTTGGCTGGAGGAATTGGTACACCTAGAAAAGTCAAGAAAATGTTACAGTGTTACTAGCAGTTCTCAAACAAGTATGCATCAGAATGACCTGGAAAACCTGTTAAAACAGTTTGCTAAGCTCCACCCCTCCCACCCCCGCAAGAGGTTATAATTCAGTGGGTCTGGGTGAGACCTGAAAATTGGCATTTTGAACAAGTTCCCAGGTGATGTTGAAGGTCCTAGGACTCCACTTGAAGACCCACTGAGGTACTGGAAAGTGTATTATAAAATTACTATGATTGATGAATGGATAAAGAAAATGTATATCCATACAATGGAAACTATAAAAAAGGAACAACATATTGATCCATCCTACAACATGGATGATGTTGGGAACATGATGCTAAGTGAAAGAAGCCAGACACAGAAGGCCACATAGTGTATGGGTTGTTTCTACGGTGGGTGATGAAAATGTTTAGGAATTAGACGGTGATGATAGTTGCACGACCTTGTGACTATGCTAAAAAACACTGAATTCTACATTTTAAAATGGTAAATTATATGGTATTCCAACTAGATATCAATTTTTAAATGTAACCAGAAAGTTTACCAAAAGAAAATATAAGTGGCTCTCTACATATTCTTGGGGTAAAGATAGACACTAAAAATAAAAAAACATAAAATTTGACTCCATGTGTCTAAAAAAAAAAAAAAAAAACTTGAAGCTAAATAGTAAACTTCAAAACACTATTTGCAACAACTATGGTAGCATCAACAACCTTACTCTTTCAGACTTCACAAATTATTACAAAAGAAAAAGACGAACACCTACAGAAAAGTGGACTAAAGAACTGGTAGTTCTTTTTTTTTTTTTAAAGATTTTACTTATTTATTCATGAGAGACAGAGGGGGAGAGAGAGAGAGAGAGGGAGAAGCAGGCTCCCCGATGCGAGACTCGATCCCAGAACCCTGGCATCACGACCTGAGCTGAAGGCAGACGCTTAACCATCTGAGCCACCCAGGCACCCAAGAACTGGTAGTTCTTAAAAGCTGAAATACACATGGCTGGAAAATGTACTTAAAATAGTCAGTCTAATTACCTATCAAAAAATAGAAGTTACACTAAGATCACTAAGATACTTTTTTTGCCTAAAAAATTGGCAAAGAATTTTAAAAAACAATCTTTGGTAGGTGAGAGTCCAGACTTCCTGGAGCGGAGAGGGGCAATTTGGCAACGTGCATCTCAAACCTTTAAAGTGTATGTATCCTTAGGTATCTTTTGATCCTGCAACATCACTTACATGATTTTATACTAAAGAAATAGTTAAGGGGCACCTGGGTGTCTCAGTTAAGCTTCTGACTCTTGATTTTGGCTCAGGTCATGATCTCAGGATGTGAGATCGAGCCTTGCTTTGGCTCCGCGCTGAGCGTGGAGCCTGCTTGAGATTCTCTCTCTCCCTCTGCCCCTACCCCCCTCTAAAGAAAAAAGAAAGAAAGAAATAGTTAAGAGTGCATCCAAGCAACTCTCCTTCAGGTGGTTGATCAACAACCCCGTTTAAGATTTCCGACATCAGAAAGAAAGGAGCTGTGTGTGAAACAGGGAGAGTTGTATTGAAAGATGGTCCAACTATCAGATGAAATGGTCCTCAGCCATTAAAAATGATGTTGTAGAATTAATATTTACTGCCATGGAAAGATGCTCATGATATACAGTCACATGGAAAACACAGGTTACAAAATTATATATCTAGTGAGCCAAGTGTTTTTTTAAGCTGTGTCTGTGATATAAAAGATCCAGAAAGCCATACACCTGGGGTTACGGAAGGTGTCTCTGGGTGATGAGAGGAAGATGGGTTGTTTTTTTCTTTCAAGCTGCTTTCTTCTGAAAGTACTATGCAGTGCTTTTGTAATAAGGAAACGGTTTGCACCTTTCTAAAGTAATGTAATGTAAAATTCAAGGGGACACTCCATTTTCTGCGATGACACTCTGATGTACAGGAAATGGAAACCAGGAGCAAAGCGTAAAACTGCAGAATGAGGCAGAGATGCCGAGGGGCCCCACTCTTTCTGCTGTATTCTTGCAATAATATTCCCTCTGCTGTATTCATACCGTAAAAGTACACGATTCTGCTAACCAGAGGCACCCTGCTCTTGAGGAAACTCGGTAACTTCAAGGAGAAGGTGCTTCTTGAAGAACATCATACATTCTTAGAGAAATCTTTATTTCCCTCAATATTTTATCTGGGAGAGAATTCAGAGACCCCACATCACTGAGCAGGTAAGGACATCAGACTTGAACAGCTTAGTGGGGGCCGTCTTCACTAGCAAGAATAGCTATTTGCAGGCTCCACGCCAAGTGTGTTCCCTGTATTAACTTCCTTAATCCTAACGGCAACCCAATATGCTAGGTACTATTATTATCCCCACTTTAGAATGAGAAACTGAGGCACAGAGAGATTAAGCCACTTCCCAAGCTCACAATATTCAAATCTAAACATTCTGGCTATCTGGCTATGGGCGCCTGGGTGGCTCAGTTGGTTAAGCGACTGCCTTCAGCTCAGGTCATGATCCTGGAGTCCCTGGATCGAGTCCCGCATTGGGCCCCCTTCTTGGCGGGGAGTCTGCTTCTCCCTCTGACTCTCCCCCCTCTCATGTGCTCTCTCTCTCTCTCAAATAAATAAATAAAATCTTTAAACATTCTGGCTATGAAGTCTTTTTTTTAAGATTGTATTTAGTTGAGTGAGAGAGAGAGAGAGAGCATGCAAGCAAGGAGCAGAGGGAGAGGGAGAAGCAGACTCCCCACTGAGCAGGGAGCCCAATGTGGGGCTCCATCCCAGGACCCTGAGATCATGGTCCGAGCCAAAGGCAGACACTTAACCCACTGAGTGACCCACGTGCCCCTCTGGCTATAAAGCCCTATAAGACTTTTTAGAGTCTCTTTAACAATAACTTTATACTTCTGGGTCCAAACAAACATCTTGCTATTGTTACTTGGGAAAGTTTCTTTACCTTCTCATCAGGCTATGATCACTCTTCCCAAGAGGGTCCGAGTAGTCCTAGAGATTTCTTGCCACTCCTGATCCTGAAGACACAGGGTTCCTTGGACCCCGCCCCTAGATCTCCTTCCCTGTTTCCCAACCCCATTGCCTCTTGGGTTCACATCTGGAGAGAAGATAGGGGTAGGCAACCCCTGGGTTGTTGGCGTGATGGATCCTCATAGCACCGTATCCTCAGGGGGGGTTAGGGTTTGCAAGTCATGCCCCAGTCCCTCCCGCCGGCGGCAGCATGCCAGGCACACGGAGATCCAGATCCTGTTCGAAACCGGAGGCATGGACAGTGCTCTTGAATTTTCAGGAAGTTATTTAGTTACAAATGGGGGAGCAGGGGAGGAGTCCACCTGGGTTGCATGGAATAAGGGACCATGTCGTCTCTAGAGAATTTTAAAACGATAACTAAACTAGGTCTGCTTATTTGTTTGCCTTTGAATTGACACAAAGTCTGTTTTTTATCGTCTCCATGCACCGAACATTCTAAATAATGTCCGTGATAAAAGACACGATCTGGTGGACTGGACCTCTCCCACGGACACCCCCCCCCCCGCCCACTCCACACACACACCTTGGCATACCACAGCTTTCATTCGCAGCTTTTCTTAGGTTCTGCTATTTTATTTGTGAGTCATTAACCCTCACTGGGTTCTTGGTACCCCAAGTGGTGGGAGAGGAGGATGGGTTGAGGGAGCTGGGTGATGGGAGGGAGGGAGGGGTTGAACTTGCCTTGAAACGCTGTCTCCCTCTCTTCCCCAGTGAAGGCTGTCTGGGAAACAGGAGCTGGGAAGCCAGGCATGGGGCCCAAATCCGACTCTCCCCTGGGGGCAGACATTGTCCCCAACTTGGAGTCAGGCTCCTGCTGGGAATAGGGCGTGCCTTGGAGACCCAGCCCTGATGTCCCAGCTTCTACAAGACGTTCCCTGTGCCCCAAGGCAAAGTTAGTCACTTCCTTCTCCAGCTCCACAGCACTCCTTTGTACACCCCTTTGTTAGAACACTGGGCACACTGGAGCCCCCAGATCACCCCACTCTGTAGGGACCTCCCTGAGGGCAGGCACTGACTTGTTCATCTTTGTTCCCTGGGTTCTACCCGGGGGGCGGGGGGGGGGGGGGCTGACACGGAGCAGATGCTCAAAAAATGTTCAGTGACCCCAGAAACAGAATCCCACGCTGTCTTCATCTTTCCCCCCATGAAACGTGTCCGCTATCAGTCCGTGATTACTAGGGTCCGGGGTGAGGCATTATCCATTCACTCGTTCCTCGGAAGCTGGTTTATTTATTCTTATGCAATGATCATTATGGTAAGGCGCTCTTCCTGTCTCTTTACTGTCATTGATCTGAGGGGTTTCATTCATCGAAGACATTCAATGGCAAAGCTCATAGAGCAATAGCGACTCAGGGCCAAGCGCGGATGTTTCTGGAAGGAAATGCAGACATGCCAGAGGGAAGCGGCCGCGGTTCCTGCAGTCTGTGTCCCGGCCGTCCCGCCGAGGCCGGCGGCAATCAGGGCTTTGCCGGGGCCTCGGTGAAGGACAGGAACGGCTTCCCAACCACGGGTGGGGAGGAGCCGGGAGGGAAATGCGACGGGACGCGTTCAGCCTTGTCCGGGCCACACCCAGTTTAGTCAACGACTTCTGAACCCCGAGAACGTAAAGGAACACAGTGGAGCTTGGACCTAGGGCTTCGAAATAAAACTGCCAACCCGCTTCAGCAGCAAAGCACGAGCCCAGCCCTCTTCCAGGACGGCAGCGCCCCCCGGCCGCCAGGACCGTCTGCAAAGGGAGAGGGGTCCTGCAGAACACCGCACAGGTCTGCGGAAGGGGCGCCCGGCCGCCCCATCTCCTTCCTCCCCTCCGCACAGAGGAACCCGCACGGTGGCTCCCACCCGAGCCGTGTCAGCAGGAATCCGTGCGAAGAACTTTCTGCCAAGATGAAATTCAACCTCCGTGGGCCTGTGCTGGGGCGGCATGTTAAAATACATTTTTCGAGGCACCTGAAATGTCAAAGCATGTAAAATAAATAAAAGCCAATTAACAGTCGCATCTGGGGGGGAGACAGCGCTGGGTGGGGGGGAGAACGAGATGGAGGGGGAGGCCTTGGGAAGCACCCAGCTGATGGCTTTTGCAGCACTTCCTGAGGCCCAGGTTTCACCGATGCTCAGAACCTTCCGTGGCCTCTCTGGGAGTGTTCGCAAACCCATACCCCATGGGCCAAATCCAGCTCACAGCTGTGTTTCATTTGGCTCGAGTGGCGTGTTCTTTTTTAAAAGTTGAAAATCTGCTAATAGGACACGTGCTTTCCAGGCGACCGCAGTCCTCACTCCTCCCAAATGTCTTACAACAGGCTGGTCATGTGACCTGCGGGGCCTCCTCTGTGGGCATCCGGGTCTGTGACCCCTATGCTCTGGACTCTCAACCCTGCCTGCCCATTGGACTATTCCGAGGGAGCTTTAGAAAATACCCATGTCTGGGTCCCACCCCTAGAGAATTTGATTTAATCTACCTGGGGTACAGCCTGGACAGCAGTCTTAAAAGCTCCCCAGGTGACTCTAGTGTTCAGTGAAATTGGAGAGCCACTGCCCTTGACAGAGTCCTGACCCAGGCCGCTTTCCACCAGGCACTGCTTATCTCCAGAGTGACCGGTTCTCTTGACCTAAGGCTGCGCCACCTGGTCATAGAAGCACCACCTCACCCAGACCCTTGAATCTGACCTTCTCTGAAAGGGGTCCAGGCCAAACTCCCCAAAGGATCCCTAATGACTTGGAAGGTAATGATCCCTTTTGAAATGATGACTTTAGGGCCACTTTTCTAGAGCTTTTAATAGTTGGTGACTTTAACCACAGGCACATTCAGAATCAATCAACCTATATTAGGCATGAAGCACTTTCTCATTTGACTCCTCATCTTAAGATCTATAACAACATCATGAAGGTATTACTGTCCCATTTTACAGGTGGGAAAATGGGGATACCTAGCCCTGGGGCCATAAAAGCCCTACTTGGTAACTCTGGCTACAGTTGAATTTATTTTAATAAACACTCAGTGTCTGTTAATGCAGTCTGCAGAGGGCTCTATTCCAGAACAGCCCTGACGATTGTTTACAGCCAGAATGTACTCCGGAGGGTCGGTGCCTGTGCCACAGTGGTTGGTAAATGTTTGCACTTAGAATTAACGGACATATATTAGGCACCAGACACTTTGTCCGATCACTGCTGTTGCTAGATCCACAACAAAGGTGAACAAGGTGCGGCTGCCATGCTCGAAGGCTCATGCCTCCAGGGGAAAGTAGATGCTGCCGTACTCACAACGGGGTATATTGCGCAACCGAAGAGGGTGTAAGCTGAGTATGTGAACGCATCAAGAGGGCAGCATATACTTCAACCTGCAAACACCAAGGAAGGCTCGCAGAGCAAGAGACATTTAGATCGGCACCTTGAAAGATGAGTAGGAGTTTCCCAGGCAGAGGAGGGGGGGAGTGGGTGGAGGTAACTCGCTAAGCAAAGGCATCGAGGCGCACCACGACCCCGCATGTTTGGAAAACTTGGCTCTGCGTCAGGAAAAGAATTCCAGATTCCCTTGAACGTCAGTATATCCTGCTTACCTATAAACCTAATGGTTCTGAATGGCCTCGATAATTTTCTTCAGTATGTGGCCCATTGAGGTGAGTTGCAGATGAGTTTCCCAGCTGCAAAGACGGAGCTTATGGCCACAGCATCTCTCTTCTGTTACCCAGCACCCCTCCTTTTCAAATAGCATTCCAGAAATCTAAAAGTGACCCTTATCTCCAGCAGAAAGTAATCTCTTCTCCTCTCTCACTGTATACATACATATACATATATATATAATATATATACATATACACACACACACACATAATTAGCACACTGGCGTTGTTAATTACCTTACGTTGGCTAATTCCAATGGCAGCATAATTTTTAAAAATCTCAGGAAAAAGATGGAAATCCCAGAAAAAGGAGCACACAGTGTAAACACTAATATTTGTGTTTGGGATATTTGCTTAAGCTCGTCTTGGGACAGTTAGAGCCCAAGTCATTCCACTGATCAATACACTCACATGGATGTCTGTCATTCCTCTTGGCCATGTCTCTTAAAATCCACACTCTGTCGCTTACCCTGGACATCTTTTTTTCAACGCTGTTGAATTCAGAAGTTACGGATTTTTATATTCAAGCCCCGTGAGTTATCTAAAGGCTTTTATTTGATCTAATTATGGCTCCACCTTCTAAAGTGAATGCATCCTCAGAAGTACCATTGCCTTGTCCGAGATCAGCCGAAATGTCTGTGCATGAGCCTGCACTTCTCCTTTCCACGTGCATGTGTGTTAGCCCGGAGCAATGTACATGACTTTGATATTCTTCAATATATGCAAGCTTAATTACAAACTTAGGGGCCTAAGGTAGGTCAGCCCTTCATTATCATTAATGAACCTTCTTCATCTGTACTGAGAGACCTCTAATTGGGCTTATTTCTTACAGTAGGCATGAAAGCATCCTTCAGAAGTATACTTCGCCAACCTATTTTGTGGGGTAAACCTGCTAATCCATGCAAGCTGGAGGACCCGCGGAAGAGAAATAAATTTCATGACATGAGCTGGTTGAGGAAGCCACAATGAAAATCCACTATATCACAACATATACTTGGTTCATTAATCTGTAAGTAGAACCTGGCTTTAATTATTCATGATAATAGCCCTTAATATACTAGTTCGCCACAGCATATTTTGTATCAGTAATGGAGGTCTCTGTCCTTTACGAACTTATTACAACTCTCTGCTATTAAATCTTCATGGAGAGGTGGGGTAAGAGCCTGACCAGGGTTTTCATGGGAATGTCATGTTCGAAGCGTAATAACCAGGCTTTACTGTTCTGGAGAGACTTTCATCCTAAGGATCTCAAAGCACTTTACAAGCCTTCATTAGTGCCAGGAATACCCCGAAGGTACCCTGGTTTTACTATCTTTGTTTTATAGGTGAAGAAACAAGACCCAGGCTGGTGAAGTGACTTGCCCAAGGTCACAAAACAAATCAGCCGGACATATTGCAGGACTCAGGCAGGTTTACGTGGTGACTGGTTTTCTCCCGAAGAAACCACTTGTGTGTCTTTTTGAGCTAAAGTCACCGTGGCCATGGCCTTCAGTGTGTGGGTGGCCCCCCACCCGGTACTCTGGCACATTCGAGGCACTTAACAGACCCTCAGTGCCTGCTGAAGGGAGAGACGAACAATCATCTTGCTGGTGCTTCCGACGATTCAAAATGCCTTGTGAGTTACTCAGACTCTTTTTTTTCACAATTTCTGTCCCACTTGGTCTTGGGAAGTATGCTAAAGATGCCTCCGCTGTCACTTTCACATCACACTAAGCAGAAGTGAGTGTTTGCAGGGTTTTGCTCTTAGGAAGAGACAGAGAAAGATTTCCATCCCCCGTGTTATAGGATATCAATAAAAGACCTTCGCTCAAGGTAGGCTCTGCTGTTGTTTTGGAGAGTTCTAGATAATTAAGTGGTAGGTTCTCCTGCTAAGTCCAGCTATACTTTCTAAACCCTCAAGCTTCAAGAAAATGGAGAAAGAGCTTTGAAAAAGGTATTTTTTTATGCCTAGTGACATGTAGACTGTGGATCCTACTTTGAGGTTGGGGAGGGTGGATCTTTTTTGTTTGTTTTGCTTTAAATGTGTGTATTTGAACCCAGCTCAGATTTACATTTAAGATATTTTTAAAAGCGTCCGCACTCCCCGTTGTGTGGAATGCCAGGAAACGGGTTCATTCCACGAGGAATGAGCTTTCAGCTCTGTCCTTTGTGACAGATTCCAGAGCGTCTCTACCTTCAGGCAGGCGGGTCACCAGGCCGCTCCGGTGACCCCCCCTAACCTGTACCAGGCTGCCGGCAAGCACTCCTGTCAGCTCTGTTTACTCTGGCAAGACTGATGGCATCCAGGTGGATTTCCCAACCCCCGCGCCTCCTCACTCCGCCCCCACTGCTCCTCTCCGACCCACAGCCCCGAGGCCTTTGCCAGTTGCAGAGATCCCCATGCAAACCTGGGCTTCTGGCTCAGCTTCTAAGGAGAGCAGGCCTGAGGCAGGGCGGCCACCTGAGTCCTCCACCCCCTCCACCCCCTCCCATCACCCCCTGCCCCAGCCCCAGAGTGTGTCCCCTGGCCTCTGGGAAAATGTGCCTTTGTGCTTGTCACTGCCCTGGCTTCTCCCTGGATAAAATCACTGGCCTGGGAGGGCTGTGCTGTTAGGCAGATAATCCTGTGAAGCATCTGGGGGGCCTGGTCAGGAGATGTTCAGCTCAAGAATGTCAGGAGGAGATGGAAGGGTGCCGGAGATGGGCTCCCGGCTCGGGCCAAGGGTAAACAGGCTGTTTCCTGGTGCACGCAGCCTCGGCTCGGCCAGCTCCCCTGGGCTGGTGATTGCTGCTGACCTTCAGGACTCAGGATCACCATGACTGTTAGGTACTGAGGTGTTGTTAGGCTCTCCCAGACGTGGCGCTGAGCACTAGGGTCTCCACCACGAGTAAGGCTCCGTTCCCCAGGGAATGTGTGTGTGTGTGGAGGTGGGGAAGGAGGGGGGCAAGTTAAAAGGTAGGAAAGCAAACGCTAAACTCCATGCTGCAGAATCCAGAAAGGGAGTGGAGAGGGTGTCCAAAGGCACAAAAGGGATGGGGACATGGGGGCTGGAAAGGAGAGCATACGTGACGGAAGAGCAGAGGTGTGTTCAGGGACCGTGGCAGAGGGATGTCTGGGGCAAGGGTTCACACGTGGGGGGAGTGGGGGCGCTGGGAGAAGAGGGTCTTGAGTGCCAGGCAGAGGGGTTATCCAGCAGGCAAAAAGAAAAATGTTCTGGAAGGATTAACTAGGAAAGTGGGAGACTGGCATTATCCAGGCGATGTTCTAGAAAATTAATCTGGCATCAGTGTGTAGGTGGAAAGAGACTGAGAGCAGGAAGCCGGTTGATGATAGGAACCCCCACATGATTTGATAAGGCCTGCTTAACCTGTTCACAGTCAAGAGCCTTCTTCAACCCCGGAGCCTCCACACCCTTCCATGGTGAACTTCATTCATCCCTCAGGTCTTGGCTTAAATGCCACTTTTTCTGGGGAGACCTCCCTGACTGACCCCACCTTAGGCAGGGCGCCCCAAAGCCCCCTTGCTTTGTCACAGTGACCTCATTGTGTTTTGTGTGTGGTTAAAACAACAAGGGCAAACACCACCCAACATAAAATTTACCATCTTCACTATTTAAATATGCGGCTCAGTCATGTTAAGTATAATCACCATTTTGTGCAACAAGCACCACCATCCATCTCCGGAACTCACTTATCTTGCAAAACTGAAATTCCGTATCCATCTACAGCTCCCCTTTTCCCTCTCGCCCAGCCCCTGGCCGCCACCCTTCCGCTTTCCGTCTCTGTGAATTTGACTACCCTTAGGTACCTCATATAACAAGCGGAATCATACAGTACTTGTATTTTAGTATAGCCAGCGTTTAGCTACTTCACTTAGTGTAATGTCCTCAAGGTTCATCCGTATGATAGCACGTGACAGGATTTCCAACCTTTGTAAGGTGAAATAATATTCCATTCCGTAAATATCCATAATAGGTAGAGAGAGAGAGAGAGAGAGAGAGAGAGAGAGAGATGGATGGATGGATCATATTTTGTTTACCCATTCATCCATTCATGGAAATTTGCAGACTTTTTATTTTTAAATAAAATGGACTCTGATAGAATAAAACAGAATAAAAACAGGAGAGTGCATTCTTGTAATAAGGGTTTGTATTGAGTTGAGAGTCCCTTGCCAGAACGCCTATATAACAAGATTGGCAAGATGGGAAACAAAATTTAGGAACATGAAAACTCCCTCCTCTCTCTTGTGTAACAGTGCAAGCGTGCAGAGGGGGTATGGATGACTTTTCTCACCTTAAACCACCAAAATGAGCAAAAGAGGAGTGAGAAAGTGCTACTTCTCCTGGCCACATTTTTGCAGGCATTCTCCACCCTTGGCACTCTCTGTATGGCACTATGCACGGGCTGGCTGACTAGCTCCAGTCCTCCTACCTGCATGATCCTAGAGGCGCTCACCAAATCAGAATGTCGTCTTCTGCTACTCAGCTTCCCTGGCCACTGGAGGCCCAATTGAGGAGCCATGAGTCTTTTGCCTCTCAATGTGCTTCCATTTTATGCTCCTAGCACCGCATATTAAACCCTGGACAGGAGTCCTTCCTTAAGAGCAGGACAGTTGTCTGAAAGATTTATACCTTGCAGCCACAAAGTGTAAGGAGGGACACACACACACACACACACACACACACACACACACACACACGTACACACCTGCACGCACACCCTGGGGCCAAGGAAGCCAAGGGGAGAGGTTGCAATCATACCTTGGTGACTGTAGGATGGTAAGGAGAGGATATGGGGGTAACCGTCACCTCAAATCTTTTCCCTAGCCATCGGCAGGGACATCACCACTGCCTCCACCGTATTTGCCCTTTGTTCTGGCTGTTACACAGATGTGGAATGATGTAAGTGTGCACTGAGGTCCAGGGCCTCCGTGGATGCAGCGAGGTCCTCTGCTGACCTATGTCTGGCGCCCTTGATTGCCCGAAGGCCCCAGGACTGCACTGGACCGGGAGGAAAGTCATCAATAAATACCCCAGCCTGAGAGAACCAACCAAATCTGTATAAACAAGAACTGTGAGCTGGAAATAGCACTGGTAGTTGGTTAACATAATAGTCACATCCCTTGAGATACATCTACAGTTCAAAGATCCATAAGGCATTTAGGTGTAGATAAAAGCTGCGGTTGGGATGCTAATATGTAATATGATTATGCTAATTTTCAATATAGGTGATAACATAGAAATTCAAAATTAAAGAACCGTATCTGACACTTGCTTGTTGTAGGTGAACTTTAAAATTGCTCCGGGAACTCAGAACACCTTACTGAGATGTAGAGACACCAAAGACATGAATTGATACTGAACTTCCAATATAAATTAGACATTTAGAAGCGGGACTCAGTCAAAATAGGGTTAAGGTCATACTTTGAGTTCCTCTTTACCTCTACAGGTGACAATGATAGATAAAATGTAAAAATGAAACACAACAAATGCATAGCCAAGCTCAAAAAGAAAACAAATACTTCCAAGGACTCTAAATTATTCAGAAATACTAGTTGACAAGTGGTAAACAAGGTTGATGGGTTCAAAAGTACCCCCTGAGAGACAGGAGACCAAAGCCAGGATCGTTACAAAACAGCCCAGATTCAAACACTGAGCAGTGAGGTGGCTTCTCTCCAGCCCAGGATACCAGGTGGAGCTTCTCCCACATCCCTAGGTAGGTGGCTTCTTAAGAGCCAGAGGTCCAAGTGATAATCTTAGCATATTTTTTATCCTAAATGTGTTTATGGGAATGATTTCCCACTTGCCTTGATTCGGGGTGCTTTTAGTGCTGCTTCCTTATGAAGAAGCGCATCCTTCTGTAAGCCTTGCTTTCCCTCCTGTAGGCTGGAGGGAAACGTCATCAAAGTGACGTTAGAGGCAAGACGGATTCTGCAACAGAGTATTAGACCAACAGTGGAACACTCACGAGCAGTATCAGAAGACAGAAGACTCACAGCGGAGTAACATGGCCAATGTGCTAAAAGAAAAAAAGGATCTGTTCAGAATTCTAAAGTATCATTCACAAGTAAGAGCGAAAGAAAAGCTTTTTCAGCTTTGCAGTCAAAGGGCATTTGCCCTTCACAGATCCTCACTGAAAAGACTACCAAAGGACTTAATTCAGCAAGAAGAAAAGTGAACCCAAAGGGATGGCATGGAGTATGAACAAAGAAAGCCCAAATGAGGGGGGAAATATAATGGTAGGTGAACTGTGGACTGTAAATTTGGGTAGAAGTTATCTGAAGATGTTTAAGATAAGAAGGAAATGTTGTAACATGAGCCAACACAAAGAAATAATTCACCAGTATGAATAAGAAAACACTTGGTCTGCTCTAGATTTGCTCTGTTCAGCCATCCACCAGAAGTGGGCTGAGTAACCTGCACCTATTGATTGATTTATACTCCAGTCTTATTCCAAGAAAGATTTAGGTTAGCTAACTTGCAGCTATTCCTGGTCTTCATTTTCAGATCCAGGAACTTCCTAAGGGAGTCGTTGGCAGCCTTTTGGTTGAACCTTTGGCACTACTCCCAGGGAGAGCTCTCCATGTTCAAATGAATCATGGGATGTGGGTTGTTTTTTTTTTTTAGAAATCCAGTCCCTCTAGTCTTCCAGACAAACACACTAAAGACTTTTAGAAAAACTCAAAGGAACATGGGACCTATGAAAAAATTCCGCAGCAACTGAAGAATGTGGAAGACCCCAAAGGAAAATCTTCCTCTTCACATAGGTTAACTTGAAGATAAAGCTGCTTTCTATTTCCAATGAGATAAAGGAATTCATTATACCAATAAACAGGTCAGCACAAAAAGAGAATGCCACAAAATTATACCCATAATAGCTGAAATTGGGTCTTCATTAAAAGTGGTAAGAGAGAATGAAAACTGCAGAGAAGCTCTTCATCCAAACAGATGATAATACGAAGAATTATATACCAAAAGCTGGATAAATCAATACAAAATATTTTAAATGAAGCAAAAGAAGACAATATATATGAAGAACAGGACACTGACCTGACCACCAAACTGTGAATAAAACTTTCCTGATAAAGAAGGAACAGCTGAGGGGAGCCTGTGTGGCTCAGTTGGTTAAGCAACTGCCTTCGGCTCAGGTCATGATCCTGGAGTCCCGGGATCGAGTCCCGCATCGGGCTCCCTGCTGGGCAGGGAGTCTGCTTCTCCCTCTGAACCTCTTCCCTCTCATGCTATCTCTCATTCTCCCTCTCTCAAATCTCTATCTCTCATTCTCTCTCTCTCAAATCTCTATCTCTCATTCTCTCTCTCTCAAATAAATAAAATCTTTAAAATAAATAAATAAACAGTTAAAATCTGTTTTTGGAAAAAAAAAAAAAAAAAAAAGAAGGAACAGCTGATTAAGAATAGGTTAGAGGCTCCTGGCTGGCTCGGTCCATGGGCATGTGACTCTTAATCTCAGGGTTGTGAGTTCAAGCACCGTGTTGGGCATGGAGCCTACTTTAAAATAAAAATTTAAAAGGAATAGGTTATAAAAGTTCCCAGAATTTGGCAGGGAAAAAAATTGACCTTGGAAATCAGGAGGACTTGCCTTATCCCAGATAAGATCAATAAAAAGGAAATAATACATATCCTCAAGTATTCTTAAACCTCAAGGGAAAAAAACATTCAAAGGGGCTAAAATCAAGCTTGCTTTATATGTCTATTCTGCAATAGCCAACATTCAAATAGGAGAAACACCTATAGTCCAATAAGATGTAGATGTGACCCACGAGGATTTCACTTCTAGTCACGGGTTGTTCATATATAAGGGAAATTGAAAGACATTTTAAGATTTGCAGAGACTCAAAAACATCAGTAAGCTTAGTACTGTGTATGCAGATATTCTTCCAAAGTGTTCAAATCATTGGTCAAAATTAGTGAAGGAACAATTAATTGGGAAGTTACAATTACAAAAAAAATAGTGATTGTTACTGAAATTAAGTTATGGACTTAAGTATAAAAATCTACATTAGGTTTTTACAATGAACAGGGGGAAAGTGATACTGTTATCTAAATAACTGACACAGATATTGGAACAGAAGGAAAAACATTTTAAGAGAATAAAAAGAGGATGTTTTATATTGCAGTCTGCAGCTCCGAAGAGGACTCCCACAGACCCCTCCCTCGGGGTGTTCAGGTCTTTGTGAAATCTCCCTACCCTGCCGTGTGAGCCGGACACACTTCTGACAGAGTAGAGCAGAAGGGATGGAATGTCACCTCTGAGATTAGGTTCCAGAAAGACTCTGGCTTCCATCTTGCTCACCATGTCTTGTTCTCTTTTGCTTTCTCCCTTGCTTGCTCTGAGCAAAGCAGCACCGTGTTGAGCTGCCCCCATGGAGAGACCCACGTGGCAAGAAACTGTAACTCTGGCAAACAGCCAGCCAGGATCTGACGCCTGCCAACAGCCACATGAGTGAGCTTGGAAGTGGATCTTTTGAGGCCTGCCAATAGCCACATGGGTGAGCTTGGAAGCAAATGCTCCCCCAGTTAAGTTGACTGCAGTCTTACTGGAGACGTAAGACTGCGCCAGAGGACCCCCAGCTAAGCCATGGTCCCGAGACTAAATAGTTAGTTGTCTTAAGCCACCACATTTTAGGATAATTTGTTACATAGCAATATATAGCTATAATCTGATTAGATTTTTCAACTTTAGAAGAACAGGAAAGGTAAGGAAAGAAAAGGGAGGCTCAGAAGGGCATAATATTTAGTTTTTCCATGAAGGGGAGACAGGAGATACCAGCTTTGGTTGAGTACAGAACAGATGTTTACAAAACGTTTCGAGAAAATTGTTACTGGGGTGAACAATACATGAGGGGCTTCCAAGTAGCCAGAAGTAAACAGGGTTCCTTTCATATGTCAGCACAGAAACAGAGAGAAAGACAAAAGGAAGCACATCACGAAGAAATCTCTCAAGTCAGAACAAGGGTAGCGCTTAGATCGGGTGCTGTTTTAGAGAGCCAGGATACTCAAGTTCGTTTAAAAAAGAGAATCCAACAATATAGACTTATTCCATAAACAAGCATCTCTTGAGTGCCTTCTGGGATACCTGGTGAGCTGGGCAGATTTCTATCTGATGGTGAATACAAATAAGCAATTGCAACACGGAATAGTAAGTGCAACAACCAGGAAAGTACAGAACATAAGAAAGCTGATTGATGGGACTCTTTCTGCCTTGGTATTGTTAACCCTTTCAGTTTGGGACTATCCACAGCTCAGCGCCCTCCTCCAAGTAGTGTTCAAGATTCCCAAGCGCTAACCCTAACACACACACACACACACACAGGACTGCAATGAAAACTTTTAATGCACTGTTATTCGGTTGTAATTAAATAGAGCTTGCACGAGAAAAAGAATTCAAGAATAGAGAATATGGGTAATACAACTTTAAGGTAGAATTAGGGGATGATATTTTATAGGCAGAAACACAAATTATTTTTGACAAAGCCCTGTCAATAAATTCAAACAAGCAGAAATTACATCAGCCATAATCTCTGGTCATAGTGTCGTAAAGTAAGAAATCATAAGCTAAAGACAAAAATAAAAAAAGCCATCAATCAACTGGAAAGCCTTATGTAATATCTGGCTCACAGGAAAATAACATAAGAAGAGAGGGTTTAGAAAAAATGTTATGGAAATATTACACAAGAAGACACAGGAAATGTGACTAATGATATACCAGCATTGAACTAACAGAATGAAATTATTTTTTGAAAGACTTTAGCATTCAATGTAAGCTGCTAGAAATAGAATGAAAAAGAACTCCTAAGGAAAATAAGAGGAAGGAAATAATAAAGATGAAAGAAGCTGACTCTGAAGAAACAAATAACATGGACAAGATAGTGGCCAGTCCCTTAAGAGGAAAAAAAGAAAACACAACCAGAATTGAGACAATTGACATAGTGAAAGTGACAATGTATTTTAAAGTTATTATGTAATTGTACATAACTATGTGCTATGGGATTTTAAAATAGCAATTAGGTGGACATTGCTCCCTAGAAGTAAATAAATAATTGAAGTAGAAGAAGCAGGAAACTCAGAAAGAAAAAAACAGTCGAAAAAACAGTTGTAAAAACAAAACCTCTACCCCCGTCACCAGGTATCAGGAAGAAGTGAGTAGAAAGGTGGTTGCTGTCAAATCTTACAGAAGCAGATCACTTCCATGTTAGAAAAACTTTTCCGTGGCACTGGGGAAAATGGGCAGATACCAACTAATTAAACAAAATAAGCATGTCTAAGGAGTCCAGACTTCTCTGACTTAATATACACCTACTACAGGCCAATTTCCTTTATATAAATACAAAAACCTAAAATGGATGGAATGCCATGGGACATGGACTATACAGTCCTACATCATTTATTGGGTACCTATTGCTGGGTACAGGGGGTCCTCCAACACCGTGCTAAACCCTGGGAAATCCTACGTCAGTAAGATACGGTCCCTGCCACCCAGGAGCTCATGGTCTCATGGAGAGGAGACACATTTAAAAAAAAAAACAACAATAATTAAAATGTGTTACATGCAAATGAAATCATTCTCAGAGTGTAGCGTGGAGTGGGGACATCTAGCCCAGCAAGGAAAAGTTAAACAGAGGGCTCCGGCAAAGACTTCCCCAGAGGACAGTGTGCTTGAGCTAAGTCTCAAGGAAGAGTAGAAATTAGCCAAAAGGGAGATGTGGGGAGTGATGTTCTACCTCAGTGCGTGAGGCTATCCCAGGCACGGAGGCAGGCATTCTTAGAACAATCTATGCACCAAGATGGTCTATGCGTCCCGTTTCTCACGTTGATTTCATCGGGTCTAAACCAAAAGTGGCAGAGCATGAGGCATAAACAAAGCAGGTGGCTGTGGACAGAACTTGAGGCACATGGAAAGGGCAGATGGAGGAAGAGGAGCCCATGAAGGACATGGAATAATCGTGAGAGGAACAAAGAAAACCAGGAGCACAGGAGGTCACGGCAAGCAGGGAGACGGTGGTCCACAGAGACCAGTACGGGGCGGAGGGTGAGCAACGGAGGAAGGCCTGTTAGATTAGAGATGAAGGATCGAGATGGGAAGTGTAGATGAGTTTGAAAAGCTGGGGCAACAAGAAGAGAAAGTGGCCACGGTGTGAGATCAAGGGAATGTTCTGGGTTTGGCTTTCCAGGTTGTTTCAGATATTTGCTGCTGCATACCAAACTGCTCTAAAACTTAGGACTTAAATCAAGGATTTTTTTATTTCTCAGGATTCTGTGAATGAACACGGCAGCTCTTCCGCTGGTCTCCCCTGTGGTCACCCTTGGGGCTGTATACAGCTGGTGGATCCCCTGCTTGGGAAGGTGGGGACACTAGGCTTCTCTGTCCGCAGAAAGTGGTCTCAGCTCCTCGCTCCCAGAGTGGTCACTCATGCTCCAGGGCCTCTGCCACATGGCCATGCTCTCTAGCAGGACAGTCTGGACTTTCTTAGACGTGGTGGCCGGGCTCCCAAAGGGAATAATCCAAGAGAGATAACCTCAGTATGCACACACTCGCCAAGGTTATGCTTGCACCAACACCTGCTAATGACCTTTTAGCCAAAACAAATTACATGATCAAGCCTAGAGTCCACCTGGAAGGGGACTACTCAAGGGTGTGCACAGAGGGAGAACGGGGAGGGGAGATCTATGGATACAGTAGTCCATTATCAGGGTGTGTTTTTCCCTTAATATGGGAGAGAGGTAAAAATGTTTGTAGGTGGAACCCAGACTAATTGAAAGGGAGGCATTGAAGACATAATCAGAAGAGATTCTTACTAATAGGGTCCCCAAGGCTGTGCTTGGCGAGAGGATAGAGAGGAACACCATCCTCTGAGACTGGGAGAAGAGAGATTAAAAAGGGGTTGGGGGGGTGTTTGGGTTAAATTGCTGAGGGGAGGAAAGGGGGAGCTGCCCGTGGAAATGCGGCACTGGGGTAGAGACTTGACGTGTGGGAACACCAACTCCACCGTCATCTTGCTTCTCCATCGACACTCAGTCTGCGTGTTGAAGCCAAGGAGGACGATCATGGTATGGATCCGGGCTTAGAACTGGGTTGTTGGATGCTGCAGGAGGATAGTGGTGCCAGGGAATTGTGGGTTTACTGGAGAGAGTTATCTGGATCATAGAAACAGGGTTCTGAGTCCGTTGGTCAGAAAGAGAGGCCAGGAGAGGACTGATCGAGCATGGAGCCAGGAAACTGGAAATCTAGGTTCAAAATACACTCAAGTGTGAGGGAAGATGTGAGAAAGAGAAGAGAAGGGGAAGCCCAAGGAGGGCCAAGGATTGTAGGGCTGGATAATGGGATGGACAGGCCACATGAACATGGACATCCAGGAATTAACGAAGGCCCCGGTGGGGCGCCAAGCTCTAAGCCAGTCCCCAGTGTCAGCAGTGAGTGAAGGGGGTGACAGGAAGGGACAGTCCTGCTGAGGGGCTGTTCGTGAAGGCAGAGACTGGGTCTGTTGTGTCCTCGGGCACCAGTACAGTGCCTGGCACCTAGAAGGCACTCAGTACTAATAGTTAGCTGTGGGATAAACAAATGACTCTAATCCTCAATTTATGGGTAAGAAAACTGGGGCTCCCAAAGGTTGAATGTGTTGCTCCAAGTTGCACCACTAGGGTTCAGCTAGCCAGAACTTCCTACCTCCTTACCAAACCACACTGTGGATTTCCTCCTCAACGCTCCAAGAGGTGGCTCATGATTTTATTATCTCAAAACTATTCAAATGGCATTTGTCATTCCTTGGGCACTGGGATGGAATATCCTGAAGTTGAATGAATACAGGGAGTGGTTTCATAAAAAAAAAAAAAAAAAAAAATCTTCCTTGAGGCCTAGAGGGATTTACTCACTTATTGGAAATACATCACATGTATTTTCCAGGCACATCCAAGGAAGCTGGTCCTGTAACCATATCCTTGCCAGCGGGCCAACATTTCATTATTCTCTCTTCTTCTGCGGTCATGGTCTCATCTTCTTTGTTAAGACTCAGAAAATCAGGGAGAAATACATACACGCATGAGAGCTGTCCACCCATAGACACCATAGCTTTTTCCACAGACTCTGTAGGATTAAAGAAATTAATTAGCCTTCAGCCAAGCAGATCTGAGGCTGTTCAAGCCTTCCTATCATCCTTAAAGAAAAATGAAAACATCTCCCCAAAGGCTATTGTCCGTTATGGAATCCAACTTAAGAAGGAGGGTGGTGACATGCTCCTCTTTCCCACTGGACCAAAATTTCAAAGCTTCAAATATGTGGTAAATCTAACCAAAGATAAAGATTTGCAGGTGTTTTTTGCATAAAAGCAAGAAGGGCAGATGTATCTGGAACGTGCTTCTAACCAAATGGGACATCTGCAATCCATTAGGGGTGTCCCGAAGAGAGAAAGTGAGAGGAGAGGTTCAAGCAGAAAGCCTGCTCTGTAGAAACACGAGCATGAAGATGCGTGTGGACCCAGCCGTCAGGATCTGAAGATCCTGGGCTTCTACAAAACATTACTTTCTAGGGGTAAACTCACATCTCTGCCAAATACCCCAGTTCCTTTTTTTTCCTCTCCTCCTCTCAAGCTATCTTTGAAATGTCAGTGCCTTCTCTTTACTCAAGTACACCTACATGTTTTAGTGTTTAAGACTTGGCAGTCACCTCAGATAAAGAGAACATTCCCCTTGGAACGCGCAAGACTTTCCTTTCCCAACACTCATGAAGAACGACCCATGTCCTGACTCGGCTTCTTGCACTCCAGCAGAACAAAGCAAAATTGTCACCAGGGGCATTACTTGCGGGTTACTCACTGGCTGTTATACACCTTGCTTCAGACTCCCAAGGAAACCACTAGCTTTTATTAAAGTGTGTGTAGCAAAGCCTGTTGCAAAATACCCATGGCTGTGAACATGATGGGAAGGTGTGTAACTCCAGAATGGGCATGAAGAAAGTCACTGGATTTTGTTCATATCAAGGATCATTGCCCAGGGCTTGCTTTTTGGCCTCCTTTTCACGGCCTGGCGTTGAACTTCAGTGACTGGGCCCAAACAGAGTGTCACGTGGAACAAGGGGGCTCCTTAAATACGTTCCTTCACTGAGCAGACCAGGTCTGCTTCCTGTGGAACGGCTCCTTCGTGCTTACTGGCCTTTTGATAAACCATTAGTGCTGGGGCCTTTTGTTAATGACTAAACTCCTGGTGACAGGGGAAAAAAAAAAAAAACAAAAAAAACAAAACCCGGCCTGTTGAAACTTGTGTTGTAATTTGAGGATTAAAAGCCACACCTCTGGGAAACATCAGTATCAAAGCTGATTCGGTGTCGAAGACAAGGTGTTAGAAGCCACAGTTTGACAAAGTGGATTTCCAAGTGCAGTTAGCAATTACATTTGTAGAAGTCCTCAATTATGCCATTTACAAGAAAGTACTTTTAAGAAGCTACAAGTCAGGAATGTGTTTTTAAATCTCTTCATTTATACATTTATAGGTAAAGCCCATATTTATGAAGCACCTACTGGTAAAGAACACTGTGCTAGCTACCGTGAAAAGCAACAGAACTTACTCTCCAAAATCTCAAAAGCCAAGGAAGAAAAGTCTCTTCGAAAATTAAAATATGTAGTCAGTGCATTTCTGGAAAATACTTAAGATCAAGGAGAAAATCATGACTCCAGCATCAACGTGCTCTGATTGGAAGAACCTCCTCACTTGGCCCAGGGTTTGTGGATTGAGGGCCTGTGTTAGAAGAGTGCCTCCTGACCCTCTTAATCACCAGTGTCATCTAAAAGTGAAAGAACAAAGTCTGTTATGCCAGAGGACACTTGGTATTTCATTTATCCTTCATCCCCAAATAATCTTACAGTAAAACTTAATGTAAGTTTCTGTATCAGTTGAGAACCTTTCTACTCACAAAATGAATAACAACAACAAAAATCTCACATTGGCTTAAATGGTAAAAATGATTTAATTGTTCACAGATTTAAAAGGCCAAAGGCTTCAGGCATGGTTTGATCAGGGCTTCAGCTGACTTTACCCGCAATTCTCTCAACTCTACTCAACTCCATGTGTCAGTTCCATTCCCTTTCTGATTTTCCTTTATTATCACAAGATGCTGCCAGGAACAATAGGGCTCACATGGCTTTTTTCTTCACAACTGTAGGAAAAGAACAACTTGGCTTCTCATGACCACCAAACAAAAGTGCTGAGCTTTGAGCTGATTGGGACACTCTGGAGCCAATCTCTGTGGCCAGAAAATATCTGGGTGCTGATTAGTTTATGCATGGGTTACCTACACCAATCACCTGTGGGATTGAGGTTGGGTACCTCCCCAGAGGATGTGTGGCTTCTACCTGCTAGGGAAGGAATGGAACAGAGGTTTGAGGAGGCAATCCCAGCATAGTGTCTGCTACACACAGAGTCTGGATCACTAACTGATTTTTATTCACTATCAGATACAAGCTCTGTAAAGAGAAATCTATTTCCTCTATAAACTTGCTAAGTCAGATATTTAGAGATGGCTTTACTTTTTCAAAAACATAGCTAAATGGGTTAACTCTAAGTTTGTTTTTTCATAGCTCTCTTTCCCTGAAGAATACACTAAAAACCCCAAAGAAATGTTTTTGAAGTTTCATATAAGTTAGTAATTGAGAATGATTTAAAATCTGTCCTATAGCCCATCTTCCCTAGCCCTTTCTCCCCAATTTCCAAAAGCAACATGAAACCAAGTTGGAATTCTCTGTTACAGAAACCCAAATATTTTCTCCTAAGGTCTGGATAATGGGTCATTAAAGGTGCAGGAGGCGCCACGTTCCAAGGAATGATGAACCTGAAAATTTTCCTTCCGATGCATGTTCACCAGCCTCCCAAAACTTATCAAAGCAGCGCCTGTCCTGTCCTCATAAAACTCCCCCCAAATTCATCAGCTCCACATGCCAAGTGCCGGTTGCAGGGATGTTCAACAATACTTCTTCTACGCTTCAGTTGGAAATAGAGCCCCTTAAGTTCAGAGATGTAATTGGAGTAGTCTATCAAGTGTCCAGGGAGGAGTCCGTCTGTGACCATTTCCTCCCACCACCTTGGTGAGGAGAGAATGAGCTATTTAGAGGGAAGATCACAGCCTTGAGTGTGCAAAGACACGCCAAAACAACGGTAGCCAAACTTGCAATGCTTTCCCCCAAGCCTTCCAGTTGGAAGAAGCGTCATGAGCTTTCACCTTGTCCAGGCGGGAAATGAGTATTCTTTCCTGGTTACAGAGGGCGCCCCAACCTGCATCCCGGGCACGGGCATTCAGAGAAGCCCCTTGGTAGAATCAGGCTTAGGTTTGTTTTGAGCTTGGAATTGACGATTGTATCTATCACTTCCTCACGGACATCCCCTCCTGGAGATCTGGCGGGCTGGGCTACCGTAAGCCACAGCGCAACGCGCGGTGCCTTCCTCTCTGTATTGCAGCAGGACGCGCAGGACACTTTGGTCCCTTCGACCCCTTCCGCTGTGTGGAAGATGAAGGAGCAGGAACAGTCCTCTGCCACCAAAGTCCTGCACCACCTCTGGAATGGCTTCATCTCTCTCTCAATAGGAGCTAAGCAGCCCTGGGGCCGGAGGGAAGAACTTGCACAGCTGAGCCAGACCTGAGGCAGGCCAGCCTGCCCCCCAGCAGGCGGCTGGGGCTGGGGGCGGGAGGAGGGCAGCTTGGCCCCAACACTGCTTAGTCAGGCTCCCATGCTGAGCTGAGCTGCAGATGTGCCCAGACCTGCCACCACCAGGTGCCTGCGTCTGGGCCGGGAGGTGACGGCACAAATGAGACTCTTGCCTCCTGCTGTTTCCCAACACTGTCCCCAGAGGAATGTGGAAGACTCAGGCAAGGCCATCTTTCACGGCCTCCGACACAGCCATAGCTCTCCAGCCACCCTGCCACGTCCAAAGCCTTGGCCCATCCTGTCACTTGGACCTCACACAGTGCTGCCCACAGCCCCAGGGCTGGCTCCTCCCCGAGCCACGGGGCAGCTATCCACCTGCTCTGCTCCAATACGAGGCTTTCATCGCTAGTGCCCAAACCTCCCAAGCTAAAGGTGTTTCTTTTCTTTTTAATACAATGCTCCCATGATTAAAAATGCCTGTTGTTGTTGTTGTTGTTGTTGTTGTTAAAAAAATCTTTTTTGATATTCACTTGTCCCCACTGGGGAAAAATTTCACACTTCCCAAGGAGAAGCTATTCTGTATTTAACGGAATTATTAATGACTAGAACAAGTCTTCCCCGAGTGTAAATATTGGAAAAGCACACCAGCCCATTAGTGGACTTTCGATGCAACACAAAAAGGTCGTTATTAATCTCTGTGTGGCTTCTGAGAATTCCATTTTAAGCTCAGGCAGGCTGTGAGCCATTTACCATCAAGACGTAATAGACGCTCTACAAAAGTTCACTGCACACCTACTATGCACTAAGCCCAGGCCTCAGGAAGACATCCCTGTACATAGCAGAAGGTGCAAATGAACAGCGCATTGGCCAGATTCAGCCTGCAACCATATTTTGTTTGACTCACACCATATCTATCAAACATTTGAATTAGTTGCCAACTTCTAAATATCAGAATATTTCCAGCTTCTCTTGAAAACTCAGGAAATCTGGCAAAACCGAGCTCACATTCCTGGCTAACAACTGCCCACTTCAGACAGGCACAGGCTCTCGGTTCACACGGCCCCCACCTGCCCTGCTTCCCTCCGGCTCAACCTGCCCAGAGCCTCAGCATCTTGCAGCGTATGTCAGGGTGGGCAGTCAGAGCACACCCCTCCACCCACCCGGTGAAAGGCCTCACTCAGACACAGAGCAACCCAACCTGGTCTCTCAGTTAAGAAGAGCTGCTTCATGCCTCCAAAGAACAGCTCCCACAGTTTTTTTCTGATTTTGTGTCTTCTCAGCTTTTCCTCTTTTTAATAAAGATTTTTTTTTAAGTCCCTGGTAATGTAAAGTTCGGGGAAACATTCTGTTTTTAGTGCTAAGACAAGAATTGAACACAAAAGGAAAATGACAAGCTGGAAGCTCAGAAAGCAACAAGTGAGGGCTTCGAGGGCAGGATGGGCCCTCAGGGAGGCCCCCGTTGGCCAGATGAAGAGGCTGAGGCCTAGAGAAGGTGAAGGTCATGCCCAGGTCCCGCTACTGAGCGGTAGGAGAACAGAAGCTTGATCTGAACAGTCTTTACCCAGCCGGTGACATGTTCTTTTTACACGGAGGGGTGGTTTCTCTGTCCCAGCTTCTGCTTCTGTGTTTCCAAGGAATGGCAGAGAAGCCCACCAGATCTGGAAATAAATGTGAGGATTGATTTCACAAGTCGCACGGTAACCTCAGATACAGGATTCTAAATGAACCTGCAGAAAATTAATTAGCAATTTTCATCTAGACCTACTGATTCCCTAGATAGGGGTCAAAATTGTCATATTTGAAGAAACGTGTCTGTTGATCTTGATGGTGTGTGTTGGGAGAGGCAGCCTGTTTGGATGTTTTTCAAATTACATATTGCCAAAATCTTCCTTGTGTTTTTAACCAGGAATAGAGTTAAACAGGTTCATCTTAATATTTGTTGCTAGTGGAAAATTTTGCTAAAGCAAATACAATAATTCAGTTGCAACTGACACGAAGATGCTGACCAAAGCTCTTCTATTGGACATATTCAAGGTACTAAAAGCGGACCACTGCGTGGGACTTAAAACATTTTGGTATATTTCTGATAAGCATATATGGCCATTCAATAATACTGCAGCCAAGAACTCCTCTGTAACAAACTTAAATTAATTCAAAAGCCAGCTTTATGTCCAGCAGAAAGGAGGGGAAGAGAGCAGCCTCTGTAGAACAGAGACGATCCTCCTTAGCTCCACCAGTCTTGGCCAGGGACACGGTTTCATGCCTACTTTTGTAGACAAGGACAGTGAGCCAAGAAAGCCGACTTCCTCGGCCAGTTTCCAATTGCTGGGAACTGGCCACACCTGGGTCGTTCTAACTCCAAACCCTGAGCTTTGTCTGCTACAGTGGCTCAGAGCACGGAAGCCACTGAGAGGAGCAAGGGGTTGGCGGGGCTGGGGAGACTTCTGAGAAGCCGTGACATTTGAGAAAGACCTTGAAGGATACTTTGTGTCACAGTGGTTAGAGAAGAGAGGGGCACAAAGGCCTCAAGGCTGCACCCCGGCAGGGAGGGGGAAGTACACCGAAAAACGGAAGGTGAGGAGTTTAGGTTTGGAATTCACAAAGCAAAACTTCATAATAAAGTTTCCAGGTGAAAAAACATGAATCCTCCCCAACACCTGAAAGACAGGCGGCCTCACACCTACGAGGAAGGGCCCCACACGGCAGACCAGGATACTTAGGTGGCCAGAAGCCCAGGAATGTGGGTCCAGCCTGTGGAGAGGCAGCAGGGCCCTCTGGACCCCAAAGGGCCGGCGGACCACGCTTTCTTCCACGTACACCCTGGTGGCCCCTTTCCCTGCTCTTCCCCTCAGAGGTCTGCGCCTTTCAGAAGCAGAACCAGGCGCCGCTGTCTGCCTGACTGCAATGCGTTTCTTCCTCCCAACTCACATCTTCTCCCCCAGCCCGAGATTAAGGACGGGTTTTGTTTCCTGCCCTAGGATCGACACCCGCAGCAAGGTAGGTAGAATAAACGGCAGCACGAGGAAGCAGGACCCCCCTCCCCCACCCAGTCGGGCCTTTAGAGAATCTTTTCAGGGAACTGAAAAGGGAGGGGAGAGAAGGCCTGATTCTGCTCAGGTTCCGTGTCTGCCCGCCCAGGGGCGTTAGAAGAGCCGCGTCCTGCCTCAGCAGCTGTGGGCGATCTCTGCCAGCTCCTCGGCGGGGTGAAGCCTCTGGGTTCTCAGGCCCAGGAAGCCGGTTCTCCCAAAGGCTCCGCCCCATCTGCTCCTGGGGGCCAAGCTCCTGTTCGGTTTTTCCAGGACATTTAATTTCCCTTTATCCTTAGCGCCCTATAGGAGAGGTAAAAATAGAACCCCATTTTACAACGGAAGCAACTGAGGCTCAGAGAGCAAAGTCACTTGTCCTGGGACAGCGGTACAGCTGGGACTGGAACTCCCAGCACAAAGGGAAAGGAGAGGGGGGGCTTTCCGAGTTCTTAGAGCCTCCTGGGGACCCCCTTTCTCCACCTCCTGGGACACGTGCCCACACTTCCTCTGGAAATAAACTTTCTGGGGGCGAGGGTGGCGCAGCCCTCTCCTTGGCCGCGGTGGGACCCCGAGGGCGCCCCCAGGGTAGGTAGGGCGGCAGAATCATCCCCCGAGACCCGAGCCAGGGAACTTCAGAGCGTTTCGCCCTTCCCCGGGAGAGGCAAACACGGACACGTCTGTGTCTTTGCCGACAAGTGCCTTCAAGCCCGGCGGGGGCAGACACCTCCGCGCCGGCCGCCGGCGAGGTCTCCGCTGTCTGCGGGGGCACGGCCTCGCATCAGCTGCGCCGATTTAGTGCGTTCGCCGGCCGCCGGAGCAGGAGGCGCTTCCCGGGCGGCGCAGCAGCGCCCGCGGCCTCGGGCGACGCGGCGGCCCGGCGCGGGGTGGGGGGAGGGCGGGGCGGGGCGGAGGGG